>NC_091700.1:38872500-39497500 GCF_041296265.1 Equus caballus
CTCCAACATAGAACTGTCAAACTGAATTAAAATTACTTATCTCTGCTTGTAAACTCTTCTTAAAATTCAAGAAGTTTATAAGAGGTCTCTACGAATTTCTCATAGTAAATAAAACCTCATTAGTCTTGATAATTATTAAGAATTTAGTAATAAAAACCAAGTGAAAGCATGACTAACATAAGCCCTAAAAAGACCACTTTGACCAGTAAGATTTTTTCATCAGTGAGATTTTCAGCAAGTATATGATTACACATTAATGGATGTTTCTAGCATATGCTGGGCACATGAGAAGGACTTCAATTCCAAAAATATATACATGATTGAACTCTAAAGTAACTCCGAAGCCTTTCTCTTACGTATTCTAAACACATTATCCATAAATTGATTACGCTATTTGTAGAATCTATGAAGATGAATTAATTAGTCTTCAAAGTACTTTTTTCCAATTGCAACACAAATTAAAATATTATAAATTTAAAAGGAAGCAAGTATATTGCGTGAAGCTGTATGATAGTATGAAATCTTGCCATCATGTGGAGAAGAAGCCTAAATAGAATGCTTTCAGAATTAAGGAGTAATTCGAGACAAATAAGGTATTTAATAAAACACTTTACTTGTAATTGTAGAATTTTAAAGTGCATGCATCATTATTTTTACTTTTCCAGGTAGGAAAAAACATACTAATATGTTACCATTAGACTTAGGGGAATGCCGTTTCTTTGCAATTCTTAATGTTCAGGTTAAACTAACCTTCCAAGATAAATTAGATTACATTATATGGGACACGGGGGCTATTTAGTAACATACTGACAGTGGAAATGCTTTTTTTCTCCTCCTAGATCCTTTCTCATTAAAACAAAATTCACATTAAATGGATACATATTTAATTACCTCTTTTTTTAGGGTCTCACATACCTGATTATGAAAGATGATACAATTAAGCGTATAACTTTCTTAATCTCTTGGCTGCAAAAAGAAGTAAAAATAAAATTCAAGAGTTTTCAAGTTTATCACAGATTTCTTCTAACATATAATATGAATTTAACCAATAAACAAAGGCCTTTATAAATATAATTTTAGAAGAAAATTCTTCAGAAGTTGCATAACAAGGTGCTTTTTACTAATAACTAAAATTTTCACATTTCTGCTTCATGATTTTTTTTTTACTTTCCTATGTGGAATATGAATAAAACACCAAACTTTAGATGTCTAGTAACATTTCCTTTGCCTATAAAGCCCCAACCCCACCTTTATGGTAATATTAAGCTTGGCGTCATCAACTAAAGCAACATAGCGTGGAGATAGAGGGAGTGATAGGAGAGACCTATGTTCCAGTTCTCCCATTCATGAGCTGTGGGATCCTGGGCAAGTCATCAAACCTTGGCCAGACCTATTTCCACAGCAATCAAAGAAGGGACTTCAGGCATGGGTAGGGAGCACCCATCTTGTCCTGTAATATTCATCTCTTGAAACAAGACATCCCATGAATATGACAGTTAAACATTAAGGAGAGTCACATTTGGAGTTGCAAGTGCTCTTTGGAGGTAATTTAATAAGGAATTTTAATAAGATGCATTTCAAAGGAGAAATAACATACAGACTGGGCTCCTTCCATTAATAGGAGGAGGAAGAGGAGCCTCTTTGATGAACTCCACAGTTACGCCTCATTTTATCCTATGGCTAAAGACAAGGTAGCCACTGGGGTGCAGTTTCATGCCCTGCTGAAGCTTCCAACACAGGACACAAATTCCACTCCAAGTGGGATCAAGCCCAAGGCAGTGCTCATAGCCTGTGCCCAAGACTGAAGAATGGAGATGATGGATGAAGAACAGAACTAGGGCACCACCAAAATTGGCCACGGATGAATACTCTTAGGCTAACCTGGGATGCAAGAGCTCCCCACTCCCTCTAATCTCTCCCTCCTTTACCTGCACCCACAACCTCTGCCCAGGCTTAGTGAGTTGAGGCTGACATGGATGGGAACTGATTGGCCAAAAGAGGTGAATTTCCCCCTGAGGTTACCATTCTCTTAATACAAGCCCTTTCTCAACCACACAGACTACTGGATCTCCAGATAGCAATGAAATGTTATAATAAATCTGAACTTGCCTGACAAAGTGAACATACAGAACCATGACTGACAGAATCATGGGGGCACAAAGGTATGACTTAGGATGGCTTTAGGGCCTCCTATCACTTTCAGTGCCTCACAAAACTACCCCAAGTAAATATGCAATTGAGATTTTTTAAAAACAGTGTGCTATGTAAATGGAACTTCAAACAATATGTTTAGAGTTTGCAGGGAAAGGACTGTGACTCATTGACTCTATATCCAGGAAAAGTACTGTTCATATTTAGGAGCAACAGACAGATACTCTCCAACATGAAGCAACTCAAAGCATAGCAGCCACATACCTTTCCTAAAAACAATTACTCGAAGTGCTCAAGCCAACTGAGCAATGAGTCAAAAGGAAGAATGCAGGAGTAAGAAAGATACCTTATAGAGACAAGGTTAAGAAATTAAATCATAACAATTCAGAACTGTCTAAATAATCATTGTTAATGGAGCACATGGAACAAATGATTCCAAAAACAAAGATAATCTAAGATTCTTGATAATACCATGGACTTAAATTTGCAGGTTTTCTCACACAACTTAGGATTTAAGGTTTGTAAGAAGATAGAAGTAAAAGCAAGTCTCATTTCTTCTCTTTCCCAGGTACAAGTCTAGTGTTAACCTGGATACTGATGGAGAAACAAGGGCACAATTATGTTCTCTAAAAATAAGTTTATAACTTTCATATCATTAAAAATTGACAAGAATAAAAACAATGAATTAATAGCAAAATACAGAAAAATTTAAAGATAAAATATGAAGAGAATGTTTAACCCAGAAAACAAAGGAAGATGATAGCAAATAAAACCTAAAATACCAGAAATGATAACAAATACAAGCACGTTACTGTCATATTAAATACTGGCAAATACTCTCAGATAAGTTTAAAAACTAAATGCACAATACGCTATATACAAGAGACAAAAACTAAATTAAAATGATAGTTTGAAAATAAAGAGATGGACAAAGATATGAGATGCAAACGTTAAATCTCAAAATATTAAAAGTTGTAATATTAATATCAAAGTTGAATTCAAAGTAAACATATTAACTATGACCAAGACATCTTATATTGATAGAAGGTAGATTCTATAGGACATTAACAAGGCCATGTTGAAAAGAGGTGAGATGTGTATTGGGGTCAGGTCCTGTCTTTCCCATTGGACGCTTACTTCTCTGTACAGATGCTGGAGAAGGCATGTGGCCATACTCAAAGCACTAAGGGCACCAGGGTGATTCTTTGGTCTTCCTGCTCTCACACTAGGGCTCTGGACTTTTCCCCCAAACTATCCACAACACACAAGGCTACATTCCCAGTTTATAGTGTAAACTCTGGTTGAAGAGAGCTGAGTCCGGCTTCAGATCTGATTCCAACCTAAGTTAGCTCATTAGAATTCTCTACCGGGGTTTGGAGAGGAAGCTCCAAAGTAACTAGGAGTGTCTTTTGCCTGGCTTGGTCCACAGGGTATGTACTTCCCTTGGGAGTATTGGTGGCAAAGATAAGATCTGAGTGTCTCTGGCCAAATACTATCTATTCTTAAATATATATATATTGAAATATAGAAACTTCTTGTGCAGCAAACACATACTTAAAGAATTCGTATGAAATATTTGAAGAAACTCATCCTGTAATAAGACATAAAAAACTTCAACGTACTTTAAAATATAAAAATTATGCAGGCTATATTTTCTGACCACAATGTAATAAAACCATTGCAGTGGGAGAATACTGACATACAAGATATTTAATCGCATTTTATCATTACAGAAATTAAAAAGGTGCCATACATGACAACTTAGATTAAATGGAGATATTGCCTGAAAGACATGAACTACTAACATTTGCTCAAGAAAAAATAGATAAGCTGAATAGTCTAAAAGATAACATACCTTTTAAGGAAATTGAACTTGTAGTTTAAAACTTTCCAACAACAAAAACTCCAAGCCCAATTTTTAAGTGAAGAAATAATACCAATTCTAAACAAACTCTTCCAGAAAAGAGGAAAAGAGGACTATTTCCAAACTCATATTAAGAGACCAGCATTACCCTGATTATTCTATCTTTGTTAGACCAGCCAAATCAGTAAAGATGTTACATGACAAGAAAATTACCAACCAACATCCCTCATGAATACAGATGCAAAAATCCTTAACAAAACGTTAGGAAATCGAATCCAGCAACATAAAAAAGAAAATGCATCATGACCAAGTGGTGTTTGTTCCAGGAATTCAAGGATGGTTCAATACTCTAAAATTAATGTAATTCACCATGTCAATAAACAAAGGAAAATAAAACATACAGTCATCTCAATAGATGTAAATTTTTTTTCCAAAAAATTTAAGGTCCATTCATAATAAAAACTTTCAGCAAACTAGGAATAGAAGGGAACTTCCTTAGCCTGACAATGGACATTTACAAAAATCCCATGGCTAATATCATTCCTAATGGTGAAAGACTGAATATTTTCTCCCAATGATTAGCAATCCAGGATGTCAGTTCACTATTCTTCTATTCAAAATTGTATTGGAGGTTCTAGTCAATGCAATAAGGCAAGAAAAGGAAATAAAAGGCGTATAGATTTGAAAGGGAGAAATAAAACTCTATTTGTAGAAGATATGCTTGTCTACCCAGAAAATCCCAAGGAATCTACAAAGAAGCTAATAGAACTAATAAGTGAGTTTAATAAAGTTATCAGATAAAAGGTCAATAAACAAAACAATTATATTTCTATATACTAGCAATGAACTATTGAAAAATGGAAATTTAAGCAACTACACCATTTATATTAACACCAAAACCCACAAAACACTTTGGTGTAAATTAACGAAATATGTGCAGGATCTGTACACTGAAAATTACAAAACATGATTAAAGAAAAAAAGATTTTAAGGTAAGAGATGTACCATGTTCATAGATTAGAAGACTCAACATTGTTAAGATGTCACTTCTCCTCAAACCAAGCTAAAGATTCAATACAATTTCTATTAAAAAATCACAGCACAATTTTTTGTAGATATTGATAACCTGATTCTAAAATTCACATGGAAAGGCAAAGTGATACCACTCCCTGATTTAAAGACTTACTATAAAGTTAAATAATCAAGACAGTGTGGTATAGAAGAAAGAATCGACACATAGAACAGTGGAACAAAATAGAGTCCAGAAATAGACTCTTGTACGTGGTCAACTGATTTTCAACAAAGATGCAACGGCAATTCAACAGAGAAAAAATAGTCTCACAAGAAATTGTAGTAGAATTATTGGACATACATATACAAAAGAACAGTCTTCAACCTATATCACACAACGTACACCAAAACGAACCAAAAATGGATCCATGTACCTAAATGTAAAACCTAAAACTATGAAATTTCTAGAAGAAAACATAGGAGAAAATATTTGTGACCTTGGGTTAGAAAAACATATCTTAGACAGTACACCAAAAATCATAATCCTGAAAGAAAAAATTGAATTTTATCAAAATTAAAAATTTCTGCTGTGTAAAAAAAATAAACCAAAACAGGGACAAGCTACAGATTGGGAGAAAATATTTGCAAAATATTTATCTGATGAATTTGTATCCAGAACATATAAAGAACTCTCAAAACTCAACAATAAGGAAAAAGAATTTAAAAACAGACCAAAAACTTGGATAGACACTTCACCAAAGGAAATCAATGGATAGCAAGTAAGCATACGAAAAGATGCTCAACATCATTGGTCATTATGAAAATACAATTTCAAGTCTCAGCGAGATACCTCTACTCACCTATTACAATGTCTTAAAAAACAAAGTGAAACAAAACAGATGGACAATACGAAGTACAGGCAAGGATGCAGAGCAACCAGAACCCTCATACATGTGAAACAGTACAGCCATTTTGGAAACTATTTTTTATACAATTAAACTACACTTTACCATAAGATTCAGCAATCCTTACGCCCACACAAAGACGTATATGCAAATGTTCATAGCCACATTATTCATAACAGGCCAAAACTGGAAATAATCTAAACGTCCATCAATGGGTGAATGGATAGGAAAATATGGAATATTCATATAATGGCATACTACTCAGCAATAAAAAGAAACAGACTACTGATACACGTATTTATATGGATGAATCTCCAATGCATTAAGCTATATGAAAGAAGCCAATTTCAATTGGCTACATACTGTTCAACTCAACTACATGACATTCTGGAAAAGGTAAAACTATAGGGACAGAAAATAGATCAGTCATTGCCAGGGGCTAGATTTGGGGGAAAGGTTGAACACAAAAGGACTTGAGAAATTTTAAAAGGATGATAGAATTTTTCTGTGTCATGATTATGACAGTGGTTACACGAATCTATGTATTAGTCAAAACTCATAGAATTGCCACACAATGCATAAAATTCATTAAATATAAATTGTAGCTTAAGTTTTTAAAGAACATTTACTATGCTGTAAATTATACCTTAAGGTGTGAAAAGTGTGCTGTAATCAAAAGGCTAGTAAAATGATGGAATAAAATAAATTCTGGAAACAGAGCCGGTATGCAAAGATTCATAATAAAATAGAGAGACATTTAAAAATCACTGAAGAAAATAGAAATTTTTTCAATAATAGGTTCATTCATTCAACCAAAGTCATTGAGTGCCTACTACGTACTATGGTGCTGTTTTAGTCACTGGAGATACAGCAGTTAACAAAATGGACAAAATTTTCTTCCTTCATGATGCTTGCACTCTTGTTATGAGGACAGACCATAAGTATAATAAATAAGTAAATAACATAATAAGTTATAAAGTGATAAGTGCAATAGAGATCATTAAAACAGGGCAACAGCAATGGAGGGGGATGCAATTTTGATGTTGGGGAAACTAGGTAGTCACTTGGGAGAAGAGTAGATTCCTACATTTTATATCTTAATACAAAATAAATTCTGGACAGATGTTTTATTCAAATGTAGAAAATAAATTCAAAATATAGAAGAAGAAATTTTGGTGACTATATTAAAATCTTGGGTAGAGAAAGACTTTCTACGTATGACACTAAAGGCATAAATCACAAAGGAAAGTAGAGATATATTCAAATGCATGAAGATTATAAACTTCTATGGGCCAGCCCTGGCAGCCTAGTGGCTAAGTTCAGTGCACTCTGCTTCTGCGGCCTGGATTTGGTTCTCAGTTGCGGACCTATGCCACTCATCTTTCAGTGGCCATTCTATGTTGGTGGCTCATGTAAAGAAAAAAAAAAAGAGGAAGATTGGCAACAGATGTTAGAAAAAAAAAAGACTATAAATTTATACACAGTGAAAAGCTAGACAACCTGGGAAAAATTACTTGCCCTATATATGACATAAAAAAGATTGATATATTTAACTTTTCAATCCAATGACAGAGATAACATCCCAATTTTATTTTATTTTATTTTTTAAATTTTTTATTGAGCTAATGATAGGTTACAATCTTGTGAAATTTCGGTTGTACATTATTGTCTGTCACTCGTGTTGTAGGTGCAACCCTTCACCCTTTTTGCCCACCCCCACCCCCCCCTTTCCCCTGGGAGCCACTAATCTGTTCTCTTTGTCGACGTATTTAAATTCCTCATATGAGTGGAGTCATACAGAGATTGTCCTCCTCTATCTGGCTTATTTCACTTAACATAATTCCCTCAAGGTCCATCCATGTTGTTGCAAATGGGACAATTTTGTTCTTTTTCATGGCTGAGTAGTATTCCATTGTATATATATACCACGTCTTTTTTTATCCAATCATCTGTTGATGGGCACTTAGGTTGCTTCCACGTCTTGGCTATTGTAAATAATGCTGCAATGAACATTGGGGTGCATGGGACTTTTGGAATTGCTTATTTCAAGCTCTTTGGATAGATACCCAATAGTGGGATAGCTGGATCATATGGTAGTTCTACTTTTAATTTTTTGAGGAATCTCCATACTGTTTTCCATAGTGACTGCACCAGTTTGCATTCCCACCAGCAGCGTATGAGGGTTCCTTTTTCTCCACAACCACTCCAACATTTGTTACTATTAGTTTTAGATATTTTTGTCATTCTAATGGGTGTAAGGTGATATCTTAGTGTAGTTTTGATTTGCATTTCCCTGATGATCAGTGATGATGAACATCTTTTCATGTGCCTATTGGCCATCCCTATATCTTCTTTGGAGAAATGTCTGTTCATGTCTCCTGCCCATTTTTTAATTGCGTTGTTCAATTTTTTGTTGTTGGGTTGTGTGAGTTCTTTATGTATTATGGATATTAAGCCTTTGCCGGATGTTTTACTTGCAAATATTTTTTTTCCCAGCTAGTGGGTTGTGTTTTTGTTTCAGTCCTGTTTTCCCTTGCCTTGAAGAAGCTCTTTAGTCTGATGAAGTCCCATTTGTTTATTCTTTCTATGGTTTCCCCTGTCTGAGAAGACATGGAGTCCGAAAAGATCCTTTTAAGACTGATGTCAAAGAGCATACTGCCTACGTTTTCTTCTAGAAGCCTTATGGTTTCAGGTCTCAGCTTTAGGTCTTCGATCCATTTTGAGTTTATTTTGGTGAATGGTGAAAAAGAATGGTCAATTTTCATTCTTTTACATGTGGCTTTCCAGTTTTCTCAGCACCATTTGTTGAAAAGACTTGCTTTTCTCCATTGTATGCTCTCAGCTCCTTTGTCGAAGATTAGCTGTCCATAGATGTGTGGTTTAATTTCTGGGCTTTCAATTCTGTTCCATTGATCTGTGCACCTGTTTTTGTACCAGTACCATGCTGTTTTGATTACTGTAGCTTTGTAGTATGTTTTGAAGTCAGGGCTTGTGATGCCTCCAGCTGCGTTCTTTTTTCTCAGGATTGCTTTAGCAATTCGAGGGCTTTTGTTGCCCCATATGAATTTTAGGATTCTTTGTTCTATTTCTGTAAAGAATGTCATTGGGATTCTCATTGGGATGGTGTTGAATCTGTAGATTGCTTTAGGTAGAATGGACATTTTAACTACGTTTCTTCTTTCAATCCATGTGCCTGGAATGTCTTTCCATCTCTTTACGTTGTCATCCATTTCTTTCAGAGAAGCCTTGTAATTTTCATTGTATATGTCTTTCATTTCCTTAGTTAAATTCATCCCGAGGTATTTTATTCTTTTTGTTGCAATTGTGAATGGTATTGTGTTCTTGGGTTCTTTTTCTGTTAGTTCGTTATTAGAGTATAGAAATGCTACTGATTTATGTAAATTGATTTTATACCCTGCAACTTTGCTGTAGTTGTTGATTACTTCTAAAAGTTTTCCAATGGATTCTTTGGGGTTTTCTATATATAAGATCATGTCATCTGCAAGCAGCGAGAGTTTCACTTCTTCCCTCCCTATTTGGATTCCTTTTTCTTGCCTAATTGCTCTAGCCAAAACCTCCAGTACTATGTTAAATGAGAGTGATGATAGAGGGCGTCCTTGTCTCGTTCCTGTTTTCAGGGGATGGTTCTCAGGTTTTGCCCATTGAGCATGATGTTGACTGCGGGTTTGTCACATATGGCCTTTATTATGTTGAGGTATTTCCCTTCTATCACCATTTTGTTCAGAGTTTTTATCATAAATGGCTGTTGGATCTTGTCAAATGCTTTCTCTGTATCTATTGAGATGATCGTGTGGTTTTTATTCCTCAGTTTGTTGATGTGGTGTATCACGTTGATTGCTTTGCGGATGTTGAACCATCCCTGTGTCCCTGGTATGAATCCCACTTGATCCTGATGTATGATCCTTTTGATGTATTGCTGTATTTGGGCTGCCAACATTTTGTTGAGAATTTTTGCATCTATGTTCATCAGTGATATTGGCCTGTAGTTCTCCTTTCTCGTGCTGTCCTTGTCAGGCTTTGGTATCAGCGTGATGTTGGCCTCACAGAATGTGTTAGGAAGTGTTCCATCCTCCTCAATTTTTTGGAATAGCTTGAAAAGGATAGGTATTAAATCCTCTCTGAAAGTTTGGTAGAATTCCACAGGAAAGCCATCTGGTCCTGGGGTTTTATTTTTTGGGATGCTTTTGATTGCTGTTTCAATCTCTTTCCTTGTGATTGGTCTGTTCAAATTGTCTGCTTCATCTTGAGTGAGCTTTGGGAGATTGTAGGAGTCCAAGAATTTCTCCATTTCCTCTAGGTTATCCATTTTGCTGGCATATAGTTTTTTGTAGTATTCTCTTATAATCCGTTGTATTTCTGTGGAGTCTGTTGTTATTTCTCCTCTTTCATTTCTGATTTTGTTTATTTGAGCTTTCTCTCTTTTTTTCTTTGTAAGTCTGGCTAGGGGTTTGTCAATTTTATTTATCTTCTCAAAGAACCAGCTCTTTGTTTCATTGATCCTTTCTACTGCCTTTTTTGTTTCAATAGCATTTATTTCTGCTCTGATTTTTATTATTTCTCTCCTTCTGCTGACTTTGGGCTTTGTTTGTTCTTCTTTCTCTAGTTCAGTTAGGTGTAGTTTAAGACTGCTGACTTGGGATTTTCCTTGTTTGTTAAGATGTGCCTGAATTGCAATGAATTTTCCTCTTAACACAGCTTTTGCTGCATGCCATCTGAGTTGGTATAGCATGTTATCATTGTCACTTGTCTCCGGGTATTTTCTGATTTCTTCTTTAATTTCTTCAATGATCCATTGTTTGTTCGATAGCCTATTGTTTAGTCTCCACATCCTTGTGCTTTTCTCAGCTTTTTTCTCGTAATTAATTTCTAGCTTTATAGCATTATGATCGGAGTAGATGCTTGTTATTATTTCAATTTTTTTAAATTTGTAGAGGCTTGCCTTGTTTCCCAACATATGGTCTATCCTTGAGAATGTTCCATGCACGCATGAGAAGAATATGTATTCTGCTGTTTTTGGATGGAGTGTTCTATATATGTCTATTAAGTCCAACTGTTTTAGCTTTTTGTTTAGCTCCACTGTTTCTTTATTGATTTTCTGTCTGGATGATCTGTCCATTGATGTGAGTGGGGTGTTGAGGTCCCCTACTATTATTGTGTTATTTTTGATATCGTCTTTTAGGTTTGTTAATAGTTGCTTTATGAACTTTGGTGTTCCTGTGTTGGGTGCATAGATATTTATAAGCATTATTTCTTCTTGATGAAGTGTCCCTTTGATCATTATATATTTTGGCCCTCTGTGTCTCTCTTTACCTGCCTTATCTTGAAGTCTGTTTTGTCTGATATAAGTATTGCGACACCTGCTTTCTTTTGTTTGCTATTAGCTTGGAGTATTGTCTTCCACCCCTTCACTCTGAGCCTGTGTTTGTCCTTGGAGCTGAGGTGTGTTTCCTGGAGGCAACAAATTGTTGGATCTTGTTCTTTAATCCATTTTGCCACTCTGTGTCTTTTGATTAGAGAGTTCAATCCATTTACATTGAAGGTGAGTATTGATGCATGAGGGCTTAATGCTGTCATTCTGTTGCTCGTTTTCCAGTTTTCCTGTGCTTCCTTTGTTTCTCGTCCTGTATGTTTTAGCCTACCTATTGACTACTGCAATTTCTTATGCTGGGTTTCTTAGATTTTTTCTTATTTATGTTTTGTGTCTCTGTTCTGTTTTTTAGTTTAGTGGCTACCCTGAACTTTGTATTCACAATCTCATGTATAACATAGTCCATTTTCTGGTGGTCTCTTACTTCCTTAGCCTAGACTGTTTCAGACCCTTTCCTCCTCTCCTCCTAAATTATTATTTTCATCTCTTATTCCAGCTCGTGTTGTGAGTTTGTGGTTAGAGTGATAAGATTGTCTTTGCTTTGGTGATTTCCTTCCCTTTATCCTAATGATATAGTTGAATATTTGCTATCCTATTCAGATTCTATCTGTCTCCCTACTCTGTGTTTTGTGACCCCTTTTTCCCTTTTTATCTTTTCTCAGGTATGAGAGCCTTCTTGAGGATTTCTTGTAGTGGAGGTCTTGTGACTATGAAGTCCCTTAGCTTTTGTTTGTCTGGAAAAGATTTAATTTCTCCCTCATATCTGAAGGATATTTTTGCTGGATAGAGTATTCTTGCCTGAAGATTTTTATCCTCTAAAGTTTTGAATATGCCACTCCAATCTCTCCTAGCTTGTAAGGTTTCTGTAGAGAAACCCGCTGAAAGTCTGCTAGGGGTTCCTTTGTAGGTTATTTTCTTCTGCCTTGCTGCCCTGAGTATTCTTTCTTTGTCATTCATTTTTGCCATTTTTACTACTATATGCCTTGCAGTAGGTCTTTTTACATTGACAAATCTAGGAGATCTGAAAGCTTCCTTCACACACATTTATCTCTCAATCCCTAGATTTGGGAAGTTCTCTTCTATTATTTCGTTGAGCATACTTTCTGCTCCATTTTCCTTTTCCACACCCTCAGGAATTCCGATGATTCTTAAGTTGCATTTTCTCATTGAGTCAGCTATTTCTCTGAGATTTTCTTCAGTTTTTTAAATTCTTAGTTCCCCTTCTTCCTCTGTCTGGAGCCATTCAGCCTGTCTATCTTAGATTATGCTAATTTGCTCCTCTATGGTGTCTACACGGGCATTCAGAGAATCCGTATCCTGTTTTATCTGATCCATTGTATTTTTCACCTCTAGTATTTCTAATTGATTCTTCTTTATAATTTCAATCTCTTTTGGGAAGTAACTCCAGAACTCATTGACTTGTTTCTCTATATTTCCCTTTACCTCATTGAATATTTTGATGATAGCTATTTTGAACTCATCTTCACTTAGTTTACGTATTTCCAAGTCCTCAGGACCTACTTCTGTATTTTTATTGTTTTCCTGTTGGACTGGAGCTTTTATAAATTGCTGGATGGTAGAGGAGCAGTTTTTGCACATGATGCTATTATTTGGTTTCAGTTACAGCCTGTTGCCACTAGATGGGGGTCAAGAGCCTTGCATTCTGAGCCCTCTACCTTCAGCTGCGATGGCCGCGTGCAGTGTGGGTTGGGGGAGGAGGGGCACTTTCTCTTGCGTGCTGACCTGGATTGGGGTCAGCTCTTGCTCTCTGGTCTCCGAGGGTCCTGGCTTGCTGGGGTTCCCCCATGCAAAAGCTTTCCCCCGTTAGAGGGTTTCCACTGCACTGGCGGTGGGAGTCCTGGATGATCCCCACACGCGCGGCCCCTCCCCCACTCCTTCCCTCACCCACAGCAGCAAATCCCAGTCTCTAGGGGAGGGAGCAAAGTTCTTTCCTACCCAGTTCCAGCTCCTCCGAGGGTGGCTCCAGCCTCTCCACCCTCCGGCATTTGGCTGCTGTGGGTCTCTGACAATTTCTGTTATTAGGAATTTTTTTTTTGGTTGGAAAGCAGTTGCTCTTTTTGGTTGTAATTTGGAGGGGAGAGTCCCGGGTGAGCTCATGCCACCATGTTGCTGACGTCACCCCCCGATAACATCCCAATTTTATTTATTTATTTATTTGTTTATTTTTTTAAAGATTCTATCTTTTTCTTTTTTCTCTCCCCAAAGCTCCCTGGTACATAGTTGTATATTCTTCATTGTGAGTCCTTCTAATTGTGGTATGTGGGACGCTGCCTCAGTGTGGTTCGATGAGCAGTGTCATGTCCGCACCCAGGATTCGAACCAACGAAACACTGGGCTGCCTGCAGCGGAGTGCATGAACTTAACCACTTGGCCGTGGGGCCAGCCCCTAATATCCCAATTTTAAATGGGCTAAGGTAATTTGCAAACAATGAAATACAAGTTCTATGAAACTCATGGGAATGGAGGAAACGTACACTTTTATATTGTGATTTGGGAGGGCATATCAATATCAAGAGCCCCACAAGCATTCCTTTTGACACAATTTCCATTTCTGAGAACTTATCATAAGGAAATAATAATATATAGAGGTTTGGTCTCAAAGATATTCATCACTCTTTGTATGAGTAAAAAGTTGTAAACAATTTAAATGTCCATTGATATCTGATTACTTAAATAAACTATGACACATCTACACTATGAGGTATTGTATAGCTGTTAAAAATAATGTTGTAAATTTAAAAATAAATAAAGTTAGCTATTGGTAGGACTTCAGGCAACAATAAAAAATCTGAAATTAAAGAAAATATAGTGTTGTAAATGCATATGTATATTTATTAACACAGAAATATGTGATACGTCACTGAGCAATAAGGTTATTTTTAAAAAGAAGGTACATATGATACCATACCCATAAACAAAAAATGTATATCTCTAAAGAACCTGGAAGGGCATGGATCAAAAATTAAGAATGGCTATTTATGGGTGAATTTATTGTTTGTCTGTATTTTCTGATTTTCCTAATAATGAACTGCTGTGTTACTTTTGGTTTTTAGCATAAAGCTTATTTGTGGTGCTTTAGAGCTTTAAAAGCACTTTCACACATACTAATTTACCTTTATTAGTAGTTTTTTATTCTACAACACCCAGTAGATAGATACTGTACATAGCATTATTTTTACAGTTTACAGGTGAATGATCTAAAGTTTAAAGAGGTTTAGTGACTTGCCGAGTGTCCAGTGAATATTAGATGTCAAAGTCAAGCATTGTTTCCAAGTCAAACTCCAAATCAAAAACCATCCTCCTAGTCTGAAACACCAGTGTTTCTCCCAGATACTATCGCAAATGTCACTTGTATCTATACAATAAGCATTTGTAACTAAGAAAACAAAACAAAACCACTTTATTTTTTTGGAGGGGGTAAGAAAAAGGAAATGCTTGCCTTGCTCAATCTATTCAAATTTTGCCCCAGCCCTCGGCCTCACTGCAGAAGATATACAGCTAATATGCAGACATAAAATTTAATGAAGTGACAGAGTGAACTCTTCATTGATGGCCCATGGTGAAAAAAGTCACAGAAAATGGAAATTAATGGGTAATTTGAAGAACTATTTGTATTCACTGGTCACTCTTTTATTTTCCATATTATCGTTGTCCAGACAACAAAAAAATTGCAAAAGTTATCAGTTAATATCCTCTTCAGCACTACTCACTCTCCAACATTGACACAAGCTGGTGAATGGTTAAATAACTGTCCAAGAGACGAGCAGAAGAAAAATCTCATGAATATTTCCGCAGTTCAGACACATGCCATTTTAGGAATCTATTGTTTCCTTGCTGTGAGTCTGTGGTAAAAATGCCTGAAGATCAGTGCAGCAGGAAGTACTCTCAGTAAGATTACTCAGAAACAAGTCAAAATTAATAAAATTCCAATAATCATGAAGAGGGCTTTATTCAGCAGAACACATTTGCTTTTTCTATCAGTCTCATTTCCTCATAGACAAAATCAACAAAACCAAGAGTCAGTATATATCCAGGAAAAACAGGAAAGGAATACAGTTGAAGGGTAAACAGCATTCTGCAATCCTTTGTTAAGAAAGAAACTTTATAATAAAATTATTATCTACTAAGTCTATTTTCACATTTTCAAACTAGAAGAACATTTATTTGTGAGTATGTGGAAATACTTTTTTTACACGTGGTACTTATCTGCAAATTCAATTAGTTATTATTGTGTACCCCCCCCCCCAAACATTTGGATACCTTTCCACAATTTTCCTTTTTCTTTCTTGCCTCAACACAAGCCCTATCTTTGCAAAGATAAGAGATCCACCAACTGCTCCCTCCCTCCAAATTCCAAACTGACTTACCCACAAGAATCAGACAAGTCAGTGTCCTCAGTACCATTATCGAGCCTGGAGAGTTGTTCCTTTATTCTTTAACCACCAACAAATGCAAGAATATATCATTAGAAATGTGCTACATGGAACAGTGATATGAAAAATTTATTTCAACAAAAAGAATCCTTTGAATCTAAAAGACAGAGGAAATATGATTTGGCTCACTGGAAGACCTAATTTTTTAGAAATAATTTTAGAATTATTCTCCAGGAAACACTGTATTTCCATAGACACTTCCAAGACTGAATTTTGCAAATAGCTGTTTCTCTTTCTCTCTCTCTTTCCATCTCTGTCTGTCTGTCTTTCTCACTCTCTTTTTCTCTCTCTCTCAAGATTGATATATATAGCACTGACTCAAACAAATGACATCGGTATTGCTGGATGGAACCTTCATTGACAGGTAAGACATATCAAAGCCATCACAGACTTCTGATATCAATTTATTCAGGCCAGTGTGAAAGATTGAAAACGTACATTGTCAGAACCAAGTAACTTTGTATACTTACTGTTTTGGTTGAAATCGGGTACAATTGCTCTACAATTCATAAACTGATAGAACTCTAAAAAACTATAAGTTAATTAGTTATTTGGAACCTGGGTCCCTCTACCACCTTCTATTTGTCACATATCATGGATATCTTTTCTCCTCCTTGGACAGGATTCAAATAACTTCCTGAGATAAGGACTCCATTCAATAAATAATCAGATTTCACAAGTGTCAATATCCCCCCATCTCTTTCTATATATGTATTTACATCTCACCTTTCAGGCATGGGTCTAACATGGGTTATAGTTTTCGACTCATTTGAGTCACAGCTAAAGGATTAGAAATGCACATAGTAAGACGTTACATGTTTCTCTAGACTTATTTTTAAATGAGAATTAGCTACAATTTTTCAATAACTTGTAATCTACTTGTCCTAAAAAATAATACTTTAATCAGTTACTTGAAACTGATAGTTAATTTTTCCCTAGAAATGAGACTTTATATATTTGTAATGAAGATCTGAGTCCTAGGAAAAACAACTTAGTGAATCAAGTTCACGTACATTTCTTTACTCCTGAACCCCTTCAGAATTACTTCTCCTTGCTTCAAATAGGTTTTCCTGCTCTCTGGGACCACTTTAGCAGAGTCTTATAGATGGGCAATCTGACAGCATTCTAAGGGTTTTTGCTGCTAATAAGGGTGACAAAAGGGGTAAGAAGCAACCCTCTTACGACCTATTTCTCTTTTATCCAACTAGTGTCAAGGACACTCTGTAATGTCATGCATGCTGCTGAAAACAAACCCCCCAAATCTCAATACATCTCCCTCTCTGTATATATATATATATATATATTTCTGTTTATATATATCTATCTTTCTATCTCACATTTCATCAGAGGTTTCATCAGCGGTTTCTGTTGTCAATTTACTCAGGACAGTGTGAAAGGATTAAAAACACACATAGTAAGGTACCACGTGACTTCCAGACTTACTTTTTTGGTTCAAATTAGTTACAATTACTCTTGACGTCATTAACTGGTTTACTCAGAAAATTCACATGTAATCAGTTATTTGGAATCCAATATCTCCTTTTCCCTAGATATAATGCTATATATGTTTGTAACAAATATTTTAGACCTACCAAAAAAGTTAATGACTCGAGATTTAAGTACAGTTCTTTACTACTGAACTTGACCCATGGTGTAACAGCCTTTTGTGGTGGAATTTATTTCAAAATCAACTTCAATTTGCAGGTGTGCATCCCTCTTCCGCTACCTAATTTCCTGCTTCTCAAGTCCCTCCTTCACCCTTGACTGTCCTCGATCATGGCTGTCTTTCCTGGCCCTCAGATAGGGTCAAGTCACTGCAGGCCAGAGTCAGGGACTCCCTCTATACTAGGGTGGGTTTGGGTCTGGGACACCAGCCTCACACGGCAGCAGAACTCTGGAGGATGGGGGACAGATCCCAGTCTATTAGCTCCCATCTTCTCTGCTAAGGCCTCCTCTGGCTCCCTGTCCACTGCTAACTCCTCCTTGCTCCAAATAAGTTTCTCTCCTTCCTTGCCATCTCTAGTAGAATTTCATACACAGTAATCAAGGGCGACAAATTCTAGGATTAAAAAGACTTCCTTTATGACCTGTGCGTCTTTTCTATCTCAATTTCAAGACAAAGAATATTACACGTAGAAGCTTACCATGAGAGGGCTTTAAAAATATATGAAGGGAACTCTGTATTCCCAGGTGCTCCTGAGAGTGAACATCCCAAACATCAATTTCTCTGAATGTGTGTGTGTGTGTGTGTGTGTACACATATACGGACACATATATACAGATTTATTCGTCATAGCTCACTTGGCATCGTAGAAGGTTTCAGAAGATACTGTGGTCAGTTCACTTGGTGCAGGGCTAAAGGATTAAAAACACACATAGTAAGGCACCACACGACTTCTAGACTTACTTTTTTAGTTCAAATTAGCTACAATTACTCTTGATTTTATCAACCGGTTGACTCTTAGAAAATTCACATGTAAATCAGTTGTTTGGAATCCAATATCTCCTTTTCCCTGGAAATGATACTATATATGTTTGTAATGAATATTTTAGACCTACCAAAAAAGTTAATGACTCAAGGTTTAAGTACAGTTCTTTACTACTGAACTTGACCCATGGTGTAACAACCTTTTGTGGTGGAATTTATTTCAAAATCAACTTCAATTCTCAGGTGTGCATCCCTCTTCTCCTACCTAATTTCCTACCTCTCAAGTTCTTCCTTCACCTTTACTTTCACCTAACATGGTTGTTTTTCCTGGCCCTCAGAAAGGGTTAAGTGACTGCAGGCCTGAGTTGGGGACTCCCTCTATTGGGTGGTGGGTTTGGGTCTAGGACACCAGCCTCACATGGCAGCAGAACTCTGGAGGGTGAGGGACAGATCCCAGTCTATTAGCTCCTTTCTTTGTGATGAGGGCTCCTCTGCTCTTTGTCCACTGCTACCTCCACCTTGCCTTAAATTGGATTCTGTCCCCCTTTCACTCAATCTATAGAGTCTCAAAGGCAGAATGCTCCTATTTGGAGCATTCTGAAATTTTTCTAAGACTTTTGGGTGGTAGTTACTAGGAGGAAGAAGCATTCCTCTTATGACCTGTTCCTTTTTTATCCAACCAAATCCAATAAGATGAAAAGTTACCTAAAGGTGCTATGGTAAGATTTAGAAACAGTGTCAAAGACACTGTACTGTCAAGGATACTCCTAAGAATGAATTTGGAAATTTATCTCTCTTTCTTTCATTGTATTTATGTTTGTGTATGTGTGTTTGTATGTCTGTGTTGATATAACTATATAAATACACATGTGTATATATAAAAAGATATATATTTATTTTTATTTATTCATTTATATCTCAAATTTCATGGGTGGCCCCCTCATAGCTTTTTGATGTTAATTCATTCAGAGCAGTGTTAAAGGACTAGAGAGTTACCTATTCAGATACCACATTTTAATTTTAGACTTGTTTGTTTTAATTCAAATAGCTGTAATTACTTTACAGCTTATGAACTGGTTGATCTTTACAAATTCACATATAGAGGAGATGGAGTTCAGCATCCCTGTTTTCTCATACTGCTGTTGCCTGGGACATGAGGGCTCCCAGCCTTATGACTTCAGAGGCACCCTTTGAACTGTCGCAGCATCTAGTCGTTGAGGGCTTTAGCCTCAGTGTCTACAGCACTCCAGAAAGCTTCAAGGAAAAGTTCCTTCTCAAGACCTGCAAGAACCCAATGGTACCCATAGGCTGCCTGGGCACGGTGGCTGCCCTCACCCATGACCTCTACTGCTTCCCTAGGGATCAGAGCCAGTGCTGCCAGCTCATGATATACAACCAGATTGCCACCCAGGGCTTCTCGCTCACAGCCACCTTGCTGGATCCAGCTTCATCAGCTATGAAGTCTCTGCCCAAGCCTGGCTTGGTCTTGAAAGCTCCGTGGAGATTATTCCCAGCCTGGGAGTAACCACTGGTCCTGCCACAGGATTTATTCCCTCATCTGCCCTGACCAGTCCCTGTGTCAATGGAGGAGCAAGTGGCCAATTGTGTAATCGACAGATTTTTTTTCAGGAATCTCAGATTCTGTTCACTTCGGGTGTTGCATACTTCTACTTGTGCTACACCCTCTTCACCCCCTACTTAATAAACTCTGATCCACTTGTAAAAAAAAATTCATGTATATATAACTAAATCTAGTATGTTAGTTTTTATTAGAAATGAGGCTTTATATAAGGTAGTAATGAAAATTTTAGCCTGTAAATAATTAATGCATCAAGATACAAGCAAAGTTCTTTACAATTACCCTAATCCTAGTGTGTAACAGCCTTTTGTGGTAGAATTTATTTCAAATTCCACTTCAGTTTGTAGGTACCCATCCCTCTTCTCACGTTTAATTCCCAATTCTTAAGCCCCTCCATCACTTTCTTGCTTTCACCATCATAGATATCTTTTCTGACCCTCAGGGTCAAGCAACTGCAGGCTAAGGTAGGGGCGGGGGGCTCCTTCCAATATGACAGTGAGTATGGGCACTAGCCTCACACCGTGGCAAAACTCTGGAGGGTCATTGACACATCCAGGCTCTATTAGCTCCATTCTTTTCTGCTGAGGGCTCCACTGTTCTCTGTCCACTGCTACCTTGTCTCCTTGCTCCAAATGAGATTCTGTGCTCTCTTGGTCCACTCTAGTAGAGTCTCACATGTGGGCAATCTGATAGTTTCTTAAGAGTTTTGGCTGCTACTAATTAAGGGTGACAAAACACACTTAGGGGAAGAAGCATCCCTTTTATAACTTGTTCCTTTTTTATCCAAATGGGTCCAAAAAGGTAAAGAGTTACCTACAGATGCTACCGTGAGATGACTCCAAAAGAGTGTCAAAGACACTCTGTATTGTTATCCACTGACACCCTGCTATCATTCTCCTTGTTTCCAAATAGAAATCTCTCTTCACTTTGTGTGTGTATCTTTACAGATATATCTATAATCTCACCTTTTGCTGGAGACTTCCTCAGTGGTTACTGATGTCAATTTATTCCAATCAGAACTAAAGGATTAAAATGTACATGATCAAACACCGTGTGACTTCATAGACTCACTTTTCTCATTCAAATTAGCTACAATTTCTCTATAACTTACAAAATGGTTGAACCCTGTAAGTTCACATGTAATTTGGTTATTTGGAAAATATTTCATCTTTCCCTAGAATTGAGGCTTCATATGATGGTAATAAAATTCTTAGGCCTGTAAAAGAATCCTTAATGGATCAAGATTTAAAAACATTTCTTTACTACTAAACTTAACCCCAATGTGTAATTGCCTTTTGTGATTACATTTACTTCAAATTCAGCTATAGTTTGTAGGTAGGAATCCCTCTTATCCCATCTCATTTTCTGATTTCAAGTCCCTCCACCACCTCCTTACTCTTCATGTTTCATGGATGTCTTTCCTTCTCCTCAGATAGGGTTAAGTAACTGTCGGCCTGAGGCAGGGGCTACCTCCAGTATGATGGTTGGTTTGGGTTTGGGATACCAGCCTCCCATTGTGGCAGAGCTCTGGAGGGTAAGGGACAGATCTCAAGTCTATTATCTCTTTTAGTTTCTGCTGAGGGCTCCTCTGCTCCCTGTCCACCGCTACTACCTTTGTGCTTCCAAATAGTGTTTTCTCCCTTGACCCACACTAGCAGAAAGATATACACAGGTACTCTAATAGTTCCCTAAGGATTTTCACTAGTAATCCCTAAAGTTCACGAACACACAAATAGTAAGTGTTCTCTCTCTTTTGACCTGGTCCTTCTTGATCCAAAAAAGAAAAAAGTTATATATAGAAGCTGACAGGCTATCACGGACATTCTGTATTGTCACCAATGCTCCCAAATGGTTTTCCCACTCAGATGACAGAAAATCAACTCACCTATTGTTGATGATCTGGCTAGAGGACTCTGAAAAGGCTACTAAAGCATTCTTATTTCTGTCAAAGAACAAAAAGAATATGCAAAAAATAAAGCCAGACAATGAGGAAGGAAATAATAACAGGAAGTGATTCCTTTTTTCAAGAGGAAATCATTCCTCTTTCCTGACAGGAATTTCAGGCACAAAAAGTCACACATGACAAATTTGAAGGAATGTGACAGGAACTGAAGGGGTTACCACAGTGGCACCTGTAAGCAAGCCTCTTGGGGTGTGTGTGTGTGTGTGCGTGTGCATGTGTGTGTGTGCCTGTGTGTATTTATTGGAAACAGAAGGAAGCAAGCAAGGGAGAAGCAGCAATCATGATTAAATGTTCTTCCTTCCTTCCTTCCCATTTTCTCTACCATTCTGGTCATCATTGAATAAATTTGGGAAGAGGGAGACACAGAGAGAAAGAGGGAGACACAAGAGTGTAGGGATGAGGTGGTGGATCCAGGTAAGTTGATGAGATGATACAAAGACAATGGAAAGAAAATGCCAGAACAATGAGAATTTCAATGGCAAGGGCTAATCCCTGGTTGCCATTTGGTAGGGCAGAAACAAGTAGCTAGATTAGGATCTGCCTAAATTACGTTTTCAAGATTTTATGAATTGGAAGTAGAGCACATGATCTGAATGATTTTTCGTCTTGCACATTTTTTTAAGTAGACTTTTTTAAAAAATAAGTTTAGGTTTACAGAAAAATTAAGCAGAAAGTACAGAGAGTTTCCATATACCCCCCTTCTCCCTCACAGCTTCTCCTATCACTAATATCTTGCATTCATCTGGTATATTTGTTATAACTGATGAATCAGTATTTACACATTATTGTTAACTAACATCCATAGTTGACATTGGTGTTCATTCTTCGTGTTGAACAAGTCTATTGGTTTTTCCAAATGCATAATGTCATGTATCCATCATAACAGCATCATACTGAATAACTGTACTGCCCTAAAAATCCCCTGTACTCTACATATTCATCCCTTTGCCCCCCACTCCAATTCCTAGAAACCACTGATCTTTTCACTGTCTCTATAGTTTTACCTTTTCCACAGTGTCATATAGTTGGAATCCTAAAGTATATCGCCTTAGCAGACTGCCTCCTTTCACTTAGTACTTATGCAAGGATTTAAGGTTCCTCTATTTCCTTTTGTGGCTTGATAGATTCTTTTACTTTTTTTAAATTGCTTGGTGAATAATTTTCCATTGTATATAGGCATTACAGGTTATCTATTCTTCTGTGATGTCTTGGTTGCTTCCGATTTTTGGCAATTATGAATAAAGCTGCTATCAAATTTGGGTGGAGGTTTTTGTGTAGGTATAACTTTTCAACTCATTTCGGGGTTGAAACTCATTAGGAGCACAACTGCTGAATCATCTGATAAGACTATGTTTTGCTTTGTAAGAAATTGCCAAAATGTCTTCCAAAGTGGCTATACTATTTTGCATTTTCACCAACAGTGAATGAGAATTCCTGTTGCTCCTTATCCTTGACAGCATTTGGTGTTTTCAATATTCAGATCTTGACCATTCTAATAGGTGGATAGTAGTATCTTCTTGTCTTAATTTGCAATTCCTGAGTGACATATGATGTTGAGCATCTTCTCATAAGCTTATTTGGCATTTGTATATCTTCTTTGGTGAGGTATCTGTTCAGATCTTTTGTCCATTTTTTGAGTACTTTCGTTTTCTGATTGTTGATTTTTAAGAGTTCTTTGTATACCTTCAATAAAAGCCCTTTACCAGATACGTCTTTTGCAAATAATTTCTTCTAGTCTGTGGCTGACTTGTCTTCTCATTCTCTTGATAGTGTCTTTCACAGAGCAGAAGTTTTAAATTTTAATGAAATCCAAGTTGTCTGTATTTTCTTTCATGATTTTATTTTTGGTGTTATATATAAAATCATTGCTGTATGAAAGGCCATCTGGTTTCTTCCTGTGTTATCTTCTAGGAGTTTTATGGTTTTGCATTTTATATTTACGTCCGTGATCCATTTTGAGTTAAGTTTTGTTAAGTGTGTAAGGTCTGTGCCTAGATTTTTTTTTTTTCTTGCACATAGATGTCCAGTTCTTCCAGCAACATTTGTTGAAAAGACCATCCTTTCTCCACTGGATTGAGTGCCTTTGCTCCTTTATCAAAGACAAGATGTCTATATTTGTGTGGGCCTATTTCTGGGCTCTCTATTCTGTTCCTTTGATCTACTTGTATATTCTCTCACCCATACCACTCTACCTTGATTACTGTAGCTTTATAGAAAGACTTAAGTCAGGTATTGTCAGTCCTCTGACTTTGCTATTCTTCTTCAATATTGTGTTGGCTATTCTGGGTCTTTTGCCTTTTCACATAAACTTTAGAATTAGTTTGTCAATATTGAAAAAAATGACTTTTCAGGATTTTGATTCAGATTGCACTCAACTACAAGTTGAAGGAATTGACATCTTAACAATATTGAGTCTTCCTATCCATGAACATGGAACATCTTCCCATTTATTTAGATCTTCTTTGATTTCATTAATCAGTTATGTAGTTTTCCTCATATAGATTTTATACATTATTTTGTTAGATTTGTACCTAAGTATTTCAATTTTTTGGTGCTAATGTAAATGGTGGTGTGCTTGTTTCAAATTCCAATTATTCATTGCTGGTATAAAGGAAAGCAATCAACTTTTGTATATTAACCTTGTTCTTGAAACTCTGCTATAATTTCTTATTATTCCAGAAGGTTCTTTGTAAATTATTTTCGATTTTCTACAGAGATAATCATGTCACATGTGAACAAAGACAGTTTTATTTCTTCTGTTCCAATCTGCATACTTTTGTTTCCTTCTTACTGCATTAGTTAGGACTTACAGTATGATGTTGAAAAGGAGTGGTGAAGGGGGATATCCTTGCCTTGTACCTGATCTTATCAAGTTTCTCACCATCAAGTATGATGGTACCTGTGGATTTTTTTTTAACTTTCTAATCCCTTTTTAAATTTTTTTATTTTTATTTTATTGAGGTCATAATAGTTTATAACATTGTGAAATTTCAGTTTTACATTTTTCTTTGTCAGTCACCATATATTTGTGACCCTTTGCCCTTTATGTCCACCCCCAACTTCCTTCCCCTCTGGTAACCACTAATCTGTTTTCTTTGTCCATGTGTTTGTTTATCTTCCACATATGAGTGAAATCATACACTGTTCGTCTTTATCTGTCTGCCTTATTTTGCTTAACATAATACCATCAAGGTCTATCCGCATTGTTGCAAATGGGATGATTTTGTCTTTTTTTATGGTCGAGTAGTATTCCATTGTATATATATATATACACACAAACACACACACATATATATATACAATGTATATATATACATATATATATATAATGTATATATACCACATCTTCTTTATCGTCAGTTGACAGGCACTTGGGTTGCTTCCACATTTGGCTATTTTGAATAATGCTGCAATGAACATAGGGGTGCATAAGTCTCTTTGAATTGTTGATTTCAAGTTCTTTGGATAAATACCCAGTAGCAGGATAGCTGGGTCATATGGTATATATATTTTTAATTTTTTGAGAAATCTCCATACTGTTTTCCATAGTGGCTAGACCAGTTTGCATTCCTACCAGCAGTGTATGGGGGTTCCCTTTTCTCCACATTGTCTTCCATTTGTTATTTTTTGTCTTGTTAATTATAGCCATTCTTACAGGTGTTAGGTAATATCTCATTGTAGTTTTGATTTGTATTTCTCTAATGATTAGTGATGTTGAATATCTCTTTATGTGCCTGTTGGCCATCTGTATATCTTCTTTGGAAAGATGTCTGTTTATATCCTCTGCCCATTTTTTGATCAGGTTGTTTGTTTTTTTGTTGTTGACTTGTAGGCGTTATTTATATATTTTGGAGTTAAACCCTCGTCGCATACATGATTTATAAATATCTTCTCTCAGTTGGTGGGTTGCCCTTTCATTTTGTTCCTGGTTTCCTTTGCCTTGCAGAAGCTCTTTAGTCTGATGAAGTCCCATTTGGTTATTTTTTCTTTTGTTTCCCTTGCCCAAGTAGACTGGTATTCAAAAAGATCCTTCTAAGACTGATGTCAAAGAGTGCACTGCCTATGTTTTCTTCTAGGAGTTTTATGTTTCACATCTTACCTTCAAGTCTTTAATCCATTTTGAGTTAATTTTTGTGTATGGTGTAAGATAAGGGTCTACTTTCATTCTTTTCATGTGGCTGTCCAGTTTCCCCAACACCATTTATTGAAGAGACTTTCCTTTCTCCATTGTATGTTCTTAGCTCCTCTGTCAAAGATTAGCTGTCCATAGATGTGCGGTTTTATTTCTGGGCTTTCAATTCTGCTCCACTGATCTGTGTGTCTGTTTTTGTACCAGTACCATGCTGTTTTGATTACTATAGCTTTGTAGTATGCTTTGAAGTCAGGGATTGTGATGCCTACAGCTTTGTTCTTTTTTCTCAGGGTTGCTTTAGTTATTCAGGGTCTTTTCTTGCTCATTATGAATTTTGGGATTCTTGGTTCTCTTTTCATGAAGAACATCATTGGGATTCTGATTTGGATTGCACTGAATCTGTAGATTGCGTTAGATACTGTGGACATTTTAACTATGTTTATTTTTCTAATCCATATGCATGGAATCTCTTTCCACTTCTTTATGACATCATCAATTTCTTCCAATAATGTCTTACAGTTTTCCTTGGTTAAATTTATTCCTACATAATTTATTCTTTTTATTGTGGTTACAAATGGGATTGTATTCTGGAGTTCTCCTTCTGTTAGTTCATCATTAGAGTATAGAAATGCAACTGATTTTTGTAAGTTGATTTTGTACCCTGCAACTTTGCTGTAGTTGTTGATTATTTCTAACAGTTTTCTGATGGATTCTTTAGAGTTTTTGATATATAAAATCATATTATCTGCAAACAGCAAGTGTTTCACTTCCTCATTGGCAATTTGGATACATTTTATTTCTTTTTCTTGCTTAATTGCCCTGGCCAAAAACTCCAGTACTATGCTGAATAAGAGTGGTGAGAGTGGGCACCCTTGTCTTGTTCCTGTTCTCAGAGGGAGGGCTTTCAGTTTTTCCCCATTGAGTATAATGTTGGCTGTGGGTTTGTCATATATGGCCTTTATCATGTTGAAGCACTTTCCTTCTATACTCATTTTATTGCGAGTTTTTATCATAATTGGACGTTGGATATTGTCAAATGCTTTCTCTATGTCTATTGACATGATCATGTGATTTTTATTCCTCATTTTGTTAATGTGGTGCATCACATTGCTTGATTTGCAGATGTTGAACCCTCCCTGTGTCCCTGCTATAAATCCCACTTGATCATGGTGTATGATCCTTTTAATGTATTGCTGTATTTGGGCTGCCAATATTTTGTTGAGGATTTTTGCATCTATGGCCATCAGCGATATTGCCCTGTAATTTTCCTTCTTTGTGTTGTTCTTTTCTGGCTTTGAGATCAGGGTGATGTTGGCCTTACAAAATGTGTTAGGAAGTGTTCTATCTTCTTCAATTTTTTGGAATAGTTTGAGAGGGGTAGGTATTAAATCTTCTTTGAATGTTTGGTAGAATTCTCCAGAGAAGCCACCTGGTCCTAGACTTTTATTTTGGGGGAGGTTTTTGATTACTGTTTCAATCTCTTTACTTGTGATTGGTCTATTCAGATCATCTATTTCTTCTTGATTCAGTTTTGAGAGGTTGTATACGCCTAAGAATTTGTCCATTTCCTCTAGATTGTCCAATTTGTTGGCATATACTTTTTCATAGTATTTTCTTATAACCCTTTGTATTTCTGCGGTATCCGTTGTTAATTTCTCCTGTTTAATTTCTAATTTTATTCATTTGAGTCTTCTTTTTTCTTAGTGAGTCTGGCTAAGGGTTTGTCAATTTTGTTTATCTTTTTAAAGAACCAGCTCTTAGTTTCATTGACCCTTTCTACAGTAATTTTTTTGTTTATTTCAATTTCATTTATTTCCACTCTACTTTTTATTATTTCCCTCATTGTGCTGACTTTGGGCTTTGTTTGTTCTTCTTTTTCTAATTCTCTTAGGTGTAGTTTAAGATTGCTTATTTGAGATTTTTCTTGTTTGTTAAGGTGGGCCTGTATTGCTATGAATTTCCCTCTGAGGACTGCTTTTGCTTTATCCCATATGAGTTGGTATTGGTGTATTTTCATTTTCATTTGTTGCTAGATTTTTTTGATTTCTCCTTTAATTTCTTCAATGATCCATTGGTTGTTCAGTAGTATGTTGTTTAGTCTCCACTTATTTGTCACTTTCCCAGCTTTTTTCTTGTAGTTGAATTCCAGTTTCATAGCACTATGGTCAGAAAAGATGCTTGACATGATTTCGGTCTTCTTAAATTTATTGAGGCTTGCCTTGTTTTCAAACATGTGGTCTATTTTTGAGAATGTTCCATGTGCAGTTGAGAAGAATGTGTATTTTGTTGGTTTTGGATGGAGTGTTCCGTATATACCTATTAAGTCCATCTGGTCTCGTTTTTCATTTAATTCCACTACTTCCTTGTTGACTTTCTCTCTGGATGATCTATCCACTGATGTAAGTGGAGCGTTAAGGTCACCTACTATTATTGTGTCGCTGTTGATATCTCCTTTTAGGTTTGTTAATAGTTGCTTTATGCACTTCGGTGTTCCCATGTTAGGTGCATATATATTTACAAGAGTTATATCTTATTGGTGGAGTGTCCCTTTTATCATTATATACTGCCCCTCTTTGTCTCTCATTGCCTTTTTTTATCTTAAAGTCTACTTTGATACAAGTATGGCGACATCTGCTTTCTTTTGTTTGCCATTAGCTTGGAGTATCATCCTCCATCCCTTCACTCTGAGCCTGTGTTTATCTTTAGAAGTGAGATGTGTTTCCCGGAGGCAGCATATTGTTGGGTCTTGGTTTTCAATCCATCCAGCCACTCTGTGTCTTTTGAGTGGACAATTCAATCCATTTACACTTAGAGCAATTATTGATATATGAGGTCTTAATGCTGCCATTTTATCACTTGTTTTCCAGTTGTTCTTTATTTTCCTTGTTTCTTCTCCCATTTATTCAGACCTGCAATTCAGTTTGGTGGTTCTCTAGGATCGTTTTCTCACTGTTTATCATTTCTGTCTCTGTTCTGATTTTTTGTTTAGTGGTTACTGTGAAGTTAGTATAAAAGATCTTGTAGTGAGACAGTCTATTTTCTGATAGCTCTTATTTCTTTAGTCTAAGCAAGCTCTATCCCTTTATTCTTCCCCATCTAAGTTATTGTTGTCACACTTTATTCCGTTTTGTGTTGTGAGTTTGTGGGTAAAACAAAGTGATTATAGTTATTTTTGATGTTTTCCTTCCCTTTATCTTGAACGTTATAATTATTTACTAACCTGTTCTGATACCTGCAATTTTCTGATTTTATCTGCCTATTTATCTCCTTGCTCAAGCCTTTGTAAACTTTTCTCTTTTTTTGAGGTATGAGGGCCTTCCTGATCATTTCTTGTAGGGAGGGGCTCTTGTGGCAATGAACTCTCTTAGCTTTTGTTTCTGGGAAAGTTTTGACTTCTCCATCATATCTGAAGGATATTTTCACTGGGTAGAGTATTCTTGGCTGAAAGTTTTTGTCTTTCAGAATTTTGAATGTATCATTCCACTCTCTCCCAGCCTGTAAGGTTTCTGCTGAAAGCTTGATAGGGGTTCCCTTGTAGGTTATTATCTTCTGCCTTGCTGCCCTTAATATATTTTTTTGTCATTGTTTTTTGCCAGTTCTACTGATATATGCCTTGAAGAAGGTCTTTTTACACTGATGTAATTAGGAGTCCGATTGGCTCCTTTTACTTGTAATTCCAGCTCCTTCCCCAGGTTTGGGAAGTTCTTAGCTATTATTCCTTTGAACAAGCTCTCTGCTCCTTTCTCCTTCTCTTCTCCCTCTGGAATACCTATAATCCTTATGTTGCATTTCCTAATTGAGTCAGATATTTCTTGGAGAACTTTTTCATTTCTTTTCAGTCTTAGTTCTCTCTCCTCCATCTGAAGCATTTCTATATTTCTGTCCTTTAAATTACTAATTCTGTCCTCCATAATATCAGCTCTGTTATTTAAGGACTCCAGATTTTTCTTTCATTCTTTGTGTTTTACATCTTCAACATTTCTGATTTCTTTTTATACTTTCAATCTGATTTGTGAAGAAATCCCTCTGTTCAATAATTTTATTCCTGATTTCATTGAGCTATCTTTCTGAGTTTTCCTGTAATTTGTTGAGCTTTTCTATGATAGCCATTTTTGCTTCTCTGTCATTTAGCTTGTACATTTCTGTGCCTTCAGGATTGATTTCTGGGTGTTTGTCATTTCCCTTCTGGTCTAGAGTGTTAATATACCTCTTCATCCTATTTGGTGAGGTAGCTGTGTGATTTGCATAGTGTAGCTTCCACCTGCTGCCACTAGGGGTGGGCAGGAGCTGAGTATTCTGAGCCCATCTCAATCCCTGGCAGCTGTGCCTGTCCTTTAGATGCTATGTTGACAGGGCCTGTCTGCATTTGCTCACTGGCCACCTCTGCTTTATACATGTGTATGCAGGCACTCTTGTGGGAGTCCCTTTCTCTGGCCCACTGTCTGAGCTGGAGTGACAGATAGGGGAAGGGTCACTTTCTTTTGTGTGCGCAATCCTGGGGTGCTCTCCTTCTGCACTCGCTGTCTCCCTTCCTGGGCTGCTCAGCTTAGTGAAGATGTCCTTGTTATTGCTTAGCCTCCTTGGTGTGGAGCTTTCCCATGGGCTGGGAGGACACTCCAAGGGCAAAGGCATTCCCATGGAGTTCTGCCCCCTCCCCCCTCTCTTTTCAGAGCTGCACGCAGTCCCACACCCTAGATCACTTCTGTTTGGGGAGAGAGAGGCAATCCCCTTACCTCCTTCTGCTACCCCCCAGGGGGTACAGCACTTCCAATTTCAGACGTATGGCTACATAGATCTCTCAGACATCTATTGTGTTGTATGAATTGAATGTCTTCTGTTGGTTTATGAGTGTCCTTTTCATAGTATCTTGGGGGGGAGAGTCTAAGGGAAGAGCTCACTCCACCGTGATATGCTGTCAATCCTCCTAGCTGTAGGCCTTTTGTAGATGTTTTTTCGTCAAGGTAAGGAAGTTCCTCCCTATTCCTAGTTTGCTGGGAGTTTTTATCACAAATGAGTGTTGGAGTTTGTCATATGCTTTTTCTGCATCAATTGATATGATGTCATTTTTCTCCTTTGACCTTTTGATATGATGGATTACATTAATTTTCAAATTTTGAGCCAGCCTTGCTTACTTGGGATAAATCTCACTTGATCTCAGTGCACAATTGTTTATATACATTGTAGGACTCAATTTTCTTGAAAGTTTTTACGTTTATGTTCATGAGAGATACAGGTCTGTAGTTCTCTTTTCTTGTAATTTCTTTGTCTGATTTTAGTATTAGGGTAATGCTAGCCTCATAGAATGAATAAGGAAGTGTTCCCTGTTCTTTTATTTTCTGCAACAGATTTTAGAGAACTGATATCACTTCTTCCTTACGTGTTTGGTGGAATTGACAAGTGAAATCATCTAGGCATATTATCTGTTTTGGAAGGTTTTCAATTATTGATTTAATTTCTTTAACAGACGTGGGTCTATTCAGACTATCTATTCCTCCTTGTGAGTTTTGGTAGTGTCTTTTAAAGAATTCCTCAATTTCATATAAGCTATAAAATTTGTGGGCTTATGGAGTTGTTCACATTATTCCTGTATTATCCCTTTAATGTCCATACGATCAATCATGATAATCCCTCTTTCATTTCTGATATTAGTAATTTGTAACTTCTCTCTTTTGTTCCTGGTTATCTCTCCAGAGAGATATTAGTTTTATTGATATTTTCAAAGAAACAGCTTTTGGTTTTGTTGATTTTCTCTATTGTTTTCTTGCTTTCAATTTCATGGATTTCTGCTCTAATTTTTATTATTTCTTTTCTCCTATTTTTTTAAAGTTTATATTGCTCTTCTTTCTCTAGCTTCCTAAATTGGAAGCCTAGATTATTGATTTTAATAATATTATTAAATGTATTCTAACGTATGCATTAGAATCTAATGTATTCATCTCTTCTAATGTATGCATTCAATGCTATAAATTTTCCTCTAAGCACTGGTTTTGCTGCATCCCACAAGTTTTGATTGGTTGTTTTTTCATTTTCATTTAGTTCAAAATATTTTAAAATTTCTTTGAGACTTCTACTTTGACTAATGTGTTATTGAGAAGTGTGCTGTTTAATCTCCCAGAATTTTGTGATTTTCAAGCTATCTTTCTCTTACTGACTTCTAATTTAATTCCACTGTGGTCTGACAGCATACTTTGAATGATCCCTATTTCTTTAAATTTGTTAAGATGTGTGTTATGGACCAGTACGTGATCTATCTTGGTGAATCTTCCATGTGAGCTTGAGAAAAATGTGTATTCTGCTCTTGTTAAATGAAGTATTCTGTAAGTATCAATTAGATCCAATTGACTGAAGGTGATGTTCAGTACCACTATACCCTTACTGACTTTTTGCCTGCTGGATTTATCAAATACTGATAGAGGAGTGTTAAAATCTCCAACTATAATAGTGGCTTTGTCTATTTCTCTTTGCGGTTCTATCAGTTTTTGCCTCACATATTTTGATGTTCTGTTGTCAGGTGCATACACATTAGAACTGCTACGTCTTCCTAGAGAATTAACTCTGTTATCATCATTTAATGTCCCTCTTAATCCCCAATAATTTTGCTTGCTCTGAAGTCTGTTATGTCTGAAGTTAAAATAGCTATTCCCACTGTCTTTTAATTATGTTATCATGGCATATTTTTCTCCATTCTTTTACTTCTAATCTACCTTGGTCTTTACATTTAAAGTTGGTGTCTTACAGATAACATATAGTTGGGTCTTGTTTTGTTATCAAAGAAATTAGTCTCTGTCTTTTAATTGGTATGTTTAGCCCAGTCATACTTCAAGTTTTAGACTATTGATATAGTTGGATTAGTAGAATTATTTTTGCTTTTCTCAAGTTCATTTTTAAAAAGATATTTGGGGGCCAGCCAGATGGTGCAGTGGTTAAGTTCACACATTCCACTTCAGTAGCCCGGGGTTTGCCAGTTTGGACCCTGGGTGAGGACCTACGCACTGCTTGTCAAGCCATGCTGTGGCAGGCATCCCACATGTAAACTAGAGGAAGATGGGAACGGATGTTAGCTTAGGGCCAGTCTTCCTCAGCAAAAAAGAGGAGGGTTGGTGGCAGGTGTTACCACAGGGCTAAACTTCCTCAAAATAAAAAAAAGATATTTGGCTATATCACTGAAAATCAAGACTCTCCTTCACCCAAACCACTGAATTAGGTAATTTAATCACTCTATAATTTAATTTTCTCATCTATGAAATGAAACACATTCAAAATGCACTTTCCATCTGTCAACTTCATAAAATCATGATGAATATTCACCATTTCACAAATATTATTTGCTTTTAGACAACGTGCCCTCTTCACTGGGGTTATGCAAAAACATCAGTATGTGACAACAATATAACCTGAGTATTCTCTCTGTCTTTTTTTTTGCAGAGGACAATTTGCCCTGAGCTAACATCCATTGCCAATCTCCCTCTTTTTGTCTTTACTTTAAAAAAAAATTTTCAAGTTATTTTTTAAATTTTTTTTCCTTTTTTTAATTGCAGTATCATTGGTTTATAACAACATATAAACTTCAGGTGTACATCATAATATATTTTGAATTCTCTGTAGATGACATCATGTTCACCACCCAAAGACTAATTATAATCCATCACCACACACACGTGCTTGATCACCCCTTTCGCCCTCCTCCTTCCCTTTTCCCCTCTGCTAATCACCAATCCAATCTCTGTTGCTATGTGTTTGTTTGTCGTTTTTCTCTTCTACCTATGAGTGAGATCATATGGTATTTGACTTTCTCCCTCTGATTTATTTCACTTAGCATCATACCCTCAAGGTCCATCCATGTTGTCACAAATGGCCAGATTTCATCATTTCTTATGGTTGAGTAGTATTTCATTGTGTATATATACCACGTATTCTTTATCCATTCATCCCTTGATGGGCACTTAGGTTGCTTCCAAGTCTTCGTTATTGTGAATGATGCTATGATGAACATAGGGTGCATGTATCTTTATGCATTTCTGTTTTCAAGTTCTTTGGATAAATATCCGCCAGTAGAATAGCTACATCATCTGGTAGATGTATTCTTAATTTTCTGAGAAAACTCCATATTGTTTTCCATAATGGCTGGACCACTATGCACTCCCACTAGCAGTGTATGGGGGTTCCCTTCTCTCCACATCCTCTCCAGCACTTACTGTTTCCTGTCTTGTTAATTATAGCTATTCTGACCAGAGTGAGGTGATATCACATTGTAGTTTTGATCTGCATTTCCCTGATAGTTAATGATGTCGAACATCTTTTCATGTGCCTGTTGGCCATCTGGATATCTTCTTTGGAGAAATCTCTGTTCAGATCTTTTGCCCATTTTTAAATTGGGTTCTTAGTTTTTTTTGTTGTTGAGATGTGTGAGTTCTTTGTACATTTTGGATATTAACCCCTTAATATCTGATATATGGTTTGCAAATATCTTCTCTCAATTGTTAGGTTGCCTTTTCATTTTGTTGATGCTTTCCTTTGCTGTGCAGAAGCTTTTTGGTTTGATATAGTCCCATTTGTTTATTTTTTCTCTTGTTTCCTTTGCCCAGTCAAACATGGTATTTGAAAAAAGCTGCTAAGACTGATGTCAAAGAGCACACTCCCTGTGTTTTCTTCGAGAAGTTTAATGGTTTCAGATCTTACATTCAAGTCCTTAATCCATTTTGAGATGATTTTTGTGCATGGTGTAAAGTAATGGTCTACTTTCATTCTTTCGCTTGTGGCTGTCCAGTTTTCCCAACACCATTTATTGAAGAGACTTTCCTTTCTCCATTGTATGTTCTTGGCTCCCTTGTCAAAAATTAGTTGTCCATAGATGTGTGGGTTTATTTCTAGGCTCTTGATTCTATTCCTTTGATCTGTGTGTCTGTTTTTGTGCCATTACCATGCTGTTGTGGTTACTATAGCTTTGTAGCATATTTTGAAATCACGGAGTGTGAGATCTCCAGCTTTGTTCTTTTTTTCTCAGGATTCCTTTGGATATTCAGAGCCTTTTGTTGTTCCATATAAATTTTAGGATTCCTTGTTCTATTTCTGTGAAAAATGTTGTTGGAACTTTGATAGAGATTGCCTTGAATCTGTAGATTGCTTTAGGAACTATGGACATTTTAACTATGTTAATTCTTCCAATCCAAGAGCACAGAACCTCTTTCCATTTCTTTGTGTCTTCTTCAATTTCTTTCAACAATGTTTTCAGTTTTCTGTGTACAGATCTTTCACCTCTTTGGTTAAGTTTATTCCTAGGTATTTTATTCTTTTTGTTGCAATTGTAAATGGGATTGTATTCTTAATTTTTCTTTCTGCTACTTCACTGCTAGTGTATAGAAACACAACTGATTTTTGTGTTTTGATTTTGTATCCTGCAATTTGACTATATTCACTTACTATTTCTAAACGCTTTTTAGTGGATTCTTTAGGGTTTTCTATATATAAAATTATGTCATCCACAAATAGGGACAGTTTCACTTCTTCCTTTCCAATTTGGATCCCTTTTATTTCTTTTTCTTGCCTGATTGCTCTGGCTAAGACTTCTAATACTACGTTAAATAAGAGTGGTGAAACTAGGCATCCTTGTCTCGTTCCTGTTCTTAGAGGGATAGCTTTCAGTTGTTCTCCATTGGGAATGACATTAGCTGTGGGTTTGTCATATACAGCCTTTATTATGTTCAGGTATTTTCCTTCTATGCCCATTTTATTTAGAGTTTTTATCATAAATGCATGCTGTATCTTTTCAACTGCTTTCTCTGCAGCTATTGAGATGATCATGTGACTTTTATTCCTCTTTTTGTTAATGTGGTGTTATCACATTGATTGATTTGTGGATGTTGAACCATCCCTGCATCCCTGGAGTGAATCTCACTTAATCATGGTGTATGATCTTTTTAATGTATTGTTGTATTCAATTTGCTAGTATTTTGTTGAGGATTTTTGCATCGATGTTCATCAACGATATTGGCATGTAATTTTCTTTTTTTGTGTTGTCCTTGTCTGGCTTTGGAATCAGGGTAATGTTGACTTTGTAGAAGGAGTTAGGAAGCTTGCCCTCCTCTTCAATTTTTTGGAAGAGTTTGAGAAGGATAGGTATTAAGTCTTCTTTGAATGTTTGGTAGAATTCACCAGGGAAGCCATTTGATCCTGGACTTTTGTTTTTGGGGAGGTTTTCGATTACTATTTCAATCTCCTTACTGGTGACTAGTCTATTCAAATTCTCTATTTCTTCTTGATCCAGTTTTGGAAGGTTGTATGATTCTAAGAATTTATCCATTTCTTCTAGATTACCCAATTTGTTGGCATATAGCTTTTCATAGTATTCTCTTATTACTTTTGTATTTCTATGACGTCCATTGTAATTTCTCCTTTTTCATTTCTGACTTTATTTATTTGAGCCTTCTCTCTTTTGTTCTTGGTGAGTCTAGCTAAAGGTGTCTCAATTTTGTTTATCTTTTCAAAGAACCAGCTCTTGGTTTCATTAATTTTTTCTGTTGTTTTTTACTCTCTATTTTATTTATTTCTTCTCTGATTGTTCTTATTTCCTTCCTTCTGCTGATTTTGGGCTTTGTTTCTTCTTCTTCTTCCAGTTCCTTTAGGTGCACTATTAGATTGTTTGTTTGGAATTTTTCTTGTTTGTTAAGGTAGGCCTGAATTGCCATGAACTTCCCTCTTAGAACCACTTTTGCTCTATCCCATAAATTTTGGCATGTCATATTTTCTTTTTCATTTGTCTCCAGGTATTTTTTTAATTTATCCTTTGATTTCTCCATTGACCCAATTGTTGTTCAGCAGCATTTTGTTTAATCTCCACATATTTGTGGCTTTTCTGATTTTCTTCCTGTAATTGATTTCTAGTTTCATTATCTTTGTGGTCAGGAAAGATGTTTGGTATTATTCTAATCTTCTTAAGTTAGTGAGACTTGTTTTTGGCCTAATATGTGATTGAGCCTGGAGAATGGTCCAGGAGCATTTGGAAAGAATGTGTATTCTGTGGTTTTGGGATGGAATGTTCTATATATATCCACTAAGTCCATCTGGTCTAATGTGTTGTTTAAGGCCAATGTTTCCTTATTGATCTTCTTTTTAGATGACCTATCCATTGGTGTAAGTGGAGTGTTCAAGTCTCCTACTATTATAGTGTTACTGTCTATTTCTCCTTTTTTGTCTGTTAATAATTGCTTTACATATATAGATGCTCCTATGTTGGGTACATAGATATTTACAAGTGTTACATCCTCTTCTTAGATTGTTCCCTTTATCATTATGTAGTGCCCTTTGTCTCTTGTTACAGTTTTTGTTTTAAAGTCTATTTTGTCTGATATGAGTATTGCTACCCCAGCTTTCTTTTCATTGCCATTTGCATGGAGTATCTTTTTACATCCTTTCACTTTCAATTTGTGGGTGTCTTTAGGTCTGAAGCTTGTCTCTTGTATGCAGTATATATATGGGTCTTGTTTTCTTTGTCCAATCAGCCAGCCTATGCCTTTTGGTTGGAGCATTTGGTCCATCGACACTTAAAGTAGCTATTGAAAAATATGTCTTTGTTGCCATTTTGTTACTTTTTTCTGGGTGTTTTAGTAGTTCTTCTCTGTGCCTTTCTTCTTCTCTTTTTCTCTTCCCTTGTGGTTTGATGGCTTTCTTTAGTAATATGTTTGACTCCCTTTCTCCTACTTACTCATATATTTATTACAGGTTTCTGGTTTGTGATTACCATGAAGTTCATGTATAGTAATCTACGTATACAGCAATCTATATTGAGTTGATAGTCTCTTTAATTTGACCTCTTTCTAACAGCTCTACTCTTTTACTCCCCTCCTCCCACATTTAATTTTTTGATATCATATCTAACCTCTTATTTTGTGTGAGTGTATCCATTCCCTCTTATCATTGAAATAGGTAATTTTAGTACTTTTGTCTTTTGACCTTCATATTATCTTAATAGGTGGTTGATCTGCTACCATTCCTGTATTTTTGCCTTTCGTAGTGATTTTATTGTGGTTTCTTTTTTTTGGATAATTTTCTTATTCTTATATGTGATCTTCTCTTTCCCACTTAAATAAGTACCTTCAGCAGTTCTTGTAGAACTGGTTTCTTGGTGATAAACTCCTGGTTTCTTGGTGATAAACTCCTTTAATTTGTGCTTGTCTGGGAAACTCTTTCTCTCTCCTTCCATTCTGAATGATAACCTTGTCAGGTAGAGTATTCTTGGCTGTAGGTTTTTTCCTTTCAGCACTTTAAATGTATTGTGCCACTCTCTTGTAGCCTTTAGGGTTTCAGCTGAGAAGTCAGCTGATAGCCTTATGGGCTTTCCTTTGCATGTCAGTCATTGCCTTTCAATTGCAGCTTTTAGGACTCTCTCTTTATCTTTAATTTTGGACATTTTAATTATAATGTGACTTGGTGTGGGCCTCTTTGGGTTTATCTTGTTTGGTGCTCTTCGTGCTTCATGTACTTGGATGTCTGTTGCCTTCCTTAGGTTAGGAAAGTTTTCAGTTATAAAATAAATTATTCAAGTAAATTCTCTACCCCTTTGTCTCTCTCTTCCTCTTCTGGGACACATATAATATGAATGTTAGTGCACTTGATCTTGTCCCGGAGTTCTCTTAGACTGTTCTCGTTCTTTTTCGCTTTTTCTTTTATCTGTTCAGCTTGGGCGATTTCCTCTAGTTTTTTGTCCAGCTCACTGATCCCTTTTTCTGTATCATCTACTCTACTATTGAGACCCTCTAGTGAATTTTTCATTTCCAGTATTGTATTCTTCATTTCTGATTGGTTCTTTTTTATATTTTCCAATTCTTTGTTGACGATCTCACTGTGTTCATCGAGTCTTCTCCCAAGATCAGTGAGCATCCTTACGAATTTTTGGTTGAACTCTTTGTCAAGTAGATTGCTTACTTCTCTTTCATTTCACTCTTTTTCTGGAGTTTTCTCCTGTTCCCTTGCTTGGAATGTATTCCTTTACCTCCTCATTTTGCCTCTTTGTGCTTATATCTATGCATTAGGTGACTGAGCTATGTCTCCTGATGTTGGAGAAGTGGCCTATGTAAAAGATACCTTCTGGGGCCTAGCAGTGTGCTTCTCTCTCGTCACTAGTCCAAATGTTCCAAGAGTGACCCCTGTGTAGGCTACTTGTGTCCTGCTACAGCAGGGCTGCTCTTACTGCAGGTACCCAGAGAATCTAGGCTTCCCCCCCCAACCCCGGCTGTCTATTTGTAAATTGGGTTTGAGGAGCCCCAGCACAGTTGGCAGCAAGGTCTAATAGCACGCTCCTGTTGCAGTTTTTCTGTTAAGTGAGTAGGCGTCCAGTGTGGCTGGTTGCTAGGCTCGGGAGCTTACAATTGCTGTAGGCCTCAGGCCTACAAGGCTGTGGTCAGCTCTCTCAGGATTGCAGCTGAGTGGGGATGGCCCCAGGCATGGGTGCTCCCAACTGTTTCAGGCTTTGGAAGGTAGGGCACATCCCCTATAAGGCTGTTTGACAAGCACAGGTCTTCTGCCACTTATAACCCCACCACACATACAGGTCCACACACACTGTCCACACAGTCCTGGCACATGCACACCTCCTGACCCCCTGAAGCAGACCCAGTCATCCCACTGCAGAGACCCCCCCCACATTCTCCACCAACACCCTCAACACTCCACCTGCTCCTCATGCAGGCCCTGCCCCCAGAGGAGGACATACTTGCTTGCCTGCAGAAGATCAAGGCACCCAGTCGATGCAGCCAACAGGTAGCCTGAGGGCTTGCTCTTGCGTGGGACCAGTCCCTAGGGCAGGCTGCCTGCCCTGGCTGAGCAGGATTAAATCACACTCTAGTGGGTGTGGCAGACCTCTGGGCTAACAGGCCAGGGGATGAACCCCAATTGTCTCTGTGTCAGCACACTTGTACTTGTTCACAACAATGGCTGTGCCAATGCGTCGGTCTCTGGAGAGGCCTCATCTCTCACCAACATGCACCCAGAACTTACCAGCTGAGTCTCTTTTCATCAAAGGCCTGTGTACCTTTCTTTCTGGTGATTTTAGGTAGCTTTCTGAAACAGGTGGATTTGTGCATGTGCCCTTTAACAGTTAGGTCTTTCCGCTTATGTCCAAGAGCTTTTCTAGGGGTATTCCCTGTTGTAGTTACTAGTCAGTGAAGGCAGATATTATGACACTTGTCTCATTTGCGCTGAGTCCTAAAGGTGCTTATAGCGGTATTGGACCCCTGCTCAGGTTCACACTCCTCCAGAGAAGGCTGTGTACCTTAGGGTTGCTCCCAGTCAGCTGGCTGTGAAGCTCTGTGGCTTGGGAAAGTGGCTTTTTTCTCTCCAGAAAGGAATTTTTGCTTCTTTCATTTAAGTCAGGAAAGTCGTTGGTTGTGGGGGTTCTTTTTAACCAGTTTTCAGTAATCTCTCTCAGGAGTAATTTTCCAAGAATAGCTATAGCTTCGTTTTCATCATGGGAGGAGGTGAGTTCAGAGTCTGCCTAAACTACCATATAGAAGATATCCTGTCTTTCTTTTCTTATGTGAGCCACCACCATAGCATGGCCACCAACGGACAAGTAGTGTACGTCTGTGCCTAGGATATGAACCATGGCTGCCAAAGTGGAGTGCACTGGAACTACAAGATCCATATTTTTAATTTCAAATACATCACCACCCCTCATATTAAACTTACTTAGAAAAACACACAGTAGGTCCTAGGTCTCAACAAAGGTGACTATATAATACAGCACCCAAGAGAGGACACTTCTGAGAGTGAAAAGGACACACTATTAATAATTATTCTGAGATAACAGCCACAGACTGAGATGGTCCCAAGCAAAACGTTCGCCCTTCTCTAATACAAGATGCCAGACAGAGTAGCCAACAGCAGAACAGAGAGCCTAGAAATAGATGCCCGTTAACATACGTCACCGTTCTTTGACAAAGGAGCACAGACCATACAATGGAGCAAAGACAGTCTTATCAACGAATGGTGCTGGAAGAACTGGACATCCACGTGCGAGACAATGAACGTGCACATGGACCTTTACACCTTTACAAAACGGAAATCAAAATGCATTATAGACCCACATGTCAAAAGCAAAACTCTAGAATTCCTAGAAGACAGTAACACGGAAGAAAACCGAGATGACCTCTTTAGAAACATGACTTTCTAGATGTGACAGCAAAATCAAGATCATGAAAGGAATAACCGATAAGCTGGACTTCATTAACATTTTAAACTGCTGCTCCACAAGACACAATGTCAAGAGGATAAAATCACAAGCCACAGACTGGGAGAAAATATTTGCAAAAGGCACAGTTGATAAAGGAATAACAAATATACAGATACGCAAAGAAATCTTAAAACTAAACAACAAGAACACGCACAACCAGATTAAAAAATGGGGCAAACAACTTAACAGACATCTGGCCAAAGAAGACATAAAAATGGCAACTAAGAGTACGAGACGATGCTCCACATCATATGGCTCCAGGGAAATGCAAATTGAACAACAATGAGATACCACTACACACCTGTTAGAATAGTCAAAACTATGGAACACTAACAACAGCAATTGCTGACAAGCATGTGGAGCAATGGAGACACTCATTCAGTATGGGTGGCAAGGCAAAACGGAACAGCCACTCTGGAAGGCAGTTTAGGGGTTTCTTACAAAACCAAGCATAACCCTTAACGTACGATCCAGCTTAACATACGCTCCTTGGTATTTACCCAAAGGAGTTCAAAACTTACACGCAGATGAAAACCTGCACACAAATGTTGATAGCAGCTTTACTCGTAATCGCCAAAAAGCGGAAGCAACCAAGATGTCCTGCACCAGATGAACGGATAAACAAACCGTGGTACATCTAGTCAACGGCATATTATTCAGCGCTAAAAAGCAACGAGCTATCAAGCTGTGAAAAGAAACCTTACATGCATGTTACTTTGTGAAAGAAGCCAATCTGAAAAGGTTGCATACTGTATGAGGCCAACTATATGACATTCTGGACGTGGCAAAATTGGGGCGACAGGAAGAGATCGGTGGTTGCCAGGAGTTGGCGGGGAGAAGGATGAATAGGCGGAGCACAAAGGATTTTTAGGGCAGTGAAAATACTCCATCGTTATGAAACTCTAATGACAGATTCATGTCATTCTACTTTTATCCAAACCCATAGAATGTATGACACCAAGAGTGAGTCGCAATGTAAACCATAAATCAGATAATATTCTATTATGGCTTTCATTTTCCAATTCTGGTAATCGTATTATGGTTACGGAAGTGAAAATTTTCTGATTTTGATCACTGTGCTGTGGTTAGGTGTCCCTGAAGGTAGAAAAATAAAACTGAAATATTCAGGAGTAAAGGGTATGTGGTCTGCATTTTCTCTCTAATGATTCAGGAATAGAGCCTAAGTGTGTAGGAAGGTGTGTGTCACGTGTGTGTCTATCAAACATCTTCTGCCTCAACTCACATAAAAATCAGGTCTAGATACAGGTATATTGAGAGAGAGAGCTCTTTCTATGTGTATATCTATATCTAAACGTATTTTCTTTCTCTCTCTCTCTTTCTATATATATCTATAGATCGATAAATAGATAGATAGATAGATTTATGTCTATATACCTACATACCCATATGATGGGAGTAACAAAGGAAATGTGACAAAATGTTAACAATTGGAAAAGTAAGTAAAGGGTATACTGGAGCTTTTGGAACCATTTGCGAGAAATTTCTGTATGTGTTGGAATATTGTTCAGTCTTAAAAAGAAATGAAATTCGGACACACGCTGCAACATGGATTGACTTTGAGGGCATTGTGCTAAATGAAATAACTAGTCACAAGAAGACAAATTTTGCATGATTCCACTGACATGACATACCTAGAGTAGTCAAACTCACAGAGACAGAAGGTAGAATGGTGGTTGCCAAGAGCTTGGGAAAGGGGCAACGGGGAGAGTAGTTTAATGTGTACAGAGTTTCAGTTTTGCAAGACGAGAAGAGTTCTGCAGGTTGGCTGCACAACAATATGAAGGTACCTAACGCTACAGAATGGCACACTTAAAAATGCTGAAGATGATCTATTTTAGGTTACATGCATTTACCACAATTTAGAAATCTGCGTAAGTTTCGAATTCTTACAATGGAAAAAGTGTTTCAAAAATAGCTCTCCTGGTGCTTGTTCTGGTGAAAATGAGATTGGGGAAAAAAGGAGATAGTACAAAAAAGCTGACGTTGCAAAACCAAAAATTTTCTGTCTCAACTCATCCTACATTCAACCTATTCTCCCAAGGAAACTTGAAAGTGCATTTAGAACAATGCCCCTTATTGAGTCTATGTCTTGATTTGCTCTGTCAACCTCCTGACTAAAGACTCAAAGGGCTATCTTCACTGGGTCTCTCCACACTCTGTCTGGAGTCGGCTCCCTGTTTTGTGGTCAGCTCTCACTCTTCTCAGCATTCACGTGGGAGAGGGAACATCGAGCTGCACAGACTCTCCAGCCCTTAAAAGCCCATATAGCGGCAGAGACAACATACCCTCTCCTCATCCCAGACATCACCCCTAAAGATGTCCACATACCTGGGAATGCACAGTCTAGGAGTGCATCTCTAGAAGAGCCTACCTCTCTAGAAAGCTACATTTGGTAGGTCTACGGTTCACGATTGGAGTTTGTATTGTTTGTAGAGCCTCAAGCATGACCCCTCATTGCCTTGCCAGTGCTACTAGGATTGAGCCAAAACCATTCAGCAGAGCCTACAATGCCCTTCAAAACCTGGCCCTGCCAGCCCTCATCCTTGTGGCGCACCTCTCTCCCCTCAATCCTGTTCTCCAGTCCTGACCTCCTTTTATTTCCTCCCAAGAGCCATATGCCTTCCAACACTGCTCAATGACGTCAGAAAAAGAAGTGAGAGGTATAAGGACTGGACAGGAAAAATGAAAATTATCGCTGTGTTCAGATGACATGACTAAGTACCCGGAAAATTTTTGTTCCATCTAATAAGCACTTAAATGGTATTTATTACGTGCCAGACATCGTCCTAAGTGTTTAACACTTATTTGGTCCTCATAACAAATCATCACGGAGCCTGGAGAGTTGTTCTATGTTAACGTAAACACCAAGAAATGCAACAACATGTCATTTGAGATTTCCTACATGGGACAGTGATGTGACCAACTTATTTGAAGAAGGATTCTGTGAATCTAAGAATATGATAAACATGACTTAGCTCAGTGGATCCGAAATTTTAGAAAAGATCTTAGAATCATTGTCCAGAATACTCCGCATTCCCATGGATAATGCCGCGTCTGCATTTCACTCATTCTCTCTCTCTCTCTCTCTCTCTCTCTGAGTATATACGTCACCTTTTGTTGGTGGTTCCATCACAGATTACTTCTGTCAGTTCATCGGGGTCATTTCTAAAGAATTAAAAGCATATATGATCAGACTCCTAGTGACTTCATAGAGTTACACTCTTGTTTGCAATTAGTTACAAGTAGTCTTCAAGTGGTAAACTGGTTGAACCCTAAAAACTTATGTGGATGTTAGTTATTTGGAAACTAGTATTTTAATCTTCCCTAGAAATAGGGCTTTCTATAGTTGTAACGAAGATCTTCGGCCGGTCAAAAAGCCTAATGAATGAAGATATTGAAATACAATTCTTCACTACTGAACCTTACTCTCACGTGTAATTGCATCGAGGTTGAATTTAGCTCAAAATTCAACTCCAGGTTGTAGGTACACATTTCCCCAGCTCCTCCTAATTTCCTGATCCTCAACACCCTCCACCACATCCTGACCCTTCATGTATCATGTATGTCTTTTCTGTTCCTCATACAGGGTTCAGATGACTGCAGGTCTGAGGCACGGGCTCCCTCCAGTATGACGGTGGCTTGGCATTCGGGACACCAGCTTTAGATGGTGGCAGAGCTCTGGAGGCTGACGAAAGGAGCCGAGGTCTGTTTAGCTCCATTCTCTTCTGCTGAGAGCTCCACTGCTCCCTCTCCACTGCTACCGTCTCCTTGCTCCAAATAGGATTCTCTCCTCTCCTGGCCCACTCTAGCAGAGTCTTACACACAGGCATTCTGAGAGTTTCCTCAAAGCTTTGGCTACTACTTTCTAAGGCTCACAAACAAACCGTGAGTAAGAAGTCTCCCTCTTCTGACTCCTCCTTCCTTTGGCCACCTAGGCCCAACAGGAAAGAAAGTTACCTACAGAAGCTTATAGTCTCTTATGGAAACCTGTTGTTGCCATCGATGCCCCCCATACCTTTCACCACTCAGATCACTCATGTCAACTCACCCCATCTTGTCACTGTTGCCAGACGACATTCGGGAAGAATCCATAACCCTGCCATAGAGTAAAAACCATGTACAAAAAATAGAGTCAGACATTTTGGAAGATAATCAGGTTCTTTTTCCCAACAGAATTGCAGCACACAAAAAGTAAAGTCACGAGGAAACACGACAGAAACAAAAGCATCCGTTTCAGGGTCCAGCACTGGAACCTCTGACACAGTTTCCGGGTTCTGTATGTGCGTGTGTGCGTGTCTGTGTGTCCCTGTGTGTATCCACTGGAAAGAGAATGAAGGGAACAAGGGAGACATAGCATTCATGATTACACCTCCTTCCTTCTTCACCATTTTGTTTCTCCTTCATGCACTCTGGAATCAATTTGGGAAACGTGAGAGGGATCTGAGTGTGTCGGGATGGGGAGGTGCATCCAAGTAAGAGCTAACACAGAGATATAGATAGAAAGAGAATACACAAGAACAATGAACACACAGTGTCAGGGCCTAGTCCCTGGTTGTTATCTGGTAGGAAAGAAACAAGTAGGAAGGTCAACGATGACCAAATGATGATTAAAAGATTTTCTGACCTGCGTGAAGACCATGCGTTTACAATGATTCTTTTTCTTTTTCTTTTTCTCTACAGTCCTCTCAGAAAACGTTATCTGGTTATATTATCCAAAATCAAGACTTGTCACCTCAAAACTGGCTTGGGTAATCTTTTCTCTATTTATCTTTTTCTTCATCTACAAAATAAGACACTTGCAAAATGCACTTTGAGTCTGTCACCTTCACAGTATCATGCTAATATTCAGCATTGCACAAATATTATTGATTTTTGGACAGCCTGCACTCTTCACCAAATTCTTTCAAATTTCATTAACTCTGTATCTGGCAACAATATACATTAGTACGTATATCTTAAAGTTCAAATACACTTAAAGGTTCTCATCAAAGTAACACACCCTGATAATTTCCAGAGAAATCATGGGTTCCTATCAAGACGCCAAATGGTACGGCATGTTGCATCCTCCTCCCAAAACTTCAGAAGTCTAAGGAACTATGCATTCCCAGAAATAACAAGAGTGACAACCCTGGGAAATGACAGAGGCCTGAAGGCTGTCTCTTAATTGGTGGGTAGCCTGGGGTTAGGGGCAGTGGGTGGCAGCCTTGAGGGGCTCAGTGTGAGGGAAAATTTTAAGGACCGTTCTTGCCTCTCCCCTGAGTTGCTTGGAAGCGATCACTTTCCTTTCTCAGCAGAAACAAGTAGCAACCACCCAGATGTAGCTAGGATAAAATTAGAGTAGCATTAGGTTAGCTGATGAAAGCAGGGAAGGGCTGAACAATCCTTGATCCTTCACTCCTCCACCTCCTCCGTCTCCCAAGCCCCAGGTGACAACCTCAAATGCCTCCTCAAATGCCGCTTTCCCCAAGAGCTCAAAGGTGACAGATCCTGACCACAGGAGTTGAGTGGTCACAGTGTTTCACGGTTTCTGAGACTGTCTGCGCCTGGGGCCATCACCTGCCCTCATATTAAACTTACTTAGAAAAACACACCTTAGGTCCTAGGTCTCAACAAAGGTGACTATATAATACAGCACCCAAGAGAGGACACTTCTGAGAGTGAAAAGGACACACTATTAATAATTATTCTGAGATAACAGCCACAGACTGAGATGGTCCCAAGCAAAACGTTAGCCCTTCTCTAATACAAGATGCCAGACAGAGTAGCCAACAGCCACAAGGAATGAAAGCTCACAAGTCAAAACAATTACATACCTGAGGAGTACAACGACTGAAAAAGAAATACAACAAAGTGAGCAACATAGACCATTTGAAGTAGAACTACTGGAACATACTGGAACATGAGCATGACAAATACACTTAAAGATACAAGGGAAGATGTTAGTAGCACGAAGTGACAATGAGAAAGCATAAGGAAAACCTCATGAGGAAATAGGTGTAAAAGGACGATTGTTAAAGACTTAAGTCATGGGATAAATAGCAGTGTGGATACATGAGAACAGCAAATTATTTAGACATGGAAAATGACATTGAGAAACTCTCCCAGGAAACAGAATAAAACAATAAAGTGAGAGAATATTTGAAAGAACAGCAGTGTGATATGGTGGGTAAAAAAAGACATCTAACATCTGAAATAAATGAAATCCAAGACAACTAAGATGAAAAAAAAAGAAAACAGAGAAGATGAAATATTCAAAAACTAATGAAGATAAATTTCACAAAGTTAAAGAAGGAAGTAAAAAATTATCTGTAAAGGATCCATGGAAATGAAGAGAAAATTCTAAAAGCTTCCAAAAAGAGCAAAGAAAATAAGAACAGACTGACACGATCTCTCTCCAGAGCAAACAGAACACATCTTGTTTGAGAGCACACAAGTGACATTTATGAAAACAGACAACATATTTGGACATAAACAAAGCATTAATAACGTGCACGGGAGCAATATCATATAGATTTTCTCTGACCGTATCGCAACTGCAATAGCTTTTTAAAAGTCAACATAATACCAAAGAAGAAAAAAGTTGAAGGACTGACATGAGCCAATGTCAAAATTCACTATAAAGCTACAGCAATCAAGACAGTGTGGTACTGGTGAAAGAACAGACAAATGGACCAAAGGAGCAGAACAGAGAGCCTAGAAATAGATGCCCGTTAACATACTCCACCGTTCTTTGACAAAGGAGCACAGACCATACAATGGAGCAAAGACAGTCTTATCAACGAATGGTGCTGGAAGAACTGGACATCCACGTGCGAGACAATGAACGTGCACATGGACCTTTACACCTTTACAAAACGGAAATCAAAATGCATTATAGACCCACATGTCAAAAGCAAAACTCTAGAATTCCTAGAAGACAATAACACGGAAGAAAACCGAGATGACCTCTTTAGAAACATGACTTTCTAGATGTGACAGCAAAATCAAGATCATGAAAGGAATAACCGATAAGCTGGACTTCATTAACATTTTAAACTGCTGCTCCACAAGACACAATGTCAAGAGGATAAAATCACAAGCCACAGACTGGGAGAAAATATTTGCAAAAGGCACAGTTGATAAAGGAATAACAAATATACAGATACGCAAAGAAATCTTAAAACTAAACAACAAGAACACGCACAACCAGATTAAAAAATGGGGCAAACAACTTAACAGACATCTGGCCAAAGAAGACATAAAAATGGCAACTAAGAGTACGAGACGATGCTCCACATCATATGGCTCCAGGGAAATGCAAATTGAACAACAATGAGATACCACTACACACCTGTTAGAATAGTCAAAACTATGGAACACTAACAACAGCAATTGCTGACAAGCATGTGGAGCAATGGAGACACTCATTCAGTATGGGTGGCAAGGCAAAACGGAACAGCCACTCTGGAAGGCAGTTTAGGGGTTTCTTACAAAACCAAGCATAACCCTTAACGTACGATCCAGCTTAACATACGCTCCTTGGTATTTACCCAAAGGAGTTCAAAACTTACACGCAGATGAAAACCTGCACACAAATGTTGATAGCAGCTTTACTCGTAATCGCCAAAAAGCGGAAGCAACCAAGATGTCCTGCACCAGATGAACGGATAAACAAACCGTGGTACATCTAGTCAACGGCATATTATTCAGCGCTAAAAAGCAACGAGCTATCAAGCTGTGAAAAGAAACCTTACATGCATGTTACTTTGTGAAAGAAGCCAATCTGAAAAGGTTGCATACTGTATGAGGCCAACTATATGACATTCTGGACGTGGCAAAATTGGGGCGACAGGAAGAGATCGGTGGTTGCCAGGAGTTGGCGGGGAGAAGGATGAATAGGCGGAGCACAAAGGATTTTTAGGGCAGTGAAAATACTCCATCGTTATGAAACTCTAATGACAGATTCATGTCATTCTACTTTTATCCAAACCCATAGAATGTATGACACCAAGAGTGAGTCGCAATGTAAACCATAAATCAGATAATATTCTATTATGGCTTTCATTTTCCAATTCTGGTAATCGTATTATGGTTACAGAAGTGAAAATTTTCTGATTTTGATCACTGTGCTGTGGTTAGGTGTCCCTGAAGGTAGAAAAATAAAACTGAAATATTCAGGAGTAAAGGGTATGTGGTCTGCATTTTCTCTCTAATGATTCAGGAATAGAGCCTAAGTGTGTAGGAAGGTGTGTGTCACGTGTGTGTCTATCAAACATCTTCTGCCTCAACTCACATAAAAATCAGATCTAGATACAGGTATATTGAGAGAGAGAGCTCTTTCTAAGTGTATATCTATATGTAAACGTATTTTCTTTCTCTCTCTCTCTTTCTATATATATCTATAGATCGATAAATAGATAGATAGATAGATTTATGTCTATATACCTACATATCCATATGATGGGAGTAACAAAGGAAATGTGACAAAATGTTAACAATTGGAAAAGTAAGTAAAGGGTATACTGGAGCTTTTGGAACCATTTGCGAGAAATTTCTGTATGTGTTGGAATATTGTTCAGTCTTAAAAAGAAATGAAATTCGGACACATGCTGCAACATGGATTGACTTTGAGGGCATTGTGCTAAATGAAATAACTAGTCACAAGAAGACAAATTTTGCATGATTCCACTGACATGACATACCTAGAGTAGTCAAACTCACAGAGACAGAAGGTAGAATGGTGGTTGCCAAGAGCTTGGGAAAGGGGCAACGGGGAGAGTAGTTTAATGTGTACAGAGTTTCAGTTTTGCAAGACGAGAAGAGTTCTGCAGGTTGGCTGCACAACAATATGAAGGTACCTAACGCTACAGAATGGCACACTTAAAAATGCTGAAGATGATCTATTTTAGGTTACATGCATTTACCACAATTTAGAAATCTGCGTAAGTTTCAAATTCTTACAATGGAAAAAGTGTTTCAAAAATAGCTCTCCTGGTGCTTGTTCTGGTGAAAATGAGATTGGGGAAAAAAGGAGATAGTACAAAAAAGCTGACGTTGCAAAACCAAAAATTTTCTGTCTCAACTCATCCTACATTCAACCTATTCTCCCAAGGAAACTTGAAAGTGCATTTAGAACAATGCCCCTTATTGAGTCTATGTCTTGATTTGCTCTGTCAACCTCCTGACTAAAGACTCAAAGGGCTATCTTCACTGGGTCTCTCCACACTCTGTCTGGAGTCGGCTCCCTGTTTTGTGGTCAGCTCTCACTCTTCTCAGCATTCACGTGGGAGAGGGAACATCGAGCTGCACAGACTCTCCAGCCCTTAAAAGCCCATATAGCGGCAGAGACAACATACCCTCTCCTCATCCCAGACATCACCCCTAAAGATGTCCACATACCTGGGAATGCACAGTCTAGGAGTGCATCTCTAGAAGAGCCTACCTCTCTAGAAAGCTACATTTGGTAGGTCTACGGTTCACGATTGGAGTTTGTATTGTTTGTAGAGCCTCAAGCATGACCCCTCATTGCCTTGCCAGTGCTACTAGGATTGAGCCAAAACCATTCAGCAGAGCCTACAATGCCCTTCAAAACCTGGCCCTGCCAGCCCTCATCCTTGTGGCGCACCTCTCTCCCCTCAATCCTGTTCTCCAGTCCTGACCTCCTTTTATTTCCTCCCAAGAGCCATATGCCTTCCAACACTGCTCAATGACGTCAGAAAAAGAAGTGAGAGGTATAAGGACTGGACAGGAAAAATGAAAATTATCGCTGTGTTCAGATGACATGACTAAGTACACGGAAAATTTTTGTTCCATCTAATAAGCACTTAAATGGTATTTATTACGTGCCAGACATCGTCCTAAGTGTTTAACACTTATTTGGTCCTCATAACAAATCATCACGGAGCCTGGAGAGTTGTTCTATGTTAACGTAAACACCAAGAAATGCAACAACCTGTCATTTGAGATTTCCTACATGGGACAGTGATGTGACCCACTTATTTGAACAAGGATTCTGTGAATCTAAGAATATGATAAACATGACTTAGCTCAGTGGATCCGAAATTTTAGAAAAGATCTTAGAATCATTGTCCAGAATACTCCGCATTCCCATGGATAATGCCGCGTCTGCATTTCACTCATTCTCTCTCTCTCTCTCTCTCTCTCTCTGAGTATATACGTCACCTTTTGTTGGTGGTTCCATCACAGATTACTTCTGTCAGTTCATCGGGGTCATTTCTAAAGAATTAAAAGCATATATGATCAGACTCCTAGTGACTTCATAGAGTTACACTCTTGTTTGCAATTAGTTACAAGTAGTCTTCAAGTGGTAAACTGGTTGAACCCTAAAAACTTATGTGGATGTTAGTTATTTGGAAACTAGTATTTTAATCTTCCCTAGAAATAGGGCTTTCTATAGTTGTAACGAAGATCTTCGGCCGGTCAAAAAGCCTAATGAATGAAGATATTGAAATACAATTCTTCACTACTGAACCTTACTCTCACGTGTAATTGCATCGAGGTTGAATTTAGCTCAAAATTCAACTCCAGGTTGTAGGTACACATTTCCCCAGCTCCTCCTAATTTCCTGATCCTCAACACCCTCCACCACATCCTGACCCTTCATGTATCATGTATGTCTTTTCTGTTCCTCATACAGGGTTCAGATGACTGCAGGTCTGAGGCACGGGCTCCCTCCAGTATGACGGTGGCTTGGCATTCGGGACACCAGCTTTAGATGGTGGCAGAGCTCTGGAGGCTGACGAAAGGAGCCGAGGTCTGTTTAGCTCCATTCTCTTCTGCTGAGAGCTCCACTGCTCCCTCTCCACTGCTACCGTCTCCTTGCTCCAAATAGGATTCTCTCCTCTCCTGGCCCACTCTAGCAGAGTCTTACACACAGGCATTCTGAGAGTTTCCTCAAAGCTTTGGCTACTACTTTCTAAGGCTCACAAACAAACCGTGAGTAAGAAGTCTCCCTCTTCTGACTCCTCCTTCCTTTGGCCACCTAGGCCCAACAGGAAAGAAAGTTACCTACAGAAGCTTATAGTCTCTTATGGAAACCTGTTGTTGCCATCGATGCCCCCCATACCTTTCACCACTCAGATCACTCATGTCAACTCACCCCATCTTGTCACTGTTGCCAGACGACATTCGGGAAGAATCCATAACCCTGCCATAGAGTAAAAACCATGTACAAAAAATAGAGTCAGACATTTTGGAAGATAATCAGGTTCTTTTTCCCAACAGAATTGCAGCACACAAAAAGTAAAGTCACGAGGAAACACGACAGAAACAAAAGCATCCGTTTCAGGGTCCAGCACTGGAACCTCTGACACAGTTTCCGGGTTCTGTATGTGCGTGTGTGCGTGTCTGTGTGTCCCTGTGTGTATCCACTGGAAAGAGAATGAAGGGAACAAGGGAGACATAGCATTCATGATTACACCTCCTTCCTTCTTCACCATTTTGTTTCTCCTTCATGCACTCTGGAATCAATTTGGGAAACGTGAGAGGGATCTGAGTGTGTCGGGATGGGGAGGTGCATCCAAGTAAGAGCTAACACAGAGATATAGATAGAAAGAGAATACACAAGAACAATGAACACACAGTGTCAGGGCCTAGTCCCTGGTTGTTATCTGGTAGGAAAGAAACAAGTAGGAAGGTCAACGATGACCAAATGATGATTAAAAGATTTTCTGACCTGCGTGAAGACCATGCGTTTACAATGATTCTTTTTCTTTTTCTTTTTCTCTACAGTCCTCTCAGAAAACGTTATCTGGTTATATTATCCAAAATCAAGACTTGTCACCTCAAAACTGGCTTGGGTAATCTTTTCTCTATTTATCTTTTTCTTCATCTACAAAATAAGACACTTGCAAAATGCACTTTGAGTCTGTCACCTTCACAGTATCATGCTAATATTCAGCATTGCACAAATATTATTGATTTTTGGACAGCCTGCACTCTTCACCAAATTCTTTCAAATTTCATTAACTCTGTATCTGGCAACAATATACATTAGTACGTATATCTTAAAGTTCAAATACACTTAAAGGTTCTCATCAAAGTAACACACCCTGATAATTTCCAGAGAAATCATGGGTTCCTATCAAGACGCCAAATGGTACGGCATGTTGCATCCTCCTCCCAAAACTTCAGAAGTCTAAGGAACTATGCATTCCCAGAAATAACAAGAGTGACAACCCTGGGAAATGACAGAGGCCTGAAGGCTGTCTCTTAATTGGTGGGTAGCCTGGGGTTAGGGGCAGTGGGTGGCAGCCTTGAGGGGCTCAGTGTGAGGGAAAATTTTAAGGACCGTTCTTGCCTCTCCCCTGAGTTGCTTGGAAGCGATCACTTTCCTTTCTCAGCAGAAACAAGTAGCAACCACCCAGATGTAGCTAGGATAAAATTAGAGTAGCATTAGGTTAGCTGATGAAAGCAGGGAAGGGCTGAACAATCCTTGATCCTTCACTCCTCCACCTCCTCCGTCTCCCAAGCCCCAGGTGACAACCTCAAATGCCTCCTCAAATGCCGCTTTCCCCAAGAGCTCAAAGGTGACAGATCCTGACCACAGGAGTTGAGTGGTCACAGTGTTTCACGGTTTCTGAGACTGTCTGCGCCTGGGGCCATCACCTCCCCTCATATTAAACTTACTTAGAAAAACACACCTTAGGTCCTAGGTCTCAACAAAGGTGACTATATAATACAGCACCCAAGAGAGGACACTTCTGAGAGTGAAAAGGACACACTATTAATAATTATTCTGAGATAACAGCCACAGACTGAGATGGTCCCAAGCAAAACGTTAGCCCTTCTCTAATACAAGATGCCAGACAGAGTAGCCAACAGCCACAAGGAATGAAAGCTCACAAGTCAAAACAATTACATACCTGAGGAGTACAACGACTGAAAAAGAAATACAACAAAGTGAGCAACATAGACCATTTGAAGTAGAACTACTGGAACATACTGGAACATGAGCATGACAAATACACTTAAAGATACAAGGGAAGATGTTAGTAGCACGAAGTGACAATGAGAAAGCATAAGGAAAACCTCATGAGGAAATAGGTGTAAAAGGACGATTGTTAAAGACTTAAGTCATGGGATAAATAGCAGTGTGGATACATGAGAACAGCAAATTATTTAGACATGGAAAATGACATTGAGAAACTCTCCCAGGAAACAGAATAAAACAATAAAGTGAGAGAATATTTGAAAGAACAGCAGTGTGATATGGTGGGTAAAAAAAGACATCTAACATCTGAAATAAATGAAATCCAAGACATCTAAGATGAAAAAAAAAGAAAACAGAGAAGACGAAATATTCAAAAACTAATGAAGATAAATTTCACAAAGTTAAAGAAGGAAGTAAAAAATTATCTGTAAAGGATCCATGGAAATGAAGAGAAAATTCTAAAAGCTTCCAAAAAGAGCAAAGAAAATAAGAACAGACTGACACGATCTCTCTCCAGAGCAAACAGAACACATCTTGTTTGAGAGCACACAAGTGACATTTATGAAAACAGACAACATATTTGGACATAAACAAAGCATTAATAATGTGCACGGGAGCAATATCATATAGATTTTCTCTGACCGTATCGCAACTGCAATAGCTTTTTAAAAGTCAACATAATACCAAAGAAGAAAAAAGTTGAAGGACTGACATGAGCCAATGTCAAAATTCACTATAAAGCTACAGCAATCAAGACAGTGTGGTACTGGTGAAAGAACAGACAAATGGACCAAAGGAGCAGAACAGAGAGCCTAGAAATAGATGCCCGTTAACATACTCCACCGTTCTTTGACAAAGGAGCACAGACCATACAATGGAGCAAAGACAGTCTTATCAACGAATGGTGCTGGAAGAACTGGACATCCACGTGCGAGACAATGAACGTGCACATGGACCTTTACACCTTTACAAAACGGAAATCAAAATGCATTATAGACCCACATGTCAAAAGCAAAACTCTAGAATTCCTAGAAGACAATAACACGGAAGAAAACCGAGATGACCTCTTTAGAAACATGACTTTCTAGATGTGACAGCAAAATCAAGATCATGAAAGGAATAACCGATAAGCTGGACTTCATTAACATTTTAAACTGCTGCTCCACAAGACACAATGTCAAGAGGATAAAATCACAAGCCACAGACTGGGAGAAAATATTTGCAAAAGGCACAGTTGATAAAGGAATAACAAATATACAGATACGCAAAGAAATCTTAAAACTAAACAACAAGAACACGCACAACCAGATTAAAAAATGGGGCAAACAACTTAACAGACATCTGGCCAAAGAAGACATAAAAATGGCAACTAAGAGTACGAGACAATGCTCCACATCATATGGCTCCAGGGAAATGCAAATTGAACAACAATGAGATACCACTACACACCTGTTAGAATAGTCAAAACTATGGAACACTAACAACAGCAATTGCTGACAAGCATGTGGAGCAATGGAGACACTCATTCAGTATGGGTGGCAAGGCAAAACGGAACAGCCACTCTGGAAGGCAGTTTAGGGGTTTCTTACAAAACCAAGCATAACCCTTAACGTACGATCCAGCTTAACATACGCTCCTTGGTATTTACCCAAAGGAGTTCAAAACTTACACGCAGATGAAAACCTGCACACAAATGTTGATAGCAGCTTTACTCGTAATCGCCAAAAAGCGGAAGCAACCAAGATGTCCTGCACCAGATGAACGGATAAACAAACCGTGGTACATCTAGTCAACGGCATATTATTCAGCGCTAAAAAGCAACGAGCTATCAAGCTGTGAAAAGAAACCTTACATGCATGTTACTTTGTGAAAGAAGCCAATCTGAAAAGGTTGCATACTGTATGAGGCCAACTATATGACATTCTGGACGTGGCAAAATTGGGGCGACAGGAAGAGATCGGTGGTTGCCAGGAGTTGGCGGGGAGAAGGATGAATAGGCGGAGCACAAAGGATTTTTAGGGCAGTGAAAATACTCCATCGTTATGAAACTCTAATGACAGATTCATGTCATTCTACTTTTATCCAAACCCATAGAATGTATGACACCAAGAGTGAGTCGCAATGTAAACCATAAATCAGATAATATTCTATTATGGCTTTCATTTTCCAATTCTGGTAATCGTATTATGGTTACGGAAGTGAAAATTTTCTGATTTTGATCACTGTGCTGTGGTTAGGTGTCCCTGAAGGTAGAAAAATAAAACTGAAATATTCAGGAGTAAAGGGTATGTGGTCTGCATTTTCTCTCTAATGATTCAGGAATAGAGCCTAAGTGTGTAGGAAGGTGTGTGTCACGTGTGTGTCTATCAAACATCTTCTGCCTCAACTCACAATAAAATCAGGTCTAGATACAGGTATATTGAGAGAGAGAGCTCTTTCTATGTGTATATCTATATCTAAACGTATTTTCTTTCTCTCTCTCTCTTTCTATATATATCTATAGATCGATAAATAGATAGATAGATTTATGTCTATATACCTACATACCCATATGATGGGAGTAACAAAGGAAATGTGACAAAATGTTAACAATTGGAAAAGTAAGTAAAGGGTATACTGGAGCTTTTGGAACCATTTGCGAGAAATTTCTGTATGCGTTGGAATATTGTTCAGTCTTAAAAAGAAATGAAATTCGGACACATGCTGCAACATGGATTGACTTTGAGGGCATTGTGCTAAATGAAATAACTAGTCACAAGAAGACAAATTTTGCATGATTCCACTGACATGACATACCTAGAGTAGTCAAACTCACAGAGACAGAAGGTAGAATGGTGGTTGCCAAGAGCTTGGGAAAGGGGCAACGGGGAGAGTAGTTTAATGTGTACAGAGTTTCAGTTTTGCAAGACGAGAAGAGTTCTGCAGGTTGGCTGCACAACAATATGAAGGTACCTAACGCTACAGAATGGCACACTTAAAAATGCTGAAGATGATCTATTTTAGGTTACATGCATTTACCACAATTTAGAAATCTGCGTAAGTTTCGAATTCTTACAATGGAAAAAGTGTTTCAAAAATAGCTCTCCTGGTGCTTGTTCTGGTGAAAATGAGATTGGGGAAAAAAGGAGATAGTACAAAAAAGCTGACGTTGCAAAACCAAAAATTTTCTGTCTCAACTCATCCTACATTCAACCTATTCTCCCAAGGAAACTTGAAAGTGCATTTAGAACAATGCCCCTTATTGAGTCTATGTCTTGATTTGCTCTGTCAACCTCCTGACTAAAGACTCAAAGGGCTATCTTCACTGGGTCTCTCCACACTCTGTCTGGAGTCGGCTCCCTGTTTTGTGGTCAGCTCTCACTCTTCTCAGCATTCACGTGGGAGAGGGAACATCGAGCTGCACAGACTCTCCAGCCCTTAAAAGCCCATATAGCGGCAGAGACAACATACCCTCTCCTCATCCCAGACATCACCCCTAAAGATGTCCACATACCTGGGAATGCACAGTCTAGGAGTGCATCTCTAGAAGAGCCTACCTCTCTAGAAAGCTACATTTGGTAGGTCTACGGTTCACGATTGGAGTTTGTATTGTTTGTAGAGCCTCAAGCATGACCCCTCATTGCCTTGCCAGTGCTACTAGGATTGAGCCAAAACCATTCAGCAGAGCCTACAATGCCCTTCAAAACCTGGCCCTGCCAGCCCTCATCCTTGTGGCGCACCTCTCTCCCCTCAATCCTGTTCTCCAGTCCTGACCTCCTTTTATTTCCTCCCAAGAGCCATATGCCTTCCAACACTGCTCAATGACGTCAGAAAAAGAAGTGAGAGGTATAAGGACTGGACAGGAAAAATGAAAATTATCGCTGTGTTCAGATGACATGACTAAGTACCCGGAAAATTTTTGTTCCATCTAATAAGCACTTAAATGGTATTTATTACGTGCCAGACATCGTCCTAAGTGTTTAACACATATTTGGTCCTCATAACAAATCATCACGGAGCCTGGAGAGTTGTTCTATGTTAACGTAAACACCAAGAAATGCAACAACCTGTCATTTGAGATTTCCTACATGGGACAGTGATGTGACCAACTTATTTGAAGAAGGATTCTGTGAATCTAAGAATATGATAAACATGACTTAGCTCAGTGGATCCGAAATTTTAGAAAAGATCTTAGAATCATTGTCCAGAATACTCCGCATTCCCATGGATAATGCCGCGTCTGCATTTCACTCATTCTCTCTCTCTCTCTCTCTCTCTCTCTGAGTATATACGTCACCTTTTGTTGGTGGTTCCATCACAGATTACTTCTGTCAGTTCATCGGGGTCATTTCTAAAGAATTAAAAGCATATATGATCAGACTCCTAGTGACTTCATAGAGTTACACTCTTGTTTGCAATTAGTTACAAGTAGTCTTCAAGTGGTAAACTGGTTGAACCCTAAAAACTTATGTGGATGTTAGTTATTTGGAAACTAGTATTTTAATCTTCCCTAGAAATAGGGCTTTCTATAGTTGTAACGAAGATCTTCGGCCGGTCAAAAAGCCTAATGAATGAAGATATTGAAATACAATTCTTCACTACTGAACCTTACTCTCACGTGTAATTGCATCGAGGTTGAATTTAGCTCAAAATTCAACTCCAGGTTGTAGGTACACATTTCCCCAGCTCCTCCTAATTTCCTGATCCTCAACACCCTCCACCACATCCTGACCCTTCATGTATCATGTATGTCTTTTCTGTTCCTCATACAGGGTTCAGATGACTGCAGGTCTGAGGCACGGGCTCCCTCCAGTATGACGGTGGCTTGGCATTCGGGACACCAGCTTTAGATGGTGGCAGAGCTCTGGAGGCTGACGAAAGGAGCCGAGGTCTGTTTAGCTCCATTCTCTTCTGCTGAGAGCTCCACTGCTCCCTCTCCACTGCTACCGTCTCCTTGCTCCAAATAGGATTCTCTCCTCTCCTGGCCCACTCTAGCAGAGTCTTACACACAGGCATTCTGAGAGTTTCCTCAAAGCTTTGGCTACTACTTTCTAAGGCTCACAAACAAACCGTGAGTAAGAAGTCTCCCTCTTCTGACTCCTCCTTCCTTTGGCCACCTAGGCCCAACAGGAAAGAAAGTTACCTACAGAAGCTTATAGTCTCTTATGGAAACCTGTTGTTGCCATCGATGCCCCCCATACCTTTCACCACTCAGATCACTCATGTCAACTCACCCCATCTTGTCACTGTTGCCAGACGACATTCGGGAAGAATCCATAACCCTGCCATAGAGTAAAAACCATGTACAAAAAATAGAGTCAGACATTTTGGAAGATAATCAGGTTCTTTTTCCCAACAGAATTGCAGCACACAAAAAGTAAAGTCACGAGGAAACACGACAGAAACAAAAGCATCCGTTTCAGGGTCCAGCACTGGAACCTCTGACACAGTTTCCGGGTTCTGTATGTGCGTGTGTGCGTGTCTGTGTGTCCCTGTGTGTATCCACTGGAAAGAGAATGAAGGGAACAAGGGAGACATAGCATTCATGATTACACCTCCTTCCTTCTTCACCATTTTGTTTCTCCTTCATGCACTCTGGAATCAATTTGGGAAACGTGAGAGGGATCTGAGTGTGTCGGGATGGGGAGGTGCATCCAAGTAAGAGCTAACACAGAGATATAGATAGAAAGAGAATACACAAGAACAATGAACACACAGTGTCAGGGCCTAGTCCCTGGTTGTTATCTGGTAGGAAAGAAACAAGTAGGAAGGTCAACGATGACCAAATGATGATTAAAAGATTTTCTGACCTGCGTGAAGACCATGCGTTTACAATGATTCTTTTTCTTTTTCTTTATCTCTACAGTCCTCTCAGAAAACGTTATCTGGTTATATTATCCAAAATCAAGACTTTTCACCTCAAAACTGGCTTGGGTAATCTTTTCTCTATTTATCTTTTTCTTCATCTACAAAATAAGACACTTGCAAAATGCACTTTGAGTCTGTCACCTTCACAGTATCATGCTAATATTCAGCATTGCACAAATATTATTGATTTTTGGACAGCCTGCACTCTTCACCAAATTCTTTCAAATTTCATTAACTCTGTATCTGGCAACAATATACATTAGTACGTATATCTTAAAGTTCAAATACACTTAAAGGTTCTCATCAAAGTAACACACCCTGATAATTTCCAGAGAAATCATGGGTTCCTATCAAGACGCCAAATGGTACGGCATGTTGCATCCTCCTCCCAAAACTTCAGAAGTCTAAGGAACTATGCATTCCCAGAAATAACAAGAGTGACAACCCTGGGAAATGACAGAGGCCTGAAGGCTGTCTCTTAATTGGTGGGTAGCCTGGGGTTAGGGGCAGTGGGTGGCAGCCTTGAGGGGCTCAGTGTGAGGGAAAATTTTAAGGACCGTTCTTGCCTCTCCCCTGAGTTGCTTGGAAGCGATCACTTTCCTTTCTCAGCAGAAACAAGTAGCAACCACCCAGATGTAGCTAGGATAAAATTAGAGTAGCATTAGGTTAGCTGATGAAAGCAGGGAAGGGCTGAACAATCCTTGATCCTTCACTCCTCCACCTCCTCCGTCTCCCAAGCCCCAGGTGACAACCTCAAATGCCTCCTCAAATGCCGCTTTCCCCAAGAGCTCAAAGGTGACAGATCCTGACCACAGGAGTTGAGTGGTCACAGTGTTTCACGGTTTCTGAGACTGTCTGCGCCTGGGGCCATCACCTGCCCTCATATTAAACTTACTTAGAAAAACACACCTTAGGTCCTAGGTCTCAACAAAGGTGACTATATAATACAGCACCCAAGAGAGGACACTTCTGAGAGTGAAAAGGACACACTATTAATAATTATTCTGAGATAACAGCCACAGACTGAGATGGTCCCAAGCAAAACGTTAGCCCTTCTCTAATACAAGATGCCAGACAGAGTAGCCAACAGCCACAAGGAATGAAAGCTCACAAGTCAAAACAATTACATACCTGAGGAGTACAACGACTGAAAAAGAAATACAACAAAGTGAGCAACATAGACCATTTGAAGTAGAACTACTGGAACATACTGGAACATAAGCATGACAAATACACTTAAAGATACAAGGGAAGATGTTAGTAGCACGAAGTGACAATGAGAAAGCATAAGGAAAACCTCATGAGGAAATAGGTGTAAAAGGACGATTGTTAAAGACTTAAGTCATGGGATAAATAGCAGTGTGGATACATGAGAACAGCAAATTATTTAGACATGGAAAATGACATTGAGAAACTCTCCCAGGAAACAGAATAAAACAATAAAGTGAGAGAATATTTAAAAGAACAGCAGTGTGATATGGTGGGTAAAAAAAGACATCTAACATCTGAAATAAATGAAATCCAAGACAACTAAGATGGAAAAAAAAGAAAACAGAGAAGAGGTAATATTCAAAAACTAATGAAGATAAATTTCACAAAGTTAAAGAAGGAAGTAAAAAATTATCTGTAAAGGATCCATGGAAATGAAGAGAAAATTCTAAAAGCTTCCAAAAAGAGCAAAGAAAATAAGAACAGACTGACACGATCTCTCTCTAGAGCAAACAGAACACATCTTGTTTGAGAGCACACAAGTGACATTTATGAAAACAGACAACATATTTGGACATAAACAAAGCATTAAAAACGTGCACGGGAGCAATATCATATAGATTTTCTCTGACCGTATCGCAACTGCAACAGCTTTTTAAAAGTCAACATAATATCAAAGAAGAAAAAAGTTGAAGGACTGACATGAGCCAATGTCAAAATTCACTATAAAGCTACAGCAATCAAGACAGTGTGGTACTGGTGAAAGAACAGACAAATGGACCAAAGGAGCAGAACAGAGAGCCTAGAAATAGATGCCCGTTAACATACTCCACCGTTCTTTGACAAAGGAGCACAGACCATACAATGGAGCAAAGACAGTCTTATCAACGAATGGTGCTGGAAGAACTGGACATCCACGTGCGAGACAGTGAACGTGCACATGGCCCTTTACACCTTTACAAAACGGAAATCAAAATGCATTATAGACCCACATGTCAAAAGCAAAACTCTAGAATTCCTAGAAGACAGTAACACGGAAGAAAACCGAGATGACCTCTTTATAAACATGACTTTCTAGATGTGACAGCAAAATCAAGATCATGAAAGGAATAACTGATAAGCTGGATTTCATTAACATTTTAAACTGCTGCTCCACAAGACACAATGTCAAGAGGATAAAATCACAAGCCACAGACTGGGAGAAAATATTTGCAAAAGGCACAGTTGATAAAGGAATAACAAATATACAAATACGCAAAGAAATCTTAAAACTAAACAACAAGAACACACACAACCAGATTAAAAAATGGGGCAAACAACTTAACAGACATCTGGCCAAAGAAGACATAAAAATGGCAACTAAGAGTATGAGACGATGCTCCACATCATATGGCTCCAGGGAAATGCAAATTGAACAACAATGAGATACCACTACACACCTGTTAGAATAGTCAAAATATGGAACACTAACAACAGCAATTGCTGACAAGCATGTGGAGCATTGGAGACACTCATTCAGTATGGGTGGCAAGGCAAAACGGAACAGCCACTCTGGAAGGCAGTTTAGGGGTTTCTTACAAAACCAAGCATAACCCTTAACGTACGATCCAGCTTAAAATACGCTCCTTAGTATTTACCCAAAGGAGTTCAAAACTTACACGCAGATGAAAACCTGCACACAAATGTTGATAGCAGCTTTACTCGTAATCGCCAAAAAGCGGAAGCAACCAAGATGTCCTGCACCAGATGAACGGATAAACAAACCGTGGTACATCTAGTCAACGGCATATTATTCAGCGCTAAAAAGCATCGAGCTATCAAGCTGTGAAAAGAAACCTTACATGCATGTTACTTTGTGAAAGAAGCCAATCTGAAAAGGTTGCATACTGTATGAGGCCAACTATATGACATTCTGGACGTGGCAAAATTGGGGCGACAGGAAGAGATCGGTGGTTGCCAGGAGTTGGCGGGGAGAAGGATGAATAGGCGGAGCACAAAGGATTTTTAGGGCAGTGAAAATACTCCATCGTTATGAAACTCTAATGACGGATTCATGTCATTCTACTTTTATCCAAACCCATAGAATGTATGACACCAAGAGTGAGTCGCAATGTAAACCATAAATCAGATAATATTCTATTATGGCTTTCATTTTCCAATTCTGGTAATCGTATTATGGTTACGGAAGTGAAAATTTTCTGATTTTGATCACTGTGCTGTGGTTAGGTGTCCCTGAAGGTAGAAAAATAAAACTGAAATATTCAGGAGTAAAGGGTATGTGGTCTGCATTTTCTCTCTAATGATTCAGGAATAGAGCCTAAGTGTGTAGGAAGGTGTGTGTCACGTGTGTGTCTATCAAACATCTTCTGCCTCAACTCACATTAAAATCAGGTCTAGATACAGGTATATTGAGAGAGAGAGCTCTTTCTATGTGTATATCTATATCTAAACGTATTTTCTTTCTCTCTCTCTCTTTCTATATATCTATAGATAGATAGATAGATAGATAGATTTATGTCTATATACCTACATATCCATATGATGGGAGTAACAAAGGAAATGTGACAAAATGTTAACAATTGGAAAAGTAAGTAAAGGGTATACTGGAGCTTTTGGAACCATTTGCGAGAAATTTCTGTATGTGTTGGAATATTGTTCAGTCTTAAAAAGAAATGAAATTCGGACACACGCTGCAACATGGATTGACTTTGAGGGCATTGTGCTAAATGAAATAACTAGTCACAAGAAGACAAATTTTGCATGATTCCACTGACATGACATACCTAGAGTAGTCAAACTCACAGAGACAGAAGGTAGAATGGTGGTTGCCAAGAGCTTGGGAAAGGGGCAACGGGGAGAGTAGTTTAATGTGTACAGAGTTTCAGTTTTGCAAGACGAGAAGAGTTCTGCAGGTTGGCTGCACAACAATATGAAGGTACCTAACGCTACAGAATGGCACACTTAAAAATGCTGAAGATGATCAATTTTAGGTTACATGCATTTACCACAATTTAGAAATCTGCATAAGTTTCGAATTCTTACAATGGAAAAAGTGTTTCAAAAATAGCTCTCCTGGTGCTTGTTCTGGTGAAAATGAGATTGGGGAAAAAAGGAGATAGTACAAAAAAGCTGACGTTGCAAAACCAAAAATTTTCTGTCTCAACTCATCCTACTTTCAACCTATTCTCCCAAGGAAACTTGAAAGTGCATTTAGAACAATGCCCCTTATTGAGTCTATGTCTTGATTTGCTCTGTCAACCTCCTGACTAAAGACTCAAAGGGCTATCTTCACTGTGTCTCTCCAAACTCTGTCTGGAGTCGGCTCCCTGTTTTGTGGTCAGCTCTCACTCTTCTCAGCATTCACGTGGGAGAGGGAACATCGAGCTGCACAGACTCTCCAGCCCTTAAAAGCCCATATAGCGGCAGAGACAACATACCCTCTCCTCATCCCAGACATCACCCCTAAAGATGTCCACATACCTGGGAATGCACAGTCTAGGAGTGCATCTCTAGAAAAGCCTACCTCTCTAGAAAGCTACAGTTGGTACGTCTACGGTTCACGATTGGAGTTTGTATTGTTTGCAGAGCCTCAAGCATGACCCCTCATTGCCTTGCCAGTGCTACTAGGATTGAGCCAAAACCATTCAGCAGAGCCTACAATGCCCTTCAAAATCTGGCCCTGCCAGCCCTCATCCTTGTGGAGCACCTCTCTCCCCTCAATCCTGTTCTCCAGTCCTGACCTCCTTTTATTTCCTCCCAAGAGCCATATGCCTTCCAACACTGCTCAATGACGTCAGAAAAAGAAGTGAGAGGTATAAGGACTGGACAGGAAAAATGAAAATTATCGCTGTGTTCAGATGACATGACTAAGTACACGGAAAATTTTTGTTCCATCTAATAAGCACTTAAATGGTATTTATTACGTGCCAGACATCGTCCTAAGTGTTTAACACTTATTTGGTCCTCATAACAAATCATCACGGAGCCTGGAGAGTTGTTCTATGTTAACGTAAACACCAAGAAATGCAACAACCTGTCATTTGAGATTTCCTACATGGGACAGTGATGTGACCCACTTATTTGAACAAGGATTCTGTGAATCTAAGAATATGATAAACATGACTAACATCTAAGAATATGATAAACATGACTTAGCTCAGTGGATCCGAAATTTTAGAAAAGATCTTAGAATCATTGTCCAGAATACTCCGCATTCCCATGGATAATGCCGCGTCTGCATTTCACTCATTCTCTCTCTCTCTCTCTCTGAGTATATACGTCACCTTTTGTTGGTGGTTCCATCACAGACTACTTCTGTCAGTTCATCGGGGTCATTTCTAAAGAATTAAAAGCATATATGATCAGACTCCTAGTGACTTCATAGAGTTACACTCTTGTTTGCAATTAGTTACAAGTAGTCTTCAAGTGGTAAACTGGTTGAACCCTAAAAACTTATGTGGATGTTAGTTATTTGGAAACTAGTATTTTAATCTTCCCTAGAAATAGGGCTTTCTATAGTTGTAACGAAGATCTTCGGCCGGTCAAAAAGCCTAATGAATGAAGATATTGAAATACAATTCTTCACTACTGAACCTTACTCTCACGTGTAATTGCATCGAGGTTGAATTTAGCTCAAAATTCAACTCCAGGTTGTAGGTACACATTTCCCCAGCTCCTCCTAATTTCCTGATCCTCAACACCCTCCACCACATCCTGACCCTTCATGTATCATGTATGTCTTTTCTGTTCCTCATACAGGGTTCAGATGACTGCAGGTCTGAGGCACGGGCTCCCTCCAGTATGACGGTGGCTTGGCATTCGGGACACCAGCTTTAGATGGTGGCAGAGCTCTGGAGGCTGACGAAAGGAGCCGAGGTCTGTTTAGCTCCATTCTCTTCTGCTGAGAGCTCCACTGCTCCCTCTCCACTGCTACCGTCTCCTTGCTCCAAATAGGATTCTCTCCTCTCCTGGCCCACTCTAGCAGAGTCTTACACACAGGCATTCTGAGAGTTTCCTCAAAGCTTTGGCTACTACTTTCTAAGGCTCACAAACAAACCGTGAGTAAGAAGTCTCCCTCTTCTGACTCCTCCTTCCTTTGGCCACCTAGGCCCAACAGGAAAGAAAGTTACCTACAGAAGCTTATAGTCTCTTATGGAAACCTGTTGTTGCCATCGATGCCCCCCATACCTTTCACCACTCAGATCACTCATGTCAACTCACCCCATCTTGTCACTGTTGCCAGACGACATTCGGGAAGAATCCATAACCCTGCCATAGAGTAAAAACCATGTACAAAAAATAGAGTCAGACATTTTGGAAGATAATCAGGTTCTTTTTCCCAACAGAATTGCAGCACACAAAAAGTAAAGTCACGAGGAAACACGACAGAAACAAAAGCATCCGTTTCAGGGTCCAGCACTGGAACCTCTGACACAGTTTCCGGGTTCTGTATGTGCGTGTGTGCGTGTCTGTGTGTCCCTGTGTGTATCCACTGGAAAGAGAATGAAGGGAACAAGGGAGACATAGCATTCATGATTACACCTCCTTCCTTCTTCACCATTTTGTTTCTCCTTCATGCACTCTGGAATCAATTTGGGAAACGTGAGAGGGATCTGAGTGTGTCGGGATGGGGAGGTGCATCCAAGTAAGAGCTAACACAGAGATATAGATAGAAAGAGAATACACAAGAACAATGAACACACAGTGTCAGGGCCTAGTCCCTGGTTGTTATCTGGTAGGAAAGAAACAAGTAGGAAGGTCAACGATGACCAAATGATGATTAAAAGATTTTCTGACCTGCGTGAAGACCATGCGTTTACAATGATTCTTTTTCTTTTTCTTTATCTCTACAGTCCTCTCAGAAAACGTTATCTGGTTATATTATCCAAAATCAAGACTTTTCACCTCAAAACTGGCTTGGGTAATCTTTTCTCTATTTATCTTTTTCTTCATCTACAAAATAAGACACTTGCAAAATGCACTTTGAGTCTGTCACCTTCACAGTATCATGCTAATATTCAGCATTGCACAAATATTATTGATTTTTGGACAGCCTGCACTCTTCACCAAATTCTTTCAAATTTCATTAACTCTGTATCTGGCAACAATATACATTAGTACGTATATCTTAAAGTTCAAATACACTTAAAGGTTCTCATCAAAGTAACACACCCTGATAATTTCCAGAGAAATCATGGGTTCCTATCAAGACGCCAAATGGTACGGCATGTTGCATCCTCCTCCCAAAACTTCAGAAGTCTAAGGAACTATGCATTCCCAGAAATAACAAGAGTGACAACCCTGGGAAATGACAGAGGCCTGAAGGCTGTCTCTTAATTGGTGGGTAGCCTGGGGTTAGGGGCAGTGGGTGGCAGCCTTGAGGGGCTCAGTGTGAGGGAAAATTTTAAGGACCGTTCTTGCCTCTCCCCTGAGTTGCTTGGAAGCGATCACTTTCCTTTCTCAGCAGAAACAAGTAGCAACCACCCAGATGTAGCTAGGATAAAATTAGAGTAGCATTAGGTTAGCTGATGAAAGCAGGGAAGGGCTGAACAATCCTTGATCCTTCACTCCTCCACCTCCTCCGTCTCCCAAGCCCCAGGTGACAACCTCAAATGCCTCCTCAAATGCCGCTTTCCCCAAGAGCTCAAAGGTGACAGATCCTGACCACAGGAGTTGAGTAGTCACAGTGTTTCACGGTTTCTGAGACTGTCTGCGCCTGGGGCCATCACCTGCCCTCATATTAAACTTACTTAGAAAAACACACCTTAGGTCCTAGGTCTCAACAAAGGTGACTATATAATACAGCACCCAAGAGAGGACACTTCTGAGAGTGAAAAGGACACACTATTAATAATTATTCTGAGATAACAGCCACAGACTGAGATGGTCCCAAGCAAAACGTTAGCCCTTCTCTAATACAAGATGCCAGACAGAGTAGCCAACAGCCACAAGGAATGAAAGCTCACAAGTCAAAACAATTACATACCTGAGGAGTACAACGACTGAAAAAGAAATACAACAAAGTGAGCAACATAGACCATTTGAAGTAGAACTACTGGAACATACTGGAACATAAGCATGACAAATACACTTAAAGATACAAGGGAAGATGTTAGTAGCACGAAGTGACAATGAGAAAGCATAAGGAAAACCTCATGAGGAAATAGGTGTAAAAGGACGATTGTTAAAGACTTAAGTCATGGGATAAATAGCAGTGTGGATACATGAGAACAGCAAATTATTTAGACATGGAAAATGACATTGAGAAACTCTCCCAGGAAACAGAATAAAACAATAAAGTGAGAGAATATTTAAAAGAACAGCAGTGTGATATGGTGGGTAAAAAAAGACATCTAACATCTGAAATAAATGAAATCCAAGACAACTAAGATGAAAAAAAAAGAAAACAGAGAAGAGGTAATATTCAAAAACTAATGAAGATAAATTTCACAAAGTTAAAGAAGGAAGTAAAAAATTATCTGTAAAGGATCCATGGAAATGAAGAGAAAATTCTAAAAGCTTCCAAAAAGAGCAAAGAAAATAAGAACAGACTGACACGATCTCTCTCTAGAGCAAACAGAACACATCTTGTTTGAGAGCACACAAGTGACATTTATGAAAACAGACAACATATTTGGACATAAACAAAGCATTAAAAACGTGCACGGGAGCAATATCATATAGATTTTCTCTGACCGTATCGCAACTGCAACAGCTTTTTAAAAGTCAACATAATATCAAAGAAGAAAAAAGTTGAAGGACTGACATGAGCCAATGTCAAAATTCACTATAAAGCTACAGCAATCAAGACAGTGTGGTACTGGTGAAAGAACAGACAAATGGACCAAAGGAGCAGAACAGAGAGCCTAGAAATAGATGCCCGTTAACATACTCCACCGTTCTTTGACAAAGGAGCACAGACCATACAATGGAGCAAAGACAGTCTTATCAACGAATGGTGCTGGAAGAACTGGACATCCACGTGCGAGACAGTGAACGTGCACATGGCCCTTTACACCTTTACAAAACGGAAATCAAAATGCATTATAGACCCACATGTCAAAAGCAAAACTCTAGAATTCCTAGAAGACAGTAACACGGAAGAAAACCGAGATGACCTCTTTAGAAACATGACTTTCTAGATGTGACAGCAAAATCAAGATCATGAAAGGAATAACTGATAAGCTGGATTTCATTAACATTTTAAACTGCTGCTCCACAAGACACAATGTCAAGAGGATAAAATCACAAGCCACAGACTGGGAGAAAATATTTGCAAAAGGCACAGTTGATAAAGGAATAACAAATATACAAATACGCAAAGAAATCTTAAAACTAAACAACAAGAACACACACAACCAGATTAAAAAATGGGGCAAACAACTTAACAGACATCTGGCCAAAGAAGACATAAAAATGGCAACTAAGAGTATGAGACGATGCTCCACATCATATGGCTCCAGGGAAATGCAAATTGAACAACAATGAGATACCACTACACACCTGTTAGAATAGTCAAAATATGGAACACTAACAACAGCAATTGCTGACAAGCATGTGGAGCATTGGAGACACTCATTCAGTATGGGTGGCAAGGCAAAACGGAACAGCCACTCTGGAAGGCAGTTTAGGGGTTTCTTACAAAACCAAGCATAACCCTTAACGTACGATCCAGCTTAACATACGCTCCTTAGTATTTACCCAAAGGAGTTCAAAACTTACACGCAGATGAAAACCTGCACACAAATGTTGATAGCAGCTTTACTCGTAATCGCCAAAAAGCGGAAGCAACCAAGATGTCCTGCACCAGATGAACGGATAAACAAACCGTGGTACATCTAGTCAACGGCATATTATTCAGCGCTAAAAAGCATCGAGCTATCAAGCTGTGAAAAGAAACCTTACATGCATGTTACTTTGTGAAAGAAGCCAATCTGAAAAGGTTGCATACTGTATGAGGCCAACTATATGACATTCTGGACGTGGCAAAATTGGGGCGACAGGAAGAGATCGGTGGTTGCCAGGAGTTGGCGGGGAGAAGGATGAATAGGCGGAGCACAAAGGATTTTTAGGGCAGTGAAAATACTCCATCGTTATGAAACTCTAATGACAGATTCATGTCATTCTACTTTTATCCAAACCCATAGAATGTATGACACCAACAGTGAGTCGCAATGTAAACCATAAATCAGATAATATTCTATTATGGCTTTCATTTTCCAATTCTGGTAATCGTATTATGGTTACGGAAGTGAAAATTTTCTGATTTTGATCACTGTGCTGTGGTTAGGTGTCCCTGAAGGTAGAAAAATAAAACTGAAATATTCAGGAGTAAAGGGTATGTGGTCTGCATTTTCTCTCTAATGATTCAGGAATAGAGCCTAAGTGTGTAGGAAGGTGTGTGTCACGTGTGTGTCTATCAAACATCTTCTGCCTCAACTCACATTAAAATCAGGTCTAGATACAGGTATATTGAGAGAGAGAGCTCTTTCTATGTGTATATCTATATCTAAACGTATTTTCTTTCTCTCTCTCTCTTTCTATATATCTATAGATAGATAGATAGATAGATAGATTTATGTCTATATACCTACATATCCATATGATGGGAGTAACAAAGGAAATGTGACAAAATGTTAACAATTGGAAAAGTAAGTAAAGGGTATACTGGAGCTTTTGGAACCATTTGCGAGAAATTTCTGTATGTGTTGGAATATTGTTCAGTCTTAAAAAGAAATGAAATTCGGACACACGCTGCAACATGGATTGACTTTGAGGGCATTGTGCTAAATGAAATAACTAGTCACAAGAAGACAAATTTTGCATGATTCCACTGACATGACATACCTAGAGTAGTCAAACTCACAGAGACAGAAGGTAGAATGGTGGTTGCCAAGAGCTTGGGAAAGGGGCAACGGGGAGAGTAGTTTAATGTGTACAGAGTTTCAGTTTTGCAAGACGAGAAGAGTTCTGCAGGTTGGCTGCACAACAATATGAAGGTACCTAACGCTACAGAATGGCACACTTAAAAATGCTGAAGATGATCTATTTTAGGTTACATGCATTTACCACAATTTAGAAATCTGCATAAGTTTCGAATTCTTACAATGGAAAAAGTGTTTCAAAAATAGCTCTCCTGGTGCTTGTTCTGGTGAAAATGAGATTGGGGAAAAAAGGAGATAGTACAAAAAAGCTGACGTTGCAAAACCAAAAATTTTCTGTCTCAACTCATCCTACTTTCAACCTATTCTCCCAAGGAAACTTGAAAGTGCATTTAGAACAATGCCCCTTATTGAGTCTATGTCTTGATTTGCTCTGTCAACCTCCTGACTAAAGACTCAAAGGGCTATCTTCACTGGGTCTCTCCACACTCTGTCTGGAGTCGGCTCCCTGTTTTGTGGTCAGCTCTCACTCTTCTCAGCATTCACGTGGGAGAGGGAACATCGAGCTGCACAGACTCTCCAGCCCTTAAAAGCCCATATAGCGGCAGAGACAACATACCCTCTCCTCATCCCAGACATCACCCCTAAAGATGTCCACATACCTGGGAATGCACAGTCTAGGAGTGCATCTCTAGAAAAGCCTACCTCTCTAGAAAGCTACAGTTGGTACGTCTACGGTTCACGATTGGAGTTTGTATTGTTTGCAGAGCCTCAAGCATGACCCCTCATTGCCTTGCCAGTGCTACTAGGATTGAGCCAAAACCATTCAGCAGAGCCTACAATGCCCTTCAAAATCTGGCCCTGCCAGCCCTCATCCTTGTGGAGCACCTCTCTCCCCTCAATCCTGTTCTCCAGTCCTGACCTCCTTTTATTTCCTCCCAAGAGCCATATGCCTTCCAACACTGCTCAATGACGTCAGAAAAAGAAGTGAGAGGTATAAGGACTGGACAGGAAAAATGAAAATTATCGCTGTGTTCAGATGACATGACTAAGTACACGGAAAATTTTTGTTCCATCTAATAAGCACTTAAATGGTATTTATTACGTGCCAGACATCGTCCTAAGTGTTTAACACTTATTTGGTCCTCATAACAAATCATCACGGAGCCTGGAGAGTTGTTCTATGTTAACGTAAACACCAAGAAATGCAACAACCTGTCATTTGAGATTTCCTACATGGGACAGTGATGTGACCCACTTATTTGAACAAGGATTCTGTGAATCTAAGAATATGATAAACATGACTAACATCTAAGAATATGATAAACATGACTTAGCTCAGTGGATCCGAAATTTTAGAAAAGATCTTAGAATCATTGTCCAGAATACTCCGCATTCCCATGGATAATGCCGCGTCTGCATTTCACTCATTCTCTCTCTCTCTCTCTCTGAGTATATACGTCACCTTTTGTTGGTGGTTCCATCACAGACTACTTCTGTCAGTTCATCGGGGTCATTTCTAAAGAATTAAAAGCATATATGATCAGACTCCTAGTGACTTCATAGAGTTACACTCTTGTTTGCAATTAGTTACAAGTAGTCTTCAAGTGGTAAACTGGTTGAACCCTAAAAACTTATGTGGATGTTAGTTATTTGGAAACTAGTATTTTAATCTTCCCTAGAAATAGGGCTTTCTATAGTTGTAACGAAGATCTTCGGCCGGTCAAAAAGCCTAATGAATGAAGATATTGAAATACAATTCTTCACTACTGAACCTTACTCTCACGTGTAATTGCATCGAGGTTGAATTTAGCTCAAAATTCAACTCCAGGTTGTAGGTACACATTTCCCCAGCTCCTCCTAATTTCCTGATCCTCAACACCCTCCACCACATCCTGACCCTTCATGTATCATGTATGTCTTTTCTGTTCCTCATACAGGGTTCAGATGACTGCAGGTCTGAGGCACGGGCTCCCTCCAGTATGACGGTGGCTTGGCATTCGGGACACCAGCTTTAGATGGTGGCAGAGCTCTGGAGGCTGACGAAAGGAGCCGAGGTCTGTTTAGCTCCATTCTCTTCTGCTGAGAGCTCCACTGCTCCCTCTCCACTGCTACCGTCTCCTTGCTCCAAATAGGATTCTCTCCTCTCCTGGCCCACTCTAGCAGAGTCTTACACACAGGCATTCTGAGAGTTTCCTCAAAGCTTTGGCTACTACTTTCTAAGGCTCACAAACAAACCGTGAGTAAGAAGTCTCCCTCTTCTGACTCCTCCTTCCTTTGGCCACCTAGGCCCAACAGGAAAGAAAGTTACCTACAGAAGCTTATAGTCTCTTATGGAAACCTGTTGTTGCCATCGATGCCCCCCATACCTTTCACCACTCAGATCACTCATGTCAACTCACCCCATCTTGTCACTGTTGCCAGACGACATTCGGGAAGAATCCATAACCCTGCCATAGAGTAAAAACCATGTACAAAAAATAGAGTCAGACATTTTGGAAGATAATCAGGTTCTTTTTCCCAACAGAATTGCAGCACACAAAAAGTAAAGTCACGAGGAAACACGACAGAAACAAAAGCATCCGTTTCAGGGTCCAGCACTGGAACCTCTGACACAGTTTCCGGGTTCTGTATGTGCGTGTGTGCGTGTCTGTGTGTCCCTGTGTGTATCCACTGGAAAGAGAATGAAGGGAACAAGGGAGACATAGCATTCATGATTACACCTCCTTCCTTCTTCACCATTTTGTTTCTCCTTCATGCACTCTGGAATCAATTTGGGAAACGTGAGAGGGATCTGAGTGTGTCGGGATGGGGAGGTGCATCCAAGTAAGAGCTAACACAGAGATATAGATAGAAAGAGAATACACAAGAACAATGAACACACAGTGTCAGGGCCTAGTCCCTGGTTGTTATCTGGTAGGAAAGAAACAAGTAGGAAGGTCAACGATGACCAAATGATGATTAAAAGATTTTCTGACCTGCGTGAAGACCATGCGTTTACAATGATTCTTTTTCTTTTTCTTTTTCTCTACAGTCCTCTCAGAAAACGTTATCTGGTTATATTATCCAAAATCAAGACTTTTCACCTCAAAACTGGCTTGGGTAATCTTTTCTCTATTTATCTTTTTCTTCATCTACAAAATAAGACACTTGCAAAATGCACTTTGAGTCTGTCACCTTCACAGTATCATGCTAATATTCAGCATTGCACAAATATTATTGATTTTTGGACAGCCTGCACTCTTCACCAAATTCTTTCAAATTTCATTAACTCTGTATCTGGCAACAATATACATTAGTACGTATATCTTAAAGTTCAAATACACTTAAAGGTTCTCATCAAAGTAACACACCCTGATAATTTCCAGAGAAATCATGGGTTCCTATCAAGACGCCAAATGGTACGGCATGTTGCATCCTCCTCCCAAAACTTCAGAAGTCTAAGGAACTATGCATTCCCAGAAATAACAAGAGTGACAACCCTGGGAAATGACAGAGGCCTGAAGGCTGTCTCTTAATTGGTGGGTAGCCTGGGGTTAGGGGCAGTGGGTGGCAGCCTTGAGGGGCTCAGTGTGAGGGAAAATTTTAAGGACCGTTCTTGCCTCTCCCCTGAGTTGCTTGGAAGCGATCACTTTCCTTTCTCAGCAGAAACAAGTAGCAACCACCCAGATGTAGCTAGGATAAAATTAGAGTAGCATTAGGTTAGCTGATGAAAGCAGGGAAGGGCTGAACAATCCTTGATCCTTCACTCCTCCACCTCCTCCGTCTCCCAAGCCCCAGGTGACAACCTCAAATGCCTCCTCAAATGCCGCTTTCCCCAAGAGCTCAAAGGTGACAGATCCTGACCACAGGAGTTGAGTGGTCACAGTGTTTCACGGTTTCTGAGACTGTCTGCGCCTGGGGCCATCACCTGCCCTCATATTAAACTTACTTAGAAAAACACACCTTAGGTCCTAGGTCTCAACAAAGGTGACTATATAATACAGCACCCAAGAGAGGACACTTCTGAGAGTGAAAAGGACACACTATTAATAATTATTCTGAGATAACAGCCACAGACTGAGATGGTCCCAAGCAAAACGTTAGCCCTTCTCTAATACAAGATGCCAGACAGAGTAGCCAACAGCCACAAGGAATGAAAGCTCACAAGTCAAAACAATTACATACCTGAGGAGTACAACGACTGAAAAAGAAATACAACAAAGTGAGCAACATAGACCATTTGAAGTAGAACTACTGGAACATACTGGAACATAAGCATGACAAATACACTTAAAGATACAAGGGAAGATGTTAGTAGCACGAAGTGACAATGAGAAAGCATAAGGAAAACCTCATGAGGAAATAGGTGTAAAAGGACGATTGTTAAAGACTTAAGTCATGGGATAAATAGCAGTGTGGATACATGAGAACAGCAAATTATTTAGACATGGAAAATGACATTGAGAAACTCTCCCAGGAAACAGAATAAAACAATAAAGTGAGAGAATATTTAAAAGAACAGCAGTGTGATATGGTGGGTAAAAAAAGACATCTAACATCTGAAATAAATGAAATCCAAGACAACTAAGATGAAAAAAAAAGAAAACAGAGAAGAGGTAATATTCAAAAACTAATGAAGATAAATTTCACAAAGTTAAAGAAGGAAGTAAAAAATTATCTGTAAAGGATCCATGGAAATGAAGAGAAAATTCTAAAAGCTTCCAAAAAGAGCAAAGAAAATAAGAACAGACTGACACGATCTCTCTCTAGAGCAAACAGAACACATCTTGTTTGAGAGCACACAAGTGACATTTATGAAAACAGACAACATATTTGGACATAAACAAAGCATTAAAAACGTGCACGGGAGCAATATCATATAGATTTTCTCTGACCGTATCGCAACTGCAACAGCTTTTTAAAAGTCAACATAATATCAAAGAAGAAAAAAGTTGAAGGACTGACATGAGCCAATGTCAAAATTCACTATAAAGCTACAGCAATCAAGACAGTGTGGTACTGGTGAAAGAACAGACAAATGGACCAAAGGAGCAGAACAGAGAGCCTAGAAATAGATGCCCGTTAACATACTCCACCGTTCTTTGACAAAGGAGCACAGACCATACAATGGAGCAAAGACAGTCTTATCAACGAATGGTGCTGGAAGAACTGGACATCCACGTGCGAGACAGTGAACGTGCACATGGCCCTTTACACCTTTACAAAACGGAAATCAAAATGCATTATAGACCCACATGTCAAAAGCAAAACTCTAGAATTCCTAGAAGACAGTAACACGGAAGAAAACCGAGATGACCTCTTTAGAAACATGACTTTCTAGATGTGACAGCAAAATCAAGATCATGAAAGGAATAACTGATAAGCTGGATTTCATTAACATTTTAAACTGCTGCTCCACAAGACACAATGTCAAGAGGATAAAATCACAAGCCACAGACTGGGAGAAAATATTTGCAAAAGGCACAGTTGATAAAGGAATAACAAATATACAAATACGCAAAGAAATCTTAAAACTAAACAACAAGAACACACACAACCAGATTAAAAAATGGGGCAAACAACTTAACAGACATCTGGCCAAAGAAGACATAAAAATGGCAACTAAGAGTATGAGACGATGCTCCACATCATATGGCTCCAGGGAAATGCAAATTGAACAACAATGAGATACCACTACACACCTGTTAGAATAGTCAAAATATGGAACACTAACAACAGCAATTGCTGACAAGCATGTGGAGCATTGGAGACACTCATTCAGTATGGGTGGCAAGGCAAAACGGAACAGCCACTCTGGAAGGCAGTTTAGGGGTTTCTTACAAAACCAAGCATAACCCTTAACGTACGATCCAGCTTAACATACGCTCCTTAGTATTTACCCAAAGGAGTTCAAAACTTACACGCAGATGAAAACCTGCACACAAATGTTGATAGCAGCTTTACTCGTAATCGCCAAAAAGCGGAAGCAACCAAGATGTCCTGCACCAGATGAACGGATAAACAAACCGTGGTACATCTAGTCAACGGCATATTATTCAGCGCTAAAAAGCATCGAGCTATCAAGCTGTGAAAAGAAACCTTACATGCATGTTACTTTGTGAAAGAAGCCAATCTGAAAAGGTTGCATACTGTATGAGGCCAACTATATGACATTCTGGACGTGGCAAAATTGGGGCGACAGGAAGAGATCGGTGGTTGCCAGGAGTTGGCGGGGAGAAGGATGAATAGGCGGAGCACAAAGGATTTTTAGGGCAGTGAAAATACTCCATCGTTATGAAACTCTAATGACAGATTCATGTCATTCTACTTTTATCCAAACCCATAGAATGTATGACACCAACAGTGAGTCGCAATGTAAACCATAAATCAGATAATATTCTATTATGGCTTTCATTTTCCAATTCTGGTAATCGTATTATGGTTACGGAAGTGAAAATTTTCTGATTTTGATCACTGTGCTGTGGTTAGGTGTCCCTGAAGGTAGAAAAATAAAACTGAAATATTCAGGAGTAAAGGGTATGTGGTCTGCATTTTCTCTCTAATGATTCAGGAATAGAGCCTAAGTGTGTAGGAAGGTGTGTGTCACGTGTGTGTCTATCAAACATCTTCTGCCTCAACTCACATTAAAATCAGGTCTAGATACAGGTATATTGAGAGAGAGAGCTCTTTCTATGTGTATATCTATATCTAAACGTATTTTCTTTCTCTCTCTCTCTTTCTATATATCTATAGATAGATAGATAGATAGATAGATTTATGTCTATATACCTACATATCCATATGATGGGAGTAACAAAGGAAATGTGACAAAATGTTAACAATTGGAAAAGTAAGTAAAGGGTATACTGGAGCTTTTGGAACCATTTGCGAGAAATTTCTGTATGTGTTGGAATATTGTTCAGTCTTAAAAAGAAATGAAATTCGGACACACGCTGCAACATGGATTGACTTTGAGGGCATTGTGCTAAATGAAATAACTAGTCACAAGAAGACAAATTTTGCATGATTCCACTGACATGACATACCTAGAGTAGTCAAACTCACAGAGACAGAAGGTAGAATGGTGGTTGCCAAGAGCTTGGGAAAGGGGCAACGGGGAGAGTAGTTTAATGTGTACAGAGTTTCAGTTTTGCAAGACGAGAAGAGTTCTGCAGGTTGGCTGCACAACAATATGAAGGTACCTAACGCTACAGAATGGCACACTTAAAAATGCTGAAGATGATCTATTTTAGGTTACATGCATTTACCACAATTTAGAAATCTGCATAAGTTTCGAATTCTTACAATGGAAAAAGTGTTTCAAAAATAGCTCTCCTGGTGCTTGTTCTGGTGAAAATGAGATTGGGGAAAAAAGGAGATAGTACAAAAAAGCTGACGTTGCAAAACCAAAAATTTTCTGTCTCAACTCATCCTACTTTCAACCTATTCTCCCAAGGAAACTTGAAAGTGCATTTAGAACAATGCCCCTTATTGAGTCTATGTCTTGATTTGCTCTGTCAACCTCCTGACTAAAGACTCAAAGGGCTATCTTCACTGTGTCTCTCCAAACTCTGTCTGGAGTCGGCTCCCTGTTTTGTGGTCAGCTCTCACTCTTCTCAGCATTCACGTGGGAGAGGGAACATCGAGCTGCACAGACTCTCCAGCCCTTAAAAGCCCATATAGCGGCAGAGACAACATACCCTCTCCTCATCCCAGACATCACCCCTAAAGATGTCCACATACCTGGGAATGCACAGTCTAGGAGTGCATCTCTAGAAAAGCCTACCTCTCTAGAAAGCTACAGTTGGTACGTCTACGGTTCACGATTGGAGTTTGTATTGTTTGCAGAGCCTCAAGCATGACCCCTCATTGCCTTGCCAGTGCTACTAGGATTGAGCCAAAACCATTCAGCAGAGCCTACAATGCCCTTCAAAATCTGGCCCTGCCAGCCCTCATCCTTGTGGAGCACCTCTCTCCCCTCAATCCTGTTCTCCAGTCCTGACCTCCTTTTATTTCCTCCCAAGAGCCATATGCCTTCCAACACTGCTCAATGACGTCAGAAAAAGAAGTGAGAGGTATAAGGACTGGACAGGAAAAATGAAAATTATCGCTGTGTTCAGATGACATGACTAAGTACACGGAAAATTTTTGTTCCATCTAATAAGCACTTAAATGGTATTTATTACGTGCCAGACATCGTCCTAAGTGTTTAACACTTATTTGGTCCTCATAACAAATCATCACGGAGCCTGGAGAGTTGTTCTATGTTAACGTAAACACCAAGAAATGCAACAACCTGTCATTTGAGATTTCCTACATGGGACAGTGATGTGACCCACTTATTTGAACAAGGATTCTGTGAATCTAAGAATATGATAAACATGACTAACATCTAAGAATATGATAAACATGACTTAGCTCAGTGGATCCGAAATTTTAGAAAAGATCTTAGAATCATTGTCCAGAATACTCCGCATTCCCATGGATAATGCCGCGTCTGCATTTCACTCATTCTCTCTCTCTCTCTCTCTGAGTATATACGTCACCTTTTGTTGGTGGTTCCATCACAGACTACTTCTGTCAGTTCATCGGGGTCATTTCTAAAGAATTAAAAGCATATATGATCAGACTCCTAGTGACTTCATAGAGTTACACTCTTGTTTGCAATTAGTTACAAGTAGTCTTCAAGTGGTAAACTGGTTGAACCCTAAAAACTTATGTGGATGTTAGTTATTTGGAAACTAGTATTTTAATCTTCCCTAGAAATAGGGCTTTCTATAGTTGTAACGAAGATCTTCGGCCGGTCAAAAAGCCTAATGAATGAAGATATTGAAATACAATTCTTCACTACTGAACCTTACTCTCACGTGTAATTGCATCGAGGTTGAATTTAGCTCAAAATTCAACTCCAGGTTGTAGGTACACATTTCCCCAGCTCCTCCTAATTTCCTGATCCTCAACACCCTCCACCACATCCTGACCCTTCATGTATCATGTATGTCTTTTCTGTTCCTCATACAGGGTTCAGATGACTGCAGGTCTGAGGCACGGGCTCCCTCCAGTATGACGGTGGCTTGGCATTCGGGACACCAGCTTTAGATGGTGGCAGAGCTCTGGAGGCTGACGAAAGGAGCCGAGGTCTGTTTAGCTCCATTCTCTTCTGCTGAGAGCTCCACTGCTCCCTCTCCACTGCTACCGTCTCCTTGCTCCAAATAGGATTCTCTCCTCTCCTGGCCCACTCTAGCAGAGTCTTACACACAGGCATTCTGAGAGTTTCCTCAAAGCTTTGGCTACTACTTTCTAAGGCTCACAAACAAACCGTGAGTAAGAAGTCTCCCTCTTCTGACTCCTCCTTCCTTTGGCCACCTAGGCCCAACAGGAAAGAAAGTTACCTACAGAAGCTTATAGTCTCTTATGGAAACCTGTTGTTGCCATCGATGCCCCCCATACCTTTCACCACTCAGATCACTCATGTCAACTCACCCCATCTTGTCACTGTTGCCAGACGACATTCGGGAAGAATCCATAACCCTGCCATAGAGTAAAAACCATGTACAAAAAATAGAGTCAGACATTTTGGAAGATAATCAGGTTCTTTTTCCCAACAGAATTGCAGCACACAAAAAGTAAAGTCACGAGGAAACACGACAGAAACAAAAGCATCCGTTTCAGGGTCCAGCACTGGAACCTCTGACACAGTTTCCGGGTTCTGTATGTGCGTGTGTGCGTGTCTGTGTGTCCCTGTGTGTATCCACTGGAAAGAGAATGAAGGGAACAAGGGAGACATAGCATTCATGATTACACCTCCTTCCTTCTTCACCATTTTGTTTCTCCTTCATGCACTCTGGAATCAATTTGGGAAACGTGAGAGGGATCTGAGTGTGTCGGGATGGGGAGGTGCATCCAAGTAAGAGCTAACACAGAGATATAGATAGAAAGAGAATACACAAGAACAATGAACACACAGTGTCAGGGCCTAGTCCCTGGTTGTTATCTGGTAGGAAAGAAACAAGTAGGAAGGTCAACGATGACCAAATGATGATTAAAAGATTTTCTGACCTGCGTGAAGACCATGCGTTTACAATGATTCTTTTTCTTTTTCTTTTTCTCTACAGTCCTCTCAGAAAACGTTATCTGGTTATATTATCCAAAATCAAGACTTTTCACCTCAAAACTGGCTTGGGTAATCTTTTCTCTATTTATCTTTTTCTTCATCTACAAAATAAGACACTTGCAAAATGCACTTTGAGTCTGTCACCTTCACAGTATCATGCTAATATTCAGCATTGCACAAATATTATTGATTTTTGGACAGCCTGCACTCTTCACCAAATTCTTTCAAATTTCATTAACTCTGTATCTGGCAACAATATACATTAGTACGTATATCTTAAAGTTCAAATACACTTAAAGGTTCTCATCAAAGTAACACACCCTGATAATTTCCAGAGAAATCATGGGTTCCTATCAAGACACCAAATGGTACGGCATGTTGCATCCTCCTCCCAAAACTTCAGAAGTCTAAGGAACTATGCATTCCCAGAAATAACAAGAGTGACAACCCTGGGAAATGACAGAGGCCTGAAGGCTGTCTCTTAATTGGTGGGTAGCCTGGGGTTAGGGGCAGTGGGTGGCAGCCTTGAGGGGCTCAGTGTGAGGGAAAATTTTAAGGACCGTTCTTGCCTCTCCCCTGAGTTGCTTGGAAGCGATCACTTTCCTTTCTCAGCAGAAACAAGTAGCAACCACCCAGATGTAGCTAGGATAAAATTAGAGTAGCATTAGGTTAGCTGATGAAAGCAGGGAAGGGCTGAACAATCCTTGATCCTTCACTCCTCCACCTCCTCCGTCTCCCAAGCCCCAGGTGACAACCTCAAATGCCTCCTCAAATGCCGCTTTCCCCAAGAGCTCAAAGGTGACAGATCCTGACCACAGGAGTTGAGTGGTCACAGTGTTTCACGGTTTCTGAGACTGTCTGCGCCTGGGGCCATCACCTGCCCTCATATTAAACTTACTTAGAAAAACACACCTTAGGTCCTAGGTCTCAACAAAGGTGACTATATAATACAGCACCCAAGAGAGGACACTTCTGAGAGTGAAAAGGACACACTATTAATAATTATTCTGAGATAACAGCCACAGACTGAGATGGTCCCAAGCAAAACGTTAGCCCTTCTCTAATACAAGATGCCAGACAGAGTAGCCAACAGCCACAAGGAATGAAAGCTCACAAGTCAAAACAATTACATACCTGAGGAGTACAACGACTGAAAAAGAAATACAACAAAGTGAGCAACATAGACCATTTGAAGTAGAACTACTGGAACATACTGGAACATAAGCATGACAAATACACTTAAAGATACAAGGGAAGATGTTAGTAGCACGAAGTGACAATGAGAAAGCATAAGGAAAACCTCATGAGGAAATAGGTGTAAAAGGACGATTGTTAAAGACTTAAGTCATGGGATAAATAGCAGTGTGGATACATGAGAACAGCAAATTATTTAGACATGGAAAATGACATTGAGAAACTCTCCCAGGAAACAGAATAAAACAATAAAGTGAGAGAATATTTAAAAGAACAGCAGTGTGATATGGTGGGTAAAAAAAGACATCTAACATCTGAAATAAATGAAATCCAAGACAACTAAGATGAAAAAAAAAGAAAACAGAGAAGAGGTAATATTCAAAAACTAATGAAGATAAATTTCACAAAGTTAAAGAAGGAAGTAAAAAATTATCTGTAAAGGATCCATGGAAATGAAGAGAAAATTCTAAAAGCTTCCAAAAAGAGCAAAGAAAATAAGAACAGACTGACACGATCTCTCTCTAGAGCAAACAGAACACATCTTGTTTGAGAGCACACAAGTGACATTTATGAAAACAGACAACATATTTGGACATAAACAAAGCATTAAAAACGTGCACGGGAGCAATATCATATAGATTTTCTCTGACCGTATCGCAACTGCAACAGCTTTTTAAAAGTCAACATAATATCAAAGAAGAAAAAAGTTGAAGGACTGACATGAGCCAATGTCAAAATTCACTATAAAGCTACAGCAATCAAGACAGTGTGGTACTGGTGAAAGAACAGACAAATGGACCAAAGGAGCAGAACAGAGAGCCTAGAAATAGATGCCCGTTAACATACTCCACCGTTCTTTGACAAAGGAGCACAGACCATACAATGGAGCAAAGACAGTCTTATCAACGAATGGTGCTGGAAGAACTGGACATCCACGTGCGAGACAGTGAACGTGCACATGGCCCTTTACACCTTTACAAAACGGAAATCAAAATGCATTATAGACCCACATGTCAAAAGCAAAACTCTAGAATTCCTAGAAGACAGTAACACGGAAGAAAACCGAGATGACCTCTTTAGAAACATGACTTTCTAGATGTGACAGCAAAATCAAGATCATGAAAGGAATAACTGATAAGCTGGATTTCATTAACATTTTAAACTGCTGCTCCACAAGACACAATGTCAAGAGGATAAAATCACAAGCCACAGACTGGGAGAAAATATTTGCAAAAGGCACAGTTGATAAAGGAATAACAAATATACAAATACGCAAAGAAATCTTAAAACTAAACAACAAGAACACACACAACCAGATTAAAAAATGGGGCAAACAACTTAACAGACATCTGGCCAAAGAAGACATAAAAATGGCAACTAAGAGTATGAGACGATGCTCCACATCATATGGCTCCAGGGAAATGCAAATTGAACAACAATGAGATACCACTACACACCTGTTAGAATAGTCAAAATATGGAACACTAACAACAGCAATTGCTGACAAGCATGTGGAGCATTGGAGACACTCATTCAGTATGGGTGGCAAGGCAAAACGGAACAGCCACTCTGGAAGGCAGTTTAGGGGTTTCTTACAAAACCAAGCATAACCCTTAACGTACGATCCAGCTTAACATACGCTCCTTAGTATTTACCCAAAGGAGTTCAAAACTTACACGCAGATGAAAACCTGCACACAAATGTTGATAGCAGCTTTACTCGTAATCGCCAAAAAGCGGAAGCAACCAAGATGTCCTGCACCAGATGAACGGATAAACAAACCGTGGTACATCTAGTCAACGGCATATTATTCAGCGCTAAAAAGCATCGAGCTATCAAGCTGTGAAAAGAAACCTTACATGCATGTTACTTTGTGAAAGAAGCCAATCTGAAAAGGTTGCATACTGTATGAGGCCAACTATATGACATTCTGGACGTGGCAAAATTGGGGCGACAGGAAGAGATCGGTGGTTGCCAGGAGTTGGCGGGGAGAAGGATGAATAGGCGGAGCACAAAGGATTTTTAGGGCAGTGAAAATACTCCATCGTTATGAAACTCTAATGACAGATTCATGTCATTCTACTTTTATCCAAACCCATAGAATGTATGACACCAAGAGTGAGTCGCAATGTAAACCATAAATCAGATAATATTCTATTATGGCTTTCATTTTCCAATTCTGGTAATCGTATTATGGTTACGGAAGTGAAAATTTTCTGATTTTGATCACTGTGCTGTGGTTAGGTGTCCCTGAAGGTAGAAAAATAAAACTGAAATATTCAGGAGTAAAGGGTATGTGGTCTGCATTTTCTCTCTAATGATTCAGGAATAGAGCCTAAGTGTGTAGGAAGGTGTGTGTCACGTGTGTGTCTATCAAACATCTTCTGCCTCAACTCACATTAAAATCAGGTCTAGATACAGGTATATTGAGAGAGAGAGCTCTTTCTATGTGTATATCTATATCTAAACGTATTTTCTTTCTCTCTCTCTCTTTCTATATATCTATAGATAGATAGATAGATAGATAGATTTATGTCTATATACCTACATATCCATATGATGGGAGTAACAAAGGAAATGTGACAAAATGTTAACAATTGGAAAAGTAAGTAAAGGGTATACTGGAGCTTTTGGAACCATTTGCGAGAAATTTCTGTATGTGTTGGAATATTGTTCAGTCTTAAAAAGAAATGAAATTCGGACACACGCTGCAACATGGATTGACTTTGAGGGCATTGTGCTAAATGAAATAACTAGTCACAAGAAGACAAATTTTGCATGATTCCACTGACATGACATACCTAGAGTAGTCAAACTCACAGAGACAGAAGGTAGAATGGTGGTTGCCAAGAGCTTGGGAAAGGGGCAACGGGGAGAGTAGTTTAATGTGTACAGAGTTTCAGTTTTGCAAGACGAGAAGAGTTCTGCAGGTTGGCTGCACAACAATATGAAGGTACCTAACGCTACAGAATGGCACACTTAAAAATGCTGAAGATGATCTATTTTAGGTTACATGCATTTACCACAATTTAGAAATCTGCATAAGTTTCGAATTCTTACAATGGAAAAAGTGTTTCAAAAATAGCTCTCCTGGTGCTTGTTCTGGTGAAAATGAGATTGGGGAAAAAAGGAGATAGTACAAAAAAGCTGACGTTGCAAAACCAAAAATTTTCTGTCTCAACTCATCCTACTTTCAACCTATTCTCCCAAGGAAACTTGAAAGTGCATTTAGAACAATGCCCCTTATTGAGTCTATGTCTTGATTTGCTCTGTCAACCTCCTGACTAAAGACTCAAAGGGCTATCTTCACTGTGTCTCTCCAAACTCTGTCTGGAGTCGGCTCCCTGTTTTGTGGTCAGCTCTCACTCTTCTCAGCATTCACGTGGGAGAGGGAACATCGAGCTGCACAGACTCTCCAGCCCTTAAAAGCCCATATAGCGGCAGAGACAACATACCCTCTCCTCATCCCAGACATCACCCCTAAAGATGTCCACATACCTGGGAATGCACAGTCTAGGAGTGCATCTCTAGAAAAGCCTACCTCTCTAGAAAGCTACAGTTGGTACGTCTACGGTTCACGATTGGAGTTTGTATTGTTTGCAGAGCCTCAAGCATGACCCCTCATTGCCTTGCCAGTGCTACTAGGATTGAGCCAAAACCATTCAGCAGAGCCTACAATGCCCTTCAAAATCTGGCCCTGCCAGCCCTCATCCTTGTGGAGCACCTCTCTCCCCTCAATCCTGTTCTCCAGTCCTGACCTCCTTTTATTTCCTCCCAAGAGCCATATGCCTTCCAACACTGCTCAATGACGTCAGAAAAAGAAGTGAGAGGTATAAGGACTGGACAGGAAAAATGAAAATTATCGCTGTGTTCAGATGACATGACTAAGTACACGGAAAATTTTTGTTCCATCTAATAAGCACTTAAATGGTATTTATTACGTGCCAGACATCGTCCTAAGTGTTTAACACTTATTTGGTCCTCATAACAAATCATCACGGAGCCTGGAGAGTTGTTCTATGTTAACGTAAACACCAAGAAATGCAACAACCTGTCATTTGAGATTTCCTACATGGGACAGTGATGTGACCCACTTATTTGAACAAGGATTCTGTGAATCTAAGAATATGATAAACATGACTAACATCTAAGAATATGATAAACATGACTTAGCTCAGTGGATCCGAAATTTTAGAAAAGATCTTAGAATCATTGTCCAGAATACTCCGCATTCCCATGGATAATGCCGCGTCTGCATTTCACTCATTCTCTCTCTCTCTCTCTCTGAGTATATACGTCACCTTTTGTTGGTGGTTCCATCACAGACTACTTCTGTCAGTTCATCGGGGTCATTTCTAAAGAATTAAAAGCATATATGATCAGACTCCTAGTGACTTCATAGAGTTACACTCTTGTTTGCAATTAGTTACAAGTAGTCTTCAAGTGGTAAACTGGTTGAACCCTAAAAACTTATGTGGATGTTAGTTATTTGGAAACTAGTATTTTAATCTTCCCTAGAAATAGGGCTTTCTATAGTTGTAACGAAGATCTTCGGCCGGTCAAAAAGCCTAATGAATGAAGATATTGAAATACAATTCTTCACTACTGAACCTTACTCTCACGTGTAATTGCATCGAGGTTGAATTTAGCTCAAAATTCAACTCCAGGTTGTAGGTACACATTTCCCCAGCTCCTCCTAATTTCCTGATCCTCAACACCCTCCACCACATCCTGACCCTTCATGTATCATGTATGTCTTTTCTGTTCCTCATACAGGGTTCAGATGACTGCAGGTCTGAGGCACGGGCTCCCTCCAGTATGACGGTGGCTTGGCATTCGGGACACCAGCTTTAGATGGTGGCAGAGCTCTGGAGGCTGACGAAAGGAGCCGAGGTCTGTTTAGCTCCATTCTCTTCTGCTGAGAGCTCCACTGCTCCCTCTCCACTGCTACCGTCTCCTTGCTCCAAATAGGATTCTCTCCTCTCCTGGCCCACTCTAGCAGAGTCTTACACACAGGCATTCTGAGAGTTTCCTCAAAGCTTTGGCTACTACTTTCTAAGGCTCACAAACAAACCGTGAGTAAGAAGTCTCCCTCTTCTGACTCCTCCTTCCTTTGGCCACCTAGGCCCAACAGGAAAGAAAGTTACCTACAGAAGCTTATAGTCTCTTATGGAAACCTGTTGTTGCCATCGATGCCCCCCATACCTTTCACCACTCAGATCACTCATGTCAACTCACCCCATCTTGTCACTGTTGCCAGACGACATTCGGGAAGAATCCATAACCCTGCCATAGAGTAAAAACCATGTACAAAAAATAGAGTCAGACATTTTGGAAGATAATCAGGTTCTTTTTCCCAACAGAATTGCAGCACACAAAAAGTAAAGTCACGAGGAAACACGACAGAAACAAAAGCATCCGTTTCAGGGTCCAGCACTGGAACCTCTGACACAGTTTCCGGGTTCTGTATGTGCGTGTGTGCGTGTCTGTGTGTCCCTGTGTGTATCCACTGGAAAGAGAATGAAGGGAACAAGGGAGACATAGCATTCATGATTACACCTCCTTCCTTCTTCACCATTTTGTTTCTCCTTCATGCACTCTGGAATCAATTTGGGAAACGTGAGAGGGATCTGAGTGTGTCGGGATGGGGAGGTGCATCCAAGTAAGAGCTAACACAGAGATATAGATAGAAAGAGAATACACAAGAACAATGAACACACAGTGTCAGGGCCTAGTCCCTGGTTGTTATCTGGTAGGAAAGAAACAAGTAGGAAGGTCAACGATGACCAAATGATGATTAAAAGATTTTCTGACCTGCGTGAAGACCATGCGTTTACAATGATTCTTTTTCTTTTTCTTTTTCTCTACAGTCCTCTCAGAAAACGTTATCTGGTTATATTATCCAAAATCAAGACTTTTCACCTCAAAACTGGCTTGGGTAATCTTTTCTCTATTTATCTTTTTCTTCATCTACAAAATAAGACACTTGCAAAATGCACTTTGAGTCTGTCACCTTCACAGTATCATGCTAATATTCAGCATTGCACAAATATTATTGATTTTTGGACAGCCTGCACTCTTCACCAAATTCTTTCAAATTTCATTAACTCTGTATCTGGCAACAATATACATTAGTACGTATATCTTAAAGTTCAAATACACTTAAAGGTTCTCATCAAAGTAACACACCCTGATAATTTCCAGAGAAATCATGGGTTCCTATCAAGACACCAAATGGTACGGCATGTTGCATCCTCCTCCCAAAACTTCAGAAGTCTAAGGAACTATGCATTCCCAGAAATAACAAGAGTGACAACCCTGGGAAATGACAGAGGCCTGAAGGCTGTCTCTTAATTGGTGGGTAGCCTGGGGTTAGGGGCAGTGGGTGGCAGCCTTGAGGGGCTCAGTGTGAGGGAAAATTTTAAGGACCGTTCTTGCCTCTCCCCTGAGTTGCTTGGAAGCGATCACTTTCCTTTCTCAGCAGAAACAAGTAGCAACCACCCAGATGTAGCTAGGATAAAATTAGAGTAGCATTAGGTTAGCTGATGAAAGCAGGGAAGGGCTGAACAATCCTTGATCCTTCACTCCTCCACCTCCTCCGTCTCCCAAGCCCCAGGTGACAACCTCAAATGCCTCCTCAAATGCCGCTTTCCCCAAGAGCTCAAAGGTGACAGATCCTGACCACAGGAGTTGAGTGGTCACAGTGTTTCACGGTTTCTGAGACTGTCTGCGCCTGGGGCCATCACCTGCCCTCATATTAAACTTACTTAGAAAAACACACCTTAGGTCCTAGGTCTCAACAAAGGTGACTATATAATACAGCACCCAAGAGAGGACACTTCTGAGAGTGAAAAGGACACACTATTAATAATTATTCTGAGATAACAGCCACAGACTGAGATGGTCCCAAGCAAAACGTTAGCCCTTCTCTAATACAAGATGCCAGACAGAGTAGCCAACAGCCACAAGGAATGAAAGCTCACAAGTCAAAACAATTACATACCTGAGGAGTACAACGACTGAAAAAGAAATACAACAAAGTGAGCAACATAGACCATTTGAAGTAGAACTACTGGAACATACTGGAACATAAGCATGACAAATACACTTAAAGATACAAGGGAAGATGTTAGTAGCACGAAGTGACAATGAGAAAGCATAAGGAAAACCTCATGAGGAAATAGGTGTAAAAGGACGATTGTTAAAGACTTAAGTCATGGGATAAATAGCAGTGTGGATACATGAGAACAGCAAATTATTTAGACATGGAAAATGACATTGAGAAACTCTCCCAGGAAACAGAATAAAACAATAAAGTGAGAGAATATTTAAAAGAACAGCAGTGTGATATGGTGGGTAAAAAAAGACATCTAACATCTGAAATAAATGAAATCCAAGACAACTAAGATGAAAAAAAAAGAAAACAGAGAAGAGGTAATATTCAAAAACTAATGAAGATAAATTTCACAAAGTTAAAGAAGGAAGTAAAAAATTATCTGTAAAGGATCCATGGAAATGAAGAGAAAATTCTAAAAGCTTCCAAAAAGAGCAAAGAAAATAAGAACAGACTGACACGATCTCTCTCTAGAGCAAACAGAACACATCTTGTTTGAGAGCACACAAGTGACATTTATGAAAACAGACAACATATTTGGACATAAACAAAGCATTAAAAACGTGCACGGGAGCAATATCATATAGATTTTCTCTGACCGTATCGCAACTGCAACAGCTTTTTAAAAGTCAACATAATATCAAAGAAGAAAAAAGTTGAAGGACTGACATGAGCCAATGTCAAAATTCACTATAAAGCTACAGCAATCAAGACAGTGTGGTACTGGTGAAAGAACAGACAAATGGACCAAAGGAGCAGAACAGAGAGCCTAGAAATAGATGCCCGTTAACATACTCCACCGTTCTTTGACAAAGGAGCACAGACCATACAATGGAGCAAAGACAGTCTTATCAACGAATGGTGCTGGAAGAACTGGACATCCACGTGCGAGACAGTGAACGTGCACATGGCCCTTTACACCTTTACAAAACGGAAATCAAAATGCATTATAGACCCACATGTCAAAAGCAAAACTCTAGAATTCCTAGAAGACAGTAACACGGAAGAAAACCGAGATGACCTCTTTAGAAACATGACTTTCTAGATGTGACAGCAAAATCAAGATCATGAAAGGAATAACTGATAAGCTGGATTTCATTAACATTTTAAACTGCTGCTCCACAAGACACAATGTCAAGAGGATAAAATCACAAGCCACAGACTGGGAGAAAATATTTGCAAAAGGCACAGTTGATAAAGGAATAACAAATATACAAATACGCAAAGAAATCTTAAAACTAAACAACAAGAACACACACAACCAGATTAAAAAATGGGGCAAACAACTTAACAGACATCTGGCCAAAGAAGACATAAAAATGGCAACTAAGAGTATGAGACGATGCTCCACATCATATGGCTCCAGGGAAATGCAAATTGAACAACAATGAGATACCACTACACACCTGTTAGAATAGTCAAAATATGGAACACTAACAACAGCAATTGCTGACAAGCATGTGGAGCATTGGAGACACTCATTCAGTATGGGTGGCAAGGCAAAACGGAACAGCCACTCTGGAAGGCAGTTTAGGGGTTTCTTACAAAACCAAGCATAACCCTTAACGTACGATCCAGCTTAACATACGCTCCTTAGTATTTACCCAAAGGAGTTCAAAACTTACACGCAGATGAAAACCTGCACACAAATGTTGATAGCAGCTTTACTCGTAATCGCCAAAAAGCGGAAGCAACCAAGATGTCCTGCACCAGATGAACGGATAAACAAACCATGGTACATCTAGTCAACGGCATATTATTCAGCGCTAAAAAGCATCGAGCTATCAAGCTGTGAAAAGAAACCTTACATGCATGTTACTTTGTGAAAGAAGCCAATCTGAAAAGGTTGCATACTGTATGAGGCCAACTATATGACATTCTGGACGTGGCAAAATTGGGGCGACAGGAAGAGATCGGTGGTTGCCAGGAGTTGGCGGGGAGAAGGATGAATAGGCGGAGCACAAAGGATTTTTAGGGCAGTGAAAATACTCCATCGTTATGAAACTCTAATGACAGATTCATGTCATTCTACTTTTATCCAAACCCATAGAATGTATGACACCAACAGTGAGTCGCAATGTAAACCATAAATCAGATAATATTCTATTATGGCTTTCATTTTCCAATTCTGGTAATCGTATTATGGTTACGGAAGTGAAAATTTTCTGATTTTGATCACTGTGCTGTGGTTAGGTGTCCCTGAAGGTAGAAAAATAAAACTGAAATATTCAGGAGTAAAGGGTATGTGGTCTGCATTTTCTCTCTAATGATTCAGGAATAGAGCCTAAGTGTGTAGGAAGGTGTGTGTCACGTGTGTGTCTATCAAACATCTTCTGCCTCAACTCACATTAAAATCAGGTCTAGATACAGGTATATTGAGAGAGAGAGCTCTTTCTATGTGTATATCTATATCTAAACGTATTTTCTTTCTCTCTCTCTCTTTCTATATATCTATAGATAGATAGATAGATAGATAGATTTATGTCTATATACCTACATATCCATATGATGGGAGTAACAAAGGAAATGTGACAAAATGTTAACAATTGGAAAAGTAAGTAAAGGGTATACTGGAGCTTTTGGAACCATTTGCGAGAAATTTCTGTATGTGTTGGAATATTGTTCAGTCTTAAAAAGAAATGAAATTCGGACACACGCTGCAACATGGATTGACTTTGAGGGCATTGTGCTAAATGAAATAACTAGTCACAAGAAGACAAATTTTGCATGATTCCACTGACATGACATACCTAGAGTAGTCAAACTCACAGAGACAGAAGGTAGAATGGTGGTTGCCAAGAGCTTGGGAAAGGGGCAACGGGGAGAGTAGTTTAATGTGTACAGAGTTTCAGTTTTGCAAGACGAGAAGAGTTCTGCAGGTTGGCTGCACAACAATATGAAGGTACCTAACGCTACAGAATGGCACACTTAAAAATGCTGAAGATGATCTATTTTAGGTTACATGCATTTACCACAATTTAGAAATCTGCATAAGTTTCGAATTCTTACAATGGAAAAAGTGTTTCAAAAATAGCTCTCCTGGTGCTTGTTCTGGTGAAAATGAGATTGGGGAAAAAAGGAGATAGTACAAAAAAGCTGACGTTGCAAAACCAAAAATTTTCTGTCTCAACTCATCCTACTTTCAACCTATTCTCCCAAGGAAACTTGAAAGTGCATTTAGAACAATGCCCCTTATTGAGTCTATGTCTTGATTTGCTCTGTCAACCTCCTGACTAAAGACTCAAAGGGCTATCTTCACTGTGTCTCTCCAAACTCTGTCTGGAGTCGGCTCCCTGTTTTGTGGTCAGCTCTCACTCTTCTCAGCATTCACGTGGGAGAGGGAACATCGAGCTGCACAGACTCTCCAGCCCTTAAAAGCCCATATAGCGGCAGAGACAACATACCCTCTCCTCATCCCAGACATCACCCCTAAAGATGTCCACATACCTGGGAATGCACAGTCTAGGAGTGCATCTCTAGAAAAGCCTACCTCTCTAGAAAGCTACAGTTGGTACGTCTACGGTTCACGATTGGAGTTTGTATTGTTTGCAGAGCCTCAAGCATGACCCCTCATTGCCTTGCCAGTGCTACTAGGATTGAGCCAAAACCATTCAGCAGAGCCTACAATGCCCTTCAAAATCTGGCCCTGCCAGCCCTCATCCTTGTGGAGCACCTCTCTCCCCTCAATCCTGTTCTCCAGTCCTGACCTCCTTTTATTTCCTCCCAAGAGCCATATGCCTTCCAACACTGCTCAATGACGTCAGAAAAAGAAGTGAGAGGTATAAGGACTGGACAGGAAAAATGAAAATTATCGCTGTGTTCAGATGACATGACTAAGTACACGGAAAATTTTTGTTCCATCTAATAAGCACTTAAATGGTATTTATTACGTGCCAGACATCGTCCTAAGTGTTTAACACTTATTTGGTCCTCATAACAAATCATCACGGAGCCTGGAGAGTTGTTCTATGTTAACGTAAACACCAAGAAATGCAACAACCTGTCATTTGAGATTTCCTACATGGGACAGTGATGTGACCCACTTATTTGAACAAGGATTCTGTGAATCTAAGAATATGATAAACATGACTAACATCTAAGAATATGATAAACATGACTTAGCTCAGTGGATCCGAAATTTTAGAAAAGATCTTAGAATCATTGTCCAGAATACTCCGCATTCCCATGGATAATGCCGCGTCTGCATTTCACTCATTCTCTCTCTCTCTCTCTCTGAGTATATACGTCACCTTTTGTTGGTGGTTCCATCACAGACTACTTCTGTCAGTTCATCGGGGTCATTTCTAAAGAATTAAAAGCATATATGATCAGACTCCTAGTGACTTCATAGAGTTACACTCTTGTTTGCAATTAGTTACAAGTAGTCTTCAAGTGGTAAACTGGTTGAACCCTAAAAACTTATGTGGATGTTAGTTATTTGGAAACTAGTATTTTAATCTTCCCTAGAAATAGGGCTTTCTATAGTTGTAACGAAGATCTTCGGCCGGTCAAAAAGCCTAATGAATGAAGATATTGAAATACAATTCTTCACTACTGAACCTTACTCTCACGTGTAATTGCATCGAGGTTGAATTTAGCTCAAAATTCAACTCCAGGTTGTAGGTACACATTTCCCCAGCTCCTCCTAATTTCCTGATCCTCAACACCCTCCACCACATCCTGACCCTTCATGTATCATGTATGTCTTTTCTGTTCCTCATACAGGGTTCAGATGACTGCAGGTCTGAGGCACGGGCTCCCTCCAGTATGACGGTGGCTTGGCATTCGGGACACCAGCTTTAGATGGTGGCAGAGCTCTGGAGGCTGACGAAAGGAGCCGAGGTCTGTTTAGCTCCATTCTCTTCTGCTGAGAGCTCCACTGCTCCCTCTCCACTGCTACCGTCTCCTTGCTCCAAATAGGATTCTCTCCTCTCCTGGCCCACTCTAGCAGAGTCTTACACACAGGCATTCTGAGAGTTTCCTCAAAGCTTTGGCTACTACTTTCTAAGGCTCACAAACAAACCGTGAGTAAGAAGTCTCCCTCTTCTGACTCCTCCTTCCTTTGGCCACCTAGGCCCAACAGGAAAGAAAGTTACCTACAGAAGCTTATAGTCTCTTATGGAAACCTGTTGTTGCCATCGATGCCCCCCATACCTTTCACCACTCAGATCACTCATGTCAACTCACCCCATCTTGTCACTGTTGCCAGACGACATTCGGGAAGAATCCATAACCCTGCCATAGAGTAAAAACCATGTACAAAAAATAGAGTCAGACATTTTGGAAGATAATCAGGTTCTTTTTCCCAACAGAATTGCAGCACACAAAAAGTAAAGTCACGAGGAAACACGACAGAAACAAAAGCATCCGTTTCAGGGTCCAGCACTGGAACCTCTGACACAGTTTCCGGGTTCTGTATGTGCGTGTGTGCGTGTCTGTGTGTCCCTGTGTGTATCCACTGGAAAGAGAATGAAGGGAACAAGGGAGACATAGCATTCATGATTACACCTCCTTCCTTCTTCACCATTTTGTTTCTCCTTCATGCACTCTGGAATCAATTTGGGAAACGTGAGAGGGATCTGAGTGTGTCGGGATGGGGAGGTGCATCCAAGTAAGAGCTAACACAGAGATATAGATAGAAAGAGAATACACAAGAACAATGAACACACAGTGTCAGGGCCTAGTCCCTGGTTGTTATCTGGTAGGAAAGAAACAAGTAGGAAGGTCAACGATGACCAAATGATGATTAAAAGATTTTCTGACCTGCGTGAAGACCATGCGTTTACAATGATTCTTTTTCTTTTTCTTTTTCTCTACAGTCCTCTCAGAAAACGTTATCTGGTTATATTATCCAAAATCAAGACTTTTCACCTCAAAACTGGCTTGGGTAATCTTTTCTCTATTTATCTTTTTCTTCATCTACAAAATAAGACACTTGCAAAATGCACTTTGAGTCTGTCACCTTCACAGTATCATGCTAATATTCAGCATTGCACAAATATTATTGATTTTTGGACAGCCTGCACTCTTCACCAAATTCTTTCAAATTTCATTAACTCTGTATCTGGCAACAATATACATTAGTACGTATATCTTAAAGTTCAAATACACTTAAAGGTTCTCATCAAAGTAACACACCCTGATAATTTCCAGAGAAATCATGGGTTCCTATCAAGACACCAAATGGTACGGCATGTTGCATCCTCCTCCCAAAACTTCAGAAGTCTAAGGAACTATGCATTCCCAGAAATAACAAGAGTGACAACCCTGGGAAATGACAGAGGCCTGAAGGCTGTCTCTTAATTGGTGGGTAGCCTGGGGTTAGGGGCAGTGGGTGGCAGCCTTGAGGGGCTCAGTGTGAGGGAAAATTTTAAGGACCGTTCTTGCCTCTCCCCTGAGTTGCTTGGAAGCGATCACTTTCCTTTCTCAGCAGAAACAAGTAGCAACCACCCAGATGTAGCTAGGATAAAATTAGAGTAGCATTAGGTTAGCTGATGAAAGCAGGGAAGGGCTGAACAATCCTTGATCCTTCACTCCTCCACCTCCTCCGTCTCCCAAGCCCCAGGTGACAACCTCAAATGCCTCCTCAAATGCCGCTTTCCCCAAGAGCTCAAAGGTGACAGATCCTGACCACAGGAGTTGAGTGGTCACAGTGTTTCACGGTTTCTGAGACTGTCTGCGCCTGGGGCCATCACCTGCCCTCATATTAAACTTACTTAGAAAAACACACCTTAGGTCCTAGGTCTCAACAAAGGTGACTATATAATACAGCACCCAAGAGAGGACACTTCTGAGAGTGAAAAGGACACACTATTAATAATTATTCTGAGATAACAGCCACAGACTGAGATGGTCCCAAGCAAAACGTTAGCCCTTCTCTAATACAAGATGCCAGACAGAGTAGCCAACAGCCACAAGGAATGAAAGCTCACAAGTCAAAACAATTACATACCTGAGGAGTACAACGACTGAAAAAGAAATACAACAAAGTGAGCAACATAGACCATTTGAAGTAGAACTACTGGAACATACTGGAACATAAGCATGACAAATACACTTAAAGATACAAGGGAAGATGTTAGTAGCACGAAGTGACAATGAGAAAGCATAAGGAAAACCTCATGAGGAAATAGGTGTAAAAGGACGATTGTTAAAGACTTAAGTCATGGGATAAATAGCAGTGTGGATACATGAGAACAGCAAATTATTTAGACATGGAAAATGACATTGAGAAACTCTCCCAGGAAACAGAATAAAACAATAAAGTGAGAGAATATTTAAAAGAACAGCAGTGTGATATGGTGGGTAAAAAAAGACATCTAACATCTGAAATAAATGAAATCCAAGACAACTAAGATGAAAAAAAAAGAAAACAGAGAAGAGGTAATATTCAAAAACTAATGAAGATAAATTTCACAAAGTTAAAGAAGGAAGTAAAAAATTATCTGTAAAGGATCCATGGAAATGAAGAGAAAATTCTAAAAGCTTCCAAAAAGAGCAAAGAAAATAAGAACAGACTGACACGATCTCTCTCTAGAGCAAACAGAACACATCTTGTTTGAGAGCACACAAGTGACATTTATGAAAACAGACAACATATTTGGACATAAACAAAGCATTAAAAACGTGCACGGGAGCAATATCATATAGATTTTCTCTGACCGTATCGCAACTGCAACAGCTTTTTAAAAGTCAACATAATATCAAAGAAGAAAAAAGTTGAAGGACTGACATGAGCCAATGTCAAAATTCACTATAAAGCTACAGCAATCAAGACAGTGTGGTACTGGTGAAAGAACAGACAAATGGACCAAAGGAGCAGAACAGAGAGCCTAGAAATAGATGCCCGTTAACATACTCCACCGTTCTTTGACAAAGGAGCACAGACCATACAATGGAGCAAAGACAGTCTTATCAACGAATGGTGCTGGAAGAACTGGACATCCACGTGCGAGACAGTGAACGTGCACATGGCCCTTTACACCTTTACAAAACGGAAATCAAAATGCATTATAGACCCACATGTCAAAAGCAAAACTCTAGAATTCCTAGAAGACAGTAACACGGAAGAAAACCGAGATGACCTCTTTAGAAACATGACTTTCTAGATGTGACAGCAAAATCAAGATCATGAAAGGAATAACTGATAAGCTGGATTTCATTAACATTTTAAACTGCTGCTCCACAAGACACAATGTCAAGAGGATAAAATCACAAGCCACAGACTGGGAGAAAATATTTGCAAAAGGCACAGTTGATAAAGGAATAACAAATATACAAATACGCAAAGAAATCTTAAAACTAAACAACAAGAACACACACAACCAGATTAAAAAATGGGGCAAACAACTTAACAGACATCTGGCCAAAGAAGACATAAAAATGGCAACTAAGAGTATGAGACGATGCTCCACATCATATGGCTCCAGGGAAATGCAAATTGAACAACAATGAGATACCACTACACACCTGTTAGAATAGTCAAAATATGGAACACTAACAACAGCAATTGCTGACAAGCATGTGGAGCATTGGAGACACTCATTCAGTATGGGTGGCAAGGCAAAACGGAACAGCCACTCTGGAAGGCAGTTTAGGGGTTTCTTACAAAACCAAGCATAACCCTTAACGTACGATCCAGCTTAACATACGCTCCTTAGTATTTACCCAAAGGAGTTCAAAACTTACACGCAGATGAAAACCTGCACACAAATGTTGATAGCAGCTTTACTCGTAATCGCCAAAAAGCGGAAGCAACCAAGATGTCCTGCACCAGATGAACGGATAAACAAACCGTGGTACATCTAGTCAACGGCATATTATTCAGCGCTAAAAAGCATCGAGCTATCAAGCTGTGAAAAGAAACCTTACATGCATGTTACTTTGTGAAAGAAGCCAATCTGAAAAGGTTGCATACTGTATGAGGCCAACTATATGACATTCTGGACGTGGCAAAATTGGGGCGACAGGAAGAGATCGGTGGTTGCCAGGAGTTGGCGGGGAGAAGGATGAATAGGCGGAGCACAAAGGATTTTTAGGGCAGTGAAAATACTCCATCGTTATGAAACTCTAATGACAGATTCATGTCATTCTACTTTTATCCAAACCCATAGAATGTATGACACCAACAGTGAGTCGCAATGTAAACCATAAATCAGATAATATTCTATTATGGCTTTCATTTTCCAATTCTGGTAATCGTATTATGGTTACGGAAGTGAAAATTTTCTGATTTTGATCACTGTGCTGTGGTTAGGTGTCCCTGAAGGTAGAAAAATAAAACTGAAATATTCAGGAGTAAAGGGTATGTGGTCTGCATTTTCTCTCTAATGATTCAGGAATAGAGCCTAAGTGTGTAGGAAGGTGTGTGTCACGTGTGTGTCTATCAAACATCTTCTGCCTCAACTCACATTAAAATCAGGTCTAGATACAGGTATATTGAGAGAGAGAGCTCTTTCTATGTGTATATCTATATCTAAACGTATTTTCTTTCTCTCTCTCTCTTTCTATATATCTATAGATAGATAGATAGATAGATAGATTTATGTCTATATACCTACATATCCATATGATGGGAGTAACAAAGGAAATGTGACAAAATGTTAACAATTGGAAAAGTAAGTAAAGGGTATACTGGAGCTTTTGGAACCATTTGCGAGAAATTTCTGTATGTGTTGGAATATTGTTCAGTCTTAAAAAGAAATGAAATTCGGACACACGCTGCAACATGGATTGACTTTGAGGGCATTGTGCTAAATGAAATAACTAGTCACAAGAAGACAAATTTTGCATGATTCCACTGACATGACATACCTAGAGTAGTCAAACTCACAGAGACAGAAGGTAGAATGGTGGTTGCCAAGAGCTTGGGAAAGGGGCAACGGGGAGAGTAGTTTAATGTGTACAGAGTTTCAGTTTTGCAAGACGAGAAGAGTTCTGCAGGTTGGCTGCACAACCATATGAAGGTACCTAACGCTACAGAATGGCACACTTAAAAATGCTGAAGATGATCTATTTTAGGTTACATGCATTTACCACAATTTAGAAATCTGCATAAGTTTCGAATTCTTACAATGGAAAAAGTGTTTCAAAAATAGCTCTCCTGGTGCTTGTTCTGGTGAAAATGAGATTGGGGAAAAAAGGAGATAGTACAAAAAAGCTGACGTTGCAAAACCAAAAATTTTCTGTCTCAACTCATCCTACTTTCAACCTATTCTCCCAAGGAAACTTGAAAGTGCATTTAGAACAATGCCCCTTATTGAGTCTATGTCTTGATTTGCTCTGTCAACCTCCTGACTAAAGACTCAAAGGGCTATCTTCACTGTGTCTCTCCAAACTCTGTCTGGAGTCGGCTCCCTGTTTTGTGGTCAGCTCTCACTCTTCTCAGCATTCACGTGGGAGAGGGAACATCGAGCTGCACAGACTCTCCAGCCCTTAAAAGCCCATATAGCGGCAGAGACAACATACCCTCTCCTCATCCCAGACATCACCCCTAAAGATGTCCACATACCTGGGAATGCACAGTCTAGGAGTGCATCTCTAGAAAAGCCTACCTCTCTAGAAAGCTACAGTTGGTACGTCTACGGTTCACGATTGGAGTTTGTATTGTTTGCAGAGCCTCAAGCATGACCCCTCATTGCCTTGCCAGTGCTACTAGGATTGAGCCAAAACCATTCAGCAGAGCCTACAATGCCCTTCAAAATCTGGCCCTGCCAGCCCTCATCCTTGTGGAGCACCTCTCTCCCCTCAATCCTGTTCTCCAGTCCTGACCTCCTTTTATTTCCTCCCAAGAGCCATATGCCTTCCAACACTGCTCAATGACGTCAGAAAAAGAAGTGAGAGGTATAAGGACTGGACAGGAAAAATGAAAATTATCGCTGTGTTCAGATGACATGACTAAGTACACGGAAAATTTTTGTTCCATCTAATAAGCACTTAAATGGTATTTATTACGTGCCAGACATCGTCCTAAGTGTTTAACACTTATTTGGTCCTCATAACAAATCATCACGGAGCCTGGAGAGTTGTTCTATGTTAACGTAAACACCAAGAAATGCAACAACCTGTCATTTGAGATTTCCTACATGGGACAGTGATGTGACCCACTTATTTGAACAAGGATTCTGTGAATCTAAGAATATGATAAACATGACTAACATCTAAGAATATGATAAACATGACTTAGCTCAGTGGATCCGAAATTTTAGAAAAGATCTTAGAATCATTGTCCAGAATACTCCGCATTCCCATGGACAATGCCGCGTCTGCATTTCACTCATTCTCTCTCTCTCTCTCTCTCTCTGAGTATATACGTCACCTTTTGTTGGTGGTTCCATCACAGACTACTTCTGTCAGTTCATCGGGGTCATTTCTAAAGAATTAAAAGCATATATGATCAGACTCCTAGTGACTTCATAGAGTTACACTCTTGTTTGCAATTAGTTACAAGTAGTCTTCAAGTGGTAAACTGGTTGAACCCTAAAAACTTATGTGGATGTTAGTTATTTGGAAACTAGTATTTTAATCTTCCCTAGAAATAGGGCTTTCTATAGTTGTAACGAAGATCTTCGGCCGGTCAAAAAGCCTAATGAATGAAGATATTGAAATACAATTCTTCACTACTGAACCTTACTCTCACGTGTAATTGCATCGAGGTTGAATTTAGCTCAAAATTCAACTCCAGGTTGTAGGTACACATTTCCCCAGCTCCTCCTAATTTCCTGATCCTCAACACCCTCCACCACATCCTGACCCTTCATGTATCATGTATGTCTTTTCTGTTCCTCATACAGGGTTCAGATGACTGCAGGTCTGAGGCACGGGCTCCCTCCAGTATGACGGTGGCTTGGCATTCGGGACACCAGCTTTAGATGGTGGCAGAGCTCTGGAGGCTGACGAAAGGAGCCGAGGTCTGTTTAGCTCCATTCTCTTCTGCTGAGAGCTCCACTGCTCCCTCTCCACTGCTACCGTCTCCTTGCTCCAAATAGGATTCTCTCCTCTCCTGGCCCACTCTAGCAGAGTCTTACACACAGGCATTCTGAGAGTTTCCTCAAAGCTTTGGCTACTACTTTCTAAGGCTCACAAACAAACCGTGAGTAAGAAGTCTCCCTCTTCTGACTCCTCCTTCCTTTGGCCACCTAGGCCCAACAGGAAAGAAAGTTACCTACAGAAGCTTATAGTCTCTTATGGAAACCTGTTGTTGCCATCGATGCCCCCCATACCTTTCACCACTCAGATCACTCATGTCAACTCACCCCATCTTGTCACTGTTGCCAGACGACATTCGGGAAGAATCCATAACCCTGCCATAGAGTAAAAACCATGTACAAAAAATAGAGTCAGACATTTTGGAAGATAATCAGGTTCTTTTTCCCAACAGAATTGCAGCACACAAAAAGTAAAGTCACGAGGAAACACGACAGAAACAAAAGCATCCGTTTCAGGGTCCAGCACTGGAACCTCTGACACAGTTTCCGGGTTCTGTATGTGCGTGTGTGCGTGTCTGTGTGTCCCTGTGTGTATCCACTGGAAAGAGAATGAAGGGAACAAGGGAGACATAGCATTCATGATTACACCTCCTTCCTTCTTCACCATTTTGTTTCTCCTTCATGCACTCTGGAATCAATTTGGGAAACGTGAGAGGGATCTGAGTGTGTCGGGATGGGGAGGTGCATCCAAGTAAGAGCTAACACAGAGATATAGATAGAAAGAGAATACACAAGAACAATGAACACACAGTGTCAGGGCCTAGTCCCTGGTTGTTATCTGGTAGGAAAGAAACAAGTAGGAAGGTCAACGATGACCAAATGATGATTAAAAGATTTTCTGACCTGCGTGAAGACCATGCGTTTACAATGATTCTTTTTCTTTTTCTTTTTCTCTACAGTCCTCTCAGAAAACGTTATCTGGTTATATTATCCAAAATCAAGACTTTTCACCTCAAAACTGGCTTGGGTAATCTTTTCTCTATTTATCTTTTTCTTCATCTACAAAATAAGACACTTGCAAAATGCACTTTGAGTCTGTCACCTTCACAGTATCATGCTAATATTCAGCATTGCACAAATATTATTGATTTTTGGACAGCCTGCACTCTTCACCAAATTCTTTCAAATTTCATTAACTCTGTATCTGGCAACAATATACATTAGTACGTATATCTTAAAGTTCAAATACACTTAAAGGTTCTCATCAAAGTAACACACCCTGATAATTTCCAGAGAAATCATGGGTTCCTATCAAGACACCAAATGGTACGGCATGTTGCATCCTCCTCCCAAAACTTCAGAAGTCTAAGGAACTATGCATTCCCAGAAATAACAAGAGTGACAACCCTGGGAAATGACAGAGGCCTGAAGGCTGTCTCTTAATTGGTGGGTAGCCTGGGGTTAGGGGCAGTGGGTGGCAGCCTTGAGGGGCTCAGTGTGAGGGAAAATTTTAAGGACCGTTCTTGCCTCTCCCCTGAGTTGCTTGGAAGCGATCACTTTCCTTTCTCAGCAGAAACAAGTAGCAACCACCCAGATGTAGCTAGGATAAAATTAGAGTAGCATTAGGTTAGCTGATGAAAGCAGGGAAGGGCTGAACAATCCTTGATCCTTCACTCCTCCACCTCCTCCGTCTCCCAAGCCCCAGGTGACAACCTCAAATGCCTCCTCAAATGCCGCTTTCCCCAAGAGCTCAAAGGTGACAGATCCTGACCACAGGAGTTGAGTGGTCACAGTGTTTCACGGTTTCTGAGACTGTCTGCGCCTGGGGCCATCACCTGCCCTCATATTAAACTTACTTAGAAAAACACACCTTAGGTCCTAGGTCTCAACAAAGGTGACTATATAATACAGCACCCAAGAGAGGACACTTCTGAGAGTGAAAAGGACACACTATTAATAATTATTCTGAGATAACAGCCACAGACTGAGATGGTCCCAAGCAAAACGTTAGCCCTTCTCTAATACAAGATGCCAGACAGAGTAGCCAACAGCCACAAGGAATGAAAGCTCACAAGTCAAAACAATTACATACCTGAGGAGTACAACGACTGAAAAAGAAATACAACAAAGTGAGCAACATAGACCATTTGAAGTAGAACTACTGGAACATACTGGAACATAAGCATGACAAATACACTTAAAGATACAAGGGAAGATGTTAGTAGCACGAAGTGACAATGAGAAAGCATAAGGAAAACCTCATGAGGAAATAGGTGTAAAAGGACGATTGTTAAAGACTTAAGTCATGGGATAAATAGCAGTGTGGATACATGAGAACAGCAAATTATTTAGACATGGAAAATGACATTGAGAAACTCTCCCAGGAAACAGAATAAAACAATAAAGTGAGAGAATATTTAAAAGAACAGCAGTGTGATATGGTGGGTAAAAAAAGACATCTAACATCTGAAATAAATGAAATCCAAGACAACTAAGATGAAAAAAAAAGAAAACAGAGAAGAGGTAATATTCAAAAACTAATGAAGATAAATTTCACAAAGTTAAAGAAGGAAGTAAAAAATTATCTGTAAAGGATCCATGGAAATGAAGAGAAAATTCTAAAAGCTTCCAAAAAGAGCAAAGAAAATAAGAACAGACTGACACGATCTCTCTCTAGAGCAAACAGAACACATCTTGTTTGAGAGCACACAAGTGACATTTATGAAAACAGACAACATATTTGGACATAAACAAAGCATTAAAAACGTGCACGGGAGCAATATCATATAGATTTTCTCTGACCGTATCGCAACTGCAACAGCTTTTTAAAAGTCAACATAATATCAAAGAAGAAAAAAGTTGAAGGACTGACATGAGCCAATGTCAAAATTCACTATAAAGCTACAGCAATCAAGACAGTGTGGTACTGGTGAAAGAACAGACAAATGGACCAAAGGAGCAGAACAGAGAGCCTAGAAATAGATGCCCGTTAACATACTCCACCGTTCTTTGACAAAGGAGCACAGACCATACAATGGAGCAAAGACAGTCTTATCAACGAATGGTGCTGGAAGAACTGGACATCCACGTGCGAGACAGTGAACGTGCACATGGCCCTTTACACCTTTACAAAACGGAAATCAAAATGCATTATAGACCCACATGTCAAAAGCAAAACTCTAGAATTCCTAGAAGACAGTAACACGGAAGAAAACCGAGATGACCTCTTTAGAAACATGACTTTCTAGATGTGACAGCAAAATCAAGATCATGAAAGGAATAACTGATAAGCTGGATTTCATTAACATTTTAAACTGCTGCTCCACAAGACACAATGTCAAGAGGATAAAATCACAAGCCACAGACTGGGAGAAAATATTTGCAAAAGGCACAGTTGATAAAGGAATAACAAATATACAAATACGCAAAGAAATCTTAAAACTAAACAACAAGAACACACACAACCAGATTAAAAAATGGGGCAAACAACTTAACAGACATCTGGCCAAAGAAGACATAAAAATGGCAACTAAGAGTATGAGACGATGCTCCACATCATATGGCTCCAGGGAAATGCAAATTGAACAACAATGAGATACCACTACACACCTGTTAGAATAGTCAAAATATGGAACACTAACAACAGCAATTGCTGACAAGCATGTGGAGCATTGGAGACACTCATTCAGTATGGGTGGCAAGGCAAAACGGAACAGCCACTCTGGAAGGCAGTTTAGGGGTTTCTTACAAAACCAAGCATAACCCTTAACGTACGATCCAGCTTAACATACGCTCCTTAGTATTTACCCAAAGGAGTTCAAAACTTACACGCAGATGAAAACCTGCACACAAATGTTGATAGCAGCTTTACTCGTAATCGCCAAAAAGCGGAAGCAACCAAGATGTCCTGCACCAGATGAACGGATAAACAAACCGTGGTACATCTAGTCAACGGCATATTATTCAGCGCTAAAAAGCATCGAGCTATCAAGCTGTGAAAAGAAACCTTACATGCATGTTACTTTGTGAAAGAAGCCAATCTGAAAAGGTTGCATACTGTATGAGGCCAACTATATGACATTCTGGACGTGGCAAAATTGGGGCGACAGGAAGAGATCGGTGGTTGCCAGGAGTTGGCGGGGAGAAGGATGAATAGGCGGAGCACAAAGGATTTTTAGGGCAGTGAAAATACTCCATCGTTATGAAACTCTAATGACAGATTCATGTCATTCTACTTTTATCCAAACCCATAGAATGTATGACACCAAGAGTGAGTCGCAATGTAAACCATAAATCAGATAATATTCTATTATGGCTTTCATTTTCCAATTCTGGTAATCGTATTATGGTTACGGAAGTGAAAATTTTCTGATTTTGATCACTGTGCTGTGGTTAGGTGTCCCTGAAGGTAGAAAAATAAAACTGAAATATTCAGGAGTAAAGGGTATGTGGTCTGCATTTTCTCTCTAATGATTCAGGAATAGAGCCTAAGTGTGTAGGAAGGTGTGTGTCACGTGTGTGTCTATCAAACATCTTCTGCCTCAACTCACATTAAAATCAGGTCTAGATACAGGTATATTGAGAGAGAGAGCTCTTTCTATGTGTATATCTATATCTAAACGTACTTTCTTTCTCTCTCTCTCTTTCTATATATCTATAGATAGATAGATAGATAGATAGATTTATGTCTATATACCTACATATCCATATGATGGGAGTAACAAAGGAAATGTGACAAAATGTTAACAATTGGAAAAGTAAGTAAAGGGTATACTGGAGCTTTTGGAACCATTTGCGAGAAATTTCTGTATGTGTTGGAATATTGTTCAGTCTTAAAAAGAAATGAAATTCGGACACACGCTGCAACATGGATTGACTTTGAGGGCATTGTGCTAAATGAAATAACTAGTCACAAGAAGACAAATTTTGCATGATTCCACTGACATGACATACCTAGAGTAGTCAAACTCACAGAGACAGAAGGTAGAATGGTGGTTGCCAAGAGCTTGGGAAAGGGGCAACGGGGAGAGTAGTTTAATGTGTACAGAGTTTCAGTTTTGCAAGACGAGAAGAGTTCTGCAGGTTGGCTGCACAACCATATGAAGGTACCTAACGCTACAGAATGGCACACTTAAAAATGCTGAAGATGATCTATTTTAGGTTACATGCATTTACCACAATTTAGAAATCTGCATAAGTTTCGAATTCTTACAATGGAAAAAGTGTTTCAAAAATAGCTCTCCTGGTGCTTGTTCTGGTGAAAATGAGATTGGGGAAAAAAGGAGATAGTACAAAAAAGCTGACGTTGCAAAACCAAAAATTTTCTGTCTCAACTCATCCTACTTTCAACCTATTCTCCCAAGGAAACTTGAAAGTGCATTTAGAACAATGCCCCTTATTGAGTCTATGTCTTGATTTGCTCTGTCAACCTCCTGACTAAAGACTCAAAGGGCTATCTTCACTGTGTCTCTCCAAACTCTGTCTGGAGTCGGCTCCCTGTTTTGTGGTCAGCTCTCACTCTTCTCAGCATTCACGTGGGAGAGGGAACATCGAGCTGCACAGACTCTCCAGCCCTTAAAAGCCCATATAGCGGCAGAGACAACATACCCTCTCCTCATCCCAGACATCACCCCTAAAGATGTCCACATACCTGGGAATGCACAGTCTAGGAGTGCATCTCTAGAAAAGCCTACCTCTCTAGAAAGCTACAGTTGGTACGTCTACGGTTCACGATTGGAGTTTGTATTGTTTGCAGAGCCTCAAGCATGACCCCTCATTGCCTTGCCAGTGCTACTAGGATTGAGCCAAAACCATTCAGCAGAGCCTACAATGCCCTTCAAAATCTGGCCCTGCCAGCCCTCATCCTTGTGGAGCACCTCTCTCCCCTCAATCCTGTTCTCCAGTCCTGACCTCCTTTTATTTCCTCCCAAGAGCCATATGCCTTCCAACACTGCTCAATGACGTCAGAAAAAGAAGTGAGAGGTATAAGGACTGGACAGGAAAAATGAAAATTATCGCTGTGTTCAGATGACATGACTAAGTACACGGAAAATTTTTGTTCCATCTAATAAGCACTTAAATGGTATTTATTACGTGCCAGACATCGTCCTAAGTGTTTAACACTTATTTGGTCCTCATAACAAATCATCACGGAGCCTGGAGAGTTGTTCTATGTTAACGTAAACACCAAGAAATGCAACAACCTGTCATTTGAGATTTCCTACATGGGACAGTGATGTGACCCACTTATTTGAACAAGGATTCTGTGAATCTAAGAATATGATAAACATGACTAACATCTAAGAATATGATAAACATGACTTAGCTCAGTGGATCCGAAATTTTAGAAAAGATCTTAGAATCATTGTCCAGAATACTCCGCATTCCCATGGATAATGCCGCGTCTGCATTTCACTCATTCTCTCTCTCTCTCTCTCTGAGTATATACGTCACCTTTTGTTGGTGGTTCCATCACAGACTACTTCTGTCAGTTCATCGGGGTCATTTCTAAAGAATTAAAAGCATATATGATCAGACTCCTAGTGACTTCATAGAGTTACACTCTTGTTTGCAATTAGTTACAAGTAGTCTTCAAGTGGTAAACTGGTTGAACCCTAAAAACTTATGTGGATGTTAGTTATTTGGAAACTAGTATTTTAATCTTCCCTAGAAATAGGGCTTTCTATAGTTGTAACGAAGATCTTCGGCCGGTCAAAAAGCCTAATGAATGAAGATATTGAAATACAATTCTTCACTACTGAACCTTACTCTCACGTGTAATTGCATCGAGGTTGAATTTAGCTCAAAATTCAACTCCAGGTTGTAGGTACACATTTCCCCAGCTCCTCCTAATTTCCTGATCCTCAACACCCTCCACCACATCCTGACCCTTCATGTATCATGTATGTCTTTTCTGTTCCTCATACAGGGTTCAGATGACTGCAGGTCTGAGGCACGGGCTCCCTCCAGTATGACGGTGGCTTGGCATTCGGGACACCAGCTTTAGATGGTGGCAGAGCTCTGGAGGCTGACGAAAGGAGCCGAGGTCTGTTTAGCTCCATTCTCTTCTGCTGAGAGCTCCACTGCTCCCTCTCCACTGCTACCGTCTCCTTGCTCCAAATAGGATTCTCTCCTCTCCTGGCCCACTCTAGCAGAGTCTTACACACAGGCATTCTGAGAGTTTCCTCAAAGCTTTGGCTACTACTTTCTAAGGCTCACAAACAAACCGTGAGTAAGAAGTCTCCCTCTTCTGACTCCTCCTTCCTTTGGCCACCTAGGCCCAACAGGAAAGAAAGTTACCTACAGAAGCTTATAGTCTCTTATGGAAACCTGTTGTTGCCATCGATGCCCCCCATACCTTTCACCACTCAGATCACTCATGTCAACTCACCCCATCTTGTCACTGTTGCCAGACGACATTCGGGAAGAATCCATAACCCTGCCATAGAGTAAAAACCATGTACAAAAAATAGAGTCAGACATTTTGGAAGATAATCAGGTTCTTTTTCCCAACAGAATTGCAGCACACAAAAAGTAAAGTCACGAGGAAACACGACAGAAACAAAAGCATCCGTTTCAGGGTCCAGCACTGGAACCTCTGACACAGTTTCCGGGTTCTGTATGTGCGTGTGTGCGTGTCTGTGTGTCCCTGTGTGTATCCACTGGAAAGAGAATGAAGGGAACAAGGGAGACATAGCATTCATGATTACACCTCCTTCCTTCTTCACCATTTTGTTTCTCCTTCATGCACTCTGGAATCAATTTGGGAAACGTGAGAGGGATCTGAGTGTGTCGGGATGGGGAGGTGCATCCAAGTAAGAGCTAACACAGAGATATAGATAGAAAGAGAATACACAAGAACAATGAACACACAGTGTCAGGGCCTAGTCCCTGGTTGTTATCTGGTAGGAAAGAAACAAGTAGGAAGGTCAACGATGACCAAATGATGATTAAAAGATTTTCTGACCTGCGTGAAGACCATGCGTTTACAATGATTCTTTTTCTTTTTCTTTTTCTCTACAGTCCTCTCAGAAAACGTTATCTGGTTATATTATCCAAAATCAAGACTTTTCACCTCAAAACTGGCTTGGGTAATCTTTTCTCTATTTATCTTTTTCTTCATCTACAAAATAAGACACTTGCAAAATGCACTTTGAGTCTGTCACCTTCACAGTATCATGCTAATATTCAGCATTGCACAAATATTATTGATTTTTGGACAGCCTGCACTCTTCACCAAATTCTTTCAAATTTCATTAACTCTGTATCTGGCAACAATATACATTAGTACGTATATCTTAAAGTTCAAATACACTTAAAGGTTCTCATCAAAGTAACACACCCTGATAATTTCCAGAGAAATCATGGGTTCCTATCAAGACGCCAAATGGTACGGCATGTTGCATCCTCCTCCCAAAACTTCAGAAGTCTAAGGAACTATGCATTCCCAGAAATAACAAGAGTGACAACCCTGGGAAATGACAGAGGCCTGAAGGCTGTCTCTTAATTGGTGGGTAGCCTGGGGTTAGGGGCAGTGGGTGGCAGCCTTGAGGGGCTCAGTGTGAGGGAAAATTTTAAGGACCGTTCTTGCCTCTCCCCTGAGTTGCTTGGAAGCGATCACTTTCCTTTCTCAGCAGAAACAAGTAGCAACCACCCAGATGTAGCTAGGATAAAATTAGAGTAGCATTAGGTTAGCTGATGAAAGCAGGGAAGGGCTGAACAATCCTTGATCCTTCACTCCTCCACCTCCTCCGTCTCCCAAGCCCCAGGTGACAACCTCAAATGCCTCCTCAAATGCCGCTTTCCCCAAGAGCTCAAAGGTGACAGATCCTGACCACAGGAGTTGAGTAGTCACAGTGTTTCACGGTTTCTGAGACTGTCTGCGCCTGGGGCCATCACCTGCCCTCATATTAAACTTACTTAGAAAAACACACCTTAGGTCCTAGGTCTCAACAAAGGTGACTATATAATACAGCACCCAAGAGAGGACACTTCTGAGAGTGAAAAGGACACACTATTAATAATTATTCTGAGATAACAGCCACAGACTGAGATGGTCCCAAGCAAAACGTTAGCCCTTCTCTAATACAAGATGCCAGACAGAGTAGCCAACAGCCACAAGGAATGAAAGCTCACAAGTCAAAACAATTACATACCTGAGGAGTACAACGACTGAAAAAGAAATACAACAAAGTGAGCAACATAGACCATTTGAAGTAGAACTACTGGAACATACTGGAACATAAGCATGACAAATACACTTAAAGATACAAGGGAAGATGTTAGTAGCACGAAGTGACAATGAGAAAGCATAAGGAAAACCTCATGAGGAAATAGGTGTAAAAGGACGATTGTTAAAGACTTAAGTCATGGGATAAATAGCAGTGTGGATACATGAGAACAGCAAATTATTTAGACATGGAAAATGACATTGAGAAACTCTCCCAGGAAACAGAATAAAACAATAAAGTGAGAGAATATTTAAAAGAACAGCAGTGTGATATGGTGGGTAAAAAAAGACATCTAACATCTGAAATAAATGAAATCCAAGACAACTAAGATGAAAAAAAAAGAAAACAGAGAAGAGGTAATATTCAAAAACTAATGAAGATAAATTTCACAAAGTTAAAGAAGGAAGTAAAAAATTATCTGTAAAGGATCCATGGAAATGAAGAGAAAATTCTAAAAGCTTCCAAAAAGAGCAAAGAAAATAAGAACAGACTGACACGATCTCTCTCTAGAGCAAACAGAACACATCTTGTTTGAGAGCACACAAGTGACATTTATGAAAACAGACAACATATTTGGACATAAACAAAGCATTAAAAACGTGCACGGGAGCAATATCATATAGATTTTCTCTGACCGTATCGCAACTGCAACAGCTTTTTAAAAGTCAACATAATATCAAAGAAGAAAAAAGTTGAAGGACTGACATGAGCCAATGTCAAAATTCACTATAAAGCTACAGCAATCAAGACAGTGTGGTACTGGTGAAAGAACAGACAAATGGACCAAAGGAGCAGAACAGAGAGCCTAGAAATAGATGCCCGTTAACATACTCCACCGTTCTTTGACAAAGGAGCACAGACCATACAATGGAGCAAAGACAGTCTTATCAACGAATGGTGCTGGAAGAACTGGACATCCACGTGCGAGACAGTGAACGTGCACATGGCCCTTTACACCTTTACAAAACGGAAATCAAAATGCATTATAGACCCACATGTCAAAAGCAAAACTCTAGAATTCCTAGAAGACAGTAACACGGAAGAAAACCGAGATGACCTCTTTAGAAACATGACTTTCTAGATGTGACAGCAAAATCAAGATCATGAAAGGAATAACTGATAAGCTGGATTTCATTAACATTTTAAACTGCTGCTCCACAAGACACAATGTCAAGAGGATAAAATCACAAGCCACAGACTGGGAGAAAATATTTGCAAAAGGCACAGTTGATAAAGGAATAACAAATATACAAATACGCAAAGAAATCTTAAAACTAAACAACAAGAACACACACAACCAGATTAAAAAATGGGGCAAACAACTTAACAGACATCTGGCCAAAGAAGACATAAAAATGGCAACTAAGAGTATGAGACGATGCTCCACATCATATGGCTCCAGGGAAATGCAAATTGAACAACAATGAGATACCACTACACACCTGTTAGAATAGTCAAAATATGGAACACTAACAACAGCAATTGCTGACAAGCATGTGGAGCATTGGAGACACTCATTCAGTATGGGTGGCAAGGCAAAACGGAACAGCCACTCTGGAAGGCAGTTTAGGGGTTTCTTACAAAACCAAGCATAACCCTTAACGTACGATCCAGCTTAACATACGCTCCTTAGTATTTACCCAAAGGAGTTCAAAACTTACACGCAGATGAAAACCTGCACACAAATGTTGATAGCAGCTTTACTCGTAATCGCCAAAAAGCGGAAGCAACCAAGATGTCCTGCACCAGATGAACGGATAAACAAACCGTGGTACATCTAGTCAACGGCATATTATTCAGCGCTAAAAAGCATCGAGCTATCAAGCTGTGAAAAGAAACCTTACATGCATGTTACTTTGTGAAAGAAGCCAATCTGAAAAGGTTGCATACTGTATGAGGCCAACTATATGACATTCTGGACGTGGCAAAATTGGGGCGACAGGAAGAGATCGGTGGTTGCCAGGAGTTGGCGGGGAGAAGGATGAATAGGCGGAGCACAAAGGATTTTTAGGGCAGTGAAAATACTCCATCGTTATGAAACTCTAATGACAGATTCATGTCATTCTACTTTTATCCAAACCCATAGAATGTATGACACCAAGAGTGAGTCGCAATGTAAACCATAAATCAGATAATATTCTATTATGGCTTTCATTTTCCAATTCTGGTAATCGTATTATGGTTACGGAAGTGAAAATTTTCTGATTTTGATCACTGTGCTGTGGTTAGGTGTCCCTGAAGGTAGAAAAATAAAACTGAAATATTCAGGAGTAAAGGGTATGTGGTCTGCATTTTCTCTCTAATGATTCAGGAATAGAGCCTAAGTGTGTAGGAAGGTGTGTGTCACGTGTGTGTCTATCAAACATCTTCTGCCTCAACTCACATTAAAATCAGGTCTAGATACAGGTATATTGAGAGAGAGAGCTCTTTCTATGTGTATATCTATATCTAAACGTATTTTCTTTCTCTCTCTCTCTTTCTATATATCTATAGATAGATAGATAGATAGATAGATTTATGTCTATATACCTACATATCCATATGATGGGAGTAACAAAGGAAATGTGACAAAATGTTAACAATTGGAAAAGTAAGTAAAGGGTATACTGGAGCTTTTGGAACCATTTGCGAGAAATTTCTGTATGTGTTGGAATATTGTTCAGTCTTAAAAAGAAATGAAATTCGGACACACGCTGCAACATGGATTGACTTTGAGGGCATTGTGCTAAATGAAATAACTAGTCACAAGAAGACAAATTTTGCATGATTCCACTGACATGACATACCTAGAGTAGTCAAACTCACAGAGACAGAAGGTAGAATGGTGGTTGCCAAGAGCTTGGGAAAGGGGCAACGGGGAGAGTAGTTTAATGTGTACAGAGTTTCAGTTTTGCAAGACGAGAAGAGTTCTGCAGGTTGGCTGCACAACAATATGAAGGTACCTAACGCTACAGAATGGCACACTTAAAAATGCTGAAGATGATCTATTTTAGGTTACATGCATTTACCACAATTTAGAAATCTGCATAAGTTTCGAATTCTTACAATGGAAAAAGTGTTTCAAAAATAGCTCTCCTGGTGCTTGTTCTGGTGAAAATGAGATTGGGGAAAAAAGGAGATAGTACAAAAAAGCTGACGTTGCAAAACCAAAAATTTTCTGTCTCAACTCATCCTACTTTCAACCTATTCTCCCAAGGAAACTTGAAAGTGCATTTAGAACAATGCCCCTTATTGAGTCTATGTCTTGATTTGCTCTGTCAACCTCCTGACTAAAGACTCAAAGGGCTATCTTCACTGTGTCTCTCCAAACTCTGTCTGGAGTCGGCTCCCTGTTTTGTGGTCAGCTCTCACTCTTCTCAGCATTCACGTGGGAGAGGGAACATCGAGCTGCACAGACTCTCCAGCCCTTAAAAGCCCATATAGCGGCAGAGACAACATACCCTCTCCTCATCCCAGACATCACCCCTAAAGATGTCCACATACCTGGGAATGCACAGTCTAGGAGTGCATCTCTAGAAAAGCCTACCTCTCTAGAAAGCTACAGTTGGTACGTCTACGGTTCACGATTGGAGTTTGTATTGTTTGCAGAGCCTCAAGCATGACCCCTCATTGCCTTGCCAGTGCTACTAGGATTGAGCCAAAACCATTCAGCAGAGCCTACAATGCCCTTCAAAATCTGGCCCTGCCAGCCCTCATCCTTGTGGAGCACCTCTCTCCCCTCAATCCTGTTCTCCAGTCCTGACCTCCTTTTATTTCCTCCCAAGAGCCATATGCCTTCCAACACTGCTCAATGACGTCAGAAAAAGAAGTGAGAGGTATAAGGACTGGACAGGAAAAATGAAAATTATCGCTGTGTTCAGATGACATGACTAAGTACACGGAAAATTTTTGTTCCATCTAATAAGCACTTAAATGGTATTTATTACGTGCCAGACATCGTCCTAAGTGTTTAACACTTATTTGGTCCTCATAACAAATCATCACGGAGCCTGGAGAGTTGTTCTATGTTAACGTAAACACCAAGAAATGCAACAACCTGTCATTTGAGATTTCCTACATGGGACAGTGATGTGACCCACTTATTTGAACAAGGATTCTGTGAATCTAAGAATATGATAAACATGACTAACATCTAAGAATATGATAAACATGACTTAGCTCAGTGGATCCGAAATTTTAGAAAAGATCTTAGAATCATTGTCCAGAATACTCCGCATTCCCATGGATAATGCCGCGTCTGCATTTCACTCATTCTCTCTCTCTCTCTCTCTGAGTATATACGTCACCTTTTGTTGGTGGTTCCATCACAGACTACTTCTGTCAGTTCATCGGGGTCATTTCTAAAGAATTAAAAGCATATATGATCAGACTCCTAGTGACTTCATAGAGTTACACTCTTGTTTGCAATTAGTTACAAGTAGTCTTCAAGTGGTAAACTGGTTGAACCCTAAAAACTTATGTGGATGTTAGTTATTTGGAAACTAGTATTTTAATCTTCCCTAGAAATAGGGCTTTCTATAGTTGTAACGAAGATCTTCGGCCGGTCAAAAAGCCTAATGAATGAAGATATTGAAATACAATTCTTCACTACTGAACCTTACTCTCACGTGTAATTGCATCGAGGTTGAATTTAGCTCAAAATTCAACTCCAGGTTGTAGGTACACATTTCCCCAGCTCCTCCTAATTTCCTGATCCTCAACACCCTCCACCACATCCTGACCCTTCATGTATCATGTATGTCTTTTCTGTTCCTCATACAGGGTTCAGATGACTGCAGGTCTGAGGCACGGGCTCCCTCCAGTATGACGGTGGCTTGGCATTCGGGACACCAGCTTTAGATGGTGGCAGAGCTCTGGAGGCTGACGAAAGGAGCCGAGGTCTGTTTAGCTCCATTCTCTTCTGCTGAGAGCTCCACTGCTCCCTCTCCACTGCTACCGTCTCCTTGCTCCAAATAGGATTCTCTCCTCTCCTGGCCCACTCTAGCAGAGTCTTACACACAGGCATTCTGAGAGTTTCCTCAAAGCTTTGGCTACTACTTTCTAAGGCTCACAAACAAACCGTGAGTAAGAAGTCTCCCTCTTCTGACTCCTCCTTCCTTTGGCCACCTAGGCCCAACAGGAAAGAAAGTTACCTACAGAAGCTTATAGTCTCTTATGGAAACCTGTTGTTGCCATCGATGCCCCCCATACCTTTCACCACTCAGATCACTCATGTCAACTCACCCCATCTTGTCACTGTTGCCAGACGACATTCGGGAAGAATCCATAACCCTGCCATAGAGTAAAAACCATGTACAAAAAATAGAGTCAGACATTTTGGAAGATAATCAGGTTCTTTTTCCCAACAGAATTGCAGCACACAAAAAGTAAAGTCACGAGGAAACACGACAGAAACAAAAGCATCCGTTTCAGGGTCCAGCACTGGAACCTCTGACACAGTTTCCGGGTTCTGTATGTGCGTGTGTGCGTGTCTGTGTGTCCCTGTGTGTATCCACTGGAAAGAGAATGAAGGGAACAAGGGAGACATAGCATTCATGATTACACCTCCTTCCTTCTTCACCATTTTGTTTCTCCTTCATGCACTCTGGAATCAATTTGGGAAACGTGAGAGGGATCTGAGTGTGTCGGGATGGGGAGGTGCATCCAAGTAAGAGCTAACACAGAGATATAGATAGAAAGAGAATACACAAGAACAATGAACACACAGTGTCAGGGCCTAGTCCCTGGTTGTTATCTGGTAGGAAAGAAACAAGTAGGAAGGTCAACGATGACCAAATGATGATTAAAAGATTTTCTGACCTGCGTGAAGACCATGCGTTTACAATGATTCTTTTTCTTTTTCTTTTTCTCTACAGTCCTCTCAGAAAACGTTATCTGGTTATATTATCCAAAATCAAGACTTTTCACCTCAAAACTGGCTTGGGTAATCTTTTCTCTATTTATCTTTTTCTTCATCTACAAAATAAGACACTTGCAAAATGCACTTTGAGTCTGTCACCTTCACAGTATCATGCTAATATTCAGCATTGCACAAATATTATTGATTTTTGGACAGCCTGCACTCTTCACCAAATTCTTTCAAATTTCATTAACTCTGTATCTGGCAACAATATACATTAGTACGTATATCTTAAAGTTCAAATACACTTAAAGGTTCTCATCAAAGTAACACACCCTGATAATTTCCAGAGAAATCATGGGTTCCTATCAAGACGCCAAATGGTACGGCATGTTGCATCCTCCTCCCAAAACTTCAGAAGTCTAAGGAACTATGCATTCCCAGAAATAACAAGAGTGACAACCCTGGGAAATGACAGAGGCCTGAAGGCTGTCTCTTAATTGGTGGGTAGCCTGGGGTTAGGGGCAGTGGGTGGCAGCCTTGAGGGGCTCAGTGTGAGGGAAAATTTTAAGGACCGTTCTTGCCTCTCCCCTGAGTTGCTTGGAAGCGATCACTTTCCTTTCTCAGCAGAAACAAGTAGCAACCACCCAGATGTAGCTAGGATAAAATTAGAGTAGCATTAGGTTAGCTGATGAAAGCAGGGAAGGGCTGAACAATCCTTGATCCTTCACTCCTCCACCTCCTCCGTCTCCCAAGCCCCAGGTGACAACCTCAAATGCCTCCTCAAATGCCGCTTTCCCCAAGAGCTCAAAGGTGACAGATCCTGACCACAGGAGTTGAGTAGTCACAGTGTTTCACGGTTTCTGAGACTGTCTGCGCCTGGGGCCATCACCTGCCCTCATATTAAACTTACTTAGAAAAACACACCTTAGGTCCTAGGTCTCAACAAAGGTGACTATATAATACAGCACCCAAGAGAGGACACTTCTGAGAGTGAAAAGGACACACTATTAATAATTATTCTGAGATAACAGCCACAGACTGAGATGGTCCCAAGCAAAACGTTAGCCCTTCTCTAATACAAGATGCCAGACAGAGTAGCCAACAGCCACAAGGAATGAAAGCTCACAAGTCAAAACAATTACATACCTGAGGAGTACAACGACTGAAAAAGAAATACAACAAAGTGAGCAACATAGACCATTTGAAGTAGAACTACTGGAACATACTGGAACATAAGCATGACAAATACACTTAAAGATACAAGGGAAGATGTTAGTAGCACGAAGTGACAATGAGAAAGCATAAGGAAAACCTCATGAGGAAATAGGTGTAAAAGGACGATTGTTAAAGACTTAAGTCATGGGATAAATAGCAGTGTGGATACATGAGAACAGCAAATTATTTAGACATGGAAAATGACATTGAGAAACTCTCCCAGGAAACAGAATAAAACAATAAAGTGAGAGAATATTTAAAAGAACAGCAGTGTGATATGGTGGGTAAAAAAAGACATCTAACATCTGAAATAAATGAAATCCAAGACAACTAAGATGAAAAAAAAAGAAAACAGAGAAGAGGTAATATTCAAAAACTAATGAAGATAAATTTCACAAAGTTAAAGAAGGAAGTAAAAAATTATCTGTAAAGGATCCATGGAAATGAAGAGAAAATTCTAAAAGCTTCCAAAAAGAGCAAAGAAAATAAGAACAGACTGACACGATCTCTCTCTAGAGCAAACAGAACACATCTTGTTTGAGAGCACACAAGTGACATTTATGAAAACAGACAACATATTTGGACATAAACAAAGCATTAAAAACGTGCACGGGAGCAATATCATATAGATTTTCTCTGACCGTATCGCAACTGCAACAGCTTTTTAAAAGTCAACATAATATCAAAGAAGAAAAAAGTTGAAGGACTGACATGAGCCAATGTCAAAATTCACTATAAAGCTACAGCAATCAAGACAGTGTGGTACTGGTGAAAGAACAGACAAATGGACCAAAGGAGCAGAACAGAGAGCCTAGAAATAGATGCCCGTTAACATACTCCACCGTTCTTTGACAAAGGAGCACAGACCATACAATGGAGCAAAGACAGTCTTATCAACGAATGGTGCTGGAAGAACTGGACATCCACGTGCGAGACAGTGAACGTGCACATGGCCCTTTACACCTTTACAAAACGGAAATCAAAATGCATTATAGACCCACATGTCAAAAGCAAAACTCTAGAATTCCTAGAAGACAGTAACACGGAAGAAAACCGAGATGACCTCTTTAGAAACATGACTTTCTAGATGTGACAGCAAAATCAAGATCATGAAAGGAATAACTGATAAGCTGGATTTCATTAACATTTTAAACTGCTGCTCCACAAGACACAATGTCAAGAGGATAAAATCACAAGCCACAGACTGGGAGAAAATATTTGCAAAAGGCACAGTTGATAAAGGAATAACAAATATACAAATACGCAAAGAAATCTTAAAACTAAACAACAAGAACACACACAACCAGATTAAAAAATGGGGCAAACAACTTAACAGACATCTGGCCAAAGAAGACATAAAAATGGCAACTAAGAGTATGAGACGATGCTCCACATCATATGGCTCCAGGGAAATGCAAATTGAACAACAATGAGATACCACTACACACCTGTTAGAATAGTCAAAATATGGAACACTAACAACAGCAATTGCTGACAAGCATGTGGAGCATTGGAGACACTCATTCAGTATGGGTGGCAAGGCAAAACGGAACAGCCACTCTGGAAGGCAGTTTAGGGGTTTCTTACAAAACCAAGCATAACCCTTAACGTACGATCCAGCTTAACATACGCTCCTTAGTATTTACCCAAAGGAGTTCAAAACTTACACGCAGATGAAAACCTGCACACAAATGTTGATAGCAGCTTTACTCGTAATCGCCAAAAAGCGGAAGCAACCAAGATGTCCTGCACCAGATGAACGGATAAACAAACCGTGGTACATCTAGTCAACGGCATATTATTCAGCGCTAAAAAGCATCGAGCTATCAAGCTGTGAAAAGAAACCTTACATGCATGTTACTTTGTGAAAGAAGCCAATCTGAAAAGGTTGCATACTGTATGAGGCCAACTATATGACATTCTGGACGTGGCAAAATTGGGGCGACAGGAAGAGATCGGTGGTTGCCAGGAGTTGGCGGGGAGAAGGATGAATAGGCGGAGCACAAAGGATTTTTAGGGCAGTGAAAATACTCCATCGTTATGAAACTCTAATGACAGATTCATGTCATTCTACTTTTATCCAAACCCATAGAATGTATGACACCAAGAGTGAGTCGCAATGTAAACCATAAATCAGATAATATTCTATTATGGCTTTCATTTTCCAATTCTGGTAATCGTATTATGGTTACGGAAGTGAAAATTTTCTGATTTTGATCACTGTGCTGTGGTTAGGTGTCCCTGAAGGTAGAAAAATAAAACTGAAATATTCAGGAGTAAAGGGTATGTGGTCTGCATTTTCTCTCTAATGATTCAGGAATAGAGCCTAAGTGTGTAGGAAGGTGTGTGTCACGTGTGTGTCTATCAAACATCTTCTGCCTCAACTCACATTAAAATCAGGTCTAGATACAGGTATATTGAGAGAGAGAGCTCTTTCTATGTGTATATCTATATCTAAACGTATTTTCTTTCTCTCTCTCTCTTTCTATATATCTATAGATAGATAGATAGATAGATAGATTTATGTCTATATACCTACATATCCATATGATGGGAGTAACAAAGGAAATGTGACAAAATGTTAACAATTGGAAAAGTAAGTAAAGGGTATACTGGAGCTTTTGGAACCATTTGCGAGAAATTTCTGTATGTGTTGGAATATTGTTCAGTCTTAAAAAGAAATGAAATTCGGACACACGCTGCAACATGGATTGACTTTGAGGGCATTGTGCTAAATGAAATAACTAGTCACAAGAAGACAAATTTTGCATGATTCCACTGACATGACATACCTAGAGTAGTCAAACTCACAGAGACAGAAGGTAGAATGGTGGTTGCCAAGAGCTTGGGAAAGGGGCAACGGGGAGAGTAGTTTAATGTGTACAGAGTTTCAGTTTTGCAAGACGAGAAGAGTTCTGCAGGTTGGCTGCACAACAATATGAAGGTACCTAACGCTACAGAATGGCACACTTAAAAATGCTGAAGATGATCTATTTTAGGTTACATGCATTTACCACAATTTAGAAATCTGCATAAGTTTCGAATTCTTACAATGGAAAAAGTGTTTCAAAAATAGCTCTCCTGGTGCTTGTTCTGGTGAAAATGAGATTGGGGAAAAAAGGAGATAGTACAAAAAAGCTGACGTTGCAAAACCAAAAATTTTCTGTCTCAACTCATCCTACTTTCAACCTATTCTCCCAAGGAAACTTGAAAGTGCATTTAGAACAATGCCCCTTATTGAGTCTATGTCTTGATTTGCTCTGTCAACCTCCTGACTAAAGACTCAAAGGGCTATCTTCACTGTGTCTCTCCAAACTCTGTCTGGAGTCGGCTCCCTGTTTTGTGGTCAGCTCTCACTCTTCTCAGCATTCACGTGGGAGAGGGAACATCGAGCTGCACAGACTCTCCAGCCCTTAAAAGCCCATATAGCGGCAGAGACAACATACCCTCTCCTCATCCCAGACATCACCCCTAAAGATGTCCACATACCTGGGAATGCACAGTCTAGGAGTGCATCTCTAGAAAAGCCTACCTCTCTAGAAAGCTACAGTTGGTACGTCTACGGTTCACGATTGGAGTTTGTATTGTTTGCAGAGCCTCAAGCATGACCCCTCATTGCCTTGCCAGTGCTACTAGGATTGAGCCAAAACCATTCAGCAGAGCCTACAATGCCCTTCAAAATCTGGCCCTGCCAGCCCTCATCCTTGTGGAGCACCTCTCTCCCCTCAATCCTGTTCTCCAGTCCTGACCTCCTTTTATTTCCTCCCAAGAGCCATATGCCTTCCAACACTGCTCAATGACGTCAGAAAAAGAAGTGAGAGGTATAAGGACTGGACAGGAAAAATGAAAATTATCGCTGTGTTCAGATGACATGACTAAGTACACGGAAAATTTTTGTTCCATCTAATAAGCACTTAAATGGTATTTATTACGTGCCAGACATCGTCCTAAGTGTTTAACACTTATTTGGTCCTCATAACAAATCATCACGGAGCCTGGAGAGTTGTTCTATGTTAACGTAAACACCAAGAAATGCAACAACCTGTCATTTGAGATTTCCTACATGGGACAGTGATGTGACCCACTTATTTGAACAAGGATTCTGTGAATCTAAGAATATGATAAACATGACTAACATCTAAGAATATGATAAACATGACTTAGCTCAGTGGATCCGAAATTTTAGAAAAGATCTTAGAATCATTGTCCAGAATACTCCGCATTCCCATGGATAATGCCGCGTCTGCATTTCACTCATTCTCTCTCTCTCTCTCTCTGAGTATATACGTCACCTTTTGTTGGTGGTTCCATCACAGACTACTTCTGTCAGTTCATCGGGGTCATTTCTAAAGAATTAAAAGCATATATGATCAGACTCCTAGTGACTTCATAGAGTTACACTCTTGTTTGCAATTAGTTACAAGTAGTCTTCAAGTGGTAAACTGGTTGAACCCTAAAAACTTATGTGGATGTTAGTTATTTGGAAACTAGTATTTTAATCTTCCCTAGAAATAGGGCTTTCTATAGTTGTAACGAAGATCTTCGGCCGGTCAAAAAGCCTAATGAATGAAGATATTGAAATACAATTCTTCACTACTGAACCTTACTCTCACGTGTAATTGCATCGAGGTTGAATTTAGCTCAAAATTCAACTCCAGGTTGTAGGTACACATTTCCCCAGCTCCTCCTAATTTCCTGATCCTCAACACCCTCCACCACATCCTGACCCTTCATGTATCATGTATGTCTTTTCTGTTCCTCATACAGGGTTCAGATGACTGCAGGTCTGAGGCACGGGCTCCCTCCAGTATGACGGTGGCTTGGCATTCGGGACACCAGCTTTAGATGGTGGCAGAGCTCTGGAGGCTGACGAAAGGAGCCGAGGTCTGTTTAGCTCCATTCTCTTCTGCTGAGAGCTCCACTGCTCCCTCTCCACTGCTACCGTCTCCTTGCTCCAAATAGGATTCTCTCCTCTCCTGGCCCACTCTAGCAGAGTCTTACACACAGGCATTCTGAGAGTTTCCTCAAAGCTTTGGCTACTACTTTCTAAGGCTCACAAACAAACCGTGAGTAAGAAGTCTCCCTCTTCTGACTCCTCCTTCCTTTGGCCACCTAGGCCCAACAGGAAAGAAAGTTACCTACAGAAGCTTATAGTCTCTTATGGAAACCTGTTGTTGCCATCGATGCCCCCCATACCTTTCACCACTCAGATCACTCATGTCAACTCACCCCATCTTGTCACTGTTGCCAGACGACATTCGGGAAGAATCCATAACCCTGCCATAGAGTAAAAACCATGTACAAAAAATAGAGTCAGACATTTTGGAAGATAATCAGGTTCTTTTTCCCAACAGAATTGCAGCACACAAAAAGTAAAGTCACGAGGAAACACGACAGAAACAAAAGCATCCGTTTCAGGGTCCAGCACTGGAACCTCTGACACAGTTTCCGGGTTCTGTATGTGCGTGTGTGCGTGTCTGTGTGTCCCTGTGTGTATCCACTGGAAAGAGAATGAAGGGAACAAGGGAGACATAGCATTCATGATTACACCTCCTTCCTTCTTCACCATTTTGTTTCTCCTTCATGCACTCTGGAATCAATTTGGGAAACGTGAGAGGGATCTGAGTGTGTCGGGATGGGGAGGTGCATCCAAGTAAGAGCTAACACAGAGATATAGATAGAAAGAGAATACACAAGAACAATGAACACACAGTGTCAGGGCCTAGTCCCTGGTTGTTATCTGGTAGGAAAGAAACAAGTAGGAAGGTCAACGATGACCAAATGATGATTAAAAGATTTTCTGACCTGCGTGAAGACCATGCGTTTACAATGATTCTTTTTCTTTTTCTTTTTCTCTACAGTCCTCTCAGAAAACGTTATCTGGTTATATTATCCAAAATCAAGACTTTTCACCTCAAAACTGGCTTGGGTAATCTTTTCTCTATTTATCTTTTTCTTCATCTACAAAATAAGACACTTGCAAAATGCACTTTGAGTCTGTCACCTTCACAGTATCATGCTAATATTCAGCATTGCACAAATATTATTGATTTTTGGACAGCCTGCACTCTTCACCAAATTCTTTCAAATTTCATTAACTCTGTATCTGGCAACAATATACATTAGTACGTATATCTTAAAGTTCAAATACACTTAAAGGTTCTCATCAAAGTAACACACCCTGATAATTTCCAGAGAAATCATGGGTTCCTATCAAGACACCAAATGGTACGGCATGTTGCATCCTCCTCCCAAAACTTCAGAAGTCTAAGGAACTATGCATTCCCAGAAATAACAAGAGTGACAACCCTGGGAAATGACAGAGGCCTGAAGGCTGTCTCTTAATTGGTGGGTAGCCTGGGATTAGGGGCAGTGGGTGGCAGCCTTGAGGGGCTCAGTGTGAGGGAAAATTTTAAGGACCGTTCTTGCCTCTCCCCTGAGTTGCTTGGAAGCGATCACTTTCCTTTCTCAGCAGAAACAAGTAGCAACCACCCAGATGTAGCTAGGATAAAATTAGAGTAGCATTAGGTTAGCTGATGAAAGCAGGGAAGGGCTGAACAATCCTTGATCCTTCACTCCTCCACCTCCTCCGTCTCCCAAGCCCCAGGTGACAACCTCAAATGCCTCCTCAAATGCCGCTTTCCCCAAGAGCTCAAAGGTGACAGATCCTGACCACAGGAGTTGAGTGGTCACAGTGTTTCACGGTTTCTGAGACTGTCTGCGCCTGGGGCCATCACCTGCCCTCATATTAAACTTACTTAGAAAAACACACCTTAGGTCCTAGGTCTCAACAAAGGTGACTATATAATACAGCACCCAAGAGAGGACACTTCTGAGAGTGAAAAGGACACACTATTAATAATTATTCTGAGATAACAGCCACAGACTGAGATGGTCCCAAGCAAAACGTTAGCCCTTCTCTAATACAAGATGCCAGACAGAGTAGCCAACAGCCACAAGGAATGAAAGCTCACAAGTCAAAACAATTACATACCTGAGGAGTACAACGACTGAAAAAGAAATACAACAAAGTGAGCAACATAGACCATTTGAAGTAGAACTACTGGAACATACTGGAACATAAGCATGACAAATACACTTAAAGATACAAGGGAAGATGTTAGTAGCACGAAGTGACAATGAGAAAGCATAAGGAAAACCTCATGAGGAAATAGGTGTAAAAGGACGATTGTTAAAGACTTAAGTCATGGGATAAATAGCAGTGTGGATACATGAGAACAGCAAATTATTTAGACATGGAAAATGACATTGAGAAACTCTCCCAGGAAACAGAATAAAACAATAAAGTGAGAGAATATTTAAAAGAACAGCAGTGTGATATGGTGGGTAAAAAAAGACATCTAACATCTGAAATAAATGAAATCCAAGACAACTAAGATGAAAAAAAAAGAAAACAGAGAAGAGGTAATATTCAAAAACTAATGAAGATAAATTTCACAAAGTTAAAGAAGGAAGTAAAAAATTATCTGTAAAGGATCCATGGAAATGAAGAGAAAATTCTAAAAGCTTCCAAAAAGAGCAAAGAAAATAAGAACAGACTGACACGATCTCTCTCTAGAGCAAACAGAACACATCTTGTTTGAGAGCACACAAGTGACATTTATGAAAACAGACAACATATTTGGACATAAACAAAGCATTAAAAACGTGCACGGGAGCAATATCATATAGATTTTCTCTGACCGTATCGCAACTGCAACAGCTTTTTAAAAGTCAACATAATATCAAAGAAGAAAAAAGTTGAAGGACTGACATGAGCCAATGTCAAAATTCACTATAAAGCTACAGCAATCAAGACAGTGTGGTACTGGTGAAAGAACAGACAAATGGACCAAAGGAGCAGAACAGAGAGCCTAGAAATAGATGCCCGTTAACATACTCCACCGTTCTTTGACAAAGGAGCACAGACCATACAATGGAGCAAAGACAGTCTTATCAACGAATGGTGCTGGAAGAACTGGACATCCACGTGCGAGACAGTGAACGTGCACATGGCCCTTTACACCTTTACAAAACGGAAATCAAAATGCATTATAGACCCACATGTCAAAAGCAAAACTCTAGAATTCCTAGAAGACAGTAACACGGAAGAAAACCGAGATGACCTCTTTAGAAACATGACTTTCTAGATGTGACAGCAAAATCAAGATCATGAAAGGAATAACTGATAAGCTGGATTTCATTAACATTTTAAACTGCTGCTCCACAAGACACAATGTCAAGAGGATAAAATCACAAGCCACAGACTGGGAGAAAATATTTGCAAAAGGCACAGTTGATAAAGGAATAACAAATATACAAATACGCAAAGAAATCTTAAAACTAAACAACAAGAACACACACAACCAGATTAAAAAATGGGGCAAACAACTTAACAGACATCTGGCCAAAGAAGACATAAAAATGGCAACTAAGAGTATGAGACGATGCTCCACATCATATGGCTCCAGGGAAATGCAAATTGAACAACAATGAGATACCACTACACACCTGTTAGAATAGTCAAAATATGGAACACTAACAACAGCAATTGCTGACAAGCATGTGGAGCATTGGAGACACTCATTCAGTATGGGTGGCAAGGCAAAACGGAACAGCCACTCTGGAAGGCAGTTTAGGGGTTTCTTACAAAACCAAGCATAACCCTTAACGTACGATCCAGCTTAACATACGCTCCTTAGTATTTACCCAAAGGAGTTCAAAACTTACACGCAGATGAAAACCTGCACACAAATGTTGATAGCAGCTTTACTCGTAATCGCCAAAAAGCGGAAGCAACCAAGATGTCCTGCACCAGATGAACGGATAAACAAACCGTGGTACATCTAGTCAACGGCATATTATTCAGCGCTAAAAAGCATCGAGCTATCAAGCTGTGAAAAGAAACCTTACATGCATGTTACTTTGTGAAAGAAGCCAATCTGAAAAGGTTGCATACTGTATGAGGCCAACTATATGACATTCTGGACGTGGCAAAATTGGGGCGACAGGAAGAGATCGGTGGTTGCCAGGAGTTGGCGGGGAGAAGGATGAATAGGCGGAGCACAAAGGATTTTTAGGGCAGTGAAAATACTCCATCGTTATGAAACTCTAATGACAGATTCATGTCATTCTACTTTTATCCAAACCCATAGAATGTATGACACCAAGAGTGAGTCGCAATGTAAACCATAAATCAGATAATATTCTATTATGGCTTTCATTTTCCAATTCTGGTAATCGTATTATGGTTACGGAAGTGAAAATTTTCTGATTTTGATCACTGTGCTGTGGTTAGGTGTCCCTGAAGGTAGAAAAATAAAACTGAAATATTCAGGAGTAAAGGGTATGTGGTCTGCATTTTCTCTCTAATGATTCAGGAATAGAGCCTAAGTGTGTAGGAAGGTGTGTGTCACGTGTGTGTCTATCAAACATCTTCTGCCTCAACTCACATTAAAATCAGGTCTAGATACAGGTATATTGAGAGAGAGAGCTCTTTCTATGTGTATATCTATATCTAAACGTATTTTCTTTCTCTCTCTCTCTTTCTATATATCTATAGATAGATAGATAGATAGATAGATTTATGTCTATATACCTACATATCCATATGATGGGAGTAACAAAGGAAATGTGACAAAATGTTAACAATTGGAAAAGTAAGTAAAGGGTATACTGGAGCTTTTGGAACCATTTGCGAGAAATTTCTGTATGTGTTGGAATATTGTTCAGTCTTAAAAAGAAATGAAATTCGGACACACGCTGCAACATGGATTGACTTTGAGGGCATTGTGCTAAATGAAATAACTAGTCACAAGAAGACAAATTTTGCATGATTCCACTGACATGACATACCTAGAGTAGTCAAACTCACAGAGACAGAAGGTAGAATGGTGGTTGCCAAGAGCTTGGGAAAGGGGCAACGGGGAGAGTAGTTTAATGTGTACAGAGTTTCAGTTTTGCAAGACGAGAAGAGTTCTGCAGGTTGGCTGCACAACCATATGAAGGTACCTAACGCTACAGAATGGCACACTTAAAAATGCTGAAGATGATCTATTTTAGGTTACATGCATTTACCACAATTTAGAAATCTGCATAAGTTTCGAATTCTTACAATGGAAAAAGTGTTTCAAAAATAGCTCTCCTGGTGCTTGTTCTGGTGAAAATGAGATTGGGGAAAAAAGGAGATAGTACAAAAAAGCTGACGTTGCAAAACCAAAAATTTTCTGTCTCAACTCATCCTACTTTCAACCTATTCTCCCAAGGAAACTTGAAAGTGCATTTAGAACAATGCCCCTTATTGAGTCTATGTCTTGATTTGCTCTGTCAACCTCCTGACTAAAGACTCAAAGGGCTATCTTCACTGTGTCTCTCCAAACTCTGTCTGGAGTCGGCTCCCTGTTTTGTGGTCAGCTCTCACTCTTCTCAGCATTCACGTGGGAGAGGGAACATCGAGCTGCACAGACTCTCCAGCCCTTAAAAGCCCATATAGCGGCAGAGACAACATACCCTCTCCTCATCCCAGACATCACCCCTAAAGATGTCCACATACCTGGGAATGCACAGTCTAGGAGTGCATCTCTAGAAAAGCCTACCTCTCTAGAAAGCTACAGTTGGTACGTCTACGGTTCACGATTGGAGTTTGTATTGTTTGCAGAGCCTCAAGCATGACCCCTCATTGCCTTGCCAGTGCTACTAGGATTGAGCCAAAACCATTCAGCAGAGCCTACAATGCCCTTCAAAACCTGGCCCTGCCAGCCCTCATCCTTGTGGCGCACCTCTCTCCCCTCAATCCTGTTCTCCAGTCCTGACCTCCTTTTATTTCCTCCCAAGAGCCATATGCCTTCCAACACTGCTCAATGACGTCAGAAAAAGAAGTGAGAGGTATAAGGACTGGACAGGAAAAATGAAAATTATCGCTGTGTTCAGATGACATGACTAAGTACACGGAAAATTTTTGTTCCATCTAATAAGCACTTAAATGGTATTTATTACGTGCCAGACATCGTCCTAAGTGTTTAACACTTATTTGGTCCTCATAACAAATCATCACGGAGCCTGGAGAGTTGTTCTATGTTAACGTAAACACCAAGAAATGCAACAACCTGTCATTTGAGATTTCCTACATGGGACAGTGATGTGACCCACTTATTTGAACAAGGATTCTGTGAATCTAAGAATATGATAAACATGACTAACATCTAAGAATATGATAAACATGACTTAGCTCAGTGGATCCGAAATTTTAGAAAAGATCTTAGAATCATTGTCCAGAATACTCCGCATTCCCATGGACAATGCCGCGTCTGCATTTCACTCATTCTCTCTCTCTCTCTCTCTCTCTGAGTATATACGTCACCTTTTGTTGGTGGTTCCATCACAGACTACTTCTGTCAGTTCATCGGGGTCATTTCTAAAGAATTAAAAGCATATATGATCAGACTCCTAGTGACTTCATAGAGTTACACTCTTGTTTGCAATTAGTTACAAGTAGTCTTCAAGTGGTAAACTGGTTGAACCCTAAAAACTTATGTGGATGTCAGTTATTTGGAAACTAGTATTTTAATCTTCCCTAGAAATAGGGCTTTCTATAGTTGTAACGAAGATCTTCGGCCGGTCAAAAAGCCTAATGAATGAAGATATTGAAATACAATTCTTCACTACTGAACCTTACTCTCACGTGTAATTGCATCGAGGTTGAATTTAGCTCAAAATTCAACTCCAGGTTGTAGGTACACATTTCCCCAGCTCCTCCTAATTTCCTGATCCTCAACACCCTCCACCACATCCTGACCCTTCATGTATCATGTATGTCTTTTCTGTTCCTCATACAGGGTTCAGATGACTGCAGGTCTGAGGCACGGGCTCCCTCCAGTATGACGGTGGCTTGGCATTCGGGACACCAGCTTTAGATGGTGGCAGAGCTCTGGAGGCTGACGAAAGGAGCCGAGGTCTGTTTAGCTCCATTCTCTTCTGCTGAGAGCTCCACTGCTCCCTCTCCACTGCTACCGTCTCCTTGCTCCAAATAGGATTCTCTCCTCTCCTGGCCCACTCTAGCAGAGTCTTACACACAGGCATTCTGAGAGTTTCCTCAAAGCTTTGGCTACTACTTTCTAAGGCTCACAAACAAACCGTGAGTAAGAAGTCTCCCTCTTCTGACTCCTCCTTCCTTTGGCCACCTAGGCCCAACAGGAAAGAAAGTTACCTACAGAAGCTTATAGTCTCTTATGGAAACCTGTTGTTGCCATCGATGCCCCCCATACCTTTCACCACTCAGATCACTCATGTCAACTCACCCCATCTTGTCACTGTTGCCAGACGACATTCGGGAAGAATCCATAACCCTGCCATAGAGTAAAAACCATGTACAAAAAATAGAGTCAGACATTTTGGAAGATAATCAGGTTCTTTTTCCCAACAGAATTGCAGCACACAAAAAGTAAAGTCACGAGGAAACACGACAGAAACAAAAGCATCCGTTTCAGGGTCCAGCACTGGAACCTCTGACACAGTTTCCGGGTTCTGTATGTGCGTGTGTGCGTGTCTGTGTGTCCCTGTGTGTATCCACTGGAAAGAGAATGAAGGGAACAAGGGAGACATAGCATTCATGATTACACCTCCTTCCTTCTTCACCATTTTGTTTCTCCTTCATGCACTCTGGAATCAATTTGGGAAACGTGAGAGGGATCTGAGTGTGTCGGGATGGGGAGGTGCATCCAAGTAAGAGCTAACACAGAGATATAGATAGAAAGAGAATACACAAGAACAATGAACACACAGTGTCAGGGCCTAGTCCCTGGTTGTTATCTGGTAGGAAAGAAACAAGTAGGAAGGTCAACGATGACCAAATGATGATTAAAAGATTTTCTGACCTGCGTGAAGACCATGCGTTTACAATGATTCTTTTTCTTTTTCTTTTTCTCTACAGTCCTCTCAGAAAACGTTATCTGGTTATATTATCCAAAATCAAGACTTGTCACCTCAAAACTGGCTTGGGTAATCTTTTCTCTATTTATCTTTTTCTTCATCTACAAAATAAGACACTTGCAAAATGCACTTTGAGTCTGTCACCTTCACAGTATCATGCTAATATTCAGCATTGCACAAATATTATTGATTTTTGGACAGCCTGCACTCTTCACCAAATTCTTTCAAATTTCATTAACTCTGTATCTGGCAACAATATACATTAGTACGTATATCTTAAAGTTCAAATACACTTAAAGGTTCTCATCAAAGTAACACACCCTGATAATTTCCAGAGAAATCATGGGTTCCTATCAAGACACCAAATGGTACGGCATGTTGCATCCTCCTCCCAAAACTTCAGAAGTCTAAGGAACTATGCATTCCCAGAAATAACAAGAGTGACAACCCTGGGAAATGACAGAGGCCTGAAGGCTGTCTCTTAATTGGTGGGTAGCCTGGGGTTAGGGGCAGTGGGTGGCAGCCTTGAGGGGCTCAGTGTGAGGGAAAATTTTAAGGACCGTTCTTGCCTCTCCCCTGAGTTGCTTGGAAGCGATCACTTTCCTTTCTCAGCAGAAACAAGTAGCAACCACCCAGATGTAGCTAGGATAAAATTAGAGTAGCATTAGGTTAGCTGATGAAAGCAGGGAAGGGCTGAACAATCCTTGATCCTTCACTCCTCCACCTCCTCCGTCTCCCAAGCCCCAGGTGACAACCTCAAATGCCTCCTCAAATGCCGCTTTCCCCAAGAGCTCAAAGGTGACAGATCCTGACCACAGGAGTTGAGTGGTCACAGTGTTTCACGGTTTCTGAGACTGTCTGCGCCTGGGGCCATCACCTGCCCTCATATTAAACTTACTTAGAAAAACACACCTTAGGTCCTAGGTCTCAACAAAGGTGACTATATAATACAGCACCCAAGAGAGGACACTTCTGAGAGTGAAAAGGACACACTATTAATAATTATTCTGAGATAACAGCCACAGACTGAGATGGTCCCAAGCAAAACGTTAGCCCTTCTCTAATACAAGATGCCAGACAGAGTAGCCAACAGCCACAAGGAATGAAAGCTCACAAGTCAAAACAATTACATACCTGAGGAGTACAACGACTGAAAAAGAAATACAACAAAGTGAGCAACATAGACCATTTGAAGTAGAACTACTGGAACATACTGGAACATAAGCATGACAAATACACTTAAAGATACAAGGGAAGATGTTAGTAGCACGAAGTGACAATGAGAAAGCATAAGGAAAACCTCATGAGGAAATAGGTGTAAAAGGACGATTGTTAAAGACTTAAGTCATGGGATAAATAGCAGTGTGGATACATGAGAACAGCAAATTATTTAGACATGGAAAATGACATTGAGAAACTCTCCCAGGAAACAGAATAAAACAATAAAGTGAGAGAATATTTAAAAGAACAGCAGTGTGATATGGTGGGTAAAAAAAGACATCTAACATCTGAAATAAATGAAATCCAAGACAACTAAGATGAAAAAAAAAGAAAACAGAGAAGAGGTAATATTCAAAAACTAATGAAGATAAATTTCACAAAGTTAAAGAAGGAAGTAAAAAATTATCTGTAAAGGATCCATGGAAATGAAGAGAAAATTCTAAAAGCTTCCAAAAAGAGCAAAGAAAATAAGAACAGACTGACACGATCTCTCTCTAGAGCAAACAGAACACATCTTGTTTGAGAGCACACAAGTGACATTTATGAAAACAGACAACATATTTGGACATAAACAAAGCATTAAAAACGTGCACGGGAGCAATATCATATAGATTTTCTCTGACCGTATCGCAACTGCAACAGCTTTTTAAAAGTCAACATAATATCAAAGAAGAAAAAAGTTGAAGGACTGACATGAGCCAATGTCAAAATTCACTATAAAGCTACAGCAATCAAGACAGTGTGGTACTGGTGAAAGAACAGACAAATGGACCAAAGGAGCAGAACAGAGAGCCTAGAAATAGATGCCCGTTAACATACTCCACCGTTCTTTGACAAAGGAGCACAGACCATACAATGGAGCAAAGACAGTCTTATCAACGAATGGTGCTGGAAGAACTGGACATCCACGTGCGAGACAGTGAACGTGCACATGGCCCTTTACACCTTTACAAAACGGAAATCAAAATGCATTATAGACCCACATGTCAAAAGCAAAACTCTAGAATTCCTAGAAGACAGTAACACGGAAGAAAACCGAGATGACCTCTTTAGAAACATGACTTTCTAGATGTGACAGCAAAATCAAGATCATGAAAGGAATAACTGATAAGCTGGATTTCATTAACATTTTAAACTGCTGCTCCACAAGACACAATGTCAAGAGGATAAAATCACAAGCCACAGACTGGGAGAAAATATTTGCAAAAGGCACAGTTGATAAAGGAATAACAAATATACAAATACGCAAAGAAATCTTAAAACTAAACAACAAGAACACACACAACCAGATTAAAAAATGGGGCAAACAACTTAACAGACATCTGGCCAAAGAAGACATAAAAATGGCAACTAAGAGTATGAGACGATGCTCCACATCATATGGCTCCAGGGAAATGCAAATTGAACAACAATGAGATACCACTACACACCTGTTAGAATAGTCAAAATATGGAACACTAACAACAGCAATTGCTGACAAGCATGTGGAGCATTGGAGACACTCATTCAGTATGGGTGGCAAGGCAAAACGGAACAGCCACTCTGGAAGGCAGTTTAGGGGTTTCTTACAAAACCAAGCATAACCCTTAACGTACGATCCAGCTTAACATACGCTCCTTAGTATTTACCCAAAGGAGTTCAAAACTTACACGCAGATGAAAACCTGCACACAAATGTTGATAGCAGCTTTACTCGTAATCGCCAAAAAGCGGAAGCAACCAAGATGTCCTGCACCAGATGAACGGATAAACAAACCGTGGTACATCTAGTCAACGGCATATTATTCAGCGCTAAAAAGCATCGAGCTATCAAGCTGTGAAAAGAAACCTTACATGCATGTTACTTTGTGAAAGAAGCCAATCTGAAAAGGTTGCATACTGTATGAGGCCAACTATATGACATTCTGGACGTGGCAAAATTGGGGCGACAGGAAGAGATCGGTGGTTGCCAGGAGTTGGCGGGGAGAAGGATGAATAGGCGGAGCACAAAGGATTTTTAGGGCAGTGAAAATACTCCATCGTTATGAAACTCTAATGACAGATTCATGTCATTCTACTTTTATCCAAACCCATAGAATGTATGACACCAACAGTGAGTCGCAATGTAAACCATAAATCAGATAATATTCTATTATGGCTTTCATTTTCCAATTCTGGTAATCGTATTATGGTTACGGAAGTGAAAATTTTCTGATTTTGATCACTGTGCTGTGGTTAGGTGTCCCTGAAGGTAGAAAAATAAAACTGAAATATTCAGGAGTAAAGGGTATGTGGTCTGCATTTTCTCTCTAATGATTCAGGAATAGAGCCTAAGTGTGTAGGAAGGTGTGTGTCACGTGTGTGTCTATCAAACATCTTCTGCCTCAACTCACATTAAAATCAGGTCTAGATACAGGTATATTGAGAGAGAGAGCTCTTTCTATGTGTATATCTATATCTAAACGTATTTTCTTTCTCTCTCTCTCTTTCTATATATCTATAGATAGATAGATAGATAGATAGATTTATGTCTATATACCTACATATCCATATGATGGGAGTAACAAAGGAAATGTGACAAAATGTTAACAATTGGAAAAGTAAGTAAAGGGTATACTGGAGCTTTTGGAACCATTTGCGAGAAATTTCTGTATGTGTTGGAATATTGTTCAGTCTTAAAAAGAAATGAAATTCGGACACACGCTGCAACATGGATTGACTTTGAGGGCATTGTGCTAAATGAAATAACTAGTCACAAGAAGACAAATTTTGCATGATTCCACTGACATGACATACCTAGAGTAGTCAAACTCACAGAGACAGAAGGTAGAATGGTGGTTGCCAAGAGCTTGGGAAAGGGGCAACGGGGAGAGTAGTTTAATGTGTACAGAGTTTCAGTTTTGCAAGACGAGAAGAGTTCTGCAGGTTGGCTGCACAACAATATGAAGGTACCTAACGCTACAGAATGGCACACTTAAAAATGCTGAAGATGATCTATTTTAGGTTACATGCATTTACCACAATTTAGAAATCTGCATAAGTTTCGAATTCTTACAATGGAAAAAGTGTTTCAAAAATAGCTCTCCTGGTGCTTGTTCTGGTGAAAATGAGATTGGGGAAAAAAGGAGATAGTACAAAAAAGCTGACGTTGCAAAACCAAAAATTTTCTGTCTCAACTCATCCTACTTTCAACCTATTCTCCCAAGGAAACTTGAAAGTGCATTTAGAACAATGCCCCTTATTGAGTCTATGTCTTGATTTGCTCTGTCAACCTCCTGACTAAAGACTCAAAGGGCTATCTTCACTGTGTCTCTCCAAACTCTGTCTGGAGTCGGCTCCCTGTTTTGTGGTCAGCTCTCACTCTTCTCAGCATTCACGTGGGAGAGGGAACATCGAGCTGCACAGACTCTCCAGCCCTTAAAAGCCCATATAGCGGCAGAGACAACATACCCTCTCCTCATCCCAGACATCACCCCTAAAGATGTCCACATACCTGGGAATGCACAGTCTAGGAGTGCATCTCTAGAAAAGCCTACCTCTCTAGAAAGCTACAGTTGGTACGTCTACGGTTCACGATTGGAGTTTGTATTGTTTGCAGAGCCTCAAGCATGACCCCTCATTGCCTTGCCAGTGCTACTAGGATTGAGCCAAAACCATTCAGCAGAGCCTACAATGCCCTTCAAAATCTGGCCCTGCCAGCCCTCATCCTTGTGGAGCACCTCTCTCCCCTCAATCCTGTTCTCCAGTCCTGACCTCCTTTTATTTCCTCCCAAGAGCCATATGCCTTCCAACACTGCTCAATGACGTCAGAAAAAGAAGTGAGAGGTATAAGGACTGGACAGGAAAAATGAAAATTATCGCTGTGTTCAGATGACATGACTAAGTACACGGAAAATTTTTGTTCCATCTAATAAGCACTTAAATGGTATTTATTACGTGCCAGACATCGTCCTAAGTGTTTAACACTTATTTGGTCCTCATAACAAATCATCACGGAGCCTGGAGAGTTGTTCTATGTTAACGTAAACACCAAGAAATGCAACAACCTGTCATTTGAGATTTCCTACATGGGACAGTGATGTGACCCACTTATTTGAACAAGGATTCTGTGAATCTAAGAATATGATAAACATGACTAACATCTAAGAATATGATAAACATGACTTAGCTCAGTGGATCCGAAATTTTAGAAAAGATCTTAGAATCATTGTCCAGAATACTCCGCATTCCCATGGACAATGCCGCGTCTGCATTTCACTCATTCTCTCTCTCTCTCTCTCTCTCTGAGTATATACGTCACCTTTTGTTGGTGGTTCCATCACAGACTACTTCTGTCAGTTCATCGGGGTCATTTCTAAAGAATTAAAAGCATATATGATCAGACTCCTAGTGACTTCATAGAGTTACACTCTTGTTTGCAATTAGTTACAAGTAGTCTTCAAGTGGTAAACTGGTTGAACCCTAAAAACTTATGTGGATGTTAGTTATTTGGAAACTAGTATTTTAATCTTCCCTAGAAATAGGGCTTTCTATAGTTGTAACGAAGATCTTCGGCCGGTCAAAAAGCCTAATGAATGAAGATATTGAAATACAATTCTTCACTACTGAACCTTACTCTCACGTGTAATTGCATCGAGGTTGAATTTAGCTCAAAATTCAACTCCAGGTTGTAGGTACACATTTCCCCAGCTCCTCCTAATTTCCTGATCCTCAACACCCTCCACCACATCCTGACCCTTCATGTATCATGTATGTCTTTTCTGTTCCTCATACAGGGTTCAGATGACTGCAGGTCTGAGGCACGGGCTCCCTCCAGTATGACGGTGGCTTGGCATTCGGGACACCAGCTTTAGATGGTGGCAGAGCTCTGGAGGCTGACGAAAGGAGCCGAGGTCTGTTTAGCTCCATTCTCTTCTGCTGAGAGCTCCACTGCTCCCTCTCCACTGCTACCGTCTCCTTGCTCCAAATAGGATTCTCTCCTCTCCTGGCCCACTCTAGCAGAGTCTTACACACAGGCATTCTGAGAGTTTCCTCAAAGCTTTGGCTACTACTTTCTAAGGCTCACAAACAAACCGTGAGTAAGAAGTCTCCCTCTTCTGACTCCTCCTTCCTTTGGCCACCTAGGCCCAACAGGAAAGAAAGTTACCTACAGAAGCTTATAGTCTCTTATGGAAACCTGTTGTTGCCATCGATGCCCCCCATACCTTTCACCACTCAGATCACTCATGTCAACTCACCCCATCTTGTCACTGTTGCCAGACGACATTCGGGAAGAATCCATAACCCTGCCATAGAGTAAAAACCATGTACAAAAAATAGAGTCAGACATTTTGGAAGATAATCAGGTTCTTTTTCCCAACAGAATTGCAGCACACAAAAAGTAAAGTCACGAGGAAACACGACAGAAACAAAAGCATCCGTTTCAGGGTCCAGCACTGGAACCTCTGACACAGTTTCCGGGTTCTGTATGTGCGTGTGTGCGTGTCTGTGTGTCCCTGTGTGTATCCACTGGAAAGAGAATGAAGGGAACAAGGGAGACATAGCATTCATGATTACACCTCCTTCCTTCTTCACCATTTTGTTTCTCCTTCATGCACTCTGGAATCAATTTGGGAAACGTGAGAGGGATCTGAGTGTGTCGGGATGGGGAGGTGCATCCAAGTAAGAGCTAACACAGAGATATAGATAGAAAGAGAATACACAAGAACAATGAACACACAGTGTCAGGGCCTAGTCCCTGGTTGTTATCTGGTAGGAAAGAAACAAGTAGGAAGGTCAACGATGACCAAATGATGATTAAAAGATTTTCTGACCTGCGTGAAGACCATGCGTTTACAATGATTCTTTTTCTTTTTCTTTTTCTCTACAGTCCTCTCAGAAAACGTTATCTGGTTATATTATCCAAAATCAAGACTTTTCACCTCAAAACTGGCTTGGGTAATCTTTTCTCTATTTATCTTTTTCTTCATCTACAAAATAAGACACTTGCAAAATGCACTTTGAGTCTGTCACCTTCACAGTATCATGCTAATATTCAGCATTGCACAAATATTATTGATTTTTGGACAGCCTGCACTCTTCACCAAATTCTTTCAAATTTCATTAACTCTGTATCTGGCAACAATATACATTAGTACGTATATCTTAAAGTTCAAATACACTTAAAGGTTCTCATCAAAGTAACACACCCTGATAATTTCCAGAGAAATCATGGGTTCCTATCAAGACACCAAATGGTACGGCATGTTGCATCCTCCTCCCAAAACTTCAGAAGTCTAAGGAACTATGCATTCCCAGAAATAACAAGAGTGACAACCCTGGGAAATGACAGAGGCCTGAAGGCTGTCTCTTAATTGGTGGGTAGCCTGGGGTTAGGGGCAGTGGGTGGCAGCCTTGAGGGGCTCAGTGTGAGGGAAAATTTTAAGGACCGTTCTTGCCTCTCCCCTGAGTTGCTTGGAAGCGATCACTTTCCTTTCTCAGCAGAAACAAGTAGCAACCACCCAGATGTAGCTAGGATAAAATTAGAGTAGCATTAGGTTAGCTGATGAAAGCAGGGAAGGGCTGAACAATCCTTGATCCTTCACTCCTCCACCTCCTCCGTCTCCCAAGCCCCAGGTGACAACCTCAAATGCCTCCTCAAATGCCGCTTTCCCCAAGAGCTCAAAGGTGACAGATCCTGACCACAGGAGTTGAGTGGTCACAGTGTTTCACGGTTTCTGAGACTGTCTGCGCCTGGGGCCATCACCTGCCCTCATATTAAACTTACTTAGAAAAACACACCTTAGGTCCTAGGTCTCAACAAAGGTGACTATATAATACAGCACCCAAGAGAGGACACTTCTGAGAGTGAAAAGGACACACTATTAATAATTATTCTGAGATAACAGCCACAGACTGAGATGGTCCCAAGCAAAACGTTAGCCCTTCTCTAATACAAGATGCCAGACAGAGTAGCCAACAGCCACAAGGAATGAAAGCTCACAAGTCAAAACAATTACATACCTGAGGAGTACAACGACTGAAAAAGAAATACAACAAAGTGAGCAACATAGACCATTTGAAGTAGAACTACTGGAACATACTGGAACATAAGCATGACAAATACACTTAAAGATACAAGGGAAGATGTTAGTAGCACGAAGTGACAATGAGAAAGCATAAGGAAAACCTCATGAGGAAATAGGTGTAAAAGGACGATTGTTAAAGACTTAAGTCATGGGATAAATAGCAGTGTGGATACATGAGAACAGCAAATTATTTAGACATGGAAAATGACATTGAGAAACTCTCCCAGGAAACAGAATAAAACAATAAAGTGAGAGAATATTTAAAAGAACAGCAGTGTGATATGGTGGGTAAAAAAAGACATCTAACATCTGAAATAAATGAAATCCAAGACAACTAAGATGAAAAAAAAAGAAAACAGAGAAGAGGTAATATTCAAAAACTAATGAAGATAAATTTCACAAAGTTAAAGAAGGAAGTAAAAAATTATCTGTAAAGGATCCATGGAAATGAAGAGAAAATTCTAAAAGCTTCCAAAAAGAGCAAAGAAAATAAGAACAGACTGACACGATCTCTCTCTAGAGCAAACAGAACACATCTTGTTTGAGAGCACACAAGTGACATTTATGAAAACAGACAACATATTTGGACATAAACAAAGCATTAAAAACGTGCACGGGAGCAATATCATATAGATTTTCTCTGACCGTATCGCAACTGCAACAGCTTTTTAAAAGTCAACATAATATCAAAGAAGAAAAAAGTTGAAGGACTGACATGAGCCAATGTCAAAATTCACTATAAAGCTACAGCAATCAAGACAGTGTGGTACTGGTGAAAGAACAGACAAATGGACCAAAGGAGCAGAACAGAGAGCCTAGAAATAGATGCCCGTTAACATACTCCACCGTTCTTTGACAAAGGAGCACAGACCATACAATGGAGCAAAGACAGTCTTATCAACGAATGGTGCTGGAAGAACTGGACATCCACGTGCGAGACAGTGAACGTGCACATGGCCCTTTACACCTTTACAAAACGGAAATCAAAATGCATTATAGACCCACATGTCAAAAGCAAAACTCTAGAATTCCTAGAAGACAGTAACACGGAAGAAAACCGAGATGACCTCTTTAGAAACATGACTTTCTAGATGTGACAGCAAAATCAAGATCATGAAAGGAATAACTGATAAGCTGGATTTCATTAACATTTTAAACTGCTGCTCCACAAGACACAATGTCAAGAGGATAAAATCACAAGCCACAGACTGGGAGAAAATATTTGCAAAAGGCACAGTTGATAAAGGAATAACAAATATACAAATACGCAAAGAAATCTTAAAACTAAACAACAAGAACACACACAACCAGATTAAAAAATGGGGCAAACAACTTAACAGACATCTGGCCAAAGAAGACATAAAAATGGCAACTAAGAGTATGAGACGATGCTCCACATCATATGGCTCCAGGGAAATGCAAATTGAACAACAATGAGATACCACTACACACCTGTTAGAATAGTCAAAATATGGAACACTAACAACAGCAATTGCTGACAAGCATGTGGAGCATTGGAGACACTCATTCAGTATGGGTGGCAAGGCAAAACGGAACAGCCACTCTGGAAGGCAGTTTAGGGGTTTCTTACAAAACCAAGCATAACCCTTAACGTACGATCCAGCTTAACATACGCTCCTTAGTATTTACCCAAAGGAGTTCAAAACTTACACGCAGATGAAAACCTGCACACAAATGTTGATAGCAGCTTTACTCGTAATCGCCAAAAAGCGGAAGCAACCAAGATGTCCTGCACCAGATGAACGGATAAACAAACCGTGGTACATCTAGTCAACGGCATATTATTCAGCGCTAAAAAGCATCGAGCTATCAAGCTGTGAAAAGAAACCTTACATGCATGTTACTTTGTGAAAGAAGCCAATCTGAAAAGGTTGCATACTGTATGAGGCCAACTATATGACATTCTGGACGTGGCAAAATTGGGGCGACAGGAAGAGATCGGTGGTTGCCAGGAGTTGGCGGGGAGAAGGATGAATAGGCGGAGCACAAAGGATTTTTAGGGCAGTGAAAATACTCCATCGTTATGAAACTCTAATGACAGATTCATGTCATTCTACTTTTATCCAAACCCATAGAATGTATGACACCAACAGTGAGTCGCAATGTAAACCATAAATCAGATAATATTCTATTATGGCTTTCATTTTCCAATTCTGGTAATCGTATTATGGTTACGGAAGTGAAAATTTTCTGATTTTGATCACTGTGCTGTGGTTAGGTGTCCCTGAAGGTAGAAAAATAAAACTGAAATATTCAGGAGTAAAGGGTATGTGGTCTGCATTTTCTCTCTAATGATTCAGGAATAGAGCCTAAGTGTGTAGGAAGGTGTGTGTCACGTGTGTGTCTATCAAACATCTTCTGCCTCAACTCACATTAAAATCAGGTCTAGATACAGGTATATTGAGAGAGAGAGCTCTTTCTATGTGTATATCTATATCTAAACGTATTTTCTTTCTCTCTCTCTCTTTCTATATATCTATAGATAGATAGATAGATAGATAGATTTATGTCTATATACCTACATATCCATATGATGGGAGTAACAAAGGAAATGTGACAAAATGTTAACAATTGGAAAAGTAAGTAAAGGGTATACTGGAGCTTTTGGAACCATTTGCGAGAAATTTCTGTATGTGTTGGAATATTGTTCAGTCTTAAAAAGAAATGAAATTCGGACACACGCTGCAACATGGATTGACTTTGAGGGCATTGTGCTAAATGAAATAACTAGTCACAAGAAGACAAATTTTGCATGATTCCACTGACATGACATACCTAGAGTAGTCAAACTCACAGAGACAGAAGGTAGAATGGTGGTTGCCAAGAGCTTGGGAAAGGGGCAACGGGGAGAGTAGTTTAATGTGTACAGAGTTTCAGTTTTGCAAGACGAGAAGAGTTCTGCAGGTTGGCTGCACAACAATATGAAGGTACCTAACGCTACAGAATGGCACACTTAAAAATGCTGAAGATGATCTATTTTAGGTTACATGCATTTACCACAATTTAGAAATCTGCATAAGTTTCGAATTCTTACAATGGAAAAAGTGTTTCAAAAATAGCTCTCCTGGTGCTTGTTCTGGTGAAAATGAGATTGGGGAAAAAAGGAGATAGTACAAAAAAGCTGACGTTGCAAAACCAAAAATTTTCTGTCTCAACTCATCCTACTTTCAACCTATTCTCCCAAGGAAACTTGAAAGTGCATTTAGAACAATGCCCCTTATTGAGTCTATGTCTTGATTTGCTCTGTCAACCTCCTGACTAAAGACTCAAAGGGCTATCTTCACTGTGTCTCTCCAAACTCTGTCTGGAGTCGGCTCCCTGTTTTGTGGTCAGCTCTCACTCTTCTCAGCATTCACGTGGGAGAGGGAACATCGAGCTGCACAGACTCTCCAGCCCTTAAAAGCCCATATAGCGGCAGAGACAACATACCCTCTCCTCATCCCAGACATCACCCCTAAAGATGTCCACATACCTGGGAATGCACAGTCTAGGAGTGCATCTCTAGAAAAGCCTACCTCTCTAGAAAGCTACAGTTGGTACGTCTACGGTTCACGATTGGAGTTTGTATTGTTTGCAGAGCCTCAAGCATGACCCCTCATTGCCTTGCCAGTGCTACTAGGATTGAGCCAAAACCATTCAGCAGAGCCTACAATGCCCTTCAAAATCTGGCCCTGCCAGCCCTCATCCTTGTGGCGCACCTCTCTCCCCTCAATCCTGTTCTCCAGTCCTGACCTCCTTTTATTTCCTCCCAAGAGCCATATGCCTTCCAACACTGCTCAATGACGTCAGAAAAAGAAGTGAGAGGTATAAGGACTGGACAGGAAAAATGAAAATTATCGCTGTGTTCAGATGACATGACTAAGTACACAGAAAATTTTTGTTCCATCTAATAAGCACTTAAATGGTATTTATTACGTGCCAGACATCGTCCTAAGTGTTTAACACTTATTTGGTCCTCATAACAAATCATCACGGAGCCTGGAGAGTTGTTCTATGTTAACGTAAACACCAAGAAATGCAACAACCTGTCATTTGAGATTTCCTACATGGGACAGTGATGTGACCAACTTATTTGAAGAAGGATTCTGTGAATCTAAGAATATGATAAACATGACCTAGCTCAGTGGATCCGAAATTTTAGAAAAGATCTTAGAATCATTGTCCAGAATACTCCGCATTCCCATGGATAATGCCGCGTCTGCATTTCACTCAATCTCTCTCTCTCTCTCTCTCTCTCTGAGTATATATGTCACCTTTTGTTGGTGGTTCCATCACAGATTACTTCTGTCAGTTCATCGGGGTCATTTCTAAAGAATTAAAAGCATATATGATCAGACTCCTAGTGACTTCATAGAGTTACACTCTTGTTTGCAATTAGTTACAAGTAGTCTTCAAGTGGTAAACTGGTTGAACCCTAAAAAATTATGTGGATGTTAGTTATTTGGAAACTAGTATTTTAATCTTCCCTAGAAATAGGGCTTTCTATAGTTGTAACGAAGATCTTCGGCCGGTCAAAAAGCCTAATGAATGAAGATATTGAAATACAATTCTTCACTACTTAACCTTACCCTCACGTGTAATTGCATCGAGGTTGAATTTAGCTCAAAATTCAACTCCAGGTTGTAGGTACATATTTCCCCAGCTCCTCCTAATTTCCTGATCCTCAACACCCTCCACCACATCCTGACCCTTCATGTATCATGTATGTCTTTTCTGTTCCTCATACAGGGTTCAGATGACTGCAGCTCTGAGGCACGGGCTCCCTCCAATATGACGGTGGTTTGGCATTCGGGACACCAGCTTCAGATAGTGGCAGAGCTCTGGAGGCTGACGAAAGGAGCCGAGGTCTGTTTAGCTCCATTCTCTTCTGCTGAGAGCTCCACTGCTCCCTCTCCACTGCTACCGTCTCCTTGCTCCAAATAGGATTCTCTCCTCTCCTGGCCCACTCTAGCAGAGTCTTACACACAGGCATTCTGAGAGTTTCCTCAAAGCTTTGGCTGCTACTTTCTAAGGCTCACAAACAAACCGTGAGTAAGAAGTCTCCCTCTTATGACTCCTCCTTCCTTTGGCCACCTAGGCCCAACAGGAAAGAAAGTTACCTACAGAAGCTTATAGTCTCTTATGGAAACCTGTTGTTGCCATCGATGCCCCCCATACCTTTCACCACTCAGATCACTCATGTCAACTCACCCCATCTTGTCACTGTTGCCAGACGACATTCGGGAAGAATCCATAACCCTGCCATAGAGTAAAAACCATGTACAAAAAATAGAGTCAGACATTTTGGAAGATAATCAGGTTCTTTTTCCCAACAGAATTGCAGCACACAAAAAGTAAAGTCACGAGGAAACACGACAGAAACAAAAGCATCCGTTTCAGGGTCCAGCACTGGAACCTCTGAGACAGTTTCCGGGTTCTGTATGTGCGTGTGTGCGTGTCTGTGTGTCTCTGTGTGTATCCACTGGAAAGAAAATGAAGGGAACAAGGGAGACATAGCATTCATGATTACACCTCCTTCCTTCTTCACCATTTTGTTTCTCCTTCATGCACTCTGGAATCAATTTGGGAAACGTGAGAGGGATCTGAGTGTGTCGGGATGGCGAGGTGCATCCAAGTAAGAGCTAACACAGAGATATAGATAGAAAGAGAATACACAAGAACAATGAACACACAGTGTCAGGGCCTAGTCCCTGGTTGTTATTTGGTAGGAAAGAAACAAGTAGGAAGGTCAACGATGACCAAATGATGATTAAAAGATTTTCTGACCTGCGTGAAGACCATGCGTTTACAATGATTCTTTTTCTTTTTCTTTTTCTCTACAGTCCTTTTAGAAAACGTTATCTGGTTGTATTATCCAAAATCAAGACTTTTCACCTCAAAACTGGCTTGGGTAATCTTTTCTCTATTTATCTTTTTCTTCATCTACAAAATAAGACACTTGCAAAATGCACTTTGAGTCTGTCACCTTCACAGTATCATGCTAATATTCAGCATTGCACAAATATTATTGATTTTTGGACAGCCTGCACTCTTCACCAAATTCTTTCAAATTTCATTAATTCTGTATCTGGCAACAATATACATTAGTACGTATATCTTAAAGTTCAAATACACTTAAAGGTTCTCATCAAAGTAACACACCCTGATAATTTCCAGAGAAATCATGGGTTCCTATCAAGACGCCAAATGGTACGGCATGTTGCATCCTCCTCCCAAAACTTCAGAAGTCCTAAGGAACTATGCACCCCCAGAAATAACAAGAGTGACAACCCTGGGAAATGACAGAGGCCTGAAGGTTGTCTCTTAGTTGGTGGGTAGTCTGGGATTAGGGGCAGTGTGTGGCAGCCTTGAGAGGCTCAGTGTGAGGGAAAATTTTAAGGACCGTTCTTGCCTCTTCCCTGAGTTGCTTGGAAGCGATCACTTTCCTTTCTCAGCAGAAACAAGTAGCAACCACCCAGATGTAGCTAGGATAAAATTAGAGTAGCATTAGGTTACCTAATGAAAGCAGGGAAGGGCTGAACAATCCTTGATCCTTCACTCCTCCACCTCCTCCGTCTCCCAAGCCCCAGGTGACAACCTCAAATGCCTCCTCAAATGCTGCTTTCCTCAGGAGCTCAAAGGTGACATATCCTGACCACAGGAGTTGTGTGGACACAGTGTTTCACGGTTTCTGAGACTGTCTGCGCCTGGGGCCATCACCTCCCCTCATATTAAATTTACTGAGAAAATCAGACCTTAGAGCTAGCCTTGATGGCCTAGTGGTTAAAGTTCAGCACTCACCGCTTCGGCAGTGTGGGTTCACTGTCCAGTCTCAGAACCACACCACTCGTCTGTCAATCAGACATCATTTAAACTGTCATCATCTCAAAGAGATCTTTCCTGACCCTCAACCAGAAGTAGGCTTACACTCACTCCTTATCACTTGTTTAATTTTCAACAGGACTTCTCATTACTGCTTGGTTTTCATTTACTAATTTGTTTTCTGTCTTTTACACCTCCTCTGCCCAAATGTAGACTTCAAGAGAACAAAGACCTTGTCTCTGCTTCTTAATCTATATCATTAGCACATATATTGATGCCAGGTGCATAGTAGGTGCTCACTATATTCTTCTTAAGTGAATTATTAATAAAGTACTAATAAAATAATTAATTTTCTGATACATTCACTGCAGATTTCCCTTTAAAATGTGTTGCCCAAGTTATACTTAAAATATTAATTTATTCAGAACTTTGATTACTCACATATAGGAATGTTTAAACAGAGGAAACTGTATCTGTAGGATTCTCAGATTGGAAATAAGACTAAAAAATTGACCCAGAAATGAGTTCAATTAAGAAAAACCTATTATTCTACAGAAAATCCTAAGTCAGAAAACCATCTGGCACTGTACAATTTTGTCCTCAGATTTGTTTCTTTTTTTAATTTTTTATTAAGATTTTGATAGTTTACAACCTTGGGAAATTTCAGTTGTACATTATTGTCAGTCATGTTGTAGGTGCACCACTTCACCCTTTGTGCCCTCCCCCCACCCCCCCATTTCCCCTGGTAACCACCGATCAGTTCTCTTTGTCTCTATGTTTAACTTCCACCTATGAGTGGAGTCATACAGAGTTCGTCTTTCTCTATCTGGCTTATTTCACTTAACGTAATACCAAGTTCCATCTATGTTGTTGTGAATGGGACAATTTTATCTTTTTTTCTGGCTGAGTAGTATTCCATTGTATATATATATACCATATCTTCTTTATCCAATCATCAGTTGATGGGCATTTAGGTTGCTTCCACATCTTGGCTATTGTAAATAATGCTGCGATGAACATTGGGGTGCATGGGACTTTTGGAATTGCTGATTTCAAGTTCTTTGGATAGATACACAGTAGTGATATGGCTGGGTCATAAGGTATTTCTATTTTTAATTTTTTGAGAAATCTCCATACTGTTTTCCATAGTGGCTGCACTAGTTTGCATTCCCACCAACAGTGTATGAGGGTTCCTTTTTCTCTACAACCTCTCCAACATTTGTCACTTTTTGTTTTGGTTATTTTTACCATTCTAACAGGTATAAGGTGATATCTTATTGTAGTTTTGATTTGCATTTCCCTGATGATCAGCGATCATGACCATCGTTTCATGTGTCTACTGGCCATCCGTATATCTTCTTTGGAGAAATGTCTGTTCATGACCCCTGCCCATTTTTGATCGGGTTGTTTGATTTTTCGTTGTTGAGCTGTGTGAGTTCTCTATATATTATGGAGATTAACCCTTTGTCGGGTAAGTAACTTGTAAATATTTTTTCCCAACTAGTGGGCTGTTTTTTTGTTTCAATCCTGTTTTCCCCTGCCTTGAAGAAGCTCTTTAGTCTGATGAAGTCCCATTTGTTTATTCTTTCTATTGTTTCCCTCGTCTGAGGAGTTATGGTGTGTGAAAAGATCCTTTTGATACTGATGTCAAAGAATGTACTGCCTATATTCTCTTCTAGAAGACATTGTTTCAGGTGTAATCTTTAGGTCTTTGATCAATTTGGAGTTTATTTTTGTGAACGGTGAAAAAGAATGGTCAATTTTCATTCTTTTACATGTGGATTTCCAGTTTTCCCAGCACCATTTGTTAAAGAGACTTTCTTTTCTCCATTGTAGGCCCTCAGCTCCCTTGTCAAAGATGAGCTGTCCCCTCAGATTTGTTTTAATGTCTTCTGTTGACACTGTGGGATTCAAAGCCTCCAGCTAAGCATAATGAAACCTAGCAGAAGTATAGAACTTTGTCTTCTTGCTGTAACATACAATTTCTAAATAGTTATCTGAGAATCTAGTCATAAAAGATTGTCTAACGCTCTGCTTGAAAATCTCTTGCTTAGTAAGCAACATAAAAATGTGCTAATCCTTCACAGAAAAACATGATGACCATCAAAAGAAAATCTCTTACTGTGCCGTCACCCTCAGTCTGCATGTCAGATGTCACACTCTGAACCAAGAATCCACGAAAACTGAATGGGAATAGTCAGCTGCATGCGTAACTGACTACAGATGATGTGTAAATGCATGATGGATGGAACCGAAGTACCATTCAAATCTTCCAAAGTAACTAGGGGGTCTTCTGGTCTCAGCAAGGAAACTAAAAATAATGCCAAATCATCTGTGATCTAACTAATGGTAACATGCAGGTTCTAATGTCATGTAAGGAAGCAGAGCCAATATGCAGTCAGGGGAAGAACTCCCAAAGATTTCATGTTGGTCAGTATACCAAGAGCTCCAACCAGGCTGACAGACATTTCCTGGACCACTTGCAAGGTGAGGCCCAACAGGAAGAAAGGGCACAGAACGTCCTTGAGATCACTCAACTGCGTTTATCCTGACTATCCTCATCAACAAAACTTGACTGGGTTTTCTAAGGAGAAATTTATTCTGGGAAGAGAATGTGCCAACCAACTGTAATGAGCATTCTATCCCCTTCCAACTACACATCAGACTGAAATTAATAAACTGGGATTCTAACATTTCGGTTAATATCAGTTAGTGTGCCTGGAAAATGTGAACATGTAAAGCGGAGTAGCAGATGCTCAGCATGTAGTGTCTATCAAATGTAACTGGCAAGCCAATTTGTTTCATCAAGCAACCAACCTGTGTTTAATCCTCTCTACCATTACTCAACACAATAGAGATAGGACTCATGCAACAGCTGTGTGACATTTAAAAGAGGAGGCACTTGATCCGAAAGTGGTATTCAAACTTTCATCTTTCCTTTAAAAAGGCACAAAATTATTTGCTATCATCTCACATGAAAGATTTTTACAGTATTTTAAGAGTTTGCATTCAAATGTCTTTAGAAAGAGTCGTAAGAATAGTCATACACTAAGAAAATGAACTCTGAAATTTTAGAACAACTAGATATTTTAACCTCATAACTTAGTTTTTATTAACTGAATCATCTCTCTCTCATTTCAAAAGTATCTAAAAGTAGGTTTTAGACATTGTATTAGGTCTTCCTGGTGACAACTGAAATGTTTGGAGATTCCATTTTTCCATCATTTCAATATGTCTGTCTTTTAAACATTTTTTTGCATTGGAAAGTTTTCTTCAGTGGGCTTTTGGACATCACACATGCTTAGTAAGCATCAAGTCTGCAAATGATCTTAAGACAAATGTCACAGGAAATGCCTTCTACAAGACATGTTTCAATGACCACACCAGCATTTGCTCTTATGGCATCCTTGGGTCACATACAATATATTAATAAGTGCATTTCCCAATGTGTATGTAATGGAAGAGTAGTTTGAGGAGATATTAATAGGATTTAATAATAATAATAATAGCACTTATGTGCTAGGTACTATTATAAATACTTTACATAAAATAATTCATTTAATTTTCACAATAATCCCATGGAGGTATATAGTATTATCATCCCCATTTTATAGATGAGAGAAATGGGCTACAGAGATAGTGAGTAACTTGCCCATCATCACCAGCCTGAAATGGTAGAGCTGAGATCTGAATCCATCTGTTAATGAATCCATGCTCTTAGCCACAACACTTTCCTAACTCTCCAAATGTTCAATAAAATTAAGAAATTATTGATTGCACACATTTTTTTGTGTGTAGGACTTGTATACTAATAAGCATTGTGATTATCTGAGAGAGACCAGAGTATGCAAAGATTCCTGAACTTATTTGACCACAAAAACCTCTTTCTCACAGTGGAAATACGTGAGGAACACATTTTAGAAACACTGTATCAAATGGTTTTTCTTTATTCCACCCTACAAACCAATTTTGGACTCTAATCAATAGCTTAGAACTCTAAGCACAGATAGATTATGTTATTCTTGCAAACTGTCTGGAAAGAAGAGCTAGACTATGGGTCATCAAACCCCTTGGCCTGGGCTGATGGTCCATGAAAGGAGCAGTCCCAGTTTTAGATGGGTGTACTGATGCCCATGAAGCATGGCTCATAGAAGTCCCTTCAGGCCTTAAGAGAAAAGATTACCTCAAAAAGAAAGACCTCTACATGTATCAGTTGCTTTTCAACAGGAAGACTACCAGGATTGACTGTGCAGAATACACTAATAAATTACATCAGGGAAAAATATTTGGGTAACCAAAAAGGTAAGAATTTGAGTTTCTGACATAGGTAGCCTATTGAATGATTACTGGATTTTCCAGACGGCTTCTGAGAAAGAGAACTGGCAGATACACAAATTACCCCTGAGATCCAGATGACAGGCCAGGACTGCTAAGAATGTTGCTTGGGGCACCAATCTACCCACAGGGCATGAGCTGTCCCTAGATATTACCTGAACTCCTTTCAAGGAGAGTAGTATATGAAACCTGAAAGACTAGCTTGATAAACTGCTTGGGGACATAGATGTGACTCCTTCATGGGACATGAGTAAGCAGGTAGCTAAACTGCCTTCTAAGGAAAGTGGGTTTTGCAAACTGACCTAAACTAACTTGGGCATGCACAATTCTTAGGTGCTTTTTGGTAGGAGGAGCCACAGTAGAAATCTAGGGTAGTTGAAGAGTAGCTACACCTTTAAGTCATGCTACCAGGTTACAACAAAAGCAGGTCTTAGACAAAATATGCCATACATACAGACATTCATTTAATGAAACATTCAGTAGTAAGCAGGCACAACCATTTGTAAGCTGTCTGTCCTTTTAGGTCCTCCAAACATCACCTTATACGCAAGGCTCATTTCCAATAGATTCCCCATATTCTAGAGGCTGAAATCTTCCTCAACCAATGGCTTGAGACACTATAAGGATAAAGCCTCTGGTGTCATCCCTAAGGGTATATATACTACAAGCCTCACTCATTTGATTCTGATAACCTGTTGATGCAAGAGTGGGCTGTCCCTAAAATATTTCAGCCAATTCCACAGATCTTGAATATTCCTACAATTCCAACATCCATCATGCTGCTTTGCATGCCACTAACGTCACTAAGAAAAATTCATTTGTGACCTTCACTGTGGGAATTAACAGTGTTTCAGGTGTTGATCAAGATGGGACAACGGAAGCCGTTGCAGTGGCCTTCTCTGGAAAATGGCTTCCTGAGTTGAACACTAGCTCACCATCCATGGACAGAGCAACCAGTCACCCCTGGAGGAGCTTAAAGGGACCATGACTGGCACATGCATTTTATTACTGGCACACTGCCTAAGCTGTGCTATTTTTAAGGAAATTACAGGCATAAAACAAGGTCTTTAAATTCTGAGTTTGACAAATTTCATTTGCATACAGTCTACATCTATTATGAAAGAAGGGACGCATGTATTCCCTATTCGATTAACCAAGGCTGAGAATTATGTTTAAAATTCAGTGAATTTGAATCTTATCACTTACGTATTACTTCTGCAACAGCTGAACCAGAGATCTAAACTATTCCTCTTCATAGTATTGTTGCAGTCATGTGGTTGAATTTACTCTAAATCAATCTAAGAAAAGGAAAAGCATGTATTTTTATATTCAATGAGTTTAAAACACAAATGATATTCCCAACTTAGAAAGAAAGTCACACATAGAACTTACTAGGTATGGATCAGCATTTCTAAAGTTTTGAATCCACAAACATGAAATCTACAATACTGTGCAATTTTATCAATCCTGTGAAATAGGCATTGTGTACTTGCCCTCAGTATTTTATTTTAGTTCAAGAAATAGAGGAAAACATTTTTGAATGTTCAATAAAATTCAAGTTTGGCTCAAGTATAGGGCGCTTTAAAGATTGTTCACTTGCTACACAGGACCCAGAAAGTGAAACAAAACCCGTTTCAAACCAATTTTACATCATCATAGTGATTCACGATATTTTAACCCTGAAATAGTCTGTAGAATAAATCAAAGGACTAGGAAAGCAAAGAGATGTGCCTCTCAACATTTCACAGAGCAGATTTATGTCATGTAAGAAAACTGGAAGTCACTAGAGAGTAAAAAGACACTACCAAGTACACTGTCAAGTTAATCAGTAGCAACATTATATCTACACTGAAAAACGTGTCACAAGCACCTAAACTCTGGGCAAGGAGAGAAAAGTGAAAACAAATAGAAAAATACTTTTAAAAGAGATTAATTTGGGCATAAATGTTGATTTTGAGTATTGGGCTTGGGGCCCAAAAGAACACCAGTAAATGCCATACTTTCAAGGGATACCAGCTCATGCGCAATGGAAACAGTAATCTCAAAGCTCCAAGGCCACTGCCATCTGTTCCAGAGAGGCGGCCCAGAGAACCAGGAAGGGCCAACGGAGAGCTGGATTTCTTGGGGGTAACCCTCCCCTACAAACCCAAGATTCGCTTACCTGTCGATAAGCTGCTTTCGATGAGGCGCTGCAGCTCACAAGGGGCTGGGGCAGAAGGGTAGAGGGGCCGAGGGGCAGAGGGGCGGTGGGACGGTGGGGCCGTAGGGTGCAGGACTCAGATATTTGACTTGGGTACAACTTTTCCTAAATGGGAGAGAACTTAACTTGAAATCCTAGTAGTAGTTTTCTCTCCTGTTGTCTTTCGGGATAATGCCTTTTCTTCTTTTTCATTCTTTTTAACTTTTAATTTCCCAAAACCAAGCCCGTTAAGTCATCTTGGCCCAATTCCCGGCCTGCAACAAGGTTACTGCTACTTGGTCCTACATCCACCTAGTTGTCCCCAGTCCCCCAAGGGTGAGGGGGCTCGGGGAGGTCTCTGCGTGGGAGAGAAATGTTAATTAATGCTCCCCATAGATGAGCGCAAGGCAAACCTTCCTGTCTTTGGGCCCCAGAGCCCCCCATCCTGCCCCTTCTCTCCACCCTTCTACTTCCCCTCCGTAACCCAGCCACCTCTAAAATGTTATACTCTAACTCTCTGAGGATGAGAGGGCAATATAGTGGGCAGAGGATGGGATGGGATGTCCTTGTCCAGAGACCCCCATCCTTAGGTCTTTACCTGTGCTGGGTACAAGCCAGTACTGAAACAAGAACTCCATCTCCATGGCAGTCCCAAAGAAGAGATTCCTGACATTCCTGAGATCATAATAGAGTGAGGAATAGAATGAACTGGGTTCTAGACTGCAGGGACTTAAAGACAGACGCACACACCATATAATTTCACTCATATGTGGAAGATAAACAAACACACGGATAAGGAGAACAGATTAGTTGTCACCAGAGGGGACGAGCATGGGGGGAGGATGAAAGGGGTAAAGGGGCACATATGTATGGTAATGGATAAAAACTAGACTATTGGTGGTGAACACCTGCAGTCTATACAGAAACTGATATATAATAATGTACAACTGAAATTTACACAATGTTATAGGCCAATATAACTTCAATAAAATAAGCTTTTTTAAAAAACAAATCACAGACACACAGACGCTGTTCTTCTTAAAGAAATGTTGGGTGGGAGGGGTACCAAGATCAAAGATCCCAGGATAATAATCTCAGAGTAGACTGTCTCACCTGTTACTTTTTTTTTTTTTTTTTTTGCATCTGATGGAGGGGATGCATCTTATATATTTTGAGTCTGAAGAAGGTTACCATAAGCTTTTGGCTTTCCCTGTGGATTGAAGAGAATGACCAGAGGGCTCAATGTTTTCCAGCTAATATTAAATTTGACTAAAATAGGCAAGGTTAATACAAGACTCAGGAAAAAAACATTTCATTTACTCAGGCTATGATTTCACAGGATTGAAAGAAAGCAATCAAATAATACATGTAAATCAAAAATACACCCATATTCCTAGTACAGTAAATCTGAAAGGCAGAAGCACATGCTAAACAAATGAAAACAAATATGGAAATAAAGATTTAAAAATATAGATAAAGCATTAGAAATTTCTGTTTGGAAATTACGATATAAAAATTACCACAAAAAGAGGAATAAATAAAGACAGTTAAGTTTGACAGTCTGTATTGGTACATGTTCTGGTATTGAGTAAATGGCCACAGTTGAAGACATGGGAAAAAAAAGATTAAAGTCATATTTATTTAGTATTTCTCTAAAGCACTTTGCAAGATACAAAAATGAATAAAACGGTCACTGACTTAAGTGTCAGGTTGATGACTTAAAGGCCAGATCATTTTGAAATATGCTCAGAGCATTCTATTCTCTGTGAGAAAGACCTGCCCTAAAGAGAAACTACTCTATCAGAGCCTCATCTGGCCTAGGGGGAGGGTAATAAGAGAACCCAATCCCCCTCTAGCCTTCCTGTCTCATATAAGAGGATGAAAAAAAGGCCAAGAAACTCTTCTGAAGGTCACAGCCCTTGCTTCTTTCTATGTCTCTAAATTTTTTGTTGAAAACTGGACTTTTTGAAGACTAGAAGAGGGGCTGGCCTGGTGATACAGTGGTTAAGTTTGCACGATCTGCTTCAGAAGCCTGGGGTTTTGGGTTCCTAGGTGTGGACCTACACACCATTCATCAAGCCATGCTGAGGTGGCATCCCACATACAAAATAGAGGAAGACTGGCACAGATGTTAGCTCAGGGCCAATCTTCCTCACTGAAAAATAAAAAAGAATACTAACAACTGGAAATCAGACTTTTCCCTTTCCTCAGGGTTTATTGATGCTGTTTTTTTGTGTGTTTGTTTAATGACTTTCCTGAACTACTTCTGTAAACTCTCTATTCTCTGTGCAGTGTGACCACTAAAGTCAGTTTGATTTGCATAATGGTCAGCTAATAATTGCACAGAGATTCCCTCAGATGTCTGGAACCACTAAGTCTCTCAGTTGTTAAGAAGGAGCTTTGTGTGCACGTTAGAGTATGCCTTCAACATTTCGCCAAAAAGTTTACAATTCCACCATAACCTTCATTTTCTTCTTGAGCATAGCCTCAAGGTTAGCTAGAGGTGAGAGCTTTGGGCCTTTTCACATCTTTCCTAAGTATGCAAAGTCCTGGACATGTGCACATCCCAAGATGTACAGGTGTCCTTCTAGATTCCTGGGAATGTGTTCCAGTTTTTCAAAGCTCCCTATGGACATCTCATTCCACAGCTTTTTCTTTTAAGCATTTTGGTTAGCCTATTGTTTGCCCCAACTGCTATTTACACCTCAGGAAGCTATGACATTTGACAATTGCCTCTGATTGATTGTTTTCAACAAATGTCCTCAGGGAGGAGGCTGGAGGAGCTACAAGTCAGGTCAAAGGCAGTCTTTTGAGTGGGGTTTTCCAGGGACCCACTAGATGGGTCAAATAATGACAGTTCTCTGGGAATGGGGCTTTGAATGAGTCCAATCCCCTTTTATTCCCTCCAATGGCATCCAAGAGACTGGTTTTTACCATGACTGCAGGATGTTGGTTTTCAAGGCTACTATGGAGCTGGGGAGGGTGTGATAGGAATAGGGCAAGTTAGAACATCACAGAGCCCCCTGGTCCCACCAAAATTCAGCCTATGTTCTTAAATAAATGCTCCCCAAATGGCTGCAAGCCTTTGGTTAATTTCCAGAGTTTTGAAAAAGTTGATTCTCACCATTTTCCCCAAGTGTTCTTGTTGCTTTTATAAAGGGAAGAATATCTGGAGGTCTCTACTTTGCCATTTTCACTGACATTACTTTCAAACATACTTTTAAATGCTAAACTCACAAGAAAGTAAGAGAAGTACTAAATGTTCACATACGCACGCGTGCACACACACACACATACACTCTTACACTCTAGAGCTGAAACTAAAGTGGTAAGCCAACACGGAAACCAGGGATGCCCTGGAAGTGTGTCAAAACCAAAAACGTAGAGCTTTGTTAGTTAACATGTGGCTGCCTAAAGTGGTAGATAGGAGGTGGGGCAAACAATAGGTAATGTTACACGCTTTTAAGTAATACGGGCCCTCATATTGGTTCCCCTGCATTAAACCCAGCATATACAGGGTTAAAACCAGAAAGCACTCATCCCCTTTCCCTGCTTCTTTAGTTACACTCATATGTAAATATCTGTTTCTTTAACCTTTGACTCCCTAAGCTTTACAACCAAATATAAGTTACAAATTGTTAAAGCCCAGGTGGCCTCACACTGGACTCACACTAAAGTTTTGGCTAATCATGGGTCCTTGAAGTTTATTACAGGAAAATTGATGTCCAGAGAATATCAAGAAACTGAAGCTTCCCAGGCCCCAACTCCTTGGCTTCCTGGCACCAGAATCCACCATCTACCACGGAGGGAGACAACCAAGGTTAGCCACCTGCAGATTCCCTTATCTCACCATTCACCTCTCTGCAAGCAGCCTCATGAGGCCAAACACAGGCTGGTGGGAAAGCGCTAATCAGCAAGGTCACAGGCTCTCCTTCCCTACAAGCAGCAAACCTTTAAAACCCTTTACCCACTTCTTAACAGGGAGCCAGTAGCTCCTAAGGCATTAGCTAACTGGTACCCCCTTTGCCTGGGAAAGAAAATAATAAAACTGTTTTTTTCCTTATTACCCAAAACTCTGTTCTCATTATTTGGATTGGCACCAAGTTCAGAAACTTTCAGTAACAGTAACATTTAAAAAAAAAAAAAAACTGTGGAACAGATGTCAAGAGAGGGCTTTGAAAAGCTCTGACATATCCCTGGGAATCTAGAGTTTTGCTGGTTAACCAAGTAATAGGATTTGAACCTAAAGAAGTGTGCAGTTGACTCTGAGACCTCCACAGATATCCAGGCACCCAAACTGGATATATATTTAGTTGAAAAGATAAACTTGGAAAAATCTATATGCTGGCAAATTGAACCTACAAGCAAGTCAGTATATCTGCTGGCACTGGATTTTAAAACATTAATAATTTCAATAGTCTTCCCTAATGTTTTGTAACCAGCCTTATTCTCATGCTGGGATTTGAATTTATGCTACAATCACAGTTCAAGAAACCTCAATCCAATAAATTAAATTGAAAGAGTTCCTGATTGGTAGTGACCCCTAGCACCCAGGAGAAACCAAGGCAAATCATCTCAGTTCGGGTCCCTCAGGATTCTCACAGTTAAAGTTCAGACAAATACAAGCTCTTGATAAAATCTAGCAAACATATGAGGAATCAAACCACCATGAGCAGGAGGCAACAACAATTATAAACAGAAGAAAAAGGAATGAACGGAATGACTATAGATATTGAAATTATAAGAAACTTTATTCTCAGGAGGTAGGTTTAAAAGGATGTTGAAGTGCAAAGATAGAGACCAACACTATGTGGAGCAGAAAGAAGGGTCATTGGCCCACTCTGGAACTTCAAGGTAGATTTTCTGAAGGAGATGATGCCTGAGCTTGGGCTTGAAGGACAGTAAGTAATTAGGCAGGAGAAAAAAAGTGGTGAAGAAATTCAAGACAGAAAAAACATAATAAACAAACACATGGAAGCACTGAACAGCATGGGGACTTCAGGGGAAAATGTAGACATTTATCTATTATTCTAGTAACAAATATAGAGCAGAGAGTACCAAAATCTACAAAAATAGAGAGCCCTTTACACCATATTAAGAAATATAGACTTTATTTACTAGGCAATAGAGGATCGCTGAAGGATTTTAAGTAGGGGTGTTTCATGATGATTTTGTGGTGGGCAGGTTGTCTAGAGCTAGAGAGGGGAAAGAATTTAAGAGGGACAGCGCTGAGGGATTAGAAATCAAGTAGGAGGCTACTGCACAGCTTAGGTGAGACATGTTGAGAGCCTGAAAACCAGTGTAGCAGGGAAAACTGGGAGAAGGCACAGACTTTAGAAAAAGCAGACAAAATCAGCAAAACTTGTGACTGACTAGTTATTGTGAAGGATGAAGGGGAAAAATGGCTCCTGTCTTTCTTCCTTGGATGACTGGGTGCTAATTATTGGTGCTGGAAATAAAAAGGAAGACGAGGTTGGTGATAGAGGAAGATAATGGGTTAAGTTTTGAAGATCTTTGGTCTGGGGTACTTGTGGGAAACCGAGGTTAGGAAGCAATTGAATTTATGAGTCTGCAGCTCAGAGAAGAAGTTAGCACTGATAACTAATGACTTGAGTGGATAACTCAGTAGAAAGAAAAGAGCAGCAGCCCATGGGTAGAACCTTGGGTTTTCCTGAAATTCAGGAAAATATTGATGCTTTTTGGAACAAGATCAATTTTAAGTAAAAACAATTATGTGGAAAAACCTAAGTCTTATAACATCAAAATATTGAAAACTACCTAAACGTCAAAGAAAAATAGAACGGTTAAGTTAATATGGTATATCCACCTCGGAGAATATCATAGTTATTTTAAATAATGTGTAGGAAGAGTTTACATAAACACAACATGTTTATGATTGAATGTCAAAAGTTTTTTTACTTTTATTTTTAAAACCATGTATTATATAAACCATGTCTGGAAAGAAATATATACATATATTAAAAGTAATTTTTTCAAATTATTCAAAATTGTTTCTATAACATTTTTATAATGAGGAAACAACTGTTAAAAACGCATTTCCCTACAATGAGATAGCACTTCACACACAGTAGGATGGTGATAATCAAAAAGACAGATAATAACAAGCATTGACAAATACAGGAGAAACTGGGATCCTCACATATTGCTAGTGGAGATGTAAAATGGTACAGTCACTTTGGAAAACAGTTTGGTAGTTCCTCAAAAGGTTAAACACAGAGTTACTATATGACCCAGTAATTCCCTGGTATATACCCAAGAGAAATGAAAGCATACATCCACATGAAGACTTTTCACACAAATGTTCACAACAACATCATCCATAATTGCCAAAAAGCAGAAATAACCCAAATGTTGATAAATGGATGAAGGGTTATTTAAAATGTGGGATAGTCATAATATTATTTAGCAATAAAGGAAATGAAGTGTGTCACTTAACGACCAGGATATGTTCTGAGAAATGCATCATTAGGTGATTCCGTCATTGTGCGAACATCATACAGTGTACTTACGTAAACCTAGATGGTACAGCCTACGACATACCTAGGCTATATGATACTAACCTTATGGGACCACCTTTGTATATATCATCCATCTTTGATCAAAATGTCATCATGCTGAGCAAGACTGTACTGACGTGCTACAAGTCAGATGAACCTTGAAAACATCATGCTAAGGGAAAGAAACCATGCATAAAAGATCACAAATTGTGTTATTCCACTTATATGAAATGTCCAGAATAAGCATATCTATAGAGGCAGAACATACACTAGTGGTTGCCTACACAAGGAGTAGCCAACCCTAGTGGTCCAGTGGTTAGGGTTCAGAACTAGGGTTCCTAGTTCTTAGGAAACCACACCACCCATCTCTTGGTTGTCATACTGTAGTGGCTGCATGTTGCTGTGACACTGAAAGCAATGCCACCGGTATTTCACACATCAGCAGGGTCACCCATGGTGGACAGGTTTCAGCAGAGCTTCCAGACTAAGACAGACTAAGAAGGAGGACCTGGCCACCCGCTTCCAAAAATACTGACCATGAAAACCCTGATAGAGTGCTGGAAGCTGAGAGGATGGCGCAAAAGGACCAGGCAGGGTTCCACTCTGCTGTCCATGGGGTCACTCGGAGTCACCATGGCACTAACAACAAAACAAAGACCCGGGATGGAGGGTGGAGGGTAGGGAAGAGAATTAGGGAAAACTAGAAATAAGCTGGGGCTTCTTTTTGGGGTAATGAAAAAGTCCTAAAATTAGATAGTGATGATGGCTGCGCAACTCTGGGAACATACTAAAAATCCATTGAACTGTAGGCTTGAAAGGGGTGAACTGTGTAGGAATTCTCTCTCAGAAAAGCTTTTTGAAAAACCCTCATTTCCCTCCCCCTCGGGGGGAACAAACACGGCTACAGATCCTATGGAACACCAGGCCTGAGGAGCGCAGGATGCATCAGATGCGGAATGGAAGCAGCGGTCTCGGACGCTCCGCCGGGTACACAGCCTGCCGTCGGGTTCCACCTGCGGGAGGCGGCCTGAGGCCTCAGGACGAAGTGTCCTGGTGTCTGGGGCACGTGGCCTTGTCCCCGCCTTTCCCGCCGCCTCCCGCGCACCTTTCCAGTGGGCCTCGCTGCTGGCGCCACCGAGCTTCATGGAAGATCAGCTCTTCTGGAAGCAGGTCCCAAGGGACCGTGAGCACCCTCCACATCCCGGATCCGGGTCCCCCAAAGACAGCGCGGGATGCTTACCCCAGTCTCGGGCGGAGCGGCAGAGGCCGACGGCCTGAGGTCTCGCCCGCAGTCTTTCTGACCAGGCCTAACGCCTCTCAGCGAGGGGCCGGGGCGGGCGATGGCTGTGGGCTGGTCCCCAAGGCCACGTGGCAGCTGCAGCAGGGCCACACGCCAAGTCCTCAATTCTGGTCCCGTCTGCAGCGCCTTTCTTGTTCGCTCTCCGTCTCACCACAGCTCTATCGGACAGGTCTGAACAGATTCCCATGAAAAGTGGAATCTGGGCCTCGGGTCCCGCCGCCCGCCGAAGCCCTGACTCCTCATGGCGGGTCAATAAACAGCAGTCCTCCTGACTACCTCATGTCAGGATGTTCGTGGACTCTCAGCACAGAGGGCTCGACACCTCGGAGGCCCAGCCGTGAGCAGCCTCGGAGCACCGGAGCACCGTCTGAGGCCAGGAAGTGCAAGGGCCCTGGAGGGCTCCGGAGCCTCCCTGCCGTTCTGACAGGGATGTCGGAAAAGCCCCTCGGGCTGGGCAGGCTGAAAAGACGCTTGGACATCCGGAAAGGCTGGCGACCCTGATCTGGAAGATTATGTGCCCAACTCTTGTCTCCGGGAAGCCAGAGAGGGGAATCTGGGTTTCCTGAGGTGAAGTACGTTGAACCGCCACGAGGGCGCCAGAGAAGGGCGTCCAGCTGGCCCCGCCCCCGGCGCTGGCCCCGCCCCCGGCGCTGGCCCCGCCCCCGGCGCTGGCCCCGCCCCCGGCGCTGGCCCCGCCCCCGGCGCTGGCGCGCGCCGCCCTCAGGGGACGCTGGCCGGGGCCTCCTCCTGGAGATCCAGCCTGTGGTTCGTTCACTATTCCCAATGTTATTGAGTAGCCACTACACATTGAGCTCCAGATGCTGGGGACAGGGCAGTGTGTGGGATAGACAGTGTTCCTGTCTTCAGGCAAGAGAGACAGCCAAGCCAAAAGTTACAATACAGTGTGGAAACTGTTGGGATGGAGAAAGGAAGAGACAAGGAAAGTCTGGTGCAGATACTGCTTTCAGAAGAAAACAAAGGAAAGAAGTGGTGGGATATAAGTCTCTTTGGAGGTTTGTTGATGTCAAGTTCCCATTTGATGGGTTCCGGTTCCTCTTTGTAGGGGCTCCAGCCCATCAAGCCGGGGGAACAAAAGTTTGAGGAAAGTGGAGAATATGTGAAATAGTCTTGAATAGGATGGAAGAGAGGATTGACTAAGAAGGTCATGATGTAAACTCTACAAGGCAGGAAGCTTCTTGTGTTGGGGTTCACAAGGGTTAAGTACAGTACTTAGCACATGGAAGGTGCTTCATAGGAATGGAATGAATGAAGTAGTGAATGAATAAAGGATTTTCACTTGGTGTTGGAGCAGATCACTAGTTGCGACCATGAGTTCATAGTAGCACCAATATCCTCATGTGTGTGATTTTATCAAATAAGGCTGAATCACTTACTAGAGGGCAGACCTGGAAGAGGCAGAGTTGGGATTCTGCCAGGCAGGCATGATGAAAAGGAAATAAGGTGGAGGTGTTTGGGATGTCGTTTAAGTGATAGACCTTGAAATCAATGAAAGAAGGAAGAAATGAAGACAAAATAGGTTGCTAATGGTTAGAGAGTGGGTGGAAACGTTGATGGACTGAAGATCCTGACACGGTTGAAGAACTGGCATTTGGCATACTGAGGACATAGGCTGGAAGGGCTGGAGGTTGAGGTCAAAGTGAAGGATATCAGAATATTATTTCAGAAGGCAGAGCTCTTCCTGGAAATAAGCTCTAAGACTTTCCATAGCTGAGTTAGAATGGAAATTAAGATTAAGAGCTCTGAGATGAGGAAATCTATTAATTAAGAGTCTAGGTTATCGGATGGCCCAATCACATGGAAGGTAGGATCTCCCAGAAATTTTCATCTGCACTGGGACACGTCCCGCCCCTTTCCCTCTGCCAGAGCCTCCAGAGAATTTGCATCCACCCTTTAACTGAAGTTTGAGAGGCTAGAGGTGCAATGAAATGGCTCAGAGCCAGAAGACAGCAGCAGAGCAGGGAGAGAAGGATGTAGTAGACAACTGTTTTGATTGATTTTAGCACCCAGCATTCATTCTCCCATCTGGAACCAGTATCTCTATTGGTCTCTGGGGAATTACTCCCATTCTTCAGTCTCAGTCTACGTGCAGATATTTTTAGTTTTCCCCACCACACCCCTACGCCAAGGATGAGTTTGTGACTCAGGCCTGGCAAAAGAGGTGAGCATGTGACTCAACTGGAGCTGCTAAGGCACAATGAAACTTTCACATGGACCGTTGTGAACGAGGTACCATATTTTTCAGCTACATTTGAACCTGGGAGGGTATTGTCCTGAACTTGCTGGCAGCCATCGTGCCACCATATAAAGTCTGAGAATGAAGCCAGTACAGAAGACAGAACTAAGAAATGGAGAGACACTGAATCCTAACGATGTCAGTGGAACCAGGTGTCAATGCTTCTGCCTAAAGCCAGTCTTTATCCAGGCTTTTCAGTTACATGAGTCAATATATTCCCTTTTGTATTTGGGCCATTGAGTTGTACTTTATATCACTTATATTCAGATTATTCCTCATAATACCAGGGAGTTCTCCATCCCTGGTTCCTGCTTCTGAGCTAGTCCACTAAATGTATGTTAACTTCTCTGTGCCTCAGTCTCTTTTTCTGTCAAAGGGGATGAGCAATACATAGAATTGTAAGATTAAATGGATGATAAATTTAAAAATATGAATTTGTTCCACAACATTGAGATGCAAAAAAGTCACATTAATTTTTCTAAATTAAATTAAATCTGGCTCTATACCCCCATTACTAAGGTAAGAAAACACCCAATATCAGTCATTTTGGGGGGCTCTTCTCCTTCTTTAGCATGATATACACTGCCCTTAAAAAAATCTTAAGAGCAAGCATCTGGTCTTCATTTGATCATGTGTTTTCAAATTCACAAAAGATATTAAGTTCCAGGATTCAGGAATGAGAAATTTCAACTCTTAGGAATTCTCAAAATCATAAGTTATTTTATAGTTTTATAACATTTTATTTACATATTTTTAATAAATGAGAAATGCTGTTTATTAATATTTTTAAGAAAATATGGCCTAGAAGAAATATTCAAACACCGCAAATGACTATGTAAACATTATTGAAGAACATTTAAATAGCAACTTTTGATGTTCTAGTAAAGTTAACAGTACTGTGTGAAATCGTGTCAAAAGTGCAAAATTAAAGACAGTTTGTTTCCGAAATTTGTTTCATGCAAAATCATTTTTAGGATTTGCATAATACATACTGTGTTTAAACTTACTAATTTTTATTTTATTTTCAAGAATAACTAGTTGTTGGTGGATAGGGCCATGAACACACACTCAGAACATGGCAACAGCTGCACAGTATTGGTTAGGTCATGACCCCTTTACTCTTACAGTAAGGAGATAGAGCAAGAATCCTTACATAGGGAAATTATCCCCCTAGTCTTATCAGCTCAAACTTTTTCCCACACTGAAGCATTGCCATGGGCCCTCCACCTGCAAGATAATCTGCCTTTCTCCAGTCCCCATAAGAAAGAAGGAACAGACCCTGCATCTAGGGGACAGCAGCCACAAGTTCCTGAACTGCCACTTAGTCTCCCTAATAAAACCCAAACTTGTTCTTGTGACCCAATGCATGGGACAGGTAATTTAAGCTCTGGATCCCAGTGCCAGTGGAAGTTCTGGGTGGGAGGTCTCAAAAAGAAGAGGCCCTTTCATTGCTGGGGCCCCTGCCCTAAGCCTGAGGACTGATAGTGAATTCTCAATATTAATAACTATCACGAAGCCTGCCACTCTAGTGAGAAAATATAGCGCCAGCAGCTGGGCTCTGGGATCCTGCTCCCACTCCATACCCAAGATGTCAGCCCATTCATGCATTTTGATTGTCCTGATATTAGCTGTGGAAAGTAGGGCCTGGTATTGTCTAACTCCAAGGAGCCCTATTCTTATTGTATTCAATGTCAGTGGCAACTCTTGGAACAACACTCTTTTAGCAAAATGATTGATTCCCATAAAGATGTACAAAACTGTGAGTCCTAGGCGTCAGTACGAAGTATGTTTTGGTAGGTAAATAGTTCCTCATCCTCCCTCTGTTATTTGGCTAATGAGATTTTTTTTGTTTCCCTGAAACCTCCTACTTTCCCATTGTGCTGGGGGAGTATGGGACATGGGAAAAGTGCTGGAAGCAGAGCAAGAGTGGGGCGTCCCTCCAGGATGTACCCCAACTTCATTTGAGATGTCAATTATTAGCTCCCTTGTGTGTGCAAATCCTGATTGCCTCTTCCTCTGTGTGTCTCTGGAAGTAAGCAAACACCTGTACTCAGAAGTGGAATTGCCAGGTCATAAGGTAGTTCTATGTTTAATTCCTTCAGGAACCTCCTTACTGGTTTCTGTAGTGGCTGTACCAATTTACATTCCAACCAACAGGGCACAAATGTTCCCTTTTCTCCACATCCTCGCTAACACTCCTTATCTTTTGTCTTTTTTTTTTATAATAATACATCTTAACAGGTGTGAGGTGATATCTCATTGTGATTTTGATTTGCATTTCTCAGATGATTAGTGACGCTGAGCATCTTTTTCTATACTTGTTGGCCATCTGTGTGTCTTCTTCAGAAAAATGTCTATTCAAGTCTTCGGCCCATTTTATGTCAGATTATTAGTCTTTTAGCTATTAAGTTGTATGAGTTTCTTATGTATTTTGGATATTAACCGCTTATCTGATATATATGGTTTGCAAATATTTCCTCCCATTCTGTAGGGTGCCCGTGTCTTTTTGTGGATTGTATCTTTTGTTGTACAGAAGATTTTCTGTTTGATGTAGTCCCACTTGTTTATTTTTGCCAAGATCAACGTTGAGGAGCTTTTTCCATATGTTTTATTTTAGGAGTATTATGGGTTCAGGTCTTACATTTAAGTCTTTAATCCACTTTCAGTTAATTTTTGTGAGTGGTATAAGATATGGGTCCAACTTCACTGTTTTGCATGTGGATCTCCAGTTTTCTCTTGCCCTCTTTCTAACTTCTTAAACTGGATGCTTAGCTCACTAATTTTCATTCTTTATTCCTTTCTAATCCCAGCATATGAAGAAATAAACTCCCCTCTAAATATCGCTTTACCTATTGTGTTAGGGGACCCTAAGACCACTCTCAAGTTCAGGAACTAGCTTGAAGGGCTCACGGTACTCACAAATGCAGTTATACTCATGGTTGTGGTCTATTACATTGAAAAGATGTAGAATACAGTCACCAAAGGAAAAAAGCACATAAGGTAGAGTCCAGGAGGTTACCAGGCACAGCTTCTGGTTGTCCTCTCTCTGTGGAGTTGTGTGAACAGAACCTAATTCTCCTAACAATGATGTGTGACAACGTGTACAAAGTATCTCCAATCAGGGAAGCTCGTCCAAACTTTAATGGATTTTACTGGGGATCAGACACATAGGCTTGGAGCCCTCATGTGATTGACCTTAACTACTCAGTCTCTAGTCCCTCCCAGAGGTCAAATCGATACAGCATGACAAAGGGCCCCAGGCAAAGAAAAACAGGTGTTTACCATAAATCACATTATTAGCATAACCTATCTGGCATGGCTCAAGGCCCCAGGTATGCAGACCCTCTTTTTGTTTTTTTTGTTTCTTTTTTTTGAGGAAGATTAGCCCTGAGCTAACTACTGCCAATCCTCCTCTTTTTTTTTTTTTTTTGCTGAGGAAGACTGGCCCTGAGCTAACATCTATGCCCATCTTCCACTACTTTATATGTGGGACACCTACCACAGCATGGCTTTTGCAAAGTTGTGCCATGTCCACACCTGGGATCCAAACTGGCGAACTCTGGGCCGCCGAGAAGCAGAACGTGTGTACTTAACTGCTGCACCACCAGGCTGGCCCAAGACACTCTTATCAGGCAGGATATTCCAAGGATCATTGGTTATCTCCGGGGAGATGTCTTTAGAATGTACAGAGTTTGAACATCCTAAATCTGCTGAGTTAACCCTTTAATAGTCACATTTTATGAGTTAGATCTATAGTTCTACTTTTAAATTTTATTTATTTCTGAATCTATAAACTATTACCTTTTACATTTAAAAAAATGTAAGTATATATTTATACTATATACTAATATACTATACTAAACTATATACTAATACTACCATACTATATACCATATACTAATCTACACCTTGCTTTTTTCACTTGAAGTTGTTCCATATCTTTAAAAAAAAAAAAAGAACTTTTTCATTCTTTTTATGGCTGCATTTTATCAACCGATTTTCTATTGATAGATGTTAGAGTTTCTTTTTTTCTTTCAATTTTTTGTTATTTCAAATACCACTGAAATTAATAACTATATATGTATAATTTTATTCATGTTCTAACATATTTGTAAGATATATCCCTAAAAGTAAAATTATTGGATAAAATTTTGTGTTCATCTATAATAATGATAGATATTGCCTATCAAATAAACTATTTTCTATAAAGCTTTCACCACCTTTTAGAGTCTCCTTCTAGCAATGTAAGAGAGGGCCTGCTTCCTCATGCTCTTGCTAAGTCAGTGTATTATAAAAAGTAATCATGTTTGTCAATGCTGTAGGAGTGATAACATTGTAGCATTACCTTTATTTCACTCATTGTGTGTAACGCTGAGCATCTTTTCACATTTGAGTCACTTTTATTCTTTTTCAATGAACTGTTTGTATGTATTTTTTGTCTAGATTTCTGGTGGCTTATTGATCTTTTTCTTATTGATCTGAGGGAGCTTTTTCATGCCAGTGATATTAGCCATCCATACATATTGTGAATTGGAGATATTTTTCCCTTTTTTGTTTACTATTTTATTTATGTTAGATTTTGCTACACATTTTTTTAAGTTTATATGATTTAATTGATTGGTCTTTTATTTTATGTTTTTTGAGGGTTTTTTGTTATATTGTACTTTAAAAACTCTTCTCTACTCTAAAATTCTGAAAGCATCCTCTAAGAGTTTCTTTTACTAATTTTACTTTATTTTTAAAATTTACTCTTTGATCTGGAATTTTTTTGATATAAGATATAAAGTAGAGCTAAAATCATTTTCGTTCCAAATAGCTACCTAGTTATCCCAACACCATCTATTAAATAATCCATCTATTTTTCACTGACTTGAAAAGCCACCTTTACATTGTATATACTGTCACACGTCTTCGGTCTATTTATGGATGTTCTGTTCTGTTTCAGTCGATCAGTCTCTCATCACATGTCAGTACCACACTGGAGTTTTTTTTTACGGTTGGGAGATGCGGATGAGGAAGGCTGATGTTGACTTCTGCAGGTTGTAAAATTTTGGTCGAGGTATAACGACATACAGAAAAGTGCACAAATCCTAAGTATAAAGTTCAATGAGTTTTCACATTGTGAACATACAGTATAGTATGTACTTAGTACTCATAACCAGTACTCAGCTCAAGAAGCAGAGCATTACCAGTACCTAGAAGCCCCCATCTAGTCACTTCCCTTGTGAGGGTAACCACTATACTGGATTAATTCTGACTTCTAATAGCATAATTAGTTTCACCAATTTGGAAATTCTGTGAGTTAAATTACTCGGTATCTACTCTTGTGTCTGACTTCTTTCGCCTTACATCTTATTCAACATTACGTTTGTGAGAGTCAGCTACACCGATACATATAGTTGTGGTTCGTTCAATCCCATTGCTGTAGAGTATTACATTGCATAAATATAGCGCTTTTAATTTATTCATTCTACTGTTAAGGGACATTGGGGATTTTTCATTTTTGCTATTATGAATAGTGCTTACATGAACATTTTTAACACGTTATTTGGTGAATATGTTCGTATTTCTTTTGGACATGTAGCTAGGAATGGAATTACTGGGTTGTAGGGTATGCATATGCTCAGCCTAAGAAGCCAAACAGTTTTCCAAAGTGATCATACCGGTGTCTGAGAGTTTCCATTGCTCCACATCCCTGCCAATACTTGGTATTTATAGCAGAAGCTGTTGAGGGCTGCTCATTTACCCTCAAGCCTTCCCATTTCAGTGCACACCAGCATCATAAACTCTTTCTCTGAGAGTTTCACAGGCCACCCAGACCCCTTTGATCTCCAGTCAAACAGGTGAGAAGGGTAGGGGAAGCCCTGAGTAGAGATGTCAACCAATGACTGATGAGAGGTCAGCTCCCTTGACCTTTGGATAGTGTAATTCTGAAACACATCGTCTACACTTGCTGTTGGAGTTCCCCAGCAAGATTAAGCTCCATTTGGCGACAGCCTTTATCTCTTTCCTTTCTTCTCTTACTTTTCTACTCCCCTACTCGTGTTTTAAGTCCTTGTCCCAGGCCTGCTTCTGTGGGAATCCGGACTATCAAAGTCTATTCTTTTTCATTTTGGCCACTGTGGAGGAGAGGTGATTGGGGGGAAAATACGTCTAAAAAGGCTCCTAAGAGGAGGAGGTAATAATGAAAAAAGGATTGAGAAACACTGGTTTAGAAATATGATCCATCTCAAATTTATTTTTGTGTATAGTGTAAGGTAGGCTTTCAGTCTCTCTTTTTTTTTAATTTGCATATGTTTATCCAGTTCGATAATACCATTTGTTGAAAAGACTTTTTTCCCCATTGAATTGTTTTAGCACAATTGTCAAAATGATTGACTATATATATGTGGGTCTCTTTCTGGATTCTATTCTGTTCCTTTGGCTTCTTTGTCTATTACTATGCCAATAGCACGCTGTCTTGATTACTCTAGTTCTCCAGTAAGTCTTAAATCAAATAGTATAAGCTCTAGCTCTTTTCTTCTTTTTTGAGACTGGTTTGTCTATTTTTGGTGCTTGGCATTTCTATATTAATTTTAGAACCAGCTTGTCATTGTCTACAAAATGTACCACTGAGATTTTTATTGGGGTTGTGTTCAATCTATAGATCAATCTGAGGAAATCAACAAACTTGAGTATTCCAATCCATCAACATGACGTGCCTCTCCATTTATATGCTTGTATTTTTTATAAATAGGTTTATGTATTTTATGCTATTGCAAATGGTAATTTTTATTTCATTTCTCAATGGTTTCTTGCTAGCTATAGAAATACAATTGATTTTCTTTTATAATTTGATAAGTCATGCAATTATCTTTCTAGCTGCAAATATTGAATTCGTAACAATAATAATATTGTTATTTACTTGTGTTATCTATTAAAACAAAACAAATCCAAAATACTGATGAATGGCAGGATTCACATTCAGTTTGGGGCATTCGTTTTTTGTATAAAATATTGTTGAGTGAACAAGTACCAATTCACACTAAAGTGATAGGTGGGAGAAAATGCTAGAGAACATTGTGTTCCTATAATATACAGCAAGGATGATTTTAAACTTTAAGTTTCTTAAGTCCTCATATGAAAGCATTGTAATTCATTTACCTCTTTTTGATGCTACCAGACTTTCTCTACTCTGTAATATTCAATGTTCATCAGCATAATATACCTTACTATATTTATGCATATGTATCTATTTATACCAAACAATATATTTAAGTTACAATATTGTTTAAAGTTAACAAAATAGTTTTAAAACATAGATAATTTTGTTGAAGCATATTATATGGTAATACTCATAGTACTTATCAAATTTTGCCTTTATGAAAAACCAATACATATCACACTTGGATAAAAATATGAAAGTAGAGTATACATGAAGGTTATGTTGCAACTGTATTCATTTCTTTATTTTATTTTTTCTTTCTTCTCTTTTTTTTATGCATATCCTTATATACTGGTACTTTGTTTCTGTAGGAGATATTCTTAAAAGTAGGATTACTGGGTCAAAGAATATGTACATCTAACAATAAAATAAACATCCATGAACCCATGACTTCACACAGATTGAAACATTTCTAATCTAGAAGCTGCTGGAGGTTGCTCTCTGCTCCATTCCCCCTAGCCTCTCCATAAAGGTGACCATCATCTGAAGGTTATGTTCACAAATTTCTTGCTTTTCTTTATAGTCTACAGAAAGATAGAGACTTACCTAAACAATATATCTTGTTATCTTTATTTTTAAGCTTTATAAAAATGAGTATTATGATGAAATAATATTTACTTTGAAGCAAATTTTGATGACTAAAAAGTTCTCAATAAACACTTAAATCAAATTGCTGGTATTATTTGCATAGTTTACAAAAATGTTACTCTATAAAATATCTAGATAACGTTGTGTTAATAAATATCAATAGCTCTTTGATTTAAAAGTGATGAAAGACAACCTAATTATAATTGTTTTTCATATATCCACATTTTCTTTCAGTGGTATGAAACTGTCTGGATATTTAAAAATAGGTTACTTTGGCAAGAGAAAACTTGCTGAACTCTGGAAAGTACAAAGTAGACACAATGGAAGGTTTCTGAACCTGGAGAAGAAAAGATAATTTTCTATAAATGATTTTTTTCACATCTGTGTTTCTTATATTCACATGTAGATATCTCAATTGCTGTATTACCGATTTGCTTCACTAGATGGAGATATGAGGCATAATAATTACAGATGCCTTCAAAAAGGAAAAATAACAACTTGAGAAAATAATTATTTGTAGAGGAGAAACTATTGCTTGTAAGATGTCATCTTAAAGGATATGATCTTCCATGTAGTGAATTGTTCGCTCCAGGGAGAAACATTTGCTGGAGATTGATAATGAGTACTTTATTAGTGAATAATAATTCATTAGTGAACTGAGTGGACTCCTTCTTTTATTCACTCACTCATTTGTTCATTTTTTCATTCAGTGACTAAGCATTTTTCACGCCTAGTGTGCCCAACATGGCCAGGCACTGGGGATATGGAAATAGGAACACAATCCCAGCCCTCAAGGAGCTCACAGCCTCAGTCAAGTAGGGGAGATAAGTACATAAATGATCAATTAGAATACATTTGGGGAAGAACTATCGAACGGATTCACATGAGGTTCAGTGATGGCATCAAGAAAGAAATGACTAGCTCTTATTGAGTAGGAAAAGATGCCTGGGATGAGTTTTAAGGGATGAACAATTCAAGGATGGGAAGAAAACTATACCAATAGTCCAGACAAAACTTGGTAAAGACCTGAACCAAGTGAGTACCTCTGGGATAGAAAGGAGGAGATAAATGTACAAGATATGGAGGAGGCAGAATAGGTTAACTAAATGACTAAATGATTGCAGGGATCAGAGAGTAGGAAGAAATTTCCTAGATAGTTTAAGGTAAGTGCTGTGGAGGTCAGGATAAAAATTCAACATGACAATGAGAAACTGAAAACAATTTTAATAAAGCACCGCTACTCATATCTTAAATTGTAGACTGCCTCCCCACCCTTTCCCTCTTCTTGAGATCTCACCCCATTCTCTGTTTGCTCTGGCGTGTGAACTTGTTCTTCCTGCCAAATGAGTCAGTCTCAGTTAGATTTGTGCTGACATGTATTAAATTTCCTGTAAAAGTAAGAAACTAGTGTGTCATCCCTTTCTCTCCCTCTCCTTTTCCCTCTCCCTCTCTTTCCTTCTCTCGTCTTCTCTCTCTCTCACACACGCACGCCACACACATGCACATACAGGGAAAAGCATATAGAAAAAAGTATAGTGTCATTTGTAGAAAACTACAAATAAAAAGATGTGGAATGACTATTCATACAGCAGAAAAAGAACCTTACACTCACAACGAACTCTAAGAAACTGCAGTTTTTACTCTTAAGTGTTCTTAAATCCTGGAATGGAATATGGGTCTTACTGCAAGTATCTAAATCATGATACATACTCATCTATTTGCAATAGTTTTCTAAGCGGATTTTTAAGTTCTATTGTTTTATGCAAAAGATTAGAGATCTAGAATTTTAAAGTTTCTGTTTTTGGTCTTCCTTTGAATTTCCACTGTGAATTTAGCTATGTTTTCATTTAACACCCATATGTTGAATTTTATCTGTCCCTAACACAGAGAGTATATTAATATGTCCTCAGTGAGTGTGTGAGACTCAGCAAGAAGAAGACTTGCCATGACCCCACAAATCAGCCCAGACAGCCCCGGAGTCAGCTTGAGAGAGTAAGAGAGAGCGAAGAGAATCTGAAGTCACAGAGAGCACCTTCCGAACAGGTAGAGTGGAGCAAGCACCAGAAAGAAATGAAACTTTAAAAATTCTGACTTGCGTTTGAAACTTTTGTGTTTTTTTGATTTGCATAGTGGGGAAGCAGAATGAATTTACATGTGTATATTTGAGTCCCATCCAGGGATTCTCCCAGCCTCCCATTCATGTCTTCATCTATATCCACATCATTTCTGTCTACATCTGTACCCTTAGCTACACTCAAATCCACTTCTGTATCTTCTCATCTTCTTGCTACCTCATCCCAGCAATCAAATAGAGTGGACAGAAGAGCTTTGGGAGTAACCACAAGGCAACATCGGACGATTAGAACGAACTTGACAAGTACAAACTCCATTGACCTTTATAGTATATTTCTGAGAAAATTTACAAAGAGTTCAAGTCAAAATCGTTTCAAATGTAACGCAAGCTGGTGGAAGGAGCATAAGAGGTTTATATCAAAATGTCTTGGGCCGGCCCGGTGGCATAGTGGTTAAGTTTGCTCCGTTTTGACAGCCCAAGTTCGCGGGTTAGGATCCTGGGTGTGGACCTACACCATTCATCAAGCCATGCTGTGGTGGCAACCCACATACAAAATAGAGGAAGATGAGCATAGATGTTAGCTCAGGGCCACTGTTCCTCAAGCAAAAAGAGCAAGATGGACAACAGGTCTCAGCCCAGGGCCAATCTTCCTCACTAAAAAAAAAAAAAGTCTTGATTTATAGTGATTGATTCTAGGGCTGGAGTAAGAGAAATCTAATTGAGCCTGGAAAATCTTGTGTCAGAAAATAAGGAAATACTCAAAACAATAACAGCCTCACAATGATGAGGCATGACAAAAGAATACAAGATCCAACTTACAAGAGATCCCAATGGCCAAAGTTGAAACAATTTCAGCAAAAAAATAAATAATGATAGCCTTCGGTTATAATCCATAACAGAAAATAAAAATCCATCAGTCTATACATATTGATATAAATACATTACAAAGTTTCCACCACGTAAGTATCACAATATTAATTGTTGCAGGCAAGATCCAGTAATACTGAAATCCATGGGTGAACGTTTGAGGGAAAACAGATATTAGCAGAGTCCCCATGTATCTCCTGCAAGATATTTATCAATTACAAAGGAAAAATAGTAAAATGACAGTGGAGAAACCCGGCGGACATGATCTCAACCAAGAGATCAAGGTTCACTTCACCAGTAATAAGACAGATCAACATGTGTATTTCCTGATAAAATGCACTGAGAAAGACACTTCACCTCTGTGGTATTTGTGCCAAAAATACACAACTTCAATCTAATCCTGGGAAAACGTTAGACAAATCCCAGTTGAGGGGCATTCTACGAAATACCTGAGAAGTACTGTTCAAAAGTGTCAAGGTCATGAAAGACAAAGACTGAGGAACTATCCCAGATTAGAAGAAGCTAAGGAGACCTAACAACTAAGTGCAATGTGAGTTTGTGGACTCGATCCTAGAATGACAGTGTAGTCTAGTATAGACAGTGTAGACAGTCTAGTGTCTTTTTGACATTAGAGGGAAAACTGATGAAATTCAAATAGGGTCTGTAGTTCAAGTAATAGTATTGTACCACTGTTAATTTTCCGGTTTTGATAATTGAACTGTGGTTGTGTAATTGTTAACATTAGGGGAAGCTGGATGAAGGGTCTACCTGAGCTCTATGTGCTGTTTTAAAACATTTCTATAAATCTAAAATTACCTTGAATTAAAAGTTTTATTTTTTAAGAATTTGGTTCAAATCTCAGCTCTAGCACCTTTTAGTTCTGTGAACTTTCTGGTTATCCTTTTCCTTATTAAACAGGGAGCTAGGATGGATGACCCCTAACCCATTATGGAGAATGGGTTGCTCTCTTACCCACAATATTTGCCTTCCTTTACATCAGCTGGCCAAAGGACCATTGATCAGCAGTTGTTGAAAAGGAGAATCTTGACAACAGTTGTAAAATGATATTTTCAGGTAATTTGTCTCTGCAGTTCAAGTTTCCAGTTTAAGGCAGAATGATATAATTCTCCAGAATGACTGGAGAATTGTTCCCAGTTTATTAAGGGTCAGAAGCTGCTTTAATACATATTATGCCAAGAGGAAACTTACTCTCCCAAAAGTATTGCTAAAGAAAGAGAATTACAGTCTAGAAGAAAACAGAAAAATAGAATACTACCAGTTAAAGAGCAGCGGAATTATGAGGGGTCGTTTTGTTTCCAAGTTTCTTTAATGTCATCATTGTCTTTTTAGAATTTAAAATACATCTGCTAGAAAAAAAATCCTTGTGCTTCTAATGCGTAAACATATTGCTGAAACTGGCCACCTCTGTAATCCTAGCATCTAGAGAGAATGTCCCAGGAATGCTTTGGCAGCTAGAAAATAAATCAGCTTGGCACAGTTCATTTCCCTTGATACCCTCCCACACACCCACATGTGCATGTCTCTTGACCACTACGGACATTCCATGCTCTCCCCTTCCAACAGCATCCACCTCCCTGTTCTCATTCTCCATGGCCCTTTATCCCTGTAAATACACAGCATCTAATTCAAGCATGAATCTGGGCTCAAGGATACAATGCCCCAACTAGGATGGATCCCCTTTTCATTATGTTTTCCAAGTTTAACAAGGTTTAGTTGTTGACAATCAGAAAATTTCGTCTTATTGACTGTTCCATTTTTTCTCTAGTTTTGAAGTTCTACTCATCAAGGTTGTCCTTCAATGCAACAACCAAGTGTTTTTAATTTCTAAGTGTTTAATTTCGAAGTGTTATAGGAAGTTGAATTTTGGGTTTTTTTTTTTTAAGTATACCAGAAAGTTTCTGCAATCAAATCTCTGTAGAGTAGAAATCACCCAGAAAACTTTCTAGGAGCCCGTTTAGAATGATTTACTTTCAGAAAAACTAGCAAGACCTTTTCATGGGCCTCACCCTCTGGAGTGCTCACAGCCATGTGCCCCAAGGAAAGCACATGCTTTCTGCATTATTTAGCATCGTTACAGCGGTAAGGAAATTACATGGTGGTAGTAATGGTGTTAGGTCAGTACTTGTCGGGATTGCATGACCCCTTCCAGTTGCCTGGAGCTCCACTCAATTGTTTAATGGTAGCCATCTACTCAGAGGTGGCTCCTTTGACACCGGTCCTAGGTTCTACCAGGGAGTGCCTTTAATCTCTAACTGGGATTAATCCAAATATCTGAAGTTTTATCCCGTTGAGCACCAAAAAAAAAAATTATTTAAACTGTTTTTGATGGAATGTTCATGTATTTACTCTTACTTGAATTTAAAATAGACTATATTGCATATAATTTAACATTTCTGGGTAAAGCCTGTTATAAAATGTGATGCCCTGTGGCTAGGGGAATGTATAGCATTGTCTGATTTTGTTTCACTTATTCTAGGACCACACTCTTTTGAATTCTTAGGTCATACTTTCAGTTTTTCTCTTTCTCCTTCACTGTCAGGGTGTCAGGCTATTTACTGTTATCAATGTGCCTTCCTGTGTACTTTTCTGCTACTTCTAATCTGATGTAGGCTTGGGGATGAGATATCTGGGATCATAACACCGCGTGTACAATGGGATCCATAGATCCAGAGGGAGGCCTGCTAATGTCTCACATTATTAACATGCATATGCTTTTAATATGATCCAGAAGAAGTGAAGGAAGCTAGAAAGAAAAGAAAATGACTCAGTGGACTTCATTCTTGAAAAAATCTCCTTCCAGCAGCAAAATTACAAACACATAAGATTATATAGTTCTTTAATTGAGGCATATTTCATACACAATAAAATGCACAGATCTTCAGTGTACAGATTAAGTTTTGACCCTACCTATGTAACCATTACCCAAAGCAAGATACAGAGCATTTCGATCACCTCCGTGAAACCAGCAAACAGGTAGACATTGATGATTAAGAAGTTAGGAGCAAAAGTCCTTTTCCTTTTTGCAATTACTGATTATAGCCTTTAGCTGTTCTCCCGCTCATTGTTAACTGTGCTGTTTAGGCAACATGCTATCTGACTCCCACTAGGTTCCTATAGATAACGTCTCCCTGGAGCCTGGGTCACCATAGTAATGGGTATTTGAGCTGTTTTTCAGGGATTAGAACCCCTTGTCCTCTTCAGGCCTGTTGAGACCACCAACCCATCAACTGGGCCAGCGCAGATATCCGATAAGCGACTTTTTGACGTCAAGAGGCTAAAACTCCTCCCTCAGATCATGCTAATGCCGCCTTTTTGTGAACATGCATCCTATGAAGAGCCATGAAGTCTGACTACGCTTGCGCAGATCGTCAATTATCTCACCTCTCCTCACCTCCAACCATCTATCTCCACATTTCAGACCACTTTGTCCCCTATCCCATGTATATCCCTGAGTCCCTGTTTTCAGGGAAGTGGATTTGAAACTCATTCTCTTGTTTCCTCACTTCACTGCCTTGTGATTAAAACTCTCTCTCTGCTTCAATCTTGTTGGCTCAGTGTTTGGCTTTCTGGGTGACAGGCAAAAACGAACCTGGGTTCGGTAGCACCTGGAAGTTCCTTGTGCCATTTCAAGCCAATGCTCCCTTCCTTCCACCACCACATACACGTCCAGAGACAACAGTTGTTCCAATTTCTATTGCTATAGATTCATTTTACATAAATGGAATCGTGCAATATGTACTCTTCCATGTCTGGCTTCACTTGTTCAGTATAATGTTTTGGAGATTAAACTTATTGTGTGTTATTGGTGGTCCATTTCTTTTCGCTGTTGAGTAGTAATCTATGTACAAATATGGCACAATTTGTTTATCCAGTCTTCTGTAGATGGAATTTGGATTGTTTCCAGCTTGTTGCTTTTATAAATAAAGCCCTATGAATATTTGTCTTTTTATGGACATATGTTTTTGCTTCTCTTTTTTTTTAAGATTGGCACCTGAGCTAACAATTGTTGCCAAACTTTTTTTTTTTTTTTTTCCTGCTTTATCTCTCCAAATCCCCCTGGGACATAGTTGTATATCTTAGCTGCAGGTCTTTCTAGCTGTGGCATGTGGGACGCCGCCTCAGCATGGCTTGATGAGTGGTGCCATGCCCACGCCCAGGATCTGAACCCACGAAACCCTGGGCTGCTGCAGCAGAGTGCAAGAGCTTAACCACTCGGCCACGGGGCCAGCCCCTGTGTTTCTCTTGAGTAAACACCTAAGAGTGAATTTTTTTAATGGGTCCAATCTTACTACTTGTTTTTATAATGACTTATATTTACATAATCATTTCTTAAATATTATTTATTGGCTTTTAATTTTTAGAATTAACCAAAGACAAAGCAAGTGAAATATAACTGTAATTTCAGAAGAGAGAAAAGACTGGAGAAAAGAGCATGGCAGGTAAAAAGAACAGTACATGCAAAGCCCCTGAGGAAAAAAGCATTTGACGTGTTTGAGGATCTGAGTGAAGGCCATGTGGCTGGAGCATAATGTGTGAAGGGAATAGTGGTAGGAGATGAAGCTGATATGTACAGCTGGGGTCAGATTATGCAGGGCCTGGTAGGCTGCATTAAGCATGCTAGATTTTATCCTAAACCCATCCAATGAATGGTTTTAGGAAGCTGAGTAATATGGTCCATTGTTCTCCATGGAGGAGATGGAAGTATAAAGGAAGAAGCAGACAAAGCTTCATTAGTAAAGCTTTGGAGAGATGGGCGTGGCCTTTTGTAGGCTAGAGATGGAGAAACACGTGCATATTTGAGATATATTTTGGAAGTAGAATTTGAGCTCATGGCATCAACCAAATGAATTTCTAAGTAAAAAATATGGGAAAATTATTTTTATTTTTTTAAATATTGGCACCTGAGCTAACATCTGTTGCCAATCTCTCTTTCTTCTTCTCCTTCTTCTTCTCCTTCTCCTTCCCCTCCTCCTCCTCCTCCTCCTTCCTCTTCTCCCCAAATCACCCCCAGTACATAGTTGTGTAGTCTAGTTGTAGGTCCTTTTAGCTGTGCAGCAAAATTTTAAGTAAGTGTCCAGGCACTATTTTTGAAATCTTAAATTTATCATCTTTTTGGCGTGGGCTGATTTTCTATAAATCATTAAAAGATATTGCCAGGACAGCTAAAAGAAATGAGACAAAGGAGAAAAGGCGAGCAAAAAAGCAAAGAATGGGATAGAAAAAGAGATTACCTATTTAATTTCAAGTATTAAGGAGCCAGTCCTAAAAACAGAGAAGTGGGGTATCAACAAATGATGCCTTATTGCAGCCCATCTCACTAAGCTTTTCGAGAAGGATGGGCACAGAGACCTGTTTCTTCTCTTGGTTTCATATCTGCCTCTTTGATGAAATAGGGAAACACTCAAGCCCTTTACTACACACTGGTGCAGAAACGCTGCTGTCCCCAAAATACGTTTTGTAACACGAACATATGCTTCTGAAATCACTTTAAAACGCATTTTATTTCAGTGAAATAAGTCAGACACAGGAAGACAAATACTGTATGATATCACTTATATATGGAATCTAAAAAAGCTGAACTCAAAGAAACACACTAGAATGGTGATTACCAGGGGCTGAGGGGTGGGGAAAAGAGCAGATGTTGGTCAAAGGGTACAAACTTCTAGTTGTAAGATGAGTAAGTTCTGAGGATCACATTTACAGTGTGGTGGGCCGGCCCCGTGGCTGAGTGGTTAAGTTTGCGCGCTCTGCTTCAGCGGCCCAGGGTTCAGATCCTGGGCATGGACATGGCACTGCTCACTAGGCCATCTTGAGGCGGCGTCCCACATGCCACAACTAGAAGGACCCACAACTAAAATATACAACTATGTACTGGGGGCGTTGGGGAGAAAAAAAAAAAGAAGATTGGCAACAGTTATTAGCTCAGGTGCCAATCTTTAAAAAAAAAAATTTATAGTGTAGTGATTACAGCTAATAATACTGTATTGTATACTCGAATGTTGCTAAGAGAGAAGATCTTCAATGTTCTCACTACAAAAAAGCAATGGTAATTATGTGACATGAGGCAAGGGTTAGCTAAAATCATTTCTCAATGTAAAAGTGTATCAGATCAATGTGTTGTACATCCTAAACTTACACAATGTTATATGTCAATTACATTTCAATAAAGCTTGAAAAAATAATAAAACACATTTATTTTACTAGACTCATTCAATTTGGGATCTAGCCAGTGGCCATGCCAAGGGATAGTGTAAGGAGACTTTACTCATGCCCATCATCTCCTTTGGTCCCCCTGTTGAAGCTCCCAATAAATACACAATAAAGAATAAGATACATGCTCTACAAATGAAGCTTCGAGGCCTATCTGCTAACCCCACTGAATTAGTTTTCTAGGGCTGTTGTAATAAATTACCACAAGCTGAGTGACTTAAAACAAGAGAAATTTATTCTGTCACAGCTCTGGAGGCCAGAAGTCTGAAGTCAAGATGTTGGCAGGGTTGACTCCTTCTGGAGTCTCTGAGGAAGGATTTGTTCCATGCATCGTTCCTAGATGGTGGCTGCCGGCAATTCTTGGAGTTCCTTGGCTTGCAGATGCTTAGCTCCAATCTCTGCCTTCATCTTCACATGGCCTTCCCTACTATGTCTCTCCATGTCTTCTCCTTTTCTGTTCATTACAAGGACTTTTACCATTGGATTTAGGATGTACCCTAAAGCCAAGACAATCTCATGTTGAGATCCTTAATTTAATCACATCTGCAAAGACCCTATTTCCAAATAAGTTCCCATTCACAGATACCGGAGGTTAAGACTTGGGCATAACTTTTTGGAACCACAATTCAACCCACTACACTCACCTTCTAATCTGATTGCTGCCTCTAAGCCTCTCCTATAGAAATTCTGGAAAACCTCTGAGTGTGTCCTCCTGGTTCTCATCTACAGTTCACCACACAGCACGAAAATAACTACCAACTACTGAGTATTTACCAGTGACAGGCACTGTATATGAACATCTATATATGAAAAGAGCGCTGCTATTTTAAATTAATCATTGTTGTTAAAATCTTACTTATAAATAATTTTTAAAAAGCTAACGGTGCCACAAGATTTCTGATGAAGAACAGCAGTCCCTTGTCTCATCATCCTTTTCTAACCCCTTCCTATCCCCTAGAGGAAACTGCATTCAGTTCATTTGACTTTCTGCTAATTTTTACATCCAAAATTATAAATAAAATCCTTATGCTGCTATTTCTTGATTTTTCTATTTTAGACAGTATTTATTGACTTATTATGGACTATGAGAATTTTGCCTCAACTCCTTCATTTCTTTTCCCATTCTCCCAATAGGGGGAGAATATGACAACTTTGTTTACTTCTGAGCTGAGTAGAGTACTATCATCATGCTATGTTTACTTGTACAAATTTTGTTTTTCCTGGAGTTAATGATTGCCTTGTTTTAGTTTTTTGTGTATATACATTTGTTATTCCCAAACTATCAAAATCATTGTAAAATCACTCTTACTACTATATTTTCTCATGGCCAAATGCATCAGATAATCCATGAATTCCATTTTTCTTGATGTGGGGGACTTTTTCCCGGAAGTGTCCATTGTCCTGCTCCAGTTGAGGCCTTGTGCACAGTTGTCCTGACTCTTCCCTTCTCCATCTATTGAGAATTCCTCCTGCTTCTCTTCTATATTGGAGTCGCTGTTTCCTGCCCTTTGTGTGTTCTTGGTTCACTTGCCCCAATTTCATAAAGCACATTATCCAGTAACTTCTTGAGAAAGAAAACATAGGAAGTACCATTTCTGAGACCTTTTGAGTCTGAAAATGTCTTGATTGATAGTTTAATTTGATACAGAATGCTTCATTTCAAAAACATTTTTTTCTCTACATTTTACAAGAGTTATTTCATTGTCTCATTAACCTCTGAGTTGCAGTTAAGAAGTTTAAGTCTAAGTCTAAATCTGCTCCAACACACATTTTTTTAGCCAATCTCCCTGTTTTAGCCAATCGCCCTTATTCCTCATCCATGTCCTCAGTGGTGTTTGGTGCTGCCAAATCCTGAGCTCTCCCAGTGTTCTCTGGAGAAAATTAGCTTCTCCTCATTGGTGTCCCTTTCCTCAGGCCCTTAGGTTCAGCTTTCTTGGGTTTAGGTTTCAGCTTGCTAAGTCAATTACATTTCTCCATCCAGGGGTGACCACGAAAATACTCAACCACTAGGAGGGCATAAGCACTGAAGGGATATTGCCTAAAAACAATCAATAGGGTCATATTAATGTCAACTGATGAGTGCCAATTAAATATTTGCTCTGCCTCCATCCGATTTCTTTTTTCCAAAACTGGTAACATTTCATGTTTATTGTTGTCTCCTTTCCTATTCTCCTTGTCCTTAGGTGTGTTTGCATTTTTATATTCCTTTACTATCATTTTGGTGGGACTTCAGCATAAGTAGAAACAAATGTATGTGTTTAAAAGCTGTGTTTAGCAAAAAGTCTACAAGATGCTCTATTCTGTTATCACATTTACTCCTTAAACCAACCCTATTGTGAAAGGTATTAGCTCCATCTAACAGAAGGAAACTGAGGTGCAAATATGTTCACAATGCTTTCTCAAGATTGGATAGGCAATCATTAGTATGGAACAAAGTTCGAATCAGTTGGTCTGGTTCCAAAGTCATGCTCTTGCCTCCCAAAGAGCAAGTATCTCTCAAAGTCCATGGGGGTAATTCCTATAGCCCTCTCTCTACATTAATATGCTTTTCCTAACCTTCTGCTAGTTACACGTTTTTCGAAGTAGGTCAGCTGTCCCCTTGTATTGGAAGCATGACTTGGAGGTGACTGTTCTAAATGTGGATTCCTGGGTTCCACCCTAGACCCACTGAATCTCAGTCTCATGGAGGTTAGAGATTGAGATTTGCATTTTAAACTAGTTCCTCAGAAGATGATGATTCCTAGACATTTTGAGAAGCATTGCTCTAGTCAATGTATGCCTCTCCAAAGCAGTTAACACCAACCATGCCTTACTAAACTGAAATCCTTTTGCTCTTGGGTGAGTTGGGTAGGTCTTAGTGAGTCCAAGATGTTACACATTAATATTAGAAAAGAGTATCTCAGATAAGTGAGGGGCAATATTGAGAAGTAAGTGTTCAGAGTCATTTTTCCCAGTATAGAATATCTAAAAATGCTACAACAAAAAAACCCCATAAATATGCACTACAAAAAGTACATTTTTAAAAGCTAGCTTGGGATAAAAATAAGGCAAATGGTAAGAGGACCAGAAAAGACTAGAAAGCAAATCCAAAGGATAAGCTAATGTTTGCACTGATCCTGGTGGCTGGGACATCCCAGGGAGTCAGGAGACAAAGCCTGAAGACTGAGCAGGTGGAAGTCAGACTGTACCCCCACACAAAGTCAGGCTAAAGATGACATTGCAGTAAATGAACCAGAGAGATTACCCACCACACTAATGTTAGTTGTGAATCTGTTAGAAGAGAATGTTGTGAATAAATTTGCTGTGAGCCCTTTTGAGGGTAAGCATTGCTTAGATACCACTCTAGAAGCCACGCCTCAGAGAGGCAGCTACAACACAGTGGTTAAGACTGTGACCTCTGGAGAAAATTGTCTGCGGTATGATCTTGACCCCATCATCTTCTCATTGTGATCTTGGACAAACTCGTTAACCTCCCTGGGTCTCAATGTCCCTGTCTGGAGACACATAGCTCACAAAGTTGGTGTAGAGATTATATTATTAAATACACGTCAAGCGCCTTCACCAGTGCCTACACAAAGCAAGCTCTCAGCAAATCTTACCTGGGATTACGTACAGTGGTTCCCTGACAGCAAATGCGAAGCAGACTAGGCTCTTTGGGCTTAAGCTTTTAATGTCCAAATAACACCCATTTAGCATACTATATAGAAATACAAAGAGTGGTCCTGATTTCTGGTATAAACATTGGCAAGTTATTTCTTTAACATCCTAAACACTGTGAGTATAAGTAGTAGATGTGCTCATAACTACTTCTTCATAGATATGCAATTCCACATATTAATTTCAGGGCCTAATTTATTCTGACTGGATCTAGTCCCTCCTTCTTGTTCTCTGTTCTCATCTCCTGCCATTGGCCCATCACTGCCAGCTCCGGAAACACAACCTCAACATGGCCTATGGCCCATCCCAAACTCAATTGTTCACCAGTTCTGCTGCTGCTATTTATTACCAAATTGGCTTCTTTAACACTTTCAAACATTCTGCTTTGCCAAGCCTGTATAACTTCTACATAAAGTCAACAAACAGCTGTTGATTTTTATAGTCACCACACCCTCTCAAACGCTAGAAAACCGTCAAATTCCCTGAAAGTAAATTTCATATTTAAAAATATTTTTTAAATGGAAAAAAAAAGCCCCCTCTTTTACTTGAATTGTGTCTTATGGGATTGGTCATAAAACTTTAAGTAATAGAACTTTGGATAGGTTATTCCTAGCACCCCAAATGTATCCTGCGTTATATCCAGTCATAACTCACTGACGTCATAGGTTGGAAAGGAACATTCAAAATGAAAAGTGGTGTTACAGATCTGGGAAAATTTTTTTCTTCTTCACAAGCTTCCTTTTAGTCTTAAATCAAGTTTTAAATATGTGGAAATTAATTTAAAATTACTCATTAATGACTTTCCTCTTTTGATTCATGTAACTTTCAAACAATCATTATTTATGAATATCATCTTGTGAATCCCCAGAATCAATTGGTTTTTAAAAAGGTGAAGCAAACAATCTTGTCATAATGTTATTTTTACAACTGTGAGCAAGGAACCCATAGCAAATTCCTGCTACATCTCATATTTTAGAAGGAATTTTTCCTGTAATATCCCATACTTGAAATTTAAATATTTTGTTCTGACATGCAAAAACCAAAGTTTAATGTAATGAATGAGGGGGCCATGTTACTGATTGAGAACACAGCACAAAAGCAACAGAAGAATCTTTTAATAAGAGATGGCTCAAAACAGCCAAAGTCCAACCTACATAAAGCATTGCTCTGCCTTGATTTGCTTGAACAAGAAGTTCTAGTCACAAAGCATTCACCATGGGGATTGTGCTTGGAGGATAAGAACATCCGGACCCAGCCATAGTAGAGTAGAAACAGATGGCGACTTCACGGAGGGAGAGAAGTGGCTTTTCTACTGCTGAGAGGTGCTCATGTTTTTCCCCCTGTTTTCCTAATAATAATAAACAACTAGGATAACAAGGAAATTGTTTAGGTGTCTCTATCTAATTAGCTTCAAAAAATACTTCATAGTTCTAGAACTTTCCAAAGAAATTGTACATTTGTATCACAAGATGCTATAGTAATAAAACATTACATGTTAAACAAAATATCAATAAAGATCACATCATTATCTTTATACCAGAAATATTTCATTGGATTTTGAATGCGGCCTAGTGCTTACTTTGCTGTCTCCCATTATCCCTCCTCCTTCACCAAATAAAAAGGAAATTACAACATTGTTTAGTGCATATATATAAACTTTGAAGCTAGACTGTCTGGGTTCAAATCCTGACTCAGTGGTTCACTAGCTGTGCCCTGGGGCAAACAAGTTATTTAACTTCTCTGTACTTTACTTTCTTCACCTGTAAAATGGGAATAATACCTTATAGAGTTGATGTGAGAATTAAATGAATTAACTTAATACATGTCAGCACTTAAAACAATGCCAGCACATAGTAGGCACTCAATAAATGTTATGTTAATTTTATTATAATCTTTCAACAGACCTTTCTTCAGGCTGATCATTGATAAATTACGAAATTCCTATCCTTTTCAGTGCCCAATATGATAAGAAATCATGTTGCCTCAGGGACCAGTGGAAAGGACATGGCGTTGGAATCAGAAGATTCTTCCTCAGACACGGTGACAACTGTATAACCTTGAGCGAGTCCTTACTTTCTGCGACTCCCACAGTCATGCAAATTCACTGAGACATCATACTCCCATCACCTAAGCTGCTACCTAGGACTCACACAATAAGCAGTTCTTGATTACTGGAAAAAATGCATATCTGTAAGATTCTCTGGGATGTTACTCATAGTGAGCCCTTCTTTATTAAGTTTTTCAAAAGTTGTAGCAGTCAACAAAGCTCTTAAGAGAAATTAGATAAGGAAACAATGTCCATCAGTTCTGAAAGCTTGGTTAAGCCAATTTTGAAGACTAGATTCTAATATTAGGCCAGTTGGTACCCAAAGGTTTCTCTTTGGTTTCTGCTCCCTGTAAGCCAGGGGTTCCTGCCTTCAGGAGGCTCATACATTACGTAAATGAGCGAAACAGTAGAAGAGGGAGTGTTAGCAGCTGTGGAAAACTGGATTGCATGGGCCCCATCAGAAAAAGGATTCTAATTAAAACATTTTGTCCAAAACTCATCTGTAGGCCAAAGTCAATCCTCAAACCACCAGACATCAGCTTTTGTTTTTGCTTTTTAATTGGTATATTTAACTGAACGAGGTTTACATTAACTGGTATTTAGTCTTATTTGCAGTTTTATGCAGTTCTTTGCTAAACTTCTCTTACTAAATTCCTAGATATTTATTCAGGGTGTCCTTTCTCCTCCTCCGTCATCTACTGATGATGCTAACATCATGCATATCTTACAGCTGTCAGGCACTGTTAAGGGGTATGGCTAGCTTCTCCTAGGAGCTCATTAAAGCCATACCCAGGGGAGTAACTGGAATCATTCAACACTCATTCAACGGGTATTTAGAGAGCACCTAGTCTGAGCATAATCAAACATTACGGTGACATCTAGGCAGGCTTTTCCATTTTCCAGCCCCCATTTTACTAAAAGGATTTGGATTTAGCAAATCATGTCATCAGTTTCCTTTCTTATTCCTATAGACAAGCTGGTGCCTTCCATTTATCAGGAGTAAAGTGTTTTTTTCCTTGTTACTTATAAGTAAAATCACGGCAAATCTGCTTCTAATCTTGCCATTTCTGAGCTTGCTCTAAAGTTGTTCTGAACTCTGTTCAAGTCACCCGAGCCAGGATCTATGAAGCACCAGATACTCTGCTCAACCACATGCTGAGGGTGGTAGGGCTTTTTGTCCCTCTGGGATCTGTGATCTAAAATGACCACCTGTGACTCTGGTAGACATAAAATGGATAAACAGAATTGTAATTGCACTACAAAACCAGACGAAATACAGGGCTGATTTTAGAATGGTAAAGCTCGTAAATTGGTTGTCAGAGGAGAATCACGGCTGTTACTTTAGTCCCACTTACATTTTTTGTTTGCTCTCAGAAATCAGGTTGTTCTCTCCTCATTTGATACTTGAGGAGACTGAAGCCTGATGGGGTAAACACCCTGCAAATCCTCACAGAGGCCGAGAGACAGGACCTCGGGCTCCTGACAGACAGGACACTGTGCACTGCGCAAGGATGGCCTCCTCCTTTCTGCACTGAGCAACAATCGCCAATTGCCCAAAACCCAGAGAGTGTTTTAGCAACATATTAACTTAAGAATTTCATGTTAGATGTGAGATGATAATGATGATGATGAAGAGTAGGGTTTTTTTTTTCAATTTGATACATTTGATTGAGTGAAAAGTTGTGCCAGCCACTGCCCTGAGCCCTCAGGTAGCAAAGATGATTTTCTTGAGGAAGACAAACACGTGAAAAACACTGCAACATAATCAGTGCTGGAAGGGAGGTACTTAACGGGGGGAGGGGACACAGAGGAAGCTCCTTATCTCTGCTTGAGGATATCAGGGAGGACCTGAGGAGTCCCCAGATGGACAAAGAATGGAAGGGTATCTGTGCATTGGAAACAGCATGTGCAAAGTTTGGGAAATGAGAAAGGGTGTGGCTTCTGTAAGGAACCGTACACAGTTTGCAGGATATTTGTGTCAATGTAGGAAATGTGCCAGATCTTGAAGGGCCTTCCATCTCATGCCGAGAAGTTTGGATGATTTCTGCAGACATTTGGAAGTCACTAAAGAGGACTCCCTAAGAGGAATGTCATGGTCAGATTTGCATTTTAAAAAGGGTGCTCTGGCTGCCATGTGTGGGATCAATTAGAGGAGGGCAAGATAGAGGCAGAGCAATTTTAGAAAATTAATGAAACAATACAAGCATGAAACGATAAGGCAGCAATAGGGCTAGAGCAAGCAGGGATAACACTGACACAGCTTTGATGACCTGCTAGATGCAGGGAGCTAGTGAGAGACAGGAGAATTTCAAAGTGACTCCTAAGCTTCTGACTTGAGGGGTCAGTTGTGTGATGGTGCTTTCAGAATATAGGGTAGTTTGGGGAGAAAAGAGGATGTGTTGGGTTCCAGGTTGGGAGGACCATTTTGAAGATGGAAGGAGCAGGGTCAAGAGCTGGGAATACATATTGGAGAATTTTCATCTTGTGGGTGGTAGTTGAAGCTCTGAGTGTGGATAGGGTTGCCTGGAAAGATGTGGAGAGCGAAAAAGAGAAAAGTAACGAGGACAATACCAGGATGGCCAATACTTGAGAGTAAGAAGAAGAGGTGAAGCTGACAAAGGGAAATAATAATAAGTGGTCTGAAAACAGGAGGAAATCCAGGAGAGAGTGTGGTCATGGAAGCACAGAGAAGTGAGTGTCAACTGTCACCAGAGGCCAAGTAGGACACAATCTGAAAGGGAGACATTGAATTTGGAAACCAGAAAGTCATTTATTTGTTCAAGTCAGTGAATATGCATTAAGCACCTATTAAGTGAATATGCTGCTCAAGGCACCAGGGATAAATCAATGAACAAAACAGAAAATAAAAACCCTGCCCTCTAGGCTTACATTCTAGTGGGAGACACAGACAACAAACAAATAAATATGTGAAATTTTAATATGTTGGATAAGCAGTATGGAGAAAAATAAACAGGAAGGAGGTGTGGAGTTGGGGTTGAGAGAGATGTGGATGCAATGTAACATAGAGTGATTCAAAGGTTTTGGTGAGCAAGTGCAAAGGCCTTGAAATTAGAGTGATTTTTACTTGTATCAGTTTCAATCTAGTGAAAGTAAAAGTAAGACTGCAGCGACTTGAAGAGTGAATGAGAAGAAAAAGAAGAAAAGAGCTAACGAAAGAGAAAGGAATGGAGTAAATAACTTCTCCATGAAACCTGATGCTAAAGAGAAGGTATGGGATCCTAAGTGCAGGTAGAATGGATGGGGAAAGAGTAGATGAAGGTTTGGAAACTGATAATTTCACAGGGTGGAGGCTGGGTATCGGGGCTGCGAAGCTGCACAACTCCAGGGACGTCCGTTGCTCCCTGTAATTGTGAAATGGGGTCTTCCCAACTCCCTCACTCCATTAACTCCATTTTTGCTATGAATTAGGAAGCAAGGATGTCTATTTTCAATAGAAAGAGAACAGTGATGTCATGTGGGGCTTCAACTGGTTGGGACACTAATAGTAAAGAAATAAGTAAAATTTCTCGAAAGAGTTGATGTCAGAAATAGAAATGAAAGTTGAATCTAGGGACAAGCAAAATGGTGGCCAAGTGGCACTGAGAGCTGGGAGGATGGTTGGGCCATACACTGCACCCTTCACTCACATCATCTCACATAATCTTGCCAACAGTCTAGCAAGAAGAGCTTATTCTGACTTTATGGATGAGAAATCCGAAGTCCACCGTGGTGAAGTACCATGCACAAGCTCATGAAGCTGGGAGGTGGTAGAGCCAAGATTCCAGAGATGATGAACTTTCCCCTACAACATGCCACTTGAGATACAAAGAGGAATAGAATATACAGTCGCTGCTCTCAGCTCTCACACACTATTGGGAACAAAAGCATATAAATAACTATAAAACAATGAGATGAATGTGAAACTCGTTTATGAGCAAAGTGCCGTGGGAATATAGGCTTGCAAATTCTCCCAGGCGGCTGTATATTTACGGTCAGCAGGAAGGGAGAACAGGAATGACGAAGGCAAGATATTAATAAAATCTCACGATAATACAATGAGTATCCTTCACTGCTACTTTATTTTAAAATATGTATCCATCATTTCTCATTTTGAATCAGCAACTTCTTTAGTTAATATGTAGTTGGTTATTATGAGCCTGACTTGCAGATTTTTAAAAGTAGAGAGTTTAAGACTCATATAGTTAAAGTGAAGTGCTTCGAGATACGAAAACTTTTACATTTTGTATAAGGAATGAGGGAAATAGGAATTTAAATGTATAGTTATAGACTAAATGTATATATAGATATAGCAAAAACTATACCTAGTTTTTGCACGAAGAAACACTAGAAGGAAAAACCAAAAACCTCTCGGGTAGAGGTGTGGGGAACGATTAGAAGGGATAGGCATATAAGTGAGACTTCTCTGAGTACATCCTTTTACAGAGTTTTTGTTTGTGATCCTTGCAAATGTTTTACATATTTTTAAAAAAGCAAACCCTAAAATTAAAAACAGACTGAAACAAATTAATCAAACTATGTATCAAATGGGTAAGATAACCACACAGAGACAAGAATTTTGAATGAATTTTTTAACACAATGCTCTGATTATATATCTTACTCCTACATATTCTAAGGACAAAAATAATTTTGAAGACATCTTAAACTGCACGCTGTACTTCTATTTTGAGTTGTAATCATAGCATTTTTGAGAGTACTTTGTGTATATTGTAGAATAAAGCAAATAAATACTTTGAAATTATTAGAACCAAGATGTTTAGTGTAAGAAAAACAGTGTACAAATATGAAATTATAGAAGTTAAGAAAAAATGTAATGTTAATATCTGAACTGACCTGTGCATCAAAGGACACAATCAACAGGTGAAAAAGCAACTTAGAGAATGGAAAAAAATATTTGCAAATCACATCTCTGATATAGGATTAATATCCTGATATATAAAGAACTCCTACAACTCAATAATAATTTTCAAAAAACAGATAATCTGATCAAAAAATGGGCAAAGGAGGGGCTGGCCCTGTGGCCGAGTGGTTGGGTTCACGCGCTCCGCTGCAGGCGGCCCAGTGTTTCGTTGGTTCAAATCCTGGGCGCGGACATGGCACTGCTCATCAGACCACGCTGAGGCGGCGTCCCACATGCCACAACTAGAAGAACCCACAACAAAGAATACACAACTATGTACCGGGGGGCTTTGGGGAGAAAAAGGAAAAAATAAAATCTTAAAAAAAAAAAAAGAAATGGGCAAAGGACTTGAACAGACATTTCTCCAAAGAAAATATACAAATGGCCAACAAGCATGGGAAAAGATGTTCAACATCACTAATCATTAGGAGTATACAAATCAAAACCACATTGAGATATGACTTCACACCCATTAGGATGGCTACTATTTTTTTAAAAAAACACAAAAATAGCAAGTGTTGGTGAGGATGCGAAGAAATCAGAACCCTGTGCACACTGTTGATGGGAATGTAAAATGGTGCAACTGCTGTGGAAAACAGTGTGGCAGCTCCTCAAAAAATTGAACATAGGATTACCATATGATCCAGTGTTGTCATTTCTGAGTATATACTCAAAAGGATTAAAATCAAGGCCTTAAAGAGATATTTGTACACCCATGTTCATAGCAGCATCATTCACAATGGCCAAGAGGTGGAAGCAATCCAGATATCCATCAGCTGATAAATGGATAAACAAAACGTGGTATATACGTACATTGGAATATTATTCTGCCTTAAAAAAGAAGGAAATTCTGACACTTGCTACAACATGGATGAACCTTGAAGACATTATGTTAAGTGAAATAAGCCAGTAACAAAAAGACAAATAATGTATGATTACACTTATATGAGATACCTAGAGTAGGGAAATTCCTTAGAGACATAAAGTAGAATGGTAGTTGCCAGGGGCTGGGGCAAGGGTACAACGAGGAGTTGTTGTTTAATGGGTTTAAGAGTTTCAATTTTGCAAGATGAAAAAGTTCTGCAGATTGTTTGTACAACAATGTGAATACATTTTACATTACTGAACTGTACAGTCGAAAATGATTAAGATGGTAAATTTTGTTATAGATATTTTACCACAATTTTTAAAAATCTGAATCAAAACAGCAGTATGAGCTCCCGATTTTTAAAAATATATTTCTTAGTGCTGTCCTTTGAAAGGACCAGAAGCAATGGCATCCTTAGTCTTGGTTTCTCATGCCATTTCCCACCAAAAGGACCAGAACTCCTTAGACAAATGCCTGATTTCAGCCCTGGGCAGAGAAATACAAGATGAGCCCAGGACATCTTAATGCACCAAAAAGCAGGAAAGCTCTGAAAGACTAATGGGGATGTGCCAAAAGGACACAAGAGCCAGGGTGAAGAGGCTCCCACTGGACAGATCCAAACAATCCGGACATCAAAAGGAATAACTGATTGTAAAATATTAAATTTTTAAAACTCGATGAGTTCATGGAGACAGAAATTATTACACCAACACCCTACTCTAATATTTGATAATTAAAGGGGAAGAATTAAGCATTCATCCTACCTTTTTGTAAGGAACTGTAGTTCATCGCCAGTGGATGAGGGGAAGCTCTACGGAAGAATGCAGTTAATACATGTGGAAAGAATAATAGAAAGAGAAAATCACCATTTTGCTACCTCCAATAAACTTGTTGATTCAGGCAAAGATTATATATGGAATCTAAAACCATTAGGTAAAGTGTTGTAGAGAAACAAGATATTCACACAGTGCCAATGTATCACCCATAGATTACTTACTAATTACAAAGGGAAACATTATCAAGAACTGTGAAGGGTCTGAGAAAGCCCTATCTGCAAACTGACCAGGTAGCCAGCCAGTCTCTTGGATATCTTCAAAAGACACAGGACTTCTGGCTTCATGAGAACTTATTCCTCACTGTGTATCAGCATTTTTGTGTTGGTTCCTCAAAACCCACAGGGCAAAGCAAAGAGGGCCAGGTGACACCTGCACACCATGGGTTGTATAACAATGAAAGAACCCTGAACTTAGGGAACCCTAATCTTTTATACTGGACAGTAAGCATGCCTGCCCTTGGCTGCAGAGACTGACACTATGTCTACCTTCCAAGGCTGTTTGCTATCCAAACTTCCTCGAAAACATAGTCCAGTGGGAAAAAAGGGCATTCAGTGCCTTGCTCACAAGTTGTCCAGAAAAACGAGAGACCTGTGGAGAACTGTCTCTCCATACATACACAAAGTGGAGAGGTCTGGCCATTGCCACCTTAATCAAGTGTTCAAACTTAGCATCACTAATGATGGGACACCTGTGCCTCCTGATGGGCTGCAACACAGAGCACACAGGCTCCCTATGAGTCTTCACACGGAATTGAATCAAATCTTTAAACATAACGTCCCGGTTACAAGACTTACCAGGAAGAGAGGGACAAGTTACCACCACCAGGAAGTAATCAGACAAATCTACATTTGACAAAGACAACTGGTCCAGTCAATTTAAAAAATCAATGTCGTTTTCTAAAAAAGGATACGTGGAGGGAGAATCTAGTATAAAAGAAGACATAACCAAATACAATGCATGAATCTTGATTGGATTCTGAAGCAGAAAAAAGACACTTTGGGGACAACTGGGGAAATTCGAATGTGGACTGGATATTAGATTATTTTAAGGAATTGTTTTCTTAGGTGATAATATGGGTTTTGCAGCTGAATGTCCTTATTCTTAGAAAATACATTTTGAAGAGTTATGTATATCTGCAACATATATTCAAGTTGTTCAGCAACACACCCACTCACTCAGACATTAGATTGAACTACAGGAAATTTTTCCTATTCAACCATTTTCTATTACAATTTCATATGGTTTAACCTAATAAATAAACAAAACAAATATAGCAAATGTTAACAGTTGTTGAATATGGTGGTTGATATACAAGTGTTATTGTACTATTGTTTTGACTTTTCTGATTATTTGAAAATTTTACTAATAAAATTTTGAAAAAACAAAATAAGAAAAGAGATAGTTTAACATAAAAACTCACTGAGGAAGTCAATCCTGCCATTGCCATTTAGTAGCTATGTGACAGCCATGATGCCAAGAGAAGGTTCTTGGGGAGGGGAAGGGAACTGGGAAGGCTTGATTCTATCCACATCCTCCTTGGGGACCCCACCCACGCAGCCCCAATAAGCATAACCCTACTTAAGAACAGGGTAATTTAGCACAAGTTTCCTAAGTACTAGATTTTTGCTCCTAAGGCCCACCCACCAGATGCTACGTGACCCAGGCGAGTTACTTAATTTCTCCAAGGACTTATTATTCAGTAGATCTGAAGGATGAAGAGGAAAGAGGAGTTTAGGATGACTTCCAGATTTCTGGCCAGAGTGACACCTCAGGAAGAGGAGGCGTAAGCATCCCTGGGTGGTTGGGAGCTATTTCAGGCCAAAGGACTCAAAGAGGAAAGAGACCTTCTCTTTAGAAGTGATTTGGGTACTGTCTAATTTTAACGAAATGGGATTTCTTTCTGTACCCCAAGCTGACGAAGAGGAATACAGCAATTATGTCTGTTTTCCAAATGTTCTATAACAAGCACATACTGCTTTACTTTTAAAGAAAAATTATAAAGTAGTTCTGGTATAAAGCTCAGAAACAGCAAAAGCTGACACAAGATTTTGTATATTATGAGCCATATTTTTAATTGAGCGATTATATGATTATGAGCTAAATAGTAAGCTTTCAAGTTCATGCATTTGAACTTAGGAAATAAATTTACATCAATCAATGAATAATAAGAAGATGCAGCTTGGTGTGTTTTGGCAGCAGCTGAGGGAGAAACTGACAACAGCAATAACTGCATGCTCAGGGCACCCACACTGGCAGCAGAGGTGGCATCCGGAGAAGAGGTGGGCAGTGAGAGACAGCTCACGGTTGGAATGCCGGGAGACAGAAGACATGACAGGGCAGCTGGGGCTATGAGCCATGCAAGATCCCCAAGGAAGGAAGAAACATGGGTGGGGCAGGTTGGAGGTCCAGTAACACCACCAGGAGCAAATTCTACTAATAAGAGCCACACGATGGCTCACCAATTAGATTCCTAGGCATTAGTAATAGGTTACCCCTGACCCTCACCCTAACGCTGTAAGGCAGGATTGTTACGTTTGGTTTTTGTTTTGTCAAAGTTAAAAAAGAAAAGAAAGGCAAATAGTACAGGAAGATTTACAGCAAAAAGCAATTGTTCCTTGCTTTTTGCTTCCCAGCCTCAGACCCACTTTGCAAGTGCAAACCACTTTTACCTTCCTGGCTTTCCGTTGTCCTGCTGATGCTCTCCAATGGTGTATAGATAGACCATTGAGATGCTATTCATTTATTGACTCTTGCAATGCCAGGTCAAGATTCAGCTTACTTAGTATCACACCCACACACACAATAGTTACATCACTATTTTTAGTTCTATTGTTCACTTTTGAAACTTTCATTTCCTTAAACTTTTGTTTTTAGTTCTCTCAAACACAGACAGCATCTCTTGGCTCTCCATTTTGTGAGGAGGAGATTTGAGCTCCTACCTCTCCTAGACTCCCCTCCTCTACTTCTACCTCCAAACTTTTCATAAAGCTGAACTCTTAGATTTCCATGACTGAGAACATTTCCATTCCCTTCTGCAACCATAATTAAGTCTTCTATAATTGGTCCACAGGTTAGAGTCTGTTAGATCTAACAGACAGTGACCAATAAAGAGCACTAACACCAGGATGTTTATGAAAACTTTCCTTCACGGAGAGCAAGAATTGTGTTTTTCTGTAATCAGTGTCACAACCTGTGCTGCTCAGTTGCTCAAAATCTTGGTTAGTTTGATTTTTGATGCTTACCGTTTTCTTTTCTTATTGAATGAGGACAGCTGTGCCACCTTGTCTGTTCTATCTACTGCATTCTTTTTTCTCTTTCTTTTTGAAGTCCATTGACATCCTATTCTAACTTGATTCACAGTTGGATTTGGACTTTCTTAGAGTCTTTTTAAAAAAAATTTCTAGTTGCTTTTCTTCTTTTCATGCATTCTTTGCTTATAGTGTAGCTTCAAGTTCCTCCAACTCTATGTTATATGAAATTCTTTTCTTTCCTGAAGCCCTATTCTTGCTGCAATATGAACTGGTGGCTAAGTCACCCACACAGCTGACATTCTTGGTCACATCTGGTATTTCCTGAATCCCACATCTTCCTCATGTTACTTTGTTGTTTTACTGATGGAACACATGCTCAAATAAGTTCTTACGAAAAGGTGTATGGCAAGTAAGCTTTCTGAGTCTTTAACAATGTCTTTATTTTGCCCTCACAAGTCATTTGACTGGGTATAGGTTTCCCAGGTCAAAAATCATTTTTCCCCTGAATTTTGAAGCTGTTATACCACTACTTCTAGTGTAGCTATAAGAAATCTAACGCCGGTATGATTCTTGTTTCTTGTAGGAGTTGGTGTTCCCTCACCCCAGGAAAGCTCTTAGGTTCTTCTCTGTATAACTTGTTCGAAAGCTTCAAATGATGTGTGGTTTTTTCCCTTCCCCCTAATCAAAGTCCAGCAGGCCCTTTTTAATTGAAAGCTCCCATCTTTAGTTCTGTAAATTTTCATTGTATTGTTTCTTTGGTATCTTTCTCTCCTTAGTCTTCTCTGCTCTTTCTAGAATTCTTATTGGTCTCTTATTGAACCCCTCTGGATTGATCGTGTGTGTGTGTGCATGTTTATACTCTCATATTTTACACATTTTGCTCAAGGTTTTGGGAGATTTTCTCTACTTTATCTTACAATCTTCTATGGAATATTTCATTTGCAAAAGTTCCTCCCCATTTTATGATTCTTGCTTTTTATAGCATCATGTTCATGCTTAATAGATGTAATGTCATTTCACATCTCTTTAGTAATAAAGAATTAGTTTTGTAGGGTTTTTATTTGACCCTTCTTATATTCCCTGAATTCTACGTTTCCTCTGGGGTCAGTTTTTCTCTGTTTAGCTTTCTTCTTCATACTGTAGGCTTTTCTCAAATATTTGGGCATTCTCAGTTGTCTGGCTATTCTTAAGAATGAGACAGGAGAAAGACTGACTAGACACTCTAAGCACAGGAGTGGAACTTGCTGACTGGCGGGCTTCAATTTAGGGTAAACAGCCAGAGATCTGTTTGTTGTGCTGTGGCCCCTCAAATGCCAGAATGTAGATGGCTTCGTGCTGGGGTACCAGTGATGACTCTAGATGCCCAAGTGTTCTCAGAAAGATCCTTCAGTGTCTTTTAAAAAGTCCCTGTTGGTCATTTTTTGGTTGGCTGGTTGGTTTTGCTCTTTTCTGTGGTCAAACTACCTAGTTGCCGGGGTTCTTGGCACCAGAGTTGAGGAGTGGTGTGGAGGACGACCATTTCATACACAGACCTTCACTGTCTTCTGTCTCCCCTTCATCCAGGAACTTCTCTGAGTCCCCGACCTCTGCAAGGTTCTACCACATAGGGAGGCACCCTCATCTCCTGCGAGACTCTTCAAGCATATCCTGAGCTATAGCTTCTTCTACTCAGTGCTCTTCCATATACTCTGTCTTCCAGAAATTCATTGAAATCACTTATCCTCTTGTTCTCTAAACCCTTTTGGGTATGTACCTTTTATATCCCATTACTATAAGTATAAGTGAGTCTTAGAAGGGATAGGAAATAAATATGTATGCTCAAATCCCCAACATGAACCAGTAGCAAGGGTAGGTATTCTTCCCATTTTACACATGGAAAACAGAGGCTTATGTGATTAAGTGACTTGCCTAAGATCACGTAGCTAGAAAGGGAAGGGCCAGGATTAAACTTGTATTCTTTTGACTCTGCTAAACTACTTCTTTTTGTCCAAACCATGGCTCAGCTGGTATGACCTGGAAAAAAAAGAATTTACATAATACTATGAGTTTTAAATATGCTGTCACTTGTGCATAAAAATGATTCAGAAACTGCCCAGACTAAAAACTGTGCAACATCATTTTACAAGTTGCATACCTAGGATACAATGAGAAATCATCAAAGTCATAAAACAGCAATTTTATATTGGGTGGGTCAGGTTGGAGTGGACCAGAACTTGAGGAGAGAAAATTGGTAGGAAAGGCTGGATTATCATTTGGGTAACGGTGGCAAGGGCTTGGCACACTGAATGCTCTCAGCTCTATCAAATCTACTTTAGAAGTCACAATTGGGGAGCAATTGCCCCAAAGAGGTGGTGCAGACTCCAGAGCAGTGGCATGGATGGAAGAGACGTGTTGGGAAGACAGGGCACCCCATCCACTTGGAAGCCACTCTCTCATATACATTTAATAATTGTTAAGTGACTGCCATGTACAGACACTGCAATAGACTCTAGAGACACTTTCACCTTCAGCCAGGGTGATATCTGCAAAAGATGAAGATCTCTTTGTTTCTGGAGACTTCTAGAAATCAAAACCCTACAATATCTCATAGGAACACATCACATTCATAATGGTTTAAGATTTAAAGTATTAGAATTGTTCTAGTTCAACTGCAAAGGTAGTTTTGAGGGCTTTTGAATAGCTAGTCATTTATTCCACAAATCTTTATTGAGCTTCTAGTTAATGGCAGCCACTGGAGCTAGGACCTAGGGACACAATGGTGAAGAATACGAGATTATTTCTAATGTTTACCACTTAGCCACCAAAGACAATGCTGAGGCACCTAGTTTTCTCTTTCTCAGAGGCAGAGGCCAAGTTATCTTCTAAGTATGAAATGTAGAGATTGACTCTTGTTAGGGCCACAGAAAACTGGGGAGGTGGATGGTGAACATGCTATTAGCTGGTATTAGTTCACTGTGATATTAATTTAGATGCATGATATCCTGGCGAAGAACAGATCTTAACAGAAGATCTTTCTGCTCACAGTGTTTTTCTCGAATTTTCACCTTTCCTGTGGCTGTTTTGGTCTCATTCTGACACTGTAGGAAAATTCACCGTGAAATCTGGAACAAGTGAGCATGTACCCTCTGTCCTCAAAGGTTGGGACACAAGCCTGTGAACTTGGAAAGAGAACAAAGCTTTCTAGTATGATAAACAGAGAAAATGGAGATTAAAAAGTCTGGTTTCCTCTTTTTTGCATCAGCACATACCAGCTGTCAGATACCTCTGAATAATCTATTTCTTCTGTTCCTGAAAGGTAGATATTATTATTACAGCATTTCCAGAAGGAAGTATATTTTAATTTTCAATAAAAATGGCCACAAATGAAGTGGTAATGCAAAGAACAGAAGAGAAACTTTTACAGCTATAGTATTTGCATTTGTGACTTTTTCCAGTCTAATTCCACTTTCTCCACTGATCCCTGAAACCTCGCCAGCAGGCTGACACCCTGATAAACTCCAAAAGGAAGAAGGAAAACAGTCTGAAAGGCAGGGAGGGTGTGGTCGCTAGAGGGGTGATGGTGAACAAGAAGAAAAGTGCAGCTACTCCAGTGCATGCAGATAAGGCGTGAGGTTCAAGGGCAGAAAGGAAGCACACAGATTGCAGCGTGCCCACTTGGTACTGGTGACAGACTTCCAACGGAGGAGCCCCACCTTCGGGTTCTTTTGTTTAGGCCTGACTTCCAAACAAAGCAAGCTGGACGACCAGTCCTAACATCAAGCAGCAGAAAGCTTCCTTCCTTTGCGAAAATCTAGTAAAGGCATCTCTCTAAGCCCTCTTATTGCAAAAACGGCCTGCTTTCTCCTGAAGTTTCTGCTGTTAGAGAAGACTTGCAAAGGCTGTGATAGCAGAGTGCAAAGAGGTAGGCATTTAGGATAAAAACATGAGTGCACGTCCATCCAACCCCTCAGGGCTAATTCCCCTCCCTGAGCCTCAAATTCTTCACCTGTATAATGTGGTCGGGAGGTTGAATCAGAAAACAAAAGTGGTTCTAAATTTCTAAAAGACTTCTTTTCTCTATTTCCCTCTTTACCTCTTTCTTCCAATTAAAAAAGCTTAACCTGTAAAATCATAATCCAGTCTACCTACTTTCCACATTTTTTTCTGAGTGTGCTGTGGAGTCGACTCTGACTCCTAGTGAGCCTACCCAGTCTTTATTGGCTCCATCCTTTCACCTTCCAGCTCTGTATTTGACAATGCTCCACTGCCCTTCACAGGGCTTTCACAATCAACTTTTTTCAGAAGCGACTGGCCAGGTCCTTCTTCCTAGTCTGTCTTAGTCTGGAAGCTCTGCTGAAACCTGTCCACCATGGGTGACCCTGCTGGTGTTTGAAAACCGGCGGCATAGCTTTCAGCATCCCAGCAACATGCAGCTGCCACAGTAAGATAACTGACAGACAAGTGGCGTGGTTCCCTGACCTGGAAACGAACCCCAGACTGCAGGGTGAGAGCGCTGAATCTTAACCACTAGATCACCGGGCTGGCTGCTTCCCATATACCCGAGATTAATTTAAGCACATTCTGAGTAACATGATAAAGTTATCTTTAGAAACATACACACACCAGTTTCAGAATGGCACCCCCTGGGGTCCCTGCTGCCAATTTGGTCCAGGAACACAAAGTCAGCATCTTGATGTCAGGCAGTGTCCTGGCCAACACCCACTACCCACTGCAGTTGGTGCTTTCTCAGAAGACAACACCTTGCTTTCAAAACTGTCTACTTTTTTGCTCAAAACAATGATGGATGGATGGATAGGTCTTCATTTGACTCACTACCTGAAAAATCAGCTTCTCATGTGATTTCCCCAAAGCAGAGTTAACTCACATAATTTTGTGTCACATACCAGGGCTCTTCCTTGCATAAAAAACAGTAAGATATCACCAAACTCTGGCCTGAAAGTTCTTCTAGGATATCTTGTGGTATCACCATTCCTAAGTGCATGGTAGTCATAAGTGACTTCATCAGCCAAATATGAAACTGGTTCGATACTGCCCCTGTAGGAGTCAAATTCTTATGCATTTACAACTTAATAAATTACCATTCAGGGTTGTATTAGCAAGTTTGCTTTGTTCCAGCCCTTTTATAGTTGAGACTCCCAGATTTCTGTTTCAGGTTGGAATTGGCAAATGAACTTTTCAAAGCATTTCATCCTCACAAGTCACATCTTGTCATCTTTCATATCCACATGAGACACCAAGCCCTATTTCACTCTTGTTTAAATTTTATTATCATTGTTATTAGGAATAAACCAATAGAAATAGGATTACAAAGGGAAAGGTTCAGGATGAATAACTTCTTCCTTATAAATTCAAACACAGGTGCACACACACATGCTGGTCTGTGTGAGTTACTTCCTCCCCACATTCTGTCCTCCTGCACAAACAGTTATACAAAACAGTCCGCACAACAATGTGAGCAGCTGGTACCACAACCTGAGCAAAGGACCCCAGTTGTGTCAAGTCTCAGGCTGACTCTTGGTCGAGATGACCAGCTTCTCCACGCTAAGAGTACTTGTGGTTTCATCCTCTTCATTTGACCCAAAATATCCCGGGAGGTCCAGCATCCTCTGCTCGGCTTCAGTGAGGCCGAATGGTGTATTGTCGTAGAAGGCGAACTCGGGGTGCACCGGGAAGCTCTGGCACTTGTCTTTCCGACATTGAGAAGGGCTCAGAGGACTGACCCTCTGGTAGCTATCTTTGGGGGCAGTGGGGGAGGGCTGCTTCCTTGAGACACTCCTGTGACTGGGGGACGGTCCCCGCCGAGCTCTGTGAGGCTCTGTTCTCTCGCCTCCTGCCACCAATCCCGCCTGACGATCCCCTAGGTCTGGCTTCCTGGTGGGCTGCCCCAAGGTGTAGGATTTAGGGAGGGGGCTTAGTGGACCAGCGGTTCCACCTGCCCCTTGGAAATGGTCCAGTTTCTCAGGAAGCGCGGCAGCACCCCGACTCTGAGGCCTGAACCTGTCTTCTGCCTGGTCCCAGGTCCGCGTCCTAGAACTGTAGGCGGGGTCCTGCCGTGGGGTCAGGGTGGACATGCTCCTCTCCCTGAAGGGCCGCGCCTGCTTGGTCTCGTGGAAACTGGCTGTCCTCCGGAAGTGGGAACTCCTGGGGTGGCTCCGCTCCGACAGCCCCCCTCTGCTGCCCACGTGCCTCATCTGGGATTTGCGGATCACGGTCTGGCTGGGGCTCACGGCACAAGTGGCCTGCGAGACCCCGACATCCAGCCTGGAGGGAGGCCTCTCCCCGGCGCTGACCGCGGGCTGGTCCAGAAACGGGGATTTGATCCTGAACTTGTTTGCGGCAGCTTCTTCCGGGTTCTCCAAGTCTAAGAGGGCGACGGCGGCGGCGGCGGCGTCGATGGCCGTGTCTGTCAGGGGGCTCTGAGACACGTGGTACACCTTGGTGGTTTCTGTCAGGCCTTTCTTTTTCATCTCCTTCAGCTGCTGCTGGGCAAGGCGGTAGCTGAACAGCGGTGGGATTATCTTCTGCGCGTTGGACTGGAAGCTGTCACTGCCGGAAGCGTCGTCCTCGGGAGTGGCCGGCACGCTGCGCCTGTAGGTCAGAGGGATGCCCATGTCCCCCGGGCCCCCCACAGGCCCGTCACCCCCATCCGAGAAGCTCCCGCGCTGCTCGCTCAGCTCGCAGATGTTCTCCTCATCTGAGTTCTTCCGGAAGCTGGGCGAGTGGAGGGAGTTGTGCCGAGCGGGGGTGCTGCACTTGGGGGGGCGGCCGAACTTCCTCCACAGCGTGATGAGGACGGTGGCCACGATGATGAACAAGCACAGCGAAATCCCAGTGACCGTCACGATGTTGTTGGACTTCACCGGGCCCTGCGGCTGAAGAGGAGACGGGCTGGATGGCCGGAAAGCTACAAAAAAGGCAAGAACAAATGTATTCTCTAGTAGTGTTTTCTCTGGTGGTTTTCAGGTCTCTGAGAGGCTTTTCTAAGGACAAAGATTTCTGGTCCTACATCTGCATCTCTGCTGGCAGCTTAAGCCAAACTAAGAAACAGAGACCCATGTAAGTGAGGTGACCAGATAAGCCACAATTAAGGTGATTCCTGGACTCGGGGGCTCCTGCTGACACTTGTCTCACATTTTTCACAAAGAAGTAGCATGAGGAAAGTTTCAAGGTAAAATCCAGGTTTTTGCTTACAATGATGTAAACATGGGATATCTGTAGTTAAATGTACCTTTGAGATGCACGTTGGAAAATTCCTACCAAGTATAAAACTTGAAATGCAAAATAATTTAGGTAGGTTGTACCTAAATTTGCACATCTCGAGAGAAATTGATAGGTGAAAGAAGATCTTCGGTAATACAACAGAATTCATTCCTCCCTTCTAATACCCAGGAACTGTCTTTCGTAAATGTTGAAGCCTCTGCTTTCTCATTCCTCTATTTTCAGCTGTCCACTTCCCTTCCTCCCTTCCATGTGGCCTTGAGTTTTCCTCTTCTTCTCTGCTCTCTCAAACTGGTTTGTCCCACAGTCATCAAAATGTTTCAGCAAGGCTCAGAGGCCAGCGGGGCCTCAGGCTGTACTGCCACCGAAACACCTGGGAACCTGAGACCACCTAATGCCACCAGGCCTCATCTCCCTTTCCTCCGTGGTCACTGTCCTCCATTCAAGCCCTTCCAGTCACCTGTCCTCTCTCTTCTTGCCTACTCTCTTATCACCACCAGCTCTCTGCGTCATCTGCTAGACCCACACTCTCCCACTCTCCCCTCTCCTTTCTACTGTACCCTGTGGTAACCAACCTCCTCAACATCCGGAATCTCTCCACCAAACACTCCCTTTGCCTCCTTGCCTTACCTGAAGACGGAATATCCTGCAGGACACAGCTTCCCCCTGCCCACCCTCTTGGGTGGAAGCTGTGACACATACTTTATAAGCAAACAGGGCCAGAAGTAGGGTGTATCCTGTCTCCTCATTCCTGACTGCCATTTTCAACCAACTCTTTCACCTCTGTATAAAACTTCTACTCTTTTGATGCCCGTGCCATCCACCCAAACTGCCCCCCGACTCCTCCTTCAACTCTGTTATCTGCCAACCTCGTGGCAGCCATCAGTCACTAGTACTTGAGTCCTACTTGAGTCCCAGTGCTTCAGTGTCCATCCAACATGTCATACCTTTCCGTTGTCTGCAGCTGCTCCTCTTCTGAAATCTTGAACTTCACAGCCCACTTTCTGGCTGTATCCTCCCCTCTCCTTCACTCATGATTACTACACTGGGTATTCAACCTCACTGCAACTTCAGATTCCCCAACCCTTGCATTTTCTCCCAATCTGCCAGCCACCTCCTGGCCTCACTTCTCTCCCTACACCCATGATCCATCACTTAAACCATTCTCCTGCCAAAACCTCAACTCTCTGGCCACTAATACTGAGCTATAGCCCTTTCCCTGCTCTGCAGCAAAAGTCCATCCCTAGATAAATCCAGGAATGTGGGTGTGGGAATCCCAGCAGATTCTCAGCTGCTGCACCCAGGCCCTGAGCTCTGGTGGAGAAAATAATGCACCCATGCAGGCCAGTGCCTCTACGCACTGACAGCGCCCAACCTCGGCTGCCCATAACTCCGTCCATGGCTCCCTAAGCAATTCTCTCTTCCATCTTCCATTCCAATAAAACTGCCTCAAAGTTTCACCACTTTCCTCACGCCCCCACCTAATCCCCTTCCTTGGCAGTCTGCTAGGTCACAAAAATAGACACCATCAGGCAAGTACATTCCCAACTTCTTCTGCCATCCTCTCCTCCCCCATAAACTTAGCAGCAGGCACATCTCTACTTACCTCTTTCTCTATGGAATTAGTGGGAGAAGTCTCTTCTTATAAAGCAAGTCCGCCCAGTACTCTCTAGGCCACCCTTCTCCAGGGGGATCGTCCCTTGGTACCAATTATCTCCAGCTTCTCCTTTGTGCAGCTCCACAGAAACATGCTCAAGCTCTTCTCACTTTGTAAAGACCTTTCTAGAACCCTCTCACTACTGCCATAGCTGTATCTTGCTCCTGGTATTCCTAGCCAAGCTTACAGAAAGAGGAGTCCACATTTGCTGACTTACTGCTTCCACATCGTCGCCTCTGGCTCCTGCAACCTGTCCCCAGGATTCCAATGAAACGGGTCCTGTCGAGGTCATTAATGATCTAATAGCCAAACGACAAATGCAAAGGCGCTCTGTCCTGATATTCCTTGACTGCTGCAGCACTGGTTACTGTCTTGACACTTCCTGTGAGTTTTTCTCTTCTTGGTTTCAATGATAACATTCACTTAACTAACTGGAGAGAAGAACATGAACTTTGGAGCCAGGGAGATCTAGATCTCATCCTGGCTGCAATAGCTCTGCTCTCTCCATCAGCATCCCAGACACCTTCACCTCCACATGCCCAAGACTCATCATCCTCCCCCCAGAACCCCCCAGTACGATATGTCCAATCTCAACGGCATGGCCCTGCTGTCCATGCAGTTGCCAGTACCAGAATCCTGGGTTTCATCCCTGATGCTTCCCTCTCCATCACTCACCACATCAGAGTCTTGGAATCCCTCTCTCCTCTGCATCCCCATTGCCAGTGCTTCATTTCTTACCTGGGTTAGTGAAGAACTCTTAACAGGCCTTGCTGCTGCCACCCCTACCCCTTCTGATTTATATTCCACACTACAGCCGAGAGATCTCTCTAGAATATAGGTCCAAACCTTCACAGCCCCTCAGAATCTGTCTCCTGCCTACCTGTCCAGCCTCGTTTTTACCACTCCCTCCTGACACACTATCCTCTAGCCACATGAAACCATTTTCCATCCTCTGGGTCTCTTAATGTGCCACTTTCTTCCATGCTTTCCTCCATTGCTCCCTTTGCTAAAATTTCCCTTCTCACCTATTTCACCTGGTGACACCTACTCAGCTTTCAAACTTCAGTTCAATTATCACCTCCTCCAAGAGCGGAGGTGTTCCCAGCATACGTTATCACCCCTGTAAGCATCCATAGCAAGCTGTGGATACCTTCATCATTGTAGGCTCTCTATTGTACTGTGTATTGTGCCTGTTTATATGTCTGCTGAGCTACTATATCATAAGCCCCTTCCAGACAGGGACATGTCTTATCCATATAGTCCCAACCCAGTCACAGTAACTTGCACATAGTTGATACTCAATAAATGTTAGATTAATTAATTGATTCATTATTAAAAAGGTAACCGCAAAATGATCAATATCCCACCAGACAGAACGTGGGTACAAGGGCTATTGGATCCTCCCACTCTTGTATTGAACAAGACGGACCAAATTAATACAGAACTACCCTCAGACTTTGGCACAAAAATATCCTTTCAAAGCCAAACAAAACTCTAAACTCTCAACCAAGTGAAAATAGTTGAATGATGACAGACTTGATTGCTGACTCATCACTTCTTCCATCTGCAGTGGCTGCTTAGGTCAGTGGGTAGCAGCATTGCTCCGGTACATTATGGAACCCCTTACTTAGCTGTCATCTCTGACTCTGGCTGGTTCCCTGCAAAACTATGGCTGGAGGAAAGCCCAAAAGCTGCGGACCTCGCCCATCTCTGCCTCATCTAGCCTTTCCCCCTTCACCAAAAGTGATGGAGATTTCCTGATGCTAAGCGGCCTGCAGACAGATCTTTAGATTTCCAAAGAGCGGAAAATAGGTTGAATAGGAAAAAGAGAACACTTGGAAGAAATGACCATTTTTACCAATGTAAGCATTTAACTGAGGACCACTTAGAGTAGAAGTAGGGTACCTGTAGCACTTACCCTTTTCACTAATTTAGAATGTACAAATTTCTAGTTCCCACCTGGAATTAAAGAGTTGAGATGCCAGAACATGAAATAATACCACATATCCTAAAAATGATTGCAAATTCCAGGCTGTTGGTGCTTCTAGAAAGCTAGACTGGCTTGTATATTAAGGCAATTATTCAAGATAGGTAGCTTAGTAGATAGGTGTCATATCTAGGTCCCTGCTTTCTAGCTTTATGGTCTCGGGCAGGTCACTTACCCTCTCTGGGCCACCGAGTCCTCATCTGTATGTGGAGATCATGATGTACCTACTTCATATGTTCAAGGCACTTAGAAAAATGCCTGGCAGGCAGCAAGCTCTCAAGATTTGAGCCCAACATAATAATCCTTACCTTATAGAATTATTGTGAGCTGTAAGTGAGCTAATGTATTTAAAGTGCTGGCACATAGCAGATGGTCAATAAATGGTTGACACTGCTGTCACTTCCAAGGGTGCAGTAGAAGCCAGTGGCAATTAATTTTAAGTTCATCTTAGTATTATGGAACTCTACATGGAATATCTTAACCCGATTCTGTTCTCCCAGAATTGAGAGGAGCAGGCATATGTGGAGGAAGTTATACACAAGGAAGGAGCTGTGGAAAGTGAAGAGGACTTGAAAAGAGCAGACAGAGAAGAGAGCCTTAGACAACAGCATGAGACACAACTGGAGAAAGAACAATTCAGGGTGGGGCCCAGGGCTTATGAAAGAAGAGGGGCAGGGTGAGGGCTAGGAGAAGAGCCTGGGCCTGAGGCTGTAATAGGAAAACACGGAAGTGAGAATATCCTCAGGATGCTAGAATAAAGAGAACAAAGCCTACAGTATTGGCTGCAAAGACGAGATAGCAACAATGATTTTCTAAGGCCACAGGTCGGGACACTGGCCAAGATGTAGCCAGATGCCTGTGGTTTTGGCTAAAAGGTGCTCCTTAGCCAAAAGTTGTGTTGAGAGCCAAACACAGAAAAACACCTAACTTCTCCCTATCCCAAAGGGAAAAGGAACTAGGGATGGTTTTTTAACCTGGAACTGGACAGTGGAAGAAGGCAGGACTTGACAGAATGACTTTATCTGAGAGTTGGGACCAGAGCAAAGGCCAGCCAACTAAGTGGAGGGCTGATTGTATATCAGAAGGTGGGATGGTGTGTGGGACGAGCAAGGAGCCTTTATTACTATAACCTATGCCAAATGAATGGGATGCAGCTAACTAAGTCATGTGAGCATCACATCTATGGACCATTCACATCACTTATTGAGCATCTACCAGTGTGTACCTTCAAGATGCTTAGACGATTAAGGAAAAGTCAGTCTCCAGGTGAAGGAAAGAAGAAATCTCCCCACCTTCTCCTGGGTAGGGGTGGTATGGAACACATGTAGAGCCATTCAAGGGACAAGACAAGCTGTCTTGCCTCGTTCTGACAAATAACCATCTGTGTGGTCCCCTAGGGCTTCTCTGGGATGATAAGGAGAAGAAAACCTTTTGAATATTTTCCCACAGTTTTGGTGGGGAGAAGTAACAAAACAAAAAAACTCTTGGGAAGAAATGATCATCCCACCCATTTTTGTATTTTTAAAAATTATTTAATATATCTGAAGTTTTAAGTTAGATAGATTTCCGTGTCATTTCCTGATCTTCCACAGTGGTAAATGCCCTGTCATCCCACTGGCCAGTTACTCCCAGTCATAGACACACTAAGGAATACAGGGTTAGTACAGCCAACAGCAATAACAGAACGTTAATGAGTCCACCCCCGAACTCAGACTGGTGACTTTCAGGCAGCTTGGGTTCAAGAATCTCTCAGATGGAGGCTCTGAGGAGAGACTCCTGAAGGCAGAATACCTACCAGCACACTCCTCCAGGGAACACAGGGAGGTCTCCGAGGACATTCCGGGGCAGCCAGGTCTGGAGGGGAAGGAAGTCAGGCACACGCGGCGACGCTCTCTGACACCATCCCCACATGTGGCACTACACTGGCTCCACGGCTGCCACAGTCCCCAAGTTTCTGCAAGGACATTAGCCATGCTTTTAATGCTAGTTCATTTGAGAATCAGACTTTAACTGTACCCAAATGAAGCAGCCAACTCAAATCTCAGGTCTTGAAAAGTCAGTAAATAAAAACATTCCTAAAGATGTGAAAAAGCTGGAAAAGAGTGTTGCTCCTACCCTTAACACAAAGAAAGGCTATATAATCTACAAAACACTAACCTTCCTAGAACCCCACAGAGGTAAGATCACAGGGCCACCAACTAGCCTGGAATATAAGGAAAGACAGGATGCAAACACTGCTTACCTGGGGCAGACACCAGGCCTCATATAAGCTGGTGAGAAGTCATCTAAAAATGTAATGAACTGCTAGAGGCCTAGCATGGGCTAGCATGGGAATATAGGACCCCTGGGAGCCACATATGCAGGGGGAATTTGTACCCATTTGCAGGCTCTTCCCGGATCTCAGCAGATGCTCACAAGGACTGAGAGCAGAGAAAGCCTCCCTTGTGATGGAAGCCCAAGCAGGGAAGGAGCAGCGCTGTGGGAAAGACACAGACCTCACCCAGACCCTCCTCCACATCTGCTCTATCAACAAAAGCCTCGACCACTGGGGACAAGGCAGCAAACCTTGTAACTCTAAGAGCACTGGTTGAAACTCAGTGCCACTACGGAATGGAGAAGGAAGAAAATCCTTCACCCCAGGGAGGAGCAGACAATATCCTGGGCCCAGACTATGAGAGAGCTTCTACCACTGGGGAGGGGCAGGATCATCAGGAAGGCCCCATCACTGAGACTTTGGGGCACAGCACTTGCCTGAGACTAAGGCTGAACTGGAACAAGAGGATGCTCTCCCACACCCATTGCCCGACCCCCATGCTGCACCAGGCCAGCAATTACCACGTATCAAGTAACAACAGTCTACTGCTGAGGCAGGGGCAAGAGTGACAGGAAAACCTCTCTGATGTACAGGCTCAAGCCTAAAGCTGAGGGTGCAACAGAAGCATGGAGAAAAACCCTCTGGCAACCCAACTCCTACCCTAATCACAAAGTAACATTAGAAAATTTTGAACTCTGTCATGCACTGAAGGTAGCCATAGCAACAGCAAAAGCCCAAACAGCCCCAATTCCTTACCACATTGACCCAATCCCCACACTAAAGGCCTAGCAAAAACAGGGTATGCCCATTTCCAGGCATAAATACTATCTGTCGGTGTCTACAATTCTAAAAAAGATGTCCAGCTTTCAAACAAAAATTGTGAGATACACAAAGAAGCGAGAAAAAAACCATAAACCATCTAGAGACAAAGTAATCAAGAGAACCAGACTCAGATGTGACCCAGATATTGGAACTATCAAAGAGAGAAGTTAAAATAACTATAATTAATATGTTAAAGACTTTAGTGGAAAACATGAGCAAGATGCATGAACAGATGGAAAATTTCATCAAAGATTCATAAGCTTAAAAGAATCAAGTGGAATGAAATGAATAGCGTGCTAACAGAGATGAAGAATGCCTTCCAGAGGCTCACCAGGAGACTCGACACAGCTGAGGAAAGAAGCAGTGACTCTGAATACAGATCAATAGAAATCACGAAAACTGAAACACAAAAAGGAAGAAAAAGAGTGAACAAAACAGAATAGAATACACAAGAGGTCTGGGACAATATCAGATAGTCTCTTATACAAGTAACTGTCAAATAGCAGGAATGTATTATGTGTTTATAGGGCATATAAAGTAAAATGTATGACAACAATCACACAGAGAATGGGAGGAATGAATTGGGAGTGTACTGTCACAAGACCCTTACACTACATGTGAAGCAATATAACATTATTTGAAGGCAGACTGAAAGCAATTAAAGATGAATATTGCAAATTCTAGGACAACCACTAAAAAACATTTTAAGGTAGAAACAATAAACCAACAGTCTAAAGTAAACCATAAAAAATATTCAATTAATACAAAAGAAGCCAGAAAAAAGGGGGAAAAGAAACAAAGAACAGATGGAACAAATATAAAACTACCAATATGGTAGATCTTGGGGCTGGCCCCGTGGCCGAGTGGTTAAATTGGCACGCTCCACTGCGGCAGCCCAGGGTTTCGCTGGTTCGGATCCTGGGCATGGACATGGCACTGCTCATCAAGCCATGCTAAAGCGGGGTCCCACATGCCACAACTAGAAGGACCCACAACTAAAATATGCACCTATGTACCGGAGGGCTTTGGAGAGAAAAAGGAAAAATAAAATCTTAAAAAGAAAAAAAGCTGGTAGATCTTAATCCAACCATACAATGATTACAGTAAATATAAATAATCTAAAGACACCAATTAAAAGACAGATTGTGAGACTGGATAAAAAAGCATGACCCAACTACATGCTGTTTAAAGAAAATACCTTAAATACAAATACATAAATAGGTTAAAAGTAAAAGGATGGAAGAAGTTATACCTTGTGAACATCAATCAAAAGAAAACTGGAGTGGTTATATTAACGTCAGACAAAGTAGATGCCAGAACAAGGAATACTACCAGGGATAAAGAGGGACAATACATAGAGATAAAAGGGTCAATTCAGCGAGGAGACTTAACAACCCTCACAAGACCAGAGCTTCAAAATACATAAAAAACACTCCCCAAACAGTCATTATTGCTTGATAAATGCAAACTTCTCTTCCAAGCATAGGTGCAACCACTCCCAGATAGAATAACTGAGTAGTCCCCTCTTAAAAAATAATCCTAATTGCCTACTCTATCAGCACCCATCCAGCCCCAAGACCCATCAGGTCACGCCAACACTAGGCACCAAAACAACCTCTGCATAAAAGCCCTTCTTCATCCTTTATGGAAAAAAAACTCATACCACAGTCAAAGGTATATAAAGCACTATGAAAACATGAGGAGAACGTGGAGGGCAGAGACATTCTCAGGTGAGCCAAGTGGTGCAATCTTTGGAGTGAGTGACTCATGGAATATGAGTTCTTCACAGCAATTAAAAGTTTCTGGGATCTTCACAAGAGTGGGAGCATTACAAACCAGTATCCTGGACTCCCATCAACTGAGGTGTGGTAATTATGTTCCATCCAGAGGTCCAACTGAACACAATATCGGTTCTGTGCCTCCCAGATCCCACTGCAGCTTCTCAAAGGGTAGAACAATGAGCCAGCTTTGTCCTCAAGCTTCAGAGCTGTCCAGACACTAAGCCCCCAGTGCTCGCAAAGCTTTGGGACTCTCATATTAAAGTCTCTCTAAGTTAAAGTATTATGATTTATTTTTCAAATATCTACTAGGAATTCCACTACTGTGAAATCTAAATTGAAAATTAAGTCAATGTATAGTTTATCCTTCCCTTGTGCTCATATTTAAGACCACAAAAGGGAGAATTACAAAAGCTGAGAATCTTTCTGTTATTCTTTCTTAACTCTGCCTTTACTTTACATAAATGTAATTTATTTAAATACTGAAAGTCATTTGTCAAACGGAAAACAAAAATTTCATTAGTAGGTGCCAGAAAAAAATGAAAGTTTTAATAAAAGCTTGAATCTTAATGTCAAAAATCTCATTTTGAAATGTTGTGTCCTTTGCCCTTGAAAGTGAAATCACAGCTTATATGATAATCAACAGTGAAAATAAGCAAACATTTAAGCTACGTTTTGTCTTTTTATTCCAGATCAAATTAATCAAATAAGAAACACAGGAAAACATTAAAATAAAGCAATGGAAAAATTTAATCAGGCAAATAAAAAAATGCCTTAAGTAACTCTATCTGTTCCCTGAAGATTTCTACTAATAACTTTGAGGGAAATACTTGGCAAAATGGGAAGTAATTAAATAACTGTAGTTCATGTTTTAGAAATGAAGAGCAAGATGACCAATATTCCAAATAGTCTTAACTTTATGAATGGAAGGCTGTCTGTTTCGTCCTGTTTAGATGTCCACACATGCGTTCACACTCCATAACAAACCTGTTTGCCAGGATAAATACCTTTCAGGCCACTCGAGAGGATATTAATTCTGAATGAGCAAAATTTTTCTGGAATAGGAGAAGGGAGATTGTTTCCACCCCAAGACTATCTGAAGGAATGCAGCCTATGAAATATTCACATCTGCAAGACATTTCGCTCAAAAGACTAAGGTAACTAAACAAAACATGCTTATAAGAAGATTCTACTGACATGAGTGAGTAGCTACAAGCAGCAGTAGGAGCAAAGTCTCCTGGATAAGCAGCTCAGATTTTCTGGTCACAGAACAAGGCTCACCTATATTGGCCAGTGGACTCCAAAGTGAGTTATATGTCGCTCAAGGGGGTGGGCAGCACAAGATGAACCCGTGAGACAAGGAGGAAAATATTAGAACTTTTTTTAATCTAAAAGCTTTATATTGTTTAATACATGGGTGGACAGCTGATTATATGGGAGGCACCATAGAATAGTGGTAAAAGCAAACTGTCGAGCCAGTCTAACCACCAGTGGTGGTTTAGCCACTTAACCACCATTGACCTTGTGCAAGTTACTTAACCTTTCGGTGCCTCCATTTCTGCACCTATAAAATTGACAGCCCTAACTCATAGGGCTGCTATGAAGATTAAATGGGTTAATATTCATAAAGCACTGAGACCAGTGCCTCATGCAAAGTAATCACTATATAAATGTTAGCTTTATCATGTCACATGGTCACATACAGCACGTCAGCTGTCCTAAAGGGATCCCAGAGGAAGAGGGGGAGCTGCACTGAATGAAAGGGTTTTACTGGTTCATTCACTTTCATGGAAGTGACGAGTATTACAGCATCCAAGGGTCTGCTTACAGGGATTTTTAAATTATATTTTCTAGTTTTAGGTAAACTAACTCACAAAGTAGACAAGTGGCTTAAACCGATTTCAGCAAAGGATTAAAGATAAAACCATTATCGCAAACAGCTACAAATAAGAACAAAATGACAGGGGTGACAGCACTCCTATTCTTGGTAAAAAGCTCCTGTTTAGTCATTATGAAGGAAAAACAAGATCATCTATTCGGAGAAACAAAAAGACGGCCAAAAATGTTAAAATATCAAGAAAACTATGTATTAAATATGTACAATTTTTGTCAAAAAATAAGTAAAAAAATAAAAATATGTGAATATGAATTTATACCCTCTATCAATAATAATTCTCAACTCAAATATATATATTTTTGGCCTTGAGATACAGGGTCCATACTCCCTATCTGAAACTCTTGGGGCAGATGTGTTCAGAATTTAGAATTTCTCAATTTCGATTTTTTCAAGTTATTACAGTGCCTGTGCTGTATATTACTAACACTCCCCTAGCGGGATCTCAGGCAGCATCCCATAACCAAACGCATTAACATTTCTGCAGAGAAAAATATAAACATTCACACTAAATAGGATAAATGAAAATCATAAATAATCATTTTTGGCAACATCTATTATATATTTGCTGTAAATCGTTATTTACACACTATCTTCAGGCCCCAAGGGGACAAAAATCCATAGGACTTAGTGATTTATTATTCATAGGAGCTGAAGGAGAAGAGGAAGACGCCTGGGTTTCTGGTTTGAACAATGAGATGGGAGGTGGAGTCCAGCACTGAGGAGCAAGATTGGGGGTAAGATGATGAATCCAATTCCAGGTACATTGCTTTTGAGGTGCCTGGGAGCCATCTGAGGGGTGACAGCTATTCAGCAGCTCTTGGATGCAGGGGAGAGGCGCCAATCTGGAGTCGTTGGCCAGGACAGTAATCACTTAGGAAGTGTGTGAGGAGTAAAACAATGCAGAAGTCCAACACTGAAGGGATGAGAGGAGGTGGTGGAACTGGCAGGCAAAGGAGACAGCCACGGAGGTAGGAGGTAAACAAGGTGAGTATGAGGTCACGGAATCAAGGTCAATGAAGATACGGAGGACTGAAAAGCACCCCCAGATTTGGAGACCTGGAAGTCGTCTGCTGGCTGCTTTAGTGACACCATTTTCAAGGGAGGGGTGTGGGTTTCGAGTGGGTTGAAAAGTGAATGTGAAGTGAAGAAATGAACCCCAAAGTGTAGGCAACCTTTTCAAGAACCTGGACTATAAAAGGAAGAGAGAAAGAGGGTCTTAATTGTTGGAGAACCAGGGGTTGAGGGGCTGGGTCTGTTTTGTTTTTAGATAAGAAAATTAAGTACATCTCAAAGTTGATGGGAATGAGCCAGTAAAGAGGGACAGTTAAAGACAGGAGAGAGAGAGGATAACGATTAACACAAGTTTCCTGAAATGAGCGGAGAGGCTGGGATCCACAGTGGAGGGGAGGGTTGACCTTGTACCGGAGGAATGACACCTCTCCTCCGGTGACAGCAAAGAAGGGGGAGAGGATGGGACGATGCCTGTAGGCCGACAGAGATTTCAGTGGGAGGGCGAGGGAGCTCACACCTGGTGGCTTCCAGCTACTCTGTGTGGTCAGAGGCAAAGTCAGCTCTGAGAGTTAGCCAGGGAGTAGGTGAGGTCCAAAGAGAAAGCAGGAGGTCTAAACGAGCTGTGGTGGGGAACGGGAGCAGAGCCGACCAGGGCGCCTTACTGGGTGGCACGGTGAACCCAGCGGAGAGGAGAGGCATGACCCACCCACACTGGCCCCAGTGTGCTTGGGTGTGACCTTCTCGTCCAGCTTGGGTACAGTGGGCGGCTGGCAGATTGCTGCATCCATGCAGAGCTGGGGTGTGGCCTGGCAGGTGCAACGGAAGAACAACAGGGCAGAGGAGTTTACGGTATTAGTAGGAAAGTGATTAAAGGGATGGGCCACAGAATCTAGGCCAGATAGAGAGGTAAGTGCAAGCAGGGAAGTGGCCAGTGGGCGGGGACAGAGTCAAAGGAAGGGGACGTCTTCTAAAAAGAGAATGTGGGTGAATTTGGAGCAAAATACACTTGGAGTTACAAAGATGGCCCAGGTTTGGGCCATGAGGGGGCACAGGCTCAGTAGGGATGAAAGTAAGAGCATATGTAAGTGACCCAGGTAATCTCTGCCAGATTAGCCTCTTGCCAAGACCAGGCCTGCACCCAGCAAAAGGGAAAGAAAGGCAGAGGAACATGCGGGGTGGAGGGGATAGTGATAACCCCCTTTCCTGTGATTAGCTAGGGCATTACCCAAAGAATCCAGAATTTGAAGAAGTTTAAAAATCTTGCCCTGTAATCTCACTAAACAGACTTCCTTCCTCTAAGGAAGGAGATGTACTCAGCTGAAGGAAGACAGAAGTTACTAAACACGATTTGGGATTTAGCTTTGAATTCTGATCGTACCTGCCATGGATTTGCCATGTGACATAATAATATAATTTTTAAAATATAACGTAATAATAGCTAATGTTTATTGGTGCTTCCTATATGCCAGGCACTATGCTAAGAACTGTATCCATTTCCTTCATTCAATTCTCACAACTCTCAGAGGTAGATACTCTTACTATGTCCACTTTACTGATGGGGAAACCGAGACCTAGAGAGGTTACATGAGTGGCCAGCCAGGTCTGTTTATCGGGACTCTTGACTTTTTATATAAGGATGATAATGCCGTTTGGGACATTATGAGGAGTAAACCATAAAAATTATGATATAGTTCATAGAAAATTAAGTTCACTTAAATTCAAAATCATAATTTTGATTGCATGAAGGCATCAATTTGATTTAAAAAATTTTTTTTAAATCTCAATACCAACCTATATTTCTCTGAATTAGCATGCACTCCTTCTCCTTTGTGGAAAAATGGCTTCTGCTGGAAACACCAAAGTCAAAACAGTACTTATTCCTCCCCATGTCAAACAAAGTGCAGTTGAATACTGTTCTCTCCCAAGTTCAGGCTGTTTTCAGCCAGTCGAATGGTCGCTTCCCCAGGGCGTCTGGGGGCTTCCTTGAAGATGGCGACCACTCCTTGGACAAAGATGCATGGTGGGGGCAGCACCATCACCTCCACCCCAGACTCACATGTGAGTTCCGGCACCATCACTAGTTTGTATCCAAATTTCTGGGCCAGGTCAATGGGTCCTGTGGAGGTAATGACCGAGTCTCGGCCAAGCAGCTTCAGCACCACAGTGACATAGGCTTCAGGCCCCACAGGTGCACAGCCAAACTCAACCCATTGGCCTTGAGAGAGTTCTGTCCTCTTGCTAGTTCTTATCTCCAGTGGCTGTCCCTGACTCTTTCTTGCCTCGGGAAGACTGTTGGTGAAGATGACATCCACCAAGATGTTGGGCTTGTCCACAGGGAACGGGCACAGTGGCTGATTGGTAAAAAGGCCCACCTGGAAGGTACCTTCTGCTGCCTTGGATGTCCTATTTAAGTCAACGTGAAAGACAGGCCATTCCACCTTGGGAAAGGCACTTTTCTCCCACGAGGGGACGGGAGTGCTGTTGTCTGCTGCTTCCGGAGTCATCGTGAACCAGTAGTTGCCAGCCTCTTTGAAGTAGAAGCACTCAAACTCGAGCGTCCCCTGGGACTGGTTGGTCAGAAGGTACTTGGTGGTAACAGTCTGGTTGGTGTCAGCCTCCAACGACAGGACAGATACATTCCTCAGCATCCCATTAGCACCATCGAAATAATGGAAATCCACAGACACCGTGTGGTTGCTTAGCGCTACATGGCCTGGCTCTCCCAAGAGGAGGTATTCAGCTTCTCCAAGAACTGAAATGAAATGGTCAGAAAGGGCTTTAAAAAGGTGTTTTGAGCAGGACTATTGGTGCCATTGAAGAAAACAGCATTTTAGACACAAGAGAAGTCTGAACTGAGCCAAGGATGATGTAAAATGATGCCGAGTGCTTATCCTGGGAGCTGGGCACTGTGCTGCTCCCATTCTAAAGGGGCTTGTTCCTACATTTCATCTTTCATGGTTATGTTTAAAGTAACTAATCAGCGATAAATACTCTGAACTCACAACACTGAATAATGTAATATATTTGCAATGAAAATCTACAGTGCAAGAGTAACGACTCTCAACATAAAAATCCAACACCTCACTTTTCTCACTGTAATCAAATTCTGGTGTTTAAGTATTTGGGGAAAATGGATTTACAGTGAAGTGAAAGAAAGCTTGGTTTAAATGATATAATATAAACTGCTCTAGACTATTTAAAATGTAAGATCCCAAATATACTTCAAAGTTATTATTTTCTGATATTCAAGACAAGTACTTGGGCATTTTCACCAGTAAAGGAACCGGTGCCCTTGGTTTGTATGAGGCAGAAGTGTTTAAAGGAATAAGAAATGTTGACACTATTCTCCAAGGATCATCCAAGGGGTAGAGTGACCATTTATGAAGTAGCCTGGCTTGCCCTTGGCAATTTTAAGGACATTACAGTAAGTCCTATTGGCCTAGAGAGAAGAGATGACTACTAGCCCACAAGTATCACTCAGTTAGGATCAATCATACCTTCTTAAAAAAGACCTATCTGAGCAGCTGAAGTAGAGGGTGGAAAAAACAGACACACAAGAATCCTTGTTTCTATTTTGAATCTTATCCAAATACATATCAAAGGAGACAGAATTTGGCAAAGTAATAATCAGCTGGCCCATGGCTGCGGTAAGAAATAATTCTAGACTTAAGGGGCTGCAGCATCCTTTTGGTTGAAAAACAACATATGTATGAATTTATTAGTCTTAATATGTATACATAATATAATACAATATATTAATAATAATAACATACACATCCTATATGTCCAAAAGACTCAATGTGTTGTTTGGGTTGGTAATCTTTAAATATACCTTACATGTATTCAATCAATGATTGTTAGAATCAGCACATGAATATATGGGCACATAAAGGTTTGGGTTTGTTTTTTTTTAATTAGTTCAGCATTTTACCCATTTCTTATTTAAGATGAGGTGAAATAAAATACATAAAACTTGGACAGACCTGAATGCTTGATCACCACTTGCTTGGAAACCGTAATATGATAAAGCTCTTTTTTTTCACTTAGTACAGAGGTTGAGGGATACTCCCCTTTGGGTGGAGATGACTCACTAAGACTGAGAACACAGGTCAGATTAATTTGAATCTGATGGGGCAGGATGGTTCTGAGATGCATTTTAAGATCAAGAGGCATACACCCCTTAGCTAACTAATGAAAGCCTACTGTCAAGGACAGAGATTGGCAATGAGGCAGATCAGATTCTGATTTGATGGGCAGCCAGCTAAAGAAAGAGACACACGTGCTCACTTGGAAATGGAGAAAAAAGATACAGTTGATGGGTACCAGCAGTGGCAAAGAGAGAACTTGCTACTTTACTCTAAAACCTTTGTTTTTACAAAGAAGAATACATTCTCATTTGGAAAACTACAGTTTGGTTGTATCATATCCTGACTACTACAGTACAGTCACGACTCGCTTAACAGTGGGGATATGTTCTGAGAAATGTGTTAGGCGATTTCATCATTGTGTGAACATCATAGAGTGTACTTACACAAACCTAGATGGCATGGCTTCCCACACACTAGGCTATATAGTACTAACCTTACAGGAACGCTGTCGTATATGTGGTCCATTGTTGACTGAAACCTCGTTATGGAGTGCATGATTGTATAGTGTTCTCTATTCTCTCATTTCTTCTCTCTCCATTCCTTTATTGTATTTAAAGTAACTCATGTCTCAATATAAGCACTTTTTTTTAAAAAAAACTAACTGGTAGCGACATATTTAATCAACATCAAGTGATATTGATAGAGAAGAAGGGAAAAAATCCAGCTCTATGAAAATATCTCCTTTTCCCTCAGTAGCTTGTGCACTCAACTTCTATGTTCTGCTCTATTTTACACTCACTCAACTTTTATTTTTACATTCCAGTGAGATATTTTGATCTCAACAATGACAAACATCCTAGCAGATTTTATTTAAATAGAAGACTTTGATGTCTTTATTTACCATTTCAAAACCAGGGATACTTTTATAATTTTTTGTACGAGGCTGTTACACATAGAACAATCTGTTTTTAAGTAGGGATCAACGATTCTAAAAGAAATGAATCCCAGATTGGTTTTCAGTAAATCAAGCATCTTCTTGTTTAACTAAACTTCTTAAGAAGAAAAGACTAGGGAAGGAGATTCCCCGGACACAATGAACAATATACACTCTGGTCTAATGAAGTGGATATGCCACTGATGTGACACGAGCCAGGATGCTCTGTCTCTTGAATCATAATTTCTTCATCAATTTGAAAACAATTTCCACTCTCATACCATCAACTGCTTAGACGAACTGCTATGAACTATTTGGAAATCATCAAAAGAAGAGAGTATTACATTGTTGAATCTATCGGTTCAGTAGTTGCAGACAACTGAGAAATGAGCTCTATTTTTTGAGGCAAAAATGCAGTCCCTTAAGAGAACCCAGGGTTGCAAGGGTCACAGTCTAAAAGGTACCGCACTGGAGACCCTGCCTTGCCTCCTCCACACAGGGTCGACATCAATGCATTTCTAAACCTCACACTGATGTTTCTTTGTTGACACCTATAGCATTAAGTATGCTCACAATACTCACCGCAGTCGCAGAGCACCACCAACAAGAGATTTGAAAAGTCTTTCAACATTTGTTTCATTCTGATCAGCAAAATCCCAGGTCTTTGGTCTCCTCATGTCCTTTCTCGCATCCAAATTGTGAATTTTTTTTTCAAAAACACCTGAAACCAGAACCTCAAAAAACGCATGGCTCTGTTCAATGTGATTCATAAAATAGTAATCATGAAATGACAAAACCATTCTAAGAAGTCAAATTTCCTAGTTGATACTGAAAACAAAATAAGGAGGACACTAATTTTTCCCGGGGAAATGATCTGTAATTCTGCATGTCCCTTTTGTTCCGTGATAGCTCACCTGTTAAGAACATTCAGGTATGCCCAACACCAAGATTGTCTTTGCGAAACAGAAAGTCTTTCTCTTTATAGCACATCCTTACATGGAGAGTTTGCTATTATTTGCTTAATTTCATCAAAGCCAATAGCCAATCTAAATGATACATCTGCTAGTCATTTCACAATGATTAATATACTAAATTTTTGCCAAAGTTTCATTGCACTGTGTAGACCTGCCTTGCTTCCACAAATGGGCTTACCAACACTGTCTCTCTTACACAATTGGTGTGTTAGTAGGATTGCTTCATTTCTTAATGCCTAGGAGCTCCATCAAAACTATCAGACCTTTAGAAAAGATACCCAGGGTATTACAATTAAATGAGAACTCCCTGTGACCCTGAGTCCCTTGTTTAGGGCACTGTAAAGAGAAAACACAAATAACAATTATCATCTTCTGTCAGTCTTCCAATACTTGCCGCTGCTGGTATCCGTCAGGAGACAGACGATTTCATGCGGCAATCTTCCCAAAGCACCTAGGAGGGCAGGAAAGACCCTGATGGCCTGTGGTTCACAATGACTTGTGGAAGGAGGCACTTTGATATAAACAGACTATTAGGTGATAGAATAAGATGTAGGGCATTTAAGTGCCACTTTTGTCATACCAAAGTCTAGTAAACTATGGGCTACTAAACATAACCAAATGTATATTTTCTTAATGTTTACATTCCCATTATGCACAGCTAATATATTTTTACTAAGCATATTATATTCCAATATATGTATGTTACATCCCTTTAGATAAGACAGAAATTAATGGAATGTAAAGAATTGATGGAAATAATAAAAAATTCAATGGAAAGAGAACTGGTGTGTCTGCACGAGCTTTTTTTTTCCTTTTGAGGAAGATTAGCCCTGAGCTAACATCAGCTGCCACCATCTTCCTCTATTTTATATGTGGGACGCCTGCCACAGCATGGCTTAGCAAGTGCTGCGTAGGTCCACACCTGGGCTCTGGGCCCTCGAACCCCAGGCCGCTGAAGCAGAATGTGGGAATTTAACCGTTGCACCACAGGGCTGGCCCAGGAGGTTCCTTTCAGTAGAAATTAGCTGAACAGAGGAAATACTGGACTTCCTCAAAGGGAAGCAGAGATTTGAAGTGTAATTATGCAGATGATTAGAGCTCCCTCCCCTCCCAAACAAAAAAAGGGAAATTCAGTTTTGCTGGAATTAAGCATAGATTGGACCTAATCTTTTCCTTGAGCGGGGATGGGAAACTTGGCCAAAGACAGCAGGTGAGCATCATTGGATCTCCTGGGCAAGTGTGGGTGCTGAGGGCACTTTAAACACTTCCTTTAAGTCACTGATCCTCAGTAACCAAAGAAAGGAGGAGCAAGGCTGGCCCTGTGGCTGAGTGGTTAAGTTTTCGAGCTCTGCTTCAGCGGCCCAGGGTTTCTCTGGTTCGGATCCTGGGCGAGGACATGGCACCACTCGTCAGGCCATGCTGAGGCGGCGTCCCACATGCCACAACTAGAAGGACCCACAACTAAATATACAACCATGTACTGGGGAGACTTGGGGAGAAAAAGCAGAAAAAAAAAAGATAAAAAAAAAAAAAGAAAGGAGGAGCAAGTGATCTGTAGCTCCCAAAAGTTGAACTTGCTTCTCCCAAATTGCTTGCTTCCCCGTGACAATCATTTCTTAAAGAAGCTCCTAATCACAACTGATTTTGCAATTATAACACATTTTCCTTCTTTGAAAATGACCAGTAAAACACAGAATTGTGTGATAATCTACATTTAGAGCTGAATGGAAATGGAATTACAAAATACACCAGCCTACCTGAAAATCATAATAAGGATGTTTTTAAAAATGTTCTCACTTTTGAAAATAAATGCTCAATTTTTACCAGCTCAACCATTAATTTGAAGATATCAACAGAACACCCCAGAATGGAATGGAAGGCTGGATAAAAAGCACTACACTTTTTAAAGAAGATAGCATGCTTCTTTAATTTTCCTTTTTTTACACCTTGCTTGCTTTTCTTCCAACGTGTTCCCAATACACTACTGGCTACTTATGTTTGGCTTGAGAATCATTTTGAGAAAAGAAGAACTTAGGTGTATTTCATACACATTTTAAGATACTTCTATATAGCATTCACATACAAAAACGTTTACAGACAAATTTTAAATGTATCTGTTGTGAATATTCTCAATGGCTAACAGCATCATGCCAAGCTCAGATCCCATGTTTTTGCTGAAACCAGCTAAGAGAAACCCCTACAGGGTCTTCATAGCTGCCGAAAAAGAAAATAAATTACGCTAAAGTCCATGGGACCAATGACTTACCAAATAAAAGGGAAAATAAAAATAAGCAAAGTGATTTTTGACCCTTCTGACAACCACGCACACGCTCGTGTGTGTATATATCTAATAATAATATTTATTAGGAGGAAATCCCTAATTCCAAAGCAGCTCCTGTAAACAGGCTTTATTTATATATTCGATCGGCTCTACCCTGGTCCCCCGGGCTGGACGCAGCTTCCCTAGAAGCTGGGCGCTCCCCACCTCCACTCAGCTTTCCAAAGGCCCGCAAGTCAAGTTCATACTTGGAAATCCAGCCCTGCCCGCGTCGCCAGCACAAAGCCCTCTTAAAATGAGGACTGTTCTGAAATGCTTGTATCTCAGAGAGGATTTCTTTTTAGAAAGACCCAAACTTGTTCTAAAACGCTTAGCATCCCAACTGGGACTCAACACCCCGCTACCGTCAGCCTCAGCCCCTCGGCCACACCTGCGCCAGGGGAGAGCCGCGCTCGCGTTAAAGCCGGGACTCCAAGATGCGGAGAGGCACACTTTTCCAAGCGCGTTCCTCGGCGGCAGAGGCTGAGCACTAAGAAGCGAAGGCAGGGGACCGGGAGCGTCCAGGGAACGGGAGTGTCCACCTGTGCTTTCAGGCTGCGGGGAGGGAAGGGGCGGCCGGATCCGGGCGCACTGCCGGGCCCCGGCGGAGCCACCGGGAGCCCTCGCGGCTCAGCAGCGCCCGCCGGATCGCGGAAGGCTCTTCTTACCTCTCGGGACTGGTGGGCGCAGCAGCCCGGGCCGGGGCGAGCGAGGCGACGAGAAGGGTGGCAGGAAGGAGGCCTCAGGGGCCGCGAGGCAGGGCGTCGAGCATCCCGCGTCCGAGGACTGCGCGCCCTGGACAGCAGCGCCGGGTTCCCGCAGCCCCGCCCGGGCCCGCCCAGAAGGCGCGAGGAGGGCGGCACCCGGAGGGCCGCACCCGGAGGGCGGGGGACCTTGGCGAGCGGCCACGTCTGCCCCGCCCTCTCTGGGCTGCGCATCCTTTCCTGCCCGCGCCGGGCGAGCGCGCTGCTGGACGGGAAACCCGGCAGGAAACGCTCCTGGCTGGCCAGGGCCTGCGGGAAGCGGGTGCGGAGCCCCGAGCGCGCACACACCCGCAGCCCGCAGGCTGGACCTGGATTTTAAGGACGAGCCAGCAGTCTCCCACCAGTTCAAATTCAGTCACTTCCCCAGCGTCATTTTCTTCTGGGGTAACACAAAAGTCAGTCGTTGAAGTGCATAACTGGTGGGTTGTAAACTTGGTTTCCCAAATGTCATCGAAGAGTTTCAAAAGGAAGCAATTCAGGTAAAGTGCATCTTCGTTTTCTTAGCAGCCAGAAATGGTTGTTCAATAAATCAAAAAGAACATTTAAAAACCTCTAATCCGCAAGTGTTAAAGTTGTCTTCTTAAAAGAACACAAGAGGATGGAGTTCACCTTAAGAGCTGTCATTTTCGAGTCCACTGTGAAGTGCAATACGCTTCACCATTTGCTTTTCTGTTACACAAAATACACCACTTGACAGACAAAACTAACGTGTGGTAGTAGAAATCAGAGCACGGTGGTGGCCTCTGGGGAGCAGGTGATGGGAAAGAGGCACCAAGGATCTCTTGGGAACGACAGATATCTTCTATTGTTTGGTGTGCGATTTACATGGATTTTTTATGCATTTGTCAAAACTCATCCAACTTAAGATCTGTGCATTTCACTGTGTAAATTTTACCTCCATTTTTTTAGTTTTAAAGATTTTTATTTTTCCTTTTTCTCCCCAAAGCCCCCCAGTACATAGTTGTGTATTTTTAGTTGTGGATCCTTCTAGTTGTGGCATGTGGGACGCTGCCTCAGCGTGGCTTGATGAGTGGTGCCATGTCGGTGCCCAGGATTCAAACTGGCGAAACCCTGGGCCACCGAAGCAGAGTGCACGAACTTAACCACTCTGCCACGGGGCCAGCCCCTACCTCAGTTTTTAAAACAAAAAAATACAGCATTTGCAGGTCTTTGAATCTAACTTAATCTTTTAAAAGATAGCACAATTATTCAATTATCAGTTTACCAGAGGTACTAAACTTGCTAAGTATTTATCTTGTCAAATAACTAATTCTAGCAGTATGCATTTAATCTACCCAAAGTTTCAAAAGAGGCTTTAAAGTCATTATCCACTTTCACTACCAACAGAACTATCTAGTCCAATATCCATTCATCAGCTCAAATTGGGATTCCTTTTCAAATGCCACAGTCCCTGGCATTTTCAGTTTTAAAAGCAAAAGCTCAATGCAAAGAGTGGGCTTTGCAGTTAGATACAGCTGAGATTAATTCCAGCCCTGCCTCTGCAACCTTGGGCAAATTACTTAATCCCTCCTTTCTTTCACTATAAAAGGCATATAATAATGGTTATATTGAAGTTTTCTGGTGACTGGGTGAAACAGTCAGAAAGCAACTTGCTCTGCGTTAATCTTTCAAAGACACTCTCTCCCCAGGACCTCAATCCAGGTACAAGTGGCTGGTTAACGTGCTTGGTCATTTCTTAAATAACAGCTTTGGTCATTGTTGCCTTCATTAGAATTCTCACCAAACTGTATTACTGTCTTTATTGGACAGTTAAAACAGTTTAATCTTTTCTAAAAGAAGGCACATAGACTTGAAGGGAAAAAAAAGCTTTCAAAAGGACAGCGGTATGTTCTTGTCAGTATTGAACTAAAGCTGGCTGTCTAGATATCCTGAATTCTCTTTATGGGTCAGTGACTGGTCTAATGATCTTGTGCAAATTGTGTGAAAATTGTTCACTATCTCAATAACATCCTTTATACAAATGGAGAGATCTTGTATTTCCCTAGATAATACCCTGAGAGAAAAGCTTTAACTGACTCCTGATTATCAGGGCACAAGGAAGGACACGAATTACCCAGTTTTCACACTGTAATAACAAGATCTTACATGTGTGTTAACCTGACTTTTCTGGAGTGCTTCCCACATCATGGATGTGGCCTGTGTCATGGAATTTGAATAAGATAGTGTATCTCAGACAGGCTGAGCCCTGACAAGTCTGGTTGAGAAGCCCCTTGGGAAGAAGGGTAAAGGACTGATTTAGGTTTGTGAGTCAACTCCTGGCACATTATAATCCAAAATCGCTCCATTCAGTTAGTACTTAACCAGGATCTACCTTGTACAATCACTGACTTAGGAGTGGGAATTCAAAAGTTGTGTCATATGAAAGTCCTTGAACTCAAAGAAATCCAATTTCTCTATTTTATTACGGCATCAAGATAACAAATAGAGAGCAAGATTAAACGCAGTCAAGTATATGAGACGGACAGTAACTCTTAGGGAGTTTAGAAATAGAGCTGTGTACTGGAAACAGATTTTTCTAGAGCAGGTGGGATTGAGCAAAGCATGATTTTGATTAGTGGGGGTAGGGGTGTGAGTGGGAAGAAGGAATGATGGGAAGTCTGGACAGACAAGGGGAAGCGTCCCAGCAACAGGAAGAGGCACACCTCACGCTGTTCCCGTGACCCAATGCCTGCCACCTACTGACCATCTCTTGGTCCTCGTGAGTCTAGTTTACCAAGCTCTTCCCCTCCCACGGGGCCTTCCCAGGTCCCTCCCTCAAAACGAAAAGCTCCTTCCTTGTCTTCCACAGCGTGGTACCTGTGCCCCTTTCATGGCATGGACTTCCTTCCATCTTCAATTAAGGTTGCTCACATGTCTCTTTGCCCAACTGGGCCACCCTCTTAAGGGCAGGGGCTGTATCTTATTCACTTTTGTATCCCCACCAATGGCCCACAAAGCTCCTCACACAAATTCAGTATGTATTAAAAAAAATGTGTTTTAATTGAAGTGAATGGGAGATAAAAAGTAGGATAAAGTGGAGCCAAATTATAAATAGATATATACACTGGAGTTAATTCATTCAATAACTATTTATTGAGTCATACTGTGTGCCAGGCCCTGTTCTGGCCTCTGGGGATCTATCCATGAACAAACCAGCGAAACATCTCTGCCCTGTGAGCTTACACTCTAGAAAATGGATGGGATCAGCAATAAATTTACATAAATTCAACCATACTATTCAGGAAAAAAAAGGATCCATATTTAAATAGTTTATTGGTGCTGTAAAAGTCTACTGTTGATATGTAGTTTGTATTATATATTGTACTTACTATATTCATAAACTATTCATCCTCATGTATTACACTACAGGGAATCTAATATAGAGAACTTTATTGGCAGTTTAAGAGATTCTCAAGGATCATTTTGAGCATGCTCGATTTCATCCTTAGGCAGTCTTTAGCACAGTCTTTGAAACCTAACCACCTTATAAGTTGTGACTCTACTGAAACAAAATGAAAACTGAGATTGTTGGGCAAAGAAGAACCAGTTTAAGTATTTGAGCATGAGAATGCTGACAATCACGTCTGGTCAGATTTGTCTGGTAACAGGGAATGAGAGACAGTACATTCACATGAACACACAAGGTCAATCAACAGTGGAATTCACATCAGGAATTAGAAGAAAACAGTTCATGAGCCATTTCCCATTCTTTTAAAACTAAAATAGTAAGAGCTTGAGGTCATAAATATTTATAATCAACTCGATTATAAAATCTAAACAAAAAAATTGTAACATACTGGCTTATTCTAACTAAAGGTTTATCATTTTCATATATTTTTCAAAGAGTATTTAAAAAGAACGCCAAGAAACATCGTTTTTAAATTTTGCAAAAACTTTACTCTATATACATTAATTCCAATCATTTAATCCTGAAAGCAATCTTCACTTGTACAATGTAAAAAAACTTTTGACAGTATGTGACTAGAAATATCCCATTACCATAAAGCTACAAACAGATTTATGCTCCTAAGAGCAAAGTTAGGAAAGCAAAAATAATAACCACACCAGTGATAAGCAGCAAGACAGAACTTTTTTGCACTTAGGGCCTGATTGGTTCTATTTAAACAAAACCTCTACCAACAGAGGACCAAAATAACATCTTATTTGGCAAAAAAAAAAAAAAAAAAAAAAGATAAAAATATACATACAGAGGTCTGGAAACAGTGGAGAATGCCCACTTAAAAAATTAAACAATGAAATTATTCATATGTCACTTTTCTTCTTTAGTTCGCCTTATACAATTCAGGTTGCGCCATGTTTGTTAATGTTGTCACACTACTGTAAATCAATATGGTGAACAATGGGAGTTTGCTGTAATGAATCCGAACCATGAGAGCTAGATCCAGGAGCCCAAACAACCTTAGTTGCAACTCATTAAGCGGTGAAACAGATTATTTATCTTTGTAATTTTTACAAGCCGTAGCCAGATATCATGTGTGTATGTGTGCGTGCATGTGCACGTGCAAGTATGCCAGAGCAGTGAGAGAGAGTACAACTCAGAAGGGAGTGACATAAACAGGCTTACACAAGGACCCAAAAGATTTGGGCAGCCGACACTGAATTTCCCCAAAACAAACCTGAAGCTGAGCAATGGGGGAATTCGGGGATCTGTCATCACAATATAGAATCAGTGACAGATTTGGAGAACAAAGACTAAGTAAGGCAGGATGCCTCAGCCACAACATTCCCATGACACTGGAGGACACAAAGCAGTGACAGCCACTCTTCAGGCAGGGATCAGGGACAGACTCTGCCTGCACTTGGAGGGATTCCCTGGGTCTGCGGCCGAGGGTTCCTGCAAAGGCAAAGGGTCCCCAAAGGGCATCTGCAGTAGCCTCAGGCAGTGGCCCTCCACCTCACTCAGTGAGAATGTCTTAGGGACCCCAGAGTGTGGCCCTGGGTATCCCCTCCTCCTGGTCTCAACCCTTCTCTCGATACAGATACTATCCCTTCCAGAGACTTGGTCAAAAACTATCGCTACCTTCCACTTCCAACTCAGTCTCAGGAAGAGGGGGTTCTCGTCCCCATGGGGTCCCTGAGTTTGAGGTAATGCCGACATACTGTATGCTGTACCACAGTAACATATGAAGGCAGGCAAGTCCACTTTAAAACTCAAGCAATCTAAATTCAACATCGGCCAGTTTTTGTTACCTCAGTAATACTGTTTGGCGAGATAGTTTCTCCACACAACTTATGATGTGTGGGGTAAAGAAAAAAAATATTGCTAGAATGTGATAGAAATATTTTTAAAAGTTCAATGTTGAAACTCCTTAAGGGAAGGAAAAGGAGACATTTTACTTTTCCACTGTCTATGTTCCTGTCCTTGGCTTCGAGGTCAAAGAGCACCAAGGTTCCTGTTAAGCTAGTTCAAGCTTCTCCCAGCCCCTCCCCTGCACAACAATCCTAGGGAATTCCGGAGCCGTCTGCTTCCCAAATTTGTAATCTTATCTCTGGGCATGTCTACACAGCTCTTTAATTCAGTTTCAAAATCCACAGTACTTTTTAAACCAAATGACATAGTTGCATTCTTTAAATGCCAGCTATGAAATCATCACTTAAAAAAAAGAAAGAAACTACTCAGATAATATATACGTAAGACAAATAAACTTCTCTCCCTTTTTAAGTGCTTTATTTGGTCTGCTGCAGACATGCGTATGGCTGCTTCCAAAGAAAAGCCCTTAGGAGGAGCTGCTGACAGCATTCCGCAGTTTGATATTTGTTCTAATGTTGTCAGGTTCTTAGACGACCCCATACGTACGACTTGCTTCATGAAAACCCCCCAAAATGGGCACATTAGATACAGGAAAAAACCTTATTTATAATTCAGTGAATTTTTCTCACATCAAAATAACACTCTAACCTGTCCAAACATGCAGCTTCTCCTTTTCTTCCCCCATGAACTAAATTCCTTTCCTTAAAAAACAGTCAGACTTGAGGATTGAGTGAAAATCTACCATATTTCAAGTTCAACTCTGAGGGTTCTTTACAACTGTAGCATGATTTCAAATTCACATTGTCATTCATTTTTCTGTATTTTCCTATATTTATCCTAAATAACCTTCCTGGACCCTTATATTTAGGGAGAAACTAAAAGGGTTTTATATGATACTGCAAAGTTCCTGTAAATGCTCAGTTTATCAGGGTTTACTCTGAGCTCAATGTCAGACAACCTCTACATGACGCAAAGATACGGACAAGAAGTATTTCAAATACAAAACCCTTAGCTCTGTGTCATAAAAAAATTTGGGTAAAATCGCAAGCCTTCCACGGAATCATCTCGGCAAAGATGGCCCATCTTCTCTGCAAGAAGCAACCTAGAAATCAAGAGGAAAAGCCACAATCATGTGTCTGTTCAGAAACACAAACTACAAGGTGTAATGAAGAGCAAGGACCTTACGTACCGTTCTTTGGCCAGGAGGACAGACATTCCTACGAGCTTGGCAAACTCTTCTGACGTTAGGGATCCCTTTTCTGAAACCTAACAGAAACACAGAGCAGAAAAATGTGATGGTGTGGACCGTCTAGGCGCCAACCTAAGGAGAGCGTCCACCAGTATACTCGGGAAATAACTGACTGAATTTCCTACTAAATGTAAGAATATCCACTACAGAACCACCTCTTCTTCACTAATGTTTAATTCTGCAAAAGCTGAACGACCCAGAACAAACAGAGAAGAGGTTAAAATATCACGAAGTGCATAGTAAAACAGTGCGGGAGTACAAAGGCACTGCGGTAAAGCTTAAAAAGAACTATTTGCTATTCTAAGAAGGAACATACGACAAATTCTAATTGAGTGCATATTACACGCTCCACTGAGGACCCTTATCTACAGATGTAGTTTAAAATATGTGGTAGAAATACCTATAGTCTTGGGATTTTCATCGAGCTTAAAATTAGAAGCATAATAAATATGAGTTATTCAAATTATACAGGCTCGCCGCAGAGGCTATGAAGGCAGTAATATTTCAAATATCCTAATGAGTAATATTAGCAGTTTGGCCAGCAAAAGCCATCTAAACTACAGTTGCTTTTCATATTTTTTGAAGCAATTATTTCACAAAACAACTTGTGATGTTTTATAATGCTGCTTATGTGGGTGTTACTGAAAGAAAAAGTTCAGTCATGGGTAACATTCTGATTAACAGAGTTAAGAACCTGTTCTCAACACTGGGCATCAAATGAAAAGAGAACGCCTCACTAATTCTATCTCCTTACTTACAAGACGTTACGAGTATCGGGAAGTTTCAAAAAGCTTTCAAAGTATAATTTTGATTACTATTTATTCATTAATGATAAACTGTTTTTAATTGGGTCTTCAAATGTTACTTTTTAGTAAAGTTAAATCCAAAAGGAAATCCTGTTTCTCGAGTTGCTAAGCATCGCGTCTTGGTAGCAAGCCCTAATAACCAGAGGAAGCCGGGTTCACATACTGTCTCCAAGGCTGAGGCCACCATTTCCTCTTCCTTGTGGGCCTGAAGCTCAATTACCATGACGCCGCTGTCGAAAACTCGGAGCCTACAAATCGCAGATGGGAGAACAAAGCCATGAATATCAGGGATTTTCAACCCCTGAGGAGGCGCAAGTATTTCTTGATATCTTTTATGCCCAGGTATGAGGGGAAGAATAACACAAAATAACCTTTAAAACATAACGACCACAAGCAACCATGGCATAACTAAAAAGCTCATGAATAAACAGGTAATAAAATTATGAACTATAATCCAGAGGCTTTTCTATAATCCAGAAATACGTATGGCTACTTTTTTTTAACCTGAGGATAAGGAAAATATAATTCACAGCTCAATATTTGCACTTCTAAGCTTCCAGAAACTAACGCAAAATGTCTAGGGGAGGAGGCGCTGGTTACTCTGGCCTCATGGGAGGTGCCTACATTCTACTCTCACTGCCCTCAATCCACAGCCATCAGACTACTAGCACCCGCAGGCCACGCCCAGCCCTAAGGATGGAGGCCAGAATGACAGAGATGCTTGTGGGCCCAGTGAATTCTGTTCGCACGGAATGTAATTTCAAGAGGGGCGATATGGTGGCTGGCCCTGCAGGACGGCACCTGGCAGGGCTTGCCTGTCCTCTCTGTGAGGAGTAGCGACTACAGCCAGCAAGGCCCCGCGGAGGACCTTTTACCTGAGAGGTAATTTCAGCGCTTCCAGCATCTTGCACGCATTCACTAAATCTTCTGGCGAGAGCAACTAATGGGGAAACAAATCCAGTTTACACTGAAAATTAATAGAGTGATGCTATATAATTATAATGACCACTGAAACAGAAGAGCAAACTTAAAACATCGTTTATCAAGGATTTTAGGTAGCTTAATCACTACAAGGCAAAAAGGATTAACAAAGAAGCAGACTTCTACTCATTAAAGCAGTGCTATCCAACAGAAACAAAATGCAAGTCATAAATGTAATTTTTAATTTTCTAGTAGCCACATTAAAAAAATAAAAGGAAACAGGTGAAATTAGTTTTAATACATACGTTTTATTTAACCCAATAGGTCCAAAAATTCAACACATTATCAATACAAAAATTACTAATGAGATATTTAAGAATTCTTTATTCTGTACTAAATCTTGTAAAGTCAATGTATAATTTACACTTACAGCACCTCTCAGTTTACATTAACTACACTTCAAGTTCGCAGTGGCCACACGTGGCTAGCTAGCAGCTACCCTTCTGAACCACATGGCCTTAAAGACTCAGCCCATGTGGTGGCTGACAAGCACAGCTCTGAGTCACAAAGAATGGCTCCAGAGCCAGCCCAGCCTGGGTCCAAATAATTTGCCATGGTCAAATTATTTAATCTTTCTAAGCTTCAATTTCCTCTTCCCCAAATTATCCCCCAGACAGGGACAGTAAAAGTAGGCCCCTCACTGAGTTATTGGGCGGCTAGATGAGGGAACCCTTGCAGAGTGCCTGGCGGATGGTGAACACTCACTGATGGCAGTTATGATGACTATTGAAATAAGAACAGAGCAGAGGCTTAGCTCATGGGGCGGGCTGAATGCTGGAGAGACAGGTGTGGGTCATTTGCATGGAGCTGACACCACAAAACTGATTTAGAGGGCACAAAGGCGAGAACCCTGGAGGCCAAGGACATCTGGGTGTGAAGGGACAATGAGAGTTGAACAGCGGCTGCAGATTCAGAGCCAAAGAAGCGGGGCAGCTTTTTCTGTATCATTTACAGGCAATTGGTATCCAACCCAGTTAATTCAAACAGGTAACTATCACAGAGAAGGGGCATCACACTCAACCTTATTAATCACAACAACACAAACACAGAACATTAGAGCTGAAAGGTATCTGTGCGTCCAAACCCTTATTTTAAAGGTAGAAAACCTGAGTCCAGAGAGGTTAAGTAAGCTACTCAAGGTCACTCAGCAAATCACTGTCAAAACCAGGAACAGAATCTACCTCCTAGACCCCAGGGCAGTATTCTATTCACTGCACCACACTGCTTCTCCAAATAGTTTTGATATTCACAACCCTTCCTCAAATTCTATTCACTATAGGGGAATTTGTACTATATTAAGAAAGTCTATAATTAGTTAAAAGAATATCTAAATATTCTATTCTTACTTCCATTCCTCGAGCTCGGTTTACTAAACAGTATACCTCTGTGAGTGACATTATTCCTCCTCATTCCTGTTAAAAATGAAACAAAAGAAGTATTACGTTACACTTAGCACCAGTTGGCATTTAACAGAAATCACAATCAGAGTGAAATCAGAAATCATAAAATTTCTTAAGAAGCTTTTGAAAACTGTATTTACAAACAGGAAGACCTGTTCAGATACCCTGAGGCAATTCAAATTCAATACTTGGACTTGTCATTATTACTGTTTTAACATTTACTCAACGAAAAATGGGGCTCTCTTCTTTCATGTTTCAGAAAGTGTATTTAAATGTTTCAAGTTATTCCAACTAATAAATGAAAAAAATCATAGAATTAAATAGGAATATCACCATTTTACAACCCCTAATAAAGTAACAGATCTCCATAATGACTACCAATGGCTGCCAACATCACAAAAAAAGACGCTCAGACGTTATGCACCTCCTGATGGAAATGCTGCTGACTGTGGCTTGTGGCACTAAACCCACAGGAGATGCGGTGAGTGCTTCCGCTTTTGGACTAATGTGCGTTCATTCCTCCGTTTACATTTCCAGTGTAGTCATTTTACCTACAACCCTCGAACTGCTGACGTGCACCGGCCTTATGATCTCCTCCGGCACCATCACACCCTCATGCCGTCTGTTGCTGAGGTTGAGGCGGTCACCAGCTGACCTGGGAAATCTTTTTGCAATGGCAGCTTTTTGGTTAAAAATTTATCCTGGGTTTTCATCTGTGGCAGTTATATGCTCCACTGCTCCAGGTTGGATTTTGAGCATGTAGGCATAGCCTCAGAACCTAGTTTTATTTAAAGCTTAGTGGCAAATACACTAAAGTATTAATAGTGTATGTTTTTGGGTGATGGGACTATAGGTAATTTTTTCCTCCTCCATGGTTTTTGGTTTTGTTTTGTGTGTCACTGTGTTTCTTGTTCTGGCTGCTGTAACAAAATACCATTGACTGGGTGGCTTAAACAACACACATTTGTTACTCATACTTCTAGACCCTGGGAAGTCCAGGATCAAGGTGCTGGCTGGTTCCGTGTCTGGGGAGGGCCCTCTTCCTGTTTTGCAGAGGGACCACTTTGCTGTGTCCTCATATGGCAGAGAGCGAGCACAGCCTAGCTCTCTGGTCTCTTATAAGGGCGCTAATCCCTTCATGAGGACTCCACCCTCGTGACCTCATCTAAACCTAATTACCTCCTACAGGACCCTCCCCGCCCCCAAAATGCCGTCACATTGGGGTTAAAGGGTTCAACAAAGGAATCTGGGGTGGGGGGCCCAACATTCAGTCCATAGCGTTGTGACTGATAAAGGAGCATGGATCCTGCAGTCAGGCAGACCTGGGTTCGAATCCTATCATTGCCACTTAGCAGCTGTGTGACTTTGGGCACAACATGTATCATGTCTAAGTGTCGTTTTCTCCGTGTGGCAGTTGGGGTCTTGCTGTTCGCCTCACCGAGTTGCAGATCCTTCAATGAAACAGCACGTGCACGTTCCTGGTGGGCACTCAGGAAGTGTTTCTCTCCCTTCATCTGCACTCTCCTTTACCACTGAGTTTCAGCGCAGTGAGTGCTGCATGAATGAACGGCTGGACAGGTAACTGGTCTCCTGTGCTGTGTCCTTTCAGTGACCTGCATAATGCGGCTGCCGGTTCCTTCGCCTCCGCGTTTGCTGCCCTGGTGCTCTGCCCCACTGAGCTTGTGAAGTGCCGGCTACAGACCATGTACGAAACGCAGATGTCGGGGAAGATAGCCAAAAGCCAGAAGTAAGCACCGCTTGGGCACAAACATTAGGTCTCGAACATGTATTGAGTATTTTAAAAAATATATTGTACTAAAATTAAGTGACAGATATAGAAACAGATGTGTCTAATCCAAAATACTGTTTCTAGAACTTCTACCAATCAGAATAATTTTCTGAACGGACTATTTGTGGTGGTCAGACCCACCCCCCAGGCCACAGAACATCATAGACAGGTGTTTAATACCCCAGAAGTGATGAAGCCAGGAGCTTCTACCCCTTTTGACCGGTTGAGGGCATAAGGCATGATCCCCAGCTGTTTTTGGAGGCACATGGCAGACAGCTTTGGAACTGTGTGTGAGAACTGAGCCTTCATAAGGGACGCTTTGGTTCTGAGATGAATATTTGATGCCCTTTCCCAGGTTTCACGTAGATGTTCAGGCTGATCACCTCAGATCCCAGCGGTAACTTTCTTTACGCCCCTCCCTAATCCTTCAAGCGGACCTGCAAAGGGCGCCAGTTCTGGGAACACTGAGCAGGACCGTTGTGAGCATAGCTGCCCTTCAGATCAAATTCCTCTCCAGCTCAGTCTTGAAAGATCCTAGTTACCCTGTGAAGGTGTATATGTCACGTACATATGATTTATTTGAATTGTAAAGCAATTTATTATCCTGATTAATCTCAAAACTTGCTTATTTATCTTCACATCTGGCTGACTGCAGTTCTGGGGGTGAATATTGCTGTGGTTAACTCAGACCCTGTCAATCCACTGGGGAAAATTGGTAGATAAATTGACCATTTTCAGAGTTACCAGTCCCCTTGCAGCAGCGAGGCTGGGGTTTGTAATAGAGCCCAATTTCCTGCACCCTTGGGATTCTTTACAACCAATTTGAATCTATTATTCATAGCCCAGAGTCCAAAACTGTGAGTCTTTAAGACTTTTTATTGAGATAGTATGTGTACACAGTAACACGAACACACACAGAAAACGTAAGTGTGAAATGAACATGCCTTTGTAACCAGTGCCCAAGAAGTAGGATGTTAATAGCCCCCAGAAAGTTGCCCTCATGCCCCTTGTAGTGGTTTAAGGTATTTTTAAGGAAAATAGTTAGGTCCAAAGGACTTAGGCAGATGGACAGCTTGCGTGAAAGTAAGTACTGGCTGACTGTATTTTAGGCATAGCAGTGGCCACGCAGGGATGTAGAGTAGCTTGGGGTTAAGACTTGGATGGGAAGGTAGGCTGGCCGTGTCGAGTTGGGTTACTTTGTTACGTTCACATCCGAGGATGAGAGCAGCGTTGCAGGAAGGACCTGGCTGATGGATAATACCCGATGAAGCCTTCTGAAGTCCGAGGAAGGAAGATAATCATCAAAAGCAGGTGGCCTTTGTTCCCTCTGGGCTTGGTCCTTCATTGGTCCAAACTGAGTCACCTGCTCTCTGAGAACAAAGTGAGGAGTGAGGGGTCCGCCAGGCTGCTGAGTGTGCGGGTTCTGCGCTCTTCCTGCCACGGTGCACGTACTCGGGAAGAGGAGTCTAGATGGACGGGGTGCTGTGTTCCGGCTGCTGCAGGACTCGGATCTGCTTAATTAGAAAGCCTTGCACACCTACCTCTCTAAGAACTAAGTCCTGGTGCTTCTTGCCTTACAGGAGCCGTAGCTCCATTCTTAGAATTTCTTTTGTCTTGCCTTAAAGTAATGTTTAATGTTACTTGCTCGTTTCCCTGCACTGACACAGAATAAGACAAACCCTAAACACCTGAACCAATTTTCTCAGAACACAGCAGATCAAAAGAAAGGTTGGGGAGATAGAAATCGAGGGAGGTAAGGGACTGGGCAAATAGGATACCGTTTTATTCTTGCTGAGTTTGGACAACTCCTTATTGTAATTTCGCTTATTCCGTATTGAAAAATTGGATGTTAGCTTTTTTACATCTTTGATAATATGCCTTCTAGAAATGTGTGCTTCCATTTTAATGAGATTTCTTTACCCTGGAGTAGTTCAGGTGACAAAGGTTGTTATAAAATAGCTGTATCTGAGATTTCCTTCCCACAGCGGCCTTTTAGAATTCTGGTTCTCTGTTTACAGATTCAGCTGCTTCGCCTGCTGTAACTGTCTCTCTGTGTCTCCTCCCAGTACAGTTTGGTCTGTCGTGAAGAGTATCCTTAGGAAGGATGGCCCCTTGAGCTTCTACCATGGACTCTCGAGCACTTTACTTCGAGAAGTACCGGGCTATTTCTTCTTCTTCGGTGGCTATGAACTGAGCCGATCGTTTTTTGCATCTGGGAGATCAAAAGATGAACTAGGTAAATGTATTTGCGTGGACGGCGGGTGGGTTGATGGTGTCCGCTTCCCGACTGTATGGTTGCTGCGGATTCCGTGCACTCTGCGCCGCCTTGTAGGGGATCCACCTGGCACTGGGGAGATTCTAAATCGCAGAAAGTCACAGGGCCGAATGATTTCTAGCATCTTGTTCTGGGCTTCATAATTTCCTCAGGACAGGGGCTGGAGCAGCACATCCCAAACTTCTTCCCTAGAATAACATTTGTGAATTTCTTCTGGATCTATTTTCAGGAAGAAGAAATATAGAAATTACTTTCCCTGTGGGAAATTACCTATAAGTCAGCTTGCAATAAACTGAGAACTTGGTAATAAGTCTTGATAGTGTTTTGAGAGCAGTGAAAAGTGTAGTTCTTTCTAGTTTGTTCTCTTTAGCTGCTGGATACAACCATATCAATGTTTGAATCACATGGGTGATAACTTTTTTCTTGAACACCTCCCTTCATGGTTGGTGGACTTATTCTGGGGTTGGTCAAGCTCCCAGGCTTAACTGTCTTGTTTAATAAGACAACTTTGGTTTTTCATGGTAAAGGAAGAATCAGGGCTGTGGGGCATTAAGATAGTTAAGAGAAGGCTGATAAATGCCTCACCCTGCATTTCAGTGGCCTCTATTCTCATTCCTCCTGTAAGGCGTTGCCATGCTGCTGGGGGCCTGCTGATTCTAGGGGCCAGCCCTCCAAGGATGGCACAGGAGGGCCACAGTGCCACAATGATCAGCCTAAACATGACCCTCGCTTGGGCTTCTCGTCCTGGCATGATGAGGGGTAGACCCAGGCCACCAACCGGAACCTTATGCTCTTAGAGCTTCGACAGTCTCCTCAGGGAATTGTGTTTGCAGCGTTTTTGTTTGTACCTACCTCCGGCCACTGCCATTGGCCTCTGGAAACATCACATCAGCTGCCCTTGAGACAAAATACTGTTTGCTAATTTTCTTCTCTAGGCCCTGTCCCTTTGATGTTAAGTGGTGGCGTTGGTGGAATCTGCCTCTGGCTTGCTGTATACCCAGTGGATTGTATAAAATCCAGAATTCAGGTTCTTTCCATGTCGGGGAAACAGGCAGGATTTCTTGGAACCTTTATAACTGTTGTGAGAAATGAAGGTGAGTCTGGTAATTGCAGAAACAGGAGGTATGTTTAGAGGGGCTGGTCATTTCGGTGCTAGTTTCGTTGAGGTGGTCAGGTGTGTAATTGCTTTCTTCCCCCTCCGCATATCCCTTTTCTAGTACTGTATATTAATCCACATTTGTGGATTTCTGTTTCCAACCCCCTTTCTTTAGTTTAGTTAGTTAGTTTAGTTAGTTTCATTATTCTCAAGAAAATTTAAAGTTCTTATTCCTAACCCCTGGCCCGGGTACCTGTCAGGATTCTTTGTTCTCAATAGCCTGGAGGGAATTGTTAACTAGGGGCTTTGTCTAAGGGAATAGGTGTTTTGAAGTTAGCACCACTTGTTTTACATACTGTATTATCAGAAAATGATCTCTAAGAACCACGAAGGGATTTAAAAGAATGTACAACATCCTTAATGCTAAGACTTCTGGAATTAGAAATGCACTAAGCAACTTCTGAAGGTAATTTGCTATCAATTCTTAGAGTTAAGCAGGAGGATAAAGATTTTCCAGTTAATGTTTGTTTAAAGCCAGTTTTATGCAACTAGTGAGTAAAGTTCTGTCCTTCCAGCATCCACTGTACGTCTTAAACCTTGGGATGTGAATGTCCCTGTCTTGATTTTAAGAGAGAGAGCAGGGGCCGGCTCCGTGGCCGAGTGGTTAAGTTCGCGTGCTCCGCTGTGGCGGCCCAGGTTTCGGATCCTGGGTGCAGACATGTCACCGCTCGTCAAGCCATGTTGAGGTGGCGTCCCACATCCCACAACTAGAAGGACCTGCAACTAAGATATACAACTATGTACGGGGGGGGTTTGGGGAAATAAAGCAGAGAAAGAAAAAAAAAGCACCATAACAATATGCAGAAACTGTTTAGTTTGTATCCCAAATAGAGTGCAGACATCTTGTACATTACTGATAGTAACCCCTCTTTAAATTTGCGTAACACTTTATGGTTTTACAAAGTACTCACACCTCAATTATCTAACTAGCTCTTCATAACTACCTTGGGCAGTGCTAATGCTAGAAACAGGTCTCTGACTTCAACGCTGGTGTTGATGCTAGAAACAGGTCTCTGACTTCAGTGCCGGTGCTCTTTCTGCTGGCCCAATGCCTCGTGGCCCTCACCCCCCAGGAGAAGCTGCAAGGCTGCTGCCTCCTGTGGCTCTGTGGTTGCCTCCTGTCTGCCCACGTGAGGCCTCAGCTCTACCCAATCCATTTACCAGAAGTTAACCAGGTGTGGAATTGGTATATGTTACCTAAGCATCAACCAGCTTTGCTGGGAGACCTGACACTTGTCCTGTTTCTGTTAGTTGATTTGTTTCCGTCAGTCCAGGGAAACCCGGAAATAAGTCTTTCCATCACTTGTTGGTTTTTAGTGCTATTGGCTGGATTTCTAAGTGTAAAAATATCTATGCTTTGCAGCTTTGTGGGGTGGCTCCAAGGAGGGGAGTCTCAGTCTTCCATCACCTTTTATCTTCTAGGAATAATGGCCTTGTATTCTGGACTGAAACCTACTATGATCCGAGCGTTCCCTGCCAACGGGGCACTATTCTTGGCCTATGAATACAGCAGAAGGTTGATGATGAGCCAGTTTGAAGCTTACTGACGTGTTCTGGCGAACCGAGATCCAAATAGGCGTTTGAGGGCTGCAGTTCCTCTCAGGGCTTCATGGAGTACAAGACCAATGTGAATTATTTTGATTTTGTGGGAAATTTGTTTTTGTCTTCTCTTCTGCTTTAAATCTTCAGCTTTATGGAAGGACCTCTATTTTACATCATGTAATTTCTGCTCATAATTGTATTGAAATAGAAAAGTTACTGCTCTTGTCCTTGGTGGGACTTTCAGGGCGAGCTGCTGGCCCTCTGTAGCGAATCTGAAAGGCTAAATACAGTTATATCAGGGCTTTTGCGTAACCCTGTATGTGTACATGCAGTCTGGATGGTTATGTGCTGTGAGTGAAGCACACTTTGTTCCATGTTTGATCTCAAATCTCACCAGGAAAACCTAGAGGCGTTAACCACGTTTCATAAAGATGGTTATAAATGATTGCTTAAGCCATCCTATATGTAGGGTCTCTTTTAAAATCTGCTTAGCACCTATACTATACTAAGTGGTTAAAGTTTTTAAAAAGTTTTCCTGTGGTGCTTGAAAACTAAAATATCCATCTGTGTTTTAAAGAGGAGACCATACCTGCATACTGGTGTGGCTTCCATGTTCTTGATTTGTTTCAGAGTAGGCATCCTGGATTTTCCCAGGATGCTCTACTGTTAAAATAGTGCCATTCATTTTCTAGGTGGAATCATATTCTACACTCTGACGTCTTGTTGGGTTTGGCCTAGAGCATCAGGCCTTCGGGCAACAGCACGCCCTCCCCGTGCCAACTTCCCTTCCCTCTCCCAAAGAGCTTCCTGTCTGCTGGGCTTTAGGTTGAGGAAGGGGCTGAAGGGAGGGGGCTGTGCTGCTGTGCTTTGTGAAGTCAGCTTGTGGCTGACAACAGCCCTTAGCTCCTGTCTTGCTCCTGGTCTGGGTGGGATTCCAGAGTATTGTGTTGGACCATCTATGGGCTGTTGATCTACTTTGAGCCTCTCACTCATTACCTGCACCAATTGGAAACCCATCCAGGGAGCAGAGCGCCAAAGCCAAGAGAAGCCCTCGTTCCCTGTCTGGTGACTGAGTGATGGGGCTCATGGGTGGAGTCCTCCCATCTCGGACAGAACTAGACACAGTGTAGTGTTTGCACTCCACTGTGAGTAATGTCTGGGCTGACCCATTCTAACATGTCTCAGGATCCATACTGCTTGCCTTGCTTTTACAGTTTCGGAGCCTTTCACATTTGGTACTGGCAGTCAGTGAAGTTTAATGGTGACCATGTGGGGTGTGACTTTATAAAGCAAGGAAACAGGAAAAGTAGTTTTGTTAAACTCTGCCATGTATGTGTACTAACCACAACAAAAACCCCAGTTCATCCGATCCCCAGACTTGGGGATGGGCAGCTGCTCCTTGGCCACCTGGTGTAAGAGAGTCCTCCTCGTCACCACTAAAGCAAGCCACCTCATTCCGTGCCACTCCAAGACCTGCAAGGGCTCTCGCAGTAAAAAGTGTTCTTAAGCAGCCTGTGAGACTGAAAGCAGGCAGCCTGACACTGTTAATAGTAGTCCATACCAGGTGTGTCTGTCCCTGTTGGCAGAATGTAAATAATTTTTCTACCTTGCTTTTCTCTCCATACTTAAATGGTCAGTAGCTACTGAGGGGAGCCTCATCTCAGCAGTCTTGGCTTGAAGCGAAGTAGAAAATGGGACTGGCTTCCAGCAGGAAGTGAAGTGCTTCAGAGTCTGTGGTCCCCCTGCCCGGCGCCTGTGGGTCATCTGGGGGTTAGCCCTGTCGGCAGCAGACCCTCTCATGTTGTCCTTTAAGGATTGAACTAAGTGTCTTCAGTAGAAGCCATCTGAGGCAAGGAAGAGTGAGTGGGAGTAAGGAATGGAAACCAAAGTCAGGAGAATTTTTTTTTTCATTCTGTTTGCTTAATTCATGGTTCAGTATTTGGGTACAATTTGTACCATTTCAGATTTGTACTCCAGACAAAAATATAGTAGCTTGAAATATTGTGTTTAAAGAAATTCTATTGTTCTATCATCATTAAATTATTTACCTAATATTTGAGCATATGATGGGTTGTTTTGTTTAAGTACTTTATATCCATGCAAAGAACTAAGTGACGGTGATGTTTGAGGCATGTTTAGTAATATTCCGAGGTGGTGGTTTTCTTGCAACAAGCATTGGTTTTTGTCAGCAAGATTCCTGATGTAAAATTATTTCACTGTAGGTAAATGGACCAAAATACACACTTTTTATATACACTGGCGGTATGAAACTTGGCTCTCTGGAATCACTCCCCCTGCACCAGGCTGTGGATGGGACGGGACTGATTTGGCAGGACGCCATTCTATCTTTTAAAATAGTTAAACTTCTTGCTATTAAGTTTTGGATAATTCTATTTCAGATTAGTAAATTCTGTTTAAGAAAACCAGTATTATTCTGATGTATTATGATGGAAGTTTCTTGCATTGGTCAAAGAACGCTTCACACTGGGTTTGAAGAAAGCAATACCCAAGAGGCCCTAAACCAGTTCTTGTTAGGTGAGCAAAAGCAGGGGAGTGTGGTGACTCAGAATTGCCAGAAATCTTGATGCATTTTGGAGGATTAGGGGAGAGAAACCCCAACTGTAGTCCCCTTTATTTCTAAAAGCCAGGTTCTTAAAAACTGCGCTTTCCTTCCCTTGTTGTTGGCAGTATTGAGAAAGGTGACTGGCTCGGTTGAAGAGTGAGATCGCAGTTTTTCCCCATTCCCCTAAGCCCGCCGCCGCCTCTGCCCTCCGTGGGTTGTTGCTCCAGGAATTTTAAAGGAAACTGTACAACGTATTCTGCCACAACACGTTTCTGTCACACAAATACAGGGAACAAAGTAGTCATAACGTGGAAGGAACTTGAAAGCATGTTCCTCCAAGACCTCTTCCTCCAAGGGGAGCCCGATTAGGGGAGTAAAATGACAACTTCTGTCAGAAAAGCAGAGAGTCTTCAGCTAGGCTGCTGCACCGGTAGCTGGGACCCTTTGTGGGCTATTTTGAGGGGAAAAAAGAGCACCATAACCAGGCAGCCTGCCAGGATTGCACGGCTTTCTGTGCCACCATGATGCCCAGCGGCTCAGAGCTCTACTCCCATCTGTGCCGCTCTGCCACCCACCAGCCCTTCTCTAAAGTATGGCTCTAGGTCCCCTTTAAAAAAGATACCTACGGTGGCAACTGCCAGATAGTCTGAGCTGCCAACCTGGGTGGTGAGTGGTTAGCATGCTGGTTACGAAGTTGCTTAGTTGGAGTGGTCTGTCCCAAACCCTATTTTTTCCCCACGAACTTGTTGTTTTTTTTTAGTGTGCTTTTTGCCGAGCACAAGGTTTTCAGGAATGAGTACACTGTTTTAGCAGAGGCACCGGTTCTTATCAGTTGCTACCTCTCACTTCTTGATAAATTCAACTTGGTCTAGACTGTTGAGAGCCTTGCCAATAAAAGGAAAATCACTCAAGGATAATTTAAATAAAGCCAAAATAGAACTGTTTTCAAGGACAATTATGGCCCTGAGATAAAGTTGCAGTGAAGGTACTTAGTATAAAATAGCACCCAGTACCAATGAGAATATGATTTCCGGTGGACACAGGGCTAGCGTGTGTTTATGACAGAAAGGTGACCTTGCCTCGCAGTTCCACATCACCTGAGTGAAGTCGGTTGTGAGTAGGGGCGGGTTGTAAAATAATCTAGATTTCTCCAGGCAAATATTTCCTTTGGCTTCACTTATGATGTTACACAAAAGCAAAAGTTACTGAGATTCTTTATCCTTCATGTTTACCAAGATTCTGTTAGCCTCCCCGACGTCTGTGCCTGTAGAATTAAAGGAAGCTCGTCACTCCGTGCGGTGCTTGGGGCAAGAGAGAAGTGTGTGTTGGGGGTGGGGGACTGCTTGTGGAATGGTTCTTGGGGTTTGAAACAGTCTTTGCTGCCAATGTGATGTTTGCTAACAGACAGTTTGTAAATCAAGTGGAGGAAGAAAATAGGGATTGCCTTTCTAATAAACCTGAAATTACAAATGTGAAAGCAGGGAATACATACTTGTTCAAAAATATATAAGTAAATGAAATAAACCCACAGTATTGGGGAGAATCGCATTTTTAAAATATCTCGATTATTTTGATATGAAAGTTTTATTTCAAAGTTCTTAAAAGTGGTAACTTTTAATGTTCCTGTTAGTGCTGTTGAGTCAATTCCGACTCCCAGCGACCCTGTGGACAGCAGAGCAGAACCCTGCCCGGTCTTTTTGTACCATCCTCTCGCCTTCCAGCGCTCTATCAGACAATTCTCCGCTGCTCTTCACAGGGTTTTCATGGCCAATTTTTTTGGAAGTGGGTGGCCAGGCCCTTCTTTCTAGTCTGTCTTAGTCTGGAGTCTCTGCTGAAACCTGTCCTCCATGGGTGACCCTTCTGGTATTTGAAAAACTGGTGGCACAGCTTTCAGCATCACATCAACATGCAGCTGCCACAGTATGACAACCGACAGATGGGGTGGTGTGGTTCCCTGACCAGGAAACGAACCCAGGCCGCAGTGGTGAGCACGCTGAATCTTAACCACTAACCCCCAGGGCTGGCAAGTGTTCCTGTGTACTGTGTTCCAAATTTATCTCAATACAGATGAAAACTATGTGTGAAGTATATTCCTTCAAAGAAGAAAAAAAAACTGCCACTGACATTTTACCTTTTATATTTTTAACAGATTTCTTAATACATGTACATATATGTAAATAAAAGTATACTGTCAAAGAGACAGGTTTTTAAGATGTCAACGTGCAGTAGGGATTGAAAAGACGTGATTCTATCCTGGAAAGGACACTGTGCTCAGTCAGACGTTAGTTCTGGCTTTAAAATATATCTCGACTGCAAACTTTGGACCGTAAATTTTCCATGTCTTCTGTTTATGGGGATTATCCAGTTCGCTTCTTGAAAGATAAAGCCTAGAATAGAAAAAAAATCATTACCTTTAATTTTGGGCTAAGAGGAAAGCCATGCAGCCGGGCCCGCTTGTTAGAGCTTTAGAAGAGACCTGGCCACGGTTAGGCTCAGCCCCTTCTCAGAGCCCGTCCTCCCACCTTCTCTAGGGAGACGCAAAGTATCTTAATCCTCAGTAACACAGCAGTAACAACATGTCGTCAATTCTTTTAACATTGCCTGTAATGGAGTTAATGACATCTGGGTTTAATAAAATAAGTTTCTATATGTGACAAATCAGCCAGAGAGACTCGATGTGTATTAAAACAGAGTAATAAAATACTGAGTGTCTTTCAAATGATGAAGCTGGCATTTTCAGCTGATTAAGAATCTTGTAACTAATAAAAACAGCTTTACTAGGTAGTATGGAAATTTAAATGTTAAATCTTTAGAAACACATAAGTGAGGAGAAAAGTCATCTAATTTGTTGCCTCTCCCATATGATTATGGTGTTTTAAAGGAAAAAACTGTTCTTAGCAAGAACCACTTTTCAGGAGTAGCATCAAGTGACGTTCTGCCCAGATGTCTATATGAGGGACTTTGTTCCTGTTAGGAATCAAAGTTTATTGTTTGCAAACATCTAGGGAAAAAATTGCTAGAAATTTTCCATTAAATCCAAACTTCAGTCTATCAGAACCCATTAAATGTGTGTTGTTGTAAGTGTGTAGGCTGGATGTTCAGTTCAGTGTTGCCTCACTGGACTTGTGTGATTAGATGTAGTTCAGGGTTGAAGGAAAGACTAGGCTTGCATGTAGTGAGAACTATCAATTCATGCCACGTACAGTCACAACCACTTCTTCAAAACTCACCTGCACAATGTTTTGGATATTACTTTCCTTTTGTATTTCATGGTATGGTGATACCAATGATCTGAAATTTTCAGCACCACAAAACATACTCCTTAAAGTGAAGAACTTATAGACTCAGGAATGAGTTTCCAGATATGGTAGAAGATTCTTTGGAATAATAATCTTCAAATCAATTAATTTTTAAAAAAGCTTTCCCAATTTAGTTATTAGAAAATCATTTTAAATGGGAGACTATTAATGATTTTTTTAGCTGTCTTTATGGTACTTATTGTGTCTTATAACTTCTGCCATTGATATAAATGAGTCAATCAGCTTTTAAAACTAGCTGAAGCCTTGCTAGATGATGCCTTCTTTTGGAAGAGAATTTGGTGGTGGCCGGTCATCAGTACATCAACACATACTGAGGACCTGCCATATTCGAGGTACTGAGCAGACTCATATTAAACTTCCATGGGAGGGATTTAGCACCACACCCGAGATCTGATTAGAATACATTTTAACTTATAATGCAGTCCTATGGTATAGACCTTGAGGATGATGCAACAGGGGGTCTCAAGAATAACCATATTTTTTAAATACTCAGATTAAGATGAGTAAGGCAATGAAGAGTGGTGACTAGAGGACTTTTTGGTTTCTATAAATTGAGCTTAGGGTAATCAGCAAAAGACTTGCCATTTCACCTTACACATACATTGAAGATGAAGGCATTTCTACTGGATTATATCATAGCCATACCTGTTTTTCATGAATGATGTATGAAACCAGAAGAAAAACGGGCATTTGTCATAGTACTTAGGAATATTCTAAAAAGACATGGTTTAAAAATAAAAGGTTATTTTTCATAGTAAAATTGATACCAAGAACTAATCATTCCAAAGTGATTAAAATTCCTTCCTTTATTCATGTTTATCAGACAATTGTAGCCATTAAATATGCAGCACTTACAGTCTTTAACATTACACTTAACACGCAAAGGAGAAGGCTTTAAGAGACGGCTCTTTTTTTTTTTTTTGAGGAAGATCAGCCCTGAGCTAACATCCGCCACCAATCCTCCTCTTTTTGCTGAGGAAGACTGGCCCTGAGCTAGCATCTGTGCCCATCTTCCTCTACTTTATATGCAGGACCCCTACCACAGCATGGCTTGTCAAGCGGTGCCATGTCCGCACCCGGGATCCAAACCGGTGAACCCTGGGCCGTCCAAGCGGAACGTACGAACTTAACTGCTGCGCCACTGGGCCGGCCCGAGACTGCTGTTCTTTTGCTGTTTCTACCAAAAATTTCAAGGAAATCTATTTTTTCCGTGATAGGTATTTATAAATGTAGACAGTGGTCTTTTAATCTGGTTTAGATAGTGCTAAACAGAATCTACTAAGGATCTATGATTATTTATGCCCAAATATATTGTCCATTTCTACAAGGAGCAGCTGCATTGGATAATTAACCATCATTATTGATGATGATAAAAATACCTAAATTTTTTGAAAGTGCTTTCATCTCATGGCCCTGGAAAATCACAAAGGCCAGGTATTACTAATGTCCCCTGGGTCAATGCCGTTACACCAGTGCTTCTGCTTGGTGTAGAGACCACTGATAGAGAATTCAAACTGGTCCATTATTCAAGGGGTAACCATCCACTGTGGGAGCAATCCAGGTCACTTGCTTCAACATATTTACCATTTCAGTACTTAACAGATTCTCTCCCAACAGGGAGCAAGCAGCAGCTGAAGGAAGGCACAGGAAATAAGTTTTAAATTGATCAGCATATTTACTTATTGGCAGTTCTCTTTGGTGATTTAATAGGAAGATGAAACGACTGAGGCTTAGAAATTTGTTATATACAGAATAATACACATTTTTTTTGAGGAAGATTAGCTCTGAGCTAACATCTACTGCCAATCCTCCTCTTTTTGCTGAGGAACTGGCCCTGAGCTAACATCCGTGCCCATCTTCCTCTACTTTATATGTGGGACGGCTGCCACAGCAGGGCTTGCTGAGCGGTGCCATGTCCGCACCCGGAATCCGACGGTGAACACCGGGCCGCCGAAGCAGAACGTGCGAACTTAACTGCTGCACCACCAGGCTGGCCCTACTCACACATTTTATGACTATCAATATAAACTATATACATGATATTCAGAGTAATGACAATGGCAGACGTTCAGTTTTTCATAAAGTAAATATTAGATTAAAACTACCATTTACAATGTATTGTAAATCAATTCAGAGGAAAATAAAATCTCCCTCACTTTAAAGTATGTTGTAAATTATGGGGAGTGATTAATTTTTTTTTTTTTTTAGTTTGGCACAAGCTAGTGTTATTTTTTTATTTTTTTAATTTTTATTTTTTTCGGATGTACATCATATTTCAAATTCTGTATACATTACATCATGTTCACCACCCGAACACTAATTATAGTGCATCCCCTTGGGGAGCGATGTATTTTAAAGATACAAAACAAAAATGTGATCACTGCTATAGCGTAAAACATACCTTTGTTGTTTTAACATCTTGGTTTTTGTATTTTTTTCTTATTTGAAAGTTAATCCATGCAAATTGTATAGAATTTAGAAAAAACAAATGAGCAAGAGAATTTTAAAATTACATATGCTTTTCTTTTAAAAAAAAATTATAGATCTGACTTGTTGCTTTTCTTTTCTCCCTCTCCCTGGCTAGGGATTGACATCTCCTATCATCTCCCTTGTTGGGAATTGTAGCAAAGGAAATCCCAAACCAGAATCAAAGACCAGACAAGAATAATGGCATAGGTTGTTTCTTGATTACTCACGGAGGAAGAGAAAAATTGCACTTTCACGTCATCATACAGAGGTGGACAGTTAACAGGTGTAATTATTACTCTGTCTGTTTCTACATCATGATGTATCTGTGAATGAATACATGGAGTTCAGAACTATAAACCTAGCTAATAATGAGATAATGAGTAGAACAGTGAAGTTCACGTTCACTTATTGAGGCTTCCTATATTTATTGAGTACTCTTGGTCTCACAGCCCCATCACATGTATATCTACACGTTAATCATTATTTCTATAAAGTTGCAATACTGTTGTTTACATTTTTGAAAGGCTAACATATCTGAGGGTTATGGTGGGGCACTGTTGAAAAGCAAGTACTCAATTTTCTATTAGAGGTTTACCAAGTAAACTTTACTGTTGAATGTGTGTCACTCAATTTTCATATATTAGGAACATGCTAAGAAGCTCAATTTTAAAGTTGATATTCACATTCAAAAAGCAATGCATAATTGGTCACGTTCTATCCAAAATGTTGTGATTGCTGATGGGATCATAGGCCTTGTTCCTAGCAGACTGCTGGATGGAGTGGCCAAAGATATGTCAAGTTTCTGGAATGAGCAACTTTGAAGCTATACTGAATATTTCTGTTATTGCTTCATCCTTGTATAATAGTGGCACCACAGTGAGAAAGGTCTATACTAGACCTTGTGAAAAATACAGAAGAAGGTGCAGACTCAGTTGACGCTTCAGGGAGCTATACACATAAGGAACAATAGTAGCATGGCATATAATGACGTGTCAAGTTGTATGATGAAGACTGAGTGTGCTGTTGTGTGCTTCAGGGGAGGTTAACCAGAGGTATAGAATGATAAAGCTTCACTAAGGGGGTAGAAATTGAGTTGGCATGGAAGGACTTGTATAAATGAAGAAGAGCATTGAAAAGATAATCCAGTTCAGGCAGGAGGCAGCTGGGGGTGGTGGATGGGGCCAGAAAGGGGAAGGGGGAGGAAAGACCAACAAAAACATGAATCAGACATTATTGTGTTCCAAAGGCCAAAGGGGACCCAGTCTACTTGGAGTGGAGACTGCAGGTCAAGTTATGATGGAAATAAGCTCAGGTATGATAGGGCTGTATCTTGAGAGTTGAAGAGCCAGGGAAATAAGAAGGAAGTTGTTGAAGAATATGGTGGGGCATTTCCTTTGTGACAAAGTGGCCTGATAATTATCACATATAACATTTATTTAGTGATTAATAGCTCACAAAGCAACTTCAACTATATTATGTAATTTAATCCTCACAACACTTGAGATGTAATCTTTATTTTACAGATAAGAATACTGAGCCAAATATAGTAACTGGCTTTGACCATGGGCACTCAGTTTGTCTTCTGCTCTACCTATAAGCTTTTCACAATGAGAGCAGTATTTCAGGATGCATATTGCAGGATCCTATATACTGCATTATAAGGAGAAAGAAAAGGTAAGGAGATGATTGTAGAAATCTAGGCGTGAGCAAATGAGGTCCTAGACTAGGTGGTAGCAATGGGAACAGAAAGGAAGGGAGAGAGTGAAGAGAGATTTCAAAGGTATAATCAGCGGGAATTGGTGACTAACTGAATATAGGGGGCCAAGGCAAAGAGAGAACCAAAGATAATACCAAATTTGAAGGCCTGAGCGAGAGAATGCTGGTGTCATTTGCAGAAGCAGAGGAAAAGCTCATTTGATAACTACGGATCGACAAATGTGTTTGAATTGTTAGGGCAGAGACTGTCCATGTTGTAGCTCCAGTATCTATCACACAGTGGGTGCTCATAAATATATTGAGTGAATGAAAGAAAAAAATTATAGTTTAAGCCAGGGGGATGGATGAACAGAACCAATAATAGAGTATGTGTGGAGAGAAGAGCAGAAAGCCAAGGATCAGGCCTCGGTGAGTGCCCTCAGTTGGGAGGGGGGCACAAAAAGAAGGGAAAGGAGTGCTGTTGGAGAGGTAATAGTAGAACTAGAGACAAAAGCCTGAGAGAGAATTTTAAAAGTTAATTTTTCTTAGACCCATTAAGGAAGCTTGCTTATTGCTTCAGAAAAGGTCCATAGTCTTAGGCATTTCTCCAACATGTAAGAAAACATTGACTACCAGCTCCCATTGCTTTGGGTAAAGAGATTCCTCTTGCATTGTTTCTCACAGAGCAGTTCCATGGGACATCTGAGTTAGAATGACTTGGGACATCACTAAGTCTAGAGATTCCTGGGCCCCATTCCAAATTTCCTGAATTATACTTTTGGGGTGCAACCTAGGAATCTGCATCTTACAAGCTCCTAGGTGATTTTCATGCACACTAAAATTTCACAATCAGTGCCATCCAATAAAAGGACCATGAGGCAGCATCCCACAAAGCACAACCAGAAGGATCTACAACTAGAATATACACCTACGTACTGGCAGGGGGTGGGGGAGAGGCCTTTGGGGAGAAGAAGAAGAAAAATCAAATAAGATTGGCAACAGATATTAACTCAGGTGCGAATCTTAAAAAAAAAAAAAACACCAAAAGGATTCCTTTAAAAAGAAAAAATACTCTGGTAGATTCCTGGGAAACTGCTTGACATTTATGGAAAAATGAAAGACAATGCAACACTCTGAACTGAAAATATATTCTGGAAAATGCCCTGAAAAAACTAGTTTGAGCAGTGAGTTTAATTTAGCTCTGACTAGGGACACTCAGTCGGATGGTAACCAGAAAGCAACTTGGCCTCTCTTTGTGGTGAGCACTGGTCTGGGGAGGTCAAGATGCTGATTTGACATTGAGATTGAGACAAATACCAGAATTTTCAGTTCACATGCTTTCTCTTACCCTACAGTTCTTGGAAGCAGCACAGACAAAGACAATCCTTTTACACATTATTATTTGCACTTTCAGATCACGTCCATTTCCGTTTCCAACACCTGAATGAAATTAAAAAGTTAGGCTGGTTAGAGCAAAGATCAAAATGTCTCCCCAATTAAAATTATGGATTAAAATGAGAAAAGATTATCCCAGCTAACAACGTGTCAATATAGAAACATTTGGGACATGCATAGATTTTGTCTTTGAAGGACAAGGCTTTAAGCCCAAATCTGTCTCCTAAAGCAGACATTATAAGGCTGGAGAAAAATAAAAAGTCATATAGGTCAGCTTCTAAGACTTAGAATCTCATCTTTTCATCTTTCTAAGAAAAAAAAATAGAAAAGGTGACTTGCAACCTTCCTTGTTAATGTGTTTCTTTCTTCAGACTTCTAATCATGATGTTTCTTAACAAATTTAAGTCCAGTTCCTAGCGCAGTCTCTGAAAATATCGAATAGCTGGATCCAAACATTTCTACGGTGCTCAGGATGTATTTACAGACAGATGGTCTCTTGCTCCTTTTTCAATTCCAATGGCCCACTTCCCTTAGCATTTCCTCAAAGGGCTGGTTTCTCAAGCCTCCAATTAATTTTTATTGTTTTCCTTTCAACCCTGCATATTTCACTTAAATATGCATGGAACTAAAGGTACAAAACTAAAACAAATATTCAAATAAAGTCATATACTAATCATTCTTTTTTTTTTTTCCCAAGGAAGATTAGCCCTGAGCTAACTACTGCCAGTCCTCCTCTTTTTTGCTGAGGAACGCTGGTCCTGAGCTAACATGCATGCCCATCTTCCTCTACTTTATATGTGGGACGCCTACCACAGCATGGCGTGCCAAGCGGTGCCATGTCCGCACCCAGGATCCGAACCGGCGAACCCTGGGCCGCTAAGAAGCGGAACATGTGCACTTAACTGCTGTGCCACCAGGCCCCCCATATACTAATCATTCTTGATTGTTCATCTTATATTATGTTTGTGTTGCTTTCTCTAATACCGTATTTTTTTTTTCATGGTTTTTTTATAGCCTTTTTTTTTTTAAGATTTTATTTTTTTCCTTTTTCTCCCCAAAGCCCCCCGGTACATAGTTGTATATTCTTTGTTGTGGGTCGTTCTAGTTGTGGCATGTGGGACGCCGCCTCAGCGTGGTTTGATGAGCAGTGCCATGTCCATGCCCAGGATTCAGACCAACGAAACCCTGGGCCGCCTTGCAGCGGAGCATGCGAAGTTAACCACTCGGCCACGGGGCCAGCCCCAAATACTGTATTATTGATTTGTCATTAGGAATCATGGTTTCTTTGCCTCAGCTCCCTCTGTCCTATTCCAGTTGCAAATCTTCTTCCTACTGATGTCTACCAGAGATCAGTAAAATGTAGAACTAAACTAAGTCAAATGCTTATCAGCTGACAAGAAAAGGGCATTGATTTATAAGCTTAAATTAATTCTCACACCTTTCAAATTTTTTAAATAATTGAAGTATACTTACATGACTTAAAAATAAAAGGTAAAACAGATGAAGTGAAAAGTCTCTGTCTCACCCATCTTCCCGTTTAGTTCTCCAGCCCCAAAGAGATAATCACTACTATTAGTTTCTTGCTTTTCATGCATACATAATCAAATATGAATATATATTCTCCCAGAGAATTTTATATGTGTACACACACACAAATATGAATACACATTACTGCCCCCTTTTGTCTTACAGAAATTGTTGCATACCATAGTACTGTCCTGTACCTTGCATTTTTTTAACACACATTAAAAATTTTATTTAACTCCTTAATTAATAAGGAACCAGTAAAATGTTACAGCTGGTTCAAAGTACTGCACATTTATAGGCAAATAAGGAATGATGAATTTACAGATATAAAACTGTCAACAATCAATCACTTTTCACTGAACACAACTAATTTGCATTTCTATGTACAAAACTTATTTGCATTATTATCAGTTTTCTACAACTTACAGAGTTGTAGAATAGCTTAAAGACCATGAGAGGTGGAGGGAACCACGGAAGGGCACCCTAGACAAGATACTGCCTGTTTCAAAGTCTTCCACACTTTTTCCTGACAGTCTCCCATCCCCTTTCTGTTGTGATCAAAACAATCTGAAAGGAAGATTATTATTCCAAAAGAAGGCTGGTGTCATTAGGTTTGGCCTGATGATTTACATGGTGCAGCAAGAATTTTAACTTCCCATAGAGGCCTTCTTAAGTTGGCCCCACAAGCCTAGACCCACATTGTACTGAACAGCTGCTAAGGTCACAACTTTCTATCTGGAAGTCTTCATGAGGAATCTCAAATTGGACTTTTAAAATCCTCTATTTTATGTTAGCCCGAGATTAGGAAACCAAATGCATGAAATTCTCCATTTTTCACCTGCAGTACTTAAAAATTTGGGTTAGTTCCTCTGTTCACCACATCTGCACCTTATGGTTTTACTAAATGTCTCCACAGAGTTGAAATAAAATTCAAAATATTAAGAGAGAGGTCACAGTCTTAGGATACAATATCAGACTGGAACAACATATGAAATTCTAGAACTTATTAGAAACATTTCTAAGCTTAGGATTTTGAGAAACTAATCTTATTCTCATTGTTCATATTAGAGAAATGCATTAAAACTCCATTAAACTAGGAGGCCGCCCCGTGGCCGGGCAGTTCAGTCCGCGCGCTCCGCTGCCGCGGCCCAGGGTTTCGCTGGTTCAGATCCTGGGTGTGGACATGGCACTGCTCGTCAGGCCACGTTGAGGCGGCGTCCCACATGCCACAACTAGAAGGATGTGCAACGAAGATATATAGCTGTCTACCGGGGGGATTGGGGAAGATAAAGCAGAAAAAAAAAAAAAAGATTGGCAACAGTTCAGGTGCCGATCTTTAAAAAAAACTCCATTAGACTAAATGCCTGTTTGCCTGTTTTGAATAGTTTAATACTCACAGAAGTTTGTATAGATACTGTTATTCCCATTGTTAACAAAGAGGAAACTGAGGCAGAGTGTGCACTCAGGTACCATACAGGCTCTCACACCATCCAGTTGGTCTATAGTTGGGTTTAAATTTCTTAGAGGAAGAAACTGCTCCAACAGCCAACTGTGTTGCCTCTCACTCTGTGGAATAAAGCAGCCTTGCAGTCTAGCGTGCAGGGCCCCACTGAGTGTGGGAAGGAAGGGGAGCAAAGCGCTTCTGACCTCTACTGGGCAGCCTCCTGCTAGAACAGGCTGTGTTTCTAGGCTTTGCCTGCATGATGCTTGCTTGAAAATCTAGACCAAAATTTCCCACAGAAACAATGCTACTAGGTTGAAGTTGGTTTCAGAAGCCAGAAACCTACATAATCTGTTTGTGGTAATCCACCAAAATTCCTCACCACCACCTCTTGGTGGTGGTGATATGGGTGGGTGTGTGTGCATGGAGGAGGTATGTAAATAATTTGAAAAAAGCATTTTATATTTTAACAACTGTAATCTATCTTTTCAACTATGTAGTTTATATATATTTATTTAAAGATTCTTTCATTTGTAAATGATTGGATGAAATGTTAAAAAAAAATAAATATCTAGATCTTACTTTGTGTGACTCTTCAGAAGGCTGAAAACACTAGGCTGTCTGGGTGGATACCAATGCTCTGGCACCATTCCACCCATGAGAGGTCCAGCACTCAGCACCTCCTCATGGTCTGCAATCTGGCTGTTGCTTTAGGGATCAGAAGCCTCACCCCCTGCTGCACCTCTGGCAGTGAGAGTGAGGCCCTATCCCCTTTCTGCTGAGACATCCCTGCCTTCCCACCTCCTGGAGGTGAGCTGTGCAGGAAAGAGAGGTGAGTGATGGAGAAATAGAGACATGGGACTTGAGGCCAGTTCCTCTCCCTTCCTTCCTTTCTTTTCTTTCTCAAGTCCCAGAGATGGACGATCTGACCAATTTTCCTGCCTCCCTGGGCGGTGGTGGATCCCAGTCTCTCTCCATCATTCTTGAAGCAGGCAAACATCAATTCTTTTGAAGCTTATAAGGATTTTTACTCCTGGTAAAAATCAGTAACAGTTGGGGCGTTGAAAGACACCCGATACAGCCCAGGTTTCTCTCAACCCTTTCCAGGCTCATGTGGATTCAGGTAGGGAAGATCTAAGCACTGTCCCCTCAAGAAGCTTTCCCTGACCCCCAGGCTGGGTGGGGCCCAGACTCTGTGTGCTCCCAACACTGTGGTCAGCTCTTTATCTTTGTACTCATTCCGCCCCTCTGCTAACCACCCAGCGACTCCTTAAGGGCAGAGAAACACTAGCATGGGGCTGGCCCAAAGCAGGTATTCGGTAGTTATTTGTAAAAAGAATTTGTGGCAACAAAATTCATTTGCTGTTTGGGCATTTAAGACATCTTGATGGAGCTGCTGAGAGTGAGGGGGCTACAGGTGGAGGAGGGAGGGCAAAAGGAGAGACCAGGGTGGTGAGAAAACAAAGGGTCTCTGAAAGGAGTAGGTGAGAAAATGGTAGAGATGCTGCTGCCAAGACCATCCCTGAACTAGAGGTGGGTATGAGAGAGAAGTGGTCTCCAGGGCTCACAGGCCCTTCCTCTCTTCTGCATCAGAGGTTCCACGCTGAAAAGTCCACCTGGGCTGAGACCAGAGCAGCAATAAGAACAAGAGAAAAGGGAAGGGGATGGACCCCCCAAAGTGGTGATGGGAGAGGAACGGAGAAGATGTCTAAGGGTTGCTAATATGACCACAGCACTGCTAGGCCAATAGGAAATTCCAGGGGGAGGGGTTCATATGTGAGGATACATAAAAAGGCAACTGTGAGTTGGGATTGTCTGTTTTATATAACCGTAAGGGAAACTCTCTCGAATAGTAAGAACACTGGCCTTCCTGCCCAATTTTCCAATTATACTAAAGCACTTACCATGAATTGAATGAACAATAATTTTTTTTATCATAAGTATCCTTCTTGGAGGAAGATTCATATTGTAGATATTTTTCACAGCTGCAAAGTATCCAACATACCTATTCTGCAAAACAACAGAAGCCTCAGTTTAAGTGGAGATGAAAAGTCTAAAGTCAGCATTCCTGATTTTTTTTCTATACATAGAACTTGTTAAGGAGAGTAATTAATTAAGGAAACATTTATTGGATGACATTATATGAATCTACATACATGCCATTATAGGCGTTTTTATATATGTTGCCTCATGACTGAATATCTACCTTAAAAAAAGATACTGAACTAAGTGCTGTGGGGAAGGAACAAGAAAGGAGCCAGGTGTTGCTTATAGGCTGCTATGATTGAGAGGTTGACCAACCAGAACCAACAAAGCAGTTTCAACAACATTACAGTGAGATGCAGCTAACTGCAACTGTGAAAAAGGTCGATCCAAGGGTAGAAGCTTGACTGTGACGGAGTTAAAGGAAGGCTTGTGGTTTGGTGGAGAGTCGCCTCCTAGGCATGAGAGAACTGCAGATGTGAAAACTCAAGAGGAAGACTTCTCTAGGCCAGTGGTAGATACATATTCTTCTCTCGTTCCTTCACTTTGCATTTCCCCAATTCTATTTTCAAGGAAGCCCTGTCCTTTTTAGTCTAGTTCTTCTCCTGTGGCAGGCTGCTCACAAGGGCTCTCTCCTTGAATCTTTCTTCAAGAAGCTGAAGAGTTGAGGTACTGAATCAACTGGACTTAAAAGTTCGCGGACTCTTCTGCACCCAATGAGAAGTGTTAAATTAACTGCCATACTTTGCATTGGAAAGGGCCAGTCAAGGGAAGCGCTCTTGCAATTTCTTAACTCAGAGGTGGATGAAATGTAGTCTGTAGAATGGCCCACAATGCAGGGTCAGAATTTGATGGTATCTGAGAATTACCTCCCCACATGGAGGGAACTCTGTCCTGGGGCTTTGCCAACACAGCTCGGAAACCTGGGGCCGGGTCCTTGTATTGCTCTCCCAGTGAATCAGAAAAGATTCAGTTGTAGCCTAGGGAGTGCCAGTTCTGGACCAAAGTTAGAGAAACTGTGCATGACTACAGAAGAAATGGGGAAGGGAATCTGTACAGCGAGAGTCCTTGAAGGAGTTGCATCTAGCGTCCCCTTGGCTTCTGCCACTAGATTCTTGATCTTTCATTAAAGGATGTAACCCATCATGGCCCTAAAGCTGCTCTTACTCTCACTCTTCCTTCTCCTTCAGCCTAAAACAACAGGGTTTGTAACAGAAGTTAATAAGACAAGCATCTATTTAGTAAGCATTCACTACAAACAAAGGAGATACTATAAGAGGTGCTTTGGGATGCCAAGGTTGGGAAGATGGGTAAGACATGGGCCTTGTCTGCAAAAGGGGCAGAGAAGTCGCCACTTCAAATAGCTAGAGAATAATATAAAGTCACTTAGTCCCTAAAAGAAACACAAAGGGATATAAAAACTGAAAAAGCAAGAGACTACATCAGGCTGGGAAGAGAAAAGGACTCCAGGAAAAAGGGTCCACATGAGCAACAGCATGTGGGTATAAAGTGGTACCAGGCTGAGAAACAGCAAATGGTCCAAATGTGTTAGAGCGTAGGACATGTGAATGTACATTATGGAAGAAATGGTTGGAAAAATAAGATCTTGATGCCAGATTAAAATGTTTATATTTGTTGCCCTTGGCAGAGGGGAGCCATTATGGATTTTGAGCATGGAAATGTCATGATTAGAGCTGGGCTTCAGTAAGTTCAAGTGTTACTTTTAGCCTATAGCTTATTACTATCTTTTTTTTTCTTGGGTGTGGCAGAAAAGTATCAGTGGATAAGGCTGAGTTCTTTTTCCCCAAACTAAATTTCTAGAGCCAGCAGTTACTAAATTTCCAGAGCCAGCTAACAAGGCCAAGGTTATCTATTCAGCTCCCATCACTTCATTCAAAGAAAACTTTCTTTCACAGCCGCATCCACATCTACTTAACAATTGCCAACCAACTCTCACTTCGGTTTGAGAGGCAATATAGAAAAGGCAAAAACAGATGAGATGCTGTGCAGAGGATGGGAAATAATGGGCTTCAGAGTCTGACAGATCTAGACTTGAGTTCTTGGTTCAAAAAAATTTCGCTGAACTTCAATGTTCTAATCTGTAAAATGGGAATCACAATGGTGCCCTCTCATGGAGTTATTGAGAGTATTAAAGGAGATAATGAATACAAAGCACTTAGCGTGGTTCAACAAAGTCTAGTATGTTGTAAACTCTATAGGATAAATGTCCAAGTTCCTTCAATAAACAAAGTACAAGGAATAAAGAAGAGAGATGGAAAAGCTATAAACTAAAAGAGACTTAACAGACAAAGAAACCAAATGAAATGTGTGGCCCTTGTTTAGACCCTGATTGAAACAAACTAAATTTAAAAAAAGATTTAAAGATAATTGTGGAAATTTAAACATGGAGTAGACATTTGAAATTATTAAGATATTATTAAGGTATAATATTCTTAGATATGATAAATGGTTTTAAGGGTTTTTTAAAGAGTCTTTATGTTAGATGTCACACTAAAATATCTGTGGGATAAAATGATCTGATGTCTGGGATTTCCTTCAAAATAATCCAGGTATAGAGAAAGGATGGAGAGTGAGTGTGTGTGTGTGTGCACACGCGCGAGGAGAATGGGGAGAGAATGGATGAAACATGGTTGGCTACATGATGAAATGATTGTTGAAGTGGTGAGGTGACTGTAAGGAATTTATTATATGATTGTCTTGACTTTTTGTGTGTGTGTGAGTAAGTTTCACCCTGAGCTAACATCCATTGCCAATCTTGCTCTTTTTTTTGCTTGAGGAAGATTGTCCCTGAGCTAACATCTGTGCCAATCACCCTCTACTTTGTATGTGGGATGCCTCCAAAGCATGGCTGATGAATGGAGTAGGTCTGCACCTGGGATCTGAACCTGCAAACCCTGGGCTGCAGAAACAGAATGTGTGGAACTTTAATCACTTGGCCATAGGCCGGCCCTGTCTTGACTTCTTATATTTGAAAAAGTCCACAATAAAATGTCTTCAAAAGGAAAAAATAGGGTAATAGCATATATTTCACATGGGTTGTCTGAATATTAAATGAGCTAATATATGTAAAAGTACAATAGTGTCTGGTATATAATAGGCTTTTGAAAAATGTTAATTTCCTCTTTTCTCTCTGTTTAAAAACACAGCCTCCCCATCTCTCTTTCTCTCTCTCTCTCTCACACACACACATGTGTGCACATACACACTTGTGATGTTCTGCAAGGGCTGAATTGTCCCAGTAGGGGTTTGTGAAAGACTCAGTTCCTTTCTGCAGGGAAATAAAAGGCTGATGACTTTAGATATTTTCAGAGGTCTGGAACCTTAGAATTGGACCTTCCTACTTTGGGAGGGGAATCAACTCCTGAATTCTGTAAACAATAACCAATATAAAATGGAAAGCAGGATGCTCTGGGGAGAACTCAGTGCTTGCAAAGCACAGGCATGCCATAGGCATGGCTCTCGGGCCCTGGGAAGGATCCAGGCCTGTCACGGGGCACCCAAGTGCTGCTACCTGATCACCAAAGGAGAAAAGTCTAAATGAAACTAAGTAATAGGCACCAATCTTAACCAAATTCCCCAAAGAACCCACCTTTTTTTAAAAAGAAACTTACCTGGGAAGGAGTTTCTACTCCCTGAAATTTAGAGCTGCTGGTTTTATCTGTTCGTCGTTCTCCAAAATAATAAAGGCTCTCCTATAGAAAAGGGGACAATCCAATCATGGCTCATTTTCACTCTCCTTTCCTATATAAGGTACTCTTAAAGTTTCCAAGGCACATTATTTCCTTAAATCAGCGGTCTTTGGGCAGAGGCTATCCAATACAACAAAACTAAGAAGGCAACATGAAGATCTGCTCTCATCCAAAGGCTGATAAAGACATGGGGTTTCAGAGCTGGAAAGACCTTAGGGATCATCTGGTCCTTCTTCCTACCTTTCCATTTTACAAATGGGGAAGACTGAGACCAAAAGAAAACCAAGTGACCTGTCACGGAGACGTATGCAGCCAGTTGAGAGAGCACAGGCCCAGAGCATAGGTCTCTGGCTCTCAGTCTAGGGCTCTGGGTCAATGGCTTTTGATCTTTGTATTTTTTTATTTATTTTATTTATTTTTTTTTGAGGAAGATTAGCCCTGAGCTAACTACTGCCAGTCCTCCTCTTTTTGCTGAGGAAGACTGGCCCTGAGCTCACATCTGGGCCCATCTTCCTCTACTTTATATGTGGGATGCCTACCACAACATGGCTTGCCAAGCGGTGTCATGTCCGCAGCTGGGATCCGAACCGGCAAACTCCGGGCCGCCAAAGTGGAATGTGCACACTTAACCGCTGTGCCACCGGGCCGGCCCTGATCTTTTTATTTTTAAAGCTACAATCTACATTAATAAACCTAGGACACACACACACACACACCCCTGAAACAAAAGTTTCACAAAATAATACTACCATTTGACATTTTCTATTTAATCTATTTTATTTTATTAAAAAACATGCTGGTCACAACCCAATAAGTTGATTTACAACCCACTGATAGATCATGATCCGTAGTTTGAAAAACACTGTCCTAGAACATCCATTTTATAATTTGTGTGTCTCAAATTAGAAAAAAAGAAGATGGTGGAATTAGAGTGCTGGGCATTGTGCATAACCCACAGCTCCTCTTATCTGGACTGGCGGCCAAACGAGGAGCAGAGCTGCTGAGAGTGTGTCCTTTAAGTGGTAACCTCTCAGCAAGATCATGGCAGAAAAAAGACTGACGACCCTACTTAAAGACGTAGAAACAGCCCACTCTGTCTTCTCACAAATTTCTAGAGGGCACAGACCCCACATATACTGAGTACGCAAAGATAATAATATTCGGGCAAGACTTGGCTCTGAGTTGAAAAACGATACCGTCTATCTTCCTAGCACTTCTGAGGATGTTTAAGGTCCTTTGGAGAATTTACCTAATCAATCTTGGTACTATTCTTGTGAGGAAGGAAGAATTCTGCAGTTGGTGGGAGTAACAGCAGATCTGGGACTAGGGGAGGCGAGTAAAACCTCTAGATTGCTGAGTATTTGTACAATTGCATAACTTGGACCTTACTCATCTCATCTCAATCCTGCCCCCATTGAGTCCTGTTTCTATTTAAAATGTTGCTATTGTATACATCATGGAGTTTTTGCATTAATTTTTATTTTTGAAAGTATTGAATTAGAATATTATTTATCTTAATTACTAAAATTTTTGGCATTCCCTTAATTTTTGTGCCCAAGGTGAGTATGTCACTGACATCACCCTCATCTTGGCCCAGAGTAAGAGGTACCTAGGTTAGTTACTAACTAGAGCAAGTTAAACAAGGATGTATTAAAACCAAGCTTTCTAATAACCACCTCTCCAATTACATTTTCATAAGTACCATGACTCAAAGGATCATCTTAACATCCTACCAGTAAGGTTTCAGAACTAGCGAATTCAATCAGCACAGGACAGAGTTGATAGTAACATCTTTCATACCTCTGCAGTTACAAATATTTCACAGGCAATCAGGCAGGCACAAACCATAGTACCAGTCCGTCCTGGAAAAGAAAACAGTTAGTTCGTGAACCAATGTTCATGGTAATACTTGGTATAAAAATACTCTTAGAAATTTCCTAAGAGTTCATTTTGGATTGATTTTCTTTCACTCTGAAAGTGCTTGTTCAAAGTATTTCAATTCAGAAATAGCCAAAGCTGTTTCACTGCTCAGAGGTTCCACCTGGAATTCTGCCCTAACTCTGTGCATGATCGCACATGGGCACGTGTATACCGTTCTTGAGTTACTACTGCTGGGGGCTGCAGTAATAGGCAGAAGCAATCAGCTCTGCTCTAGGACTCCAAAGCTAAAGAGCTGCTTACCAATTAAGACCTAATTACATACCCTGTTTTTCTAACTAAAAGTACCTATAAAAGATAAAACATGGTCAGAACCCAAAACACTATCGAGTATTTGAATACCCTTTACTCCTTACATTTTCATTAGAGTTTTTAAGTGTGTTACAAAACATATATGAAAGTAAAAAGAGTAGTATAATGAACCCCCATATACCTGTTTCCCAGATTCTATAATTATCATGTTATATTGCTGTACTTGTTTAATTTCTCTTCCTTCTTCCTTCCTTTCTTCCCTCTCTCCCTCTTTCTCTCTCTTTCCTCTATAGCATTGTAAAGCAAACCCTTGATTTCATGTCATTTCATTCTCGAAGTCTCTTATGTTTTATTCCAATTGATACTTTTGTCCTGCCATACAAAATCTGAGTTTAAAAAACATGTTACTTTTATTTTTACGATGATCTGTAGCTTTTGTCTTAGCCAGTATATGCTGAACTTATTTTATGTAATTCCAAACTTACTCTTCTAACTTGAGATGCACTCTATTTTCTAGTCCTTTTCTGTTTGTTTGTTTAATGGACTACTAAACTTATTTTGCAACCCATAGTTTGAAAAACACTATTCTAAGCCAAGTGCTTCCAAAGAGGACTTTGTACCACCGTCTGCTATTACAAATAAAAGCTTCTTGCTAAAGGAAGCTACTGACCATTAACAACCTGGCTCTCAGTTGTATAGACTGTTAACATTTCAATTTTCAAGGACATTTCTGGTCTCTATAACTCTGATATTTTCCCATTTGAAGAAAACTTTTGCAGATTCATGTCCTTGTGACTGTAGATAAGTACAAGCACAGACAAAGTAGATGCTCTCTCATCCAGTCAAGTCGTGTACAGCGGGGAATCGTAAAAATGATACATACTTGCCTCCAATATTTTATTTTAACTTAAAACATAAATGTACATTCATTCACTAAACTTCTGATATTGGACGAAGGTTTTAACATTTTGAGTGCCCCCAACTGGAGTTTTTTCTTGGAAAGGCCAGACTCATGGTATAAACCATTGCCTCATCCATATTTCTAGTTTCAGATTCTTCCGAGCAATCTAGGTGCAGGATCCTTCTAGATTTTACTACTGGAATTTTTCTCCCAATGTTTTACATTAGTCGTACTTGCATTTAATTCAGCTGCAATTTTGGTTGTAGGCAGTCAGCTTCATTGAATCTTCTTGAAACATTCAACTTAGGTTTCATAAAATTGTAACTCTTTCTGTTCACTCTGACATTTTACAGATCTACATAATATTTGATTATTTGACATAAGTATAATAACAAGTAGAACTGGCAGACACTGGTGGAAGCAGAAACACATAGGCAAACTAAAAAGAAGCATACTAGCTACAAGTTTTCAACATGCCAATGGACACCAATAGGTGTGTTTATGGAGGGAATGGAGAACGTGAAATAATCCACCAAGTTGGTCAGATGGAAGTCGTAAGAGAGCTTTTGTTATCCTGAAGTCGGCAAAAGCATCTTGCACCTCTAAATATAATACAATTTTTGGCTTTCATAATGATAACAACTAACATTTGGGTAATGCTTAACAGATCTCATATAATCTTTACAACACCTCAGTGAGGTAAACAACCTGGCATAAAGAAACTGAGAAACTGAGGTTCTGTAAGTTTAAGAAACTTTCACATAGTCAAATAGCTAGATACCTTAATGCCAGCTTATATGACCTTTTGCAACAATCCTTAAACTTTATTCTTTCTCAAGTGGTGTCCATCACCCTTCCTCACAAGGCAGATCTTATATTTCAAGTTCTTGAATCTATAACCAGAGTACTGAGGTGATTTTCCAGACACCAAGAGTGGTAGCTCTATGTATGTATGTATGTATATATGTATGTATGTATGTACGTGTGTGTGTGTGTGTATCCCTTAGAGTTGTTTAAAGCACTTAGCATGTAACTGAAACAATTTCTCATTCAAGATATTCAGACCAAAATAGCCTTTTGTCAGTTTGACTGCCTTACTTGATACAATGAATGTCTCAAATGAAAATGTACTTTGTAGCATCCATTAAAAAAGACTTTGAAAGAGCTAGAGACGCTTAAACATTCACTCCTATTATTTAAATAAAAATATGTTCATTGTATATCTACTAGAAAAAGACTCAGGAAAGATAAGTCTGCTGCTAAAAACTGATAGCATACCAGTTGAAGGATAACAATAATGGCCAATATTATCAAGCCATTGATACTTCTTTCAGATAGATAATTTTCACATTTCATTTAATCTCTAAAATAGGACCATGAGGTTGGAACTGTCATCATCCACATTAGAAAACTATTAGAAAACTAAAGCATGGAGAGTTTAAGTAATTTACTCAATGCCGCAAAATTCTTTAACGGCATAGTTGGGATTTAAACCTAGATCTTTTATTTCAAAGCCTGTGCTTTTAATCATTATGTTTTGATAACTGCAACTTTTCAATTTCTTTTCTTTTTTTTTTAGTCTCTCAACCGGGAAAAAAAATCCAATTGAAAAGGATAGACTAAACATTGGTAAAAGACACGTATAAAAGATAGCCGATGAAGCTGTGAGAGAGTTCTCAGTTAATCTAGTCCTTGGGCCCAGTGGAATTATTTTCCAGAAAACTTAGAATTCCTGACTGGACAAACTTGCAAAAGAGATTCCTCAGCATCACTGGATATTCCTTATGGTGGAGAGCAGGAGAGGTGTGGATAGCCTAGAGCTGATTCATTTCCTGCTTTGCAAATCAGGAGGTAGTGCATTTCCCAAATTGTAAGCCAGTAACCTTGGTGTTAATTTAGGGAGAAATTTTAACACAAATATACTTAAATGGATTTGTTGCATACACATAAAGAAAAGCTATGATCACTCAAGCCCAATGTGAATTTTCCAAGTTCTGGTGGATTTATTTCATTGATAGTCTCTTGATACTCTTTATACCCACTTTTCCCTACACATCTGTACGTTCACAGTACTCCTTGTATGACGTCTCTGCTCAAATGTCTTTGTATTGGTAAGACCTTCCTTGACCATCTACATATCAGTTAGCAACCTCTCTCCCATTACATATTCTCCTTATTTTTATTTTTTCAATTGCACGTGTCACCATCTAATACATATATTTTCTCTGTAAACAATAGACTGTGGTCTCCATGGGAGATGTGCATGTATCTGCTTTGTACACTGTCACATAAATGCATCTAGACAGGATCTGCTGTTCAAGGCATGAATGAATATATTTGCTCTTTCAATTTATCCTGTCATCCAGTCCCATGGCCACTCATTTTTCTCATTTTGTTTTCACTTCCTCATCCACCTAGAAGTATGACGGACAATTTCACTGTTGGTTTTACCAATACTAAATAACAGTGCCAGTAACATTGCCATTCTTGCTTCTGGTCCTTTTGCTGTGCCCATTCTGTAAAAACCTAATATTGGGTCCATTTGGGCACCCACTTCCTCCATTCCTACACCAGAAATGTAGAGACAACAGAGATGCAGAAACACCAGAGATACAGAGAACCACTGGAGAAAAATCACACAACTTTTCATGTTGGTAATAATGTCAATTAATGGTCTGACACTTAAGCTAGACCCTCACTGCAGCCAAAACACTTCTCAATGGTGCTAGTCAGTTCTTTTTCTTGGTTCCCTTAGAATTTGGTTGAAATTTTCCCTACATTCCTTAGGTCGCCAACCCAATTGCCTTCCCACTGACTCTGAGTTTGTGTCTTCATTTCTTTCTTCCCAGAGGCAGGATCTCCGATAACGTGTTGCCTCCCTGAATCCCCGTTACAAGCTTCCCGTAACTACATCTATTCCTGTGACTACACCTCTTCCCTTGAATCTCACTTGTGAGGAGTTTCTCCTCTTAATTCAGCCAAATCCTCCACTTGGGCTCTGGATCCCATCCCCTTCTCTCAACTCAGGGTTTTGACTTTATCAGGCCCTACTCTTCTGTGTCTTCAACCACTCCCTCTCTTTGACTCCTTTCCCTTGGCAAATAAACATATTCAGCTCCCCTTACCCTATCTTATAAACAACACTCACTATCAGCCCCAAATGCTCAGACAACTAACTTCTCTCTGTCCTTTTACAGACAAGCACCTTGACTCTCTAGTCTACACTTGCTATGGTCACTTCCTCCTCGTTAACGATTCTGGTGCTGGCTGTCTTTAGACTCTATTTTAATAATTATAATAGCTACCATTTACTCACTGTTTACTATGAATCAGGTACTCTACTACACAGTGTAATATGCATTACTTCATTTTAATTTCTTAACAATCCTTTAAGGTAAGTATTACAATTCCCATTTTACAGATGGGAAAACTGAGGTTTTGAATGGCTATCTAACTCACCTAAATGGTTAGCGATGGTCCTAGGTTTTAAATCTGGACAGTTCAATGCTAATTATCCCACCATTACCAACTGCATAATAATATGCACACTTTGAGAAAGACTGTTCTACATCAATGTATCTATCTTAGTCTTGAGCTCCTTTATATCCCACTGATGTGACTGCCTTTTCCAGTCACCTGCAGGCTTGCTTGACTCCTCTGGTCTTTTCAGTATTTCTTCACTGCACCTGGATCACTGTTTTTGGAGTTTTCTTTGCTGGAACCTTTTTTTTTTTTTTTTTTTGCTTCATCTGAGGTATTTTGTTATTTATCTGGCAAATCTGGCAAGGAGGTTTCTCTTACATTTTCCGATAAAAGATAAAAGAATATTTATTCTAAGAAATCTAAAGAGTTTTCTTTACAAGGGTACTGAGAATATTAAATCTGGGTACTCTTTGCATTAAAGTTCAAGAAATCTAACAAAGATGATTGAAAGTTAAAAAGACTATTTCTAAATCAAGATGATAGTTTGAGCACCAATGATAGATTGAAAACTTCCACCTCTGTATCAAACATATGGAAATGATAAGGAAAAAAAATGGCTGAACTCAAAAATAAAAAGGCAAGGTAAACTCAGAGGATCAGAAATGGAGAGAGGAGTCAAGCTGGTAGGTAGGAGTTGAAGCCAAGAAACCTCAAAATAAACTATTATAGGAAAAACAAAAGGGTGAGAGGATCCACAGAATGCAGGAAAGTAGATAAAAAGAAACATAGAAAAATTGTGGTAAATATAAAACATATAGTTGAATGTCATAAATAAGTCCAAATATGTCAGCAATTGCAATAAATACATTGAAAATGAAGATACTGAGATTGCATGTTTAATGATGCAGGTATATGCTCTTTAAAGAGACATATCTAAACCAAAATGACACAGAAAGGTTGAATGTAAAATGATGAAAAATTTATAACAGAAATAACCCACTGAGAAGATATAATAATGTATTTGCATGCACCTAACAACACATTATGAAATATAAAATGCAAAAGTTGATAGAATTAAAAGAAGAAATCAACACACAAAATAGTTGATACAAAGAAATAGTAAAAAAGAAAAGAAATACTAAATAGAAAGATTTGAGTAATATAATTAATAAGATTGATTTAATGGATAGATAGATTTATAATAGATAGATAATAAGATTGATTTAATGGATAGATAGATAGATAGATAATGGATAGATAGATAGAGGAAAACTGATACGAATGACAATTTAAAAAAAAGAGGCTGCTCTGATGTGCACCAGCTGAACACCAGCCCTCCAAACAATCCTAAAGGGAAATCAATGAAAGACATGTGAACACAGAATAGTCCTCTCTCAGAAAAAAGAAAAAAATGAAATTTGAAATGAATGTTTTCCTTCAAGCAGGGAATTAGCTTTAATTAAAAGAATAGTGAAGCCAATTGCTTGAAATTATAATATTTTAGGTTGAGCCATGTGAAATGGCCATTTTTATAAGTGAAAGATGGTCCAAAACTGACAGTTCCATGTGGTTCAACCTCTATATTCTTCATTTATCCATGGCATTGTAAATTGCTAACATATACAGAATATTTCAACCTGTGGATCTGGAGACAGAACTTGCCTACTCACTAATGGGCTTGAAACTAGTTTTCAAATAAGACTAAAACTTGATTCTACTCAAATATATACGGCAGTTTTAAAGAGTTATGTTTTCCCGGAATTCAATATAAAAAACCATTTTACGGCTCACCAAAAACATAATTCTTTGTCAAAAATTGAGAAATATGCTTGGATGATTATTAAAAGTCTAAAGTTGAATGAGAGAAAATCTAATTCAACTTAAATTGGTTGGATTTACTAACAGCTTTTTTTTTCATTGTACACCCACCAAAATCATCTTCTTTGTATCATTACACTATAAAAATTCCAGTAGATTTGGTTTTTGAAATAGCATCACTGTTGGTGCCCTTAACTTTAAAAGCCTCTCACAAAGTTTAAGAACAATCTTAAATAGAACACAAGTGCTCAGACAGTTTCTAAACACTGTATTTTGACAGATTATTTTAGCAAATCAAAAATGAAGAAACCAAATAGTCAATAACAACGGAAATTTCTTAGTTTTTATTCCTATTTTCTTCCCTTCTTTACTCTCTGCCTTCCTCCCCTACTCCCCCCTTTCCTTCCCTTTCTTCAGTCTTGAAGCTAATATTAAAAAGTGTTAACAATTATTAACACTGATTAATAGCAGTATGACTTGGTCTTGTACCTTAATATGTTTTTCACATTTCTCAAAAAAAGAGAAATAAAAAGAAAAATGTTTTTACCTTTTCCGCCTTTACAGTGAATCACCACAATGTTTCTTTTATCCTCAGCCATCCACTCAATGACTTCCTTCGAAAGAGTCAGCATCTCTCTGATTTCAAACGTAAAATTTTTAGTTGAATTAAAGTACTTCAAAAAAATTGAGCTCAATTCATTTAGCCCTCTTCTGACAGCCAACTTGGCAAGAAACTTACTTTAGAGTGGGCACATTGTGATCATCAATCATGACTCGATGGACCCTGTGGTGGAAATGCTTAGGATTGTAAGATCTTTCACCTAAAATAGATGATGCATGGGTCATACCTCTATATCTAATAAACAAAGTAAATGATCAAGTTATGAATAAGTTATGCTTTTCTGTTAGAAATTCCTTATTCACCTTTAAAAGGAGCTTTCTGACTGGCTCCTCCTGCTCTAAAAGAAACTTAAGGGTCTCAAAAATATAAGGACAGTAGTGGTTTGTCCATCTTGAGTAACCTAAGTTCAACCTATTTTGGTTTGCTTAATAGGACTTACTTTTAATTTTCTAGCAGGCTACTCATTACATTATTATAGGGTAGTTAAGCACCACAGAGCAGAAGCAAATGTGGTCGACCAAAATGTTTGCCTCCTGAAAATGATAATTTAATGTACAGGAAGAGGAGAAAATCAAGAAAGACAAAGTAGTAAGCTGAGATATAATCTGTTTTCTACACCGTTTTCTTTTTTTTCTGTGTAGGGCCCTGCTCTCCTCACACCCCACTCCTAGTGGGTTAGAGAATGAATTTGTTGAATTATCTGTCTTCAAAACAGGAGCTGGCAGGAAGAACAGAAATATTTTCTTCACCTAAAACCACTAGAGCATACAGACTCCTAAAATGGCTCCGCCTCTACCCCAGCCTCCTGTCTCGCTCACGGGGCACTTCGTGCTGTTGAGCTATCTTTTCCCACCAAATAGGGCCAAGAGCAAGATGGAGATTTTTTAACTCACTTCCCACCACTACCAAATACTTATGACTAAATGAAACGTAAAAACTGAATCGTCTTCTTACATGCAGTGATTGGTTTTCTATCTATAGTAGGAAAATATCTAGTTAAGTACGTACTGCATAGATTGTAGACTTGGTAGTGGTTTCGATGCTTGGTGTCCAGGAACCGCACAACTTCCTAAAATCGATGGACACATATATTACATATATCCACATGGCACCAACATAAGCCACTTCCTAGGAGTAGCCTGAAATGGTTATTACCTTTTATTCCCTTGTCCCTCACTTAGCACCTTTTAGGGGAGATTCAGGGACTATAAGAGTATGTGCATTCCAAATCACATCTAACCCACTGATAGTTTTCAAATAGCCCACAAGGTTGTGCTTGACTACCCTGATTAGCCTCTACTATAAATACACATTGTTTAAAGATACCAGACAAGGAAATTAGCTGGTTGACTAGTTTTAAGTGAATTTATTCCTACTCATTAATTCGCAGTACTATATGATTCTTATCTAGATCTAATTCTACATAGATATGTATTTTAGATAATGATCTGGATTTTACCATCTACCTAAGCATTACTTAAATAAATAAATGCAAAAAATGTATGTATGATTGTGTGCATGTGTGTGCATGACAGAAAAAGATAAACACATTATGTCAAATTTTAGATAAATGGTAACAATATGGAGAATTTCTTGGCTCATCTGTGTTTTCTTATTTTCTAAAATGAATATATATGTGTGTATGTGTATATATGTGTATGTTATACACACATATATGTATATATGTATAACTAAAAATAATAAATAGTGGTTATTATTTAAAATACAGTTAATATCACCATACTAATACAACAATATTTCCAGCAAACTTATCCAACTGCAACACACACGTGCATGTATCTCTGCCAAAAACAAAAGTGACTGTAAAAAATGTCAAAAATTGATTAGTACAGTACCCTTATAGCAATGTTTACTGGCTTAATATTGAGAAAAAGAAAAATTAAGGTATCAAAATGATCAATTTGTTAAATTGGTTATCCCTGTCAGGAGGAAATAATAAATCAAAAAGAGAAACACTCTGAGTCTGCATAGCACTGTGGTGGGGGGATAAATAGTCTTACAAGTGTCAAAAATGTGTGGGATCCCTACACCAAGATAAAATCCAGATGGACTGAGGTATCAAATATAAAAAGCCACAAATATCTCTAAGAAATGTAAATGAACATCAATCAATTCTTTGGATGAGGAAGAACTAAGGATTATCAATGGAAGATCAACAGATTTAGGTTTGACTTCACAAAAATTTGAAATTTCTGTTTAAAAAAAGCCACAGTACAACAAACAAATGACAGGAGATTCTTCAGTAAAATTGAGAGAATAAGGACTATGCCTAGTGTAATCTATAAACTAGTTATAGTAGTACAAACTAATAACACAGTAACAACAATTTAAAGATTACTCTCTCACCCTATAGATAAATAGGCCATAAATAAAAGTGTCAGTTCACAAAAGAGAAAATCCAACTGGCTAACAACCTACAAAGATAAATATTTAGCCTCACCAATAAAGATGCCAAAACAGTAATGAAATGCCATTTTCACCCATAAAATTAGCCTTTCCTTTTTAATGAGAAGACCCAATGCTGGCAAATATGGCATGAAAATTCCTTGCAGGCCAGTTAATAAGTACATTTCAAGAAAAGAAAATTGAAGGTTAATATCTCATTAGTATGTACAAAAATTTCTAAATAAAATATTAGCAAATAGAATCTAATGATATATTAAAAAGGATAATATATTAAGACCAAAGGGGGTTTATTCCAGGAATAGAAAATATTGTTTTAATATTCGAAAATCTCAATGGAATAAGAGAAAAACATTTTGATTATCTCAGTAGACGCAGAAAAAGTATATGATATATTCAGCACCGATTGATGATTAAAAACTCTTAGCAAACTATAAATAAAATGGAAGTTTCTTAATCTGGTAAAGGATAGCTACAAAAAGCCTCTAGAAAATATCATTCTAATATTGAAATAGCTAATTCTTTCTACCTAAATTTGGGAACAAGGCAAGGCTGTCTACTCTTACCACTTCTATTCAACATTACATTGGAGGTCCTAGACAGCTGAATAAAGAAAGAAAAAGAAATGAAAAGTACAAAAAGTGGAATTAAAGTAGTAAATTACATGATTATGTATGTAAAATATCCCAAAGAATATACAAATTAATTATTAAAATAAATGCATGAATTTATGAAAGGTGCTGGAAATACATACAAAAATCAGTTATAGTCCCAGCAAATAATTAGAAAATGAAAATTTAAAAATACCATTTAAAATAGCATCAAAATCCATCAAATAGGGATAAAGCTAACAAAAGATGTGCAAAGCCTGTACAGTGAAAATACTGCTAAAAGAAATTAAAGAAGACCTAAATAAATTCAGAGATATATTATGTGTATGGGTTGCAAGACTCAATATTTTTAGATGTTGATTCTCCCCAAGTCAAGCTATGTAGTCAATGTCATCCAAGTTAAAATACCAGCAGGGTATGTGTGTGTGTGTGTATGTGTAAATTAACAAGCTGATTCTAAAATTTATATAGAAATTCAAAGGACCTAGGAAAGTCAAGATAGTTTTAAAGAAGTACAGGTTTTCTGGGTTGGTGAGCAGGTGGAAATGCTCACCTGAGAAAAGTGAGAGAAAAGGGAGCCTGGAGAGGGTTTAGAAGCTTTGTGCCCCTTCCCCCATGCATTGCCCTATGCATCTCTTCTATCTGGCTGTTCCTGAGTTGTGTCCTTTTCTAATAAAGTGGTAATCTAATCACCAAGTAAATAAACATCAAATGAAGATGCTGTGGAAGCTGAGGAGCATGAGGTAAAAAGACTCAAGTTTGACAAAGAAGGAGAAGTCAGAGAGATGGCCAAACAACTTCAAGTGAAATTTCTTCAGTTATGATAGAAGAAACAAAATCATCTTCATCTAAGAATAAAGACAGACAAAGTAGTTGTATCAGGCAGCACTGTACAGAGGAGGATGAAGAGGCAGAAGAGAGTCTTTAATGACATCAACAGAAATGATCCCAGAAAGAAAAAAAGTCAAGAAAAAGAATCTGATGCCTTAACTAACTGTGAATGAAGAGACTTCTGAGAAAAATAACCAAATGGAGGAATCTCATTGGTCTCAAGCTGAGAAAGATTTACATTCTGAAGGTAGTGCAAATATAAGGCCCTGTAAGTAGCGACTGTGACTGCCATGAAACAGAAGAATTAGTAGGATCCAATACCAGTAGACATGGAGAGATTCTCTCAGAATCATCCATGGAAAACGATGATGATGCCAGAGAAGTCACTGATGAACCAACAGAACAAGACTATTGGAAACATTTAGATGAAGTATTTTACATACAGTTCTAGTTTTATACTGTATCAAATTCCTATGTAATAAAGTGGAGGTTTAGTTTTACAAGAGAAGTAGGTTGTAAAATAAAGTACTTTATGGGATACATCCTGAGAGAGTTGTTCATATAGGAACAGTGAATTATCAGCTCATCTGGGTCCTGCTTATTATTGACAATTTTTGGTGGGCGGAGTCTGGTTAACCAGTGGTTTGTGTATAGATTTTTTAAATTTAGAATTAAAGTTTTTAAATGGGAAGGTAATAATTACAATTTTTAAACTTTGAGGACAGTATCACATTTAGTTTCTACATACGCAAGAAAGCTTTTTGTCTTGTCTTTTTCTGACAGCTCTAGAAGTTTTCCTATTTTGGTCATAGTTTCAACATTTTACCATGTGAATTATAGGGTTTTGTGGTAGTTATATATTATTTATATTTATAAATATACATTACATATAATTCATCTCTTACAGAAACAGAAAAATATAAAATTTGCCTCCTTAGAATAATATTGTACATTTACATGTAATCTATTATACAGGGTATATTATATCACACATATAATAACATATTATATAATATAACGTGGGATATAATACATATTATAATAAAATAATAAATAGCATATATTATGTTATGTAATATGATTAAGTACGATTATATTTATATAATATATACCACATAATATATTATATATAAAATACATAATTTTAAATACAAATATACGTATATTATTCTAAGGGAGGCCATTTTATATTTTTATCCTTCTATAAGAGATGAATTTATATTATTATATAAATTATATATATTTATAAATGGAATAATATATATGTATATATAATATGCATTAAATTTTTTACCTGAAAGAGTATATTTTTAGGAGAATACTGCCACCTACGTGTTCTAAGTTATATTAAATTTATAACTCCATAGTCTGTTTACTGAGAAAAATGAGCATTTGTTAGATAAATACCCTTACCTTAATGGGATTCCTATAGAAAGAGTGTTTTCCAGAAGATGGGAATGACATGGCAATAATACGCCCTGGAAGTCAAAATAGTCACTATTACAGATGTTATTATACATGTGAAACAATAAATGAGAACTTAATTTACATATAATCAGACTCTTTTTTCATAAAAAAGAAATTTCAGGATTGAGAATGACAAAAAAGCTAACTAACCCTCAGAATAATCAACATAACATATTAAAATATCCAATATAATGACCACTAAACTCACACAGTGCTCCCAAGACTCAACTGCTTCCAGCCAAATGCAACAGATTTATGTTGATCTCAGTCTGGAGCTGCCCCCATGGTGAGAATTTCTTATCTGAACACTAAAGAAAAAGGAGAGATCTGGGATCCAGCAATCGTGGGAACTCCCAGGGTGCTCCAGTGCTCCTGACTCAGAAACCTGAGACCTACAAAGGGTTCCAGCAAGAGAACAGGTCTCTCTGAGATCCTTGAGACCCAGGATAACTATTAGAACTCAACAAATTCTAAACCAAACAAATGGAGTCAGCTGAAAATTCCTTCAACTCCCTGTACTGTAACCAAGTAACCCTGATTTGGGATGACAATGGAGATTTTCCATTGTCAGGGTTAAACTACAAATATGTCACACTACCATAGTGGTAGATGTCTTCACAGATCAAGAATGCTTTAGACAAGGTAAGAACCAAAATAAACATATAATTACCCACACACAAGAAAAATGTGAAGTTAATGTAAGTAAATCAACAGTTAAACTTCACAAACCAGTAATGTAAGTGAGGTCTAAGTCAAATCCATCTTTCCTGTATCGCCGTTTGTTTCCTGAAACCTGAGAGTTTAAAACAATCATTAATTTGTAAAATATAAATCAACATAAAAATAAAGAAGATTATATACATATCTATAACACTCGCCAGTATTTCCCGAAACACAAACATTTTTCTGAATCACAAACATGTTTTGCCCACTTACCATCCTTCTGGTCAGTATTTCAAGATGTCTTTTTTGGTAAGCCAGATGAAAAACTCTCATCAGAATGATAAGTCGTAGAGGTCGAAATATAATTGCCAATCTAACAATAAATTTTAAAGATCCATTTTTACTTCAGAAATAGAGGATTTTGTCAATATGGACTAAGTCTTGAGCAGTGATTCTTAACCAGGGGCAATTTTGTACACCCCACCTATCCCCAAGCCTCTCACCCACTTACCCAAGGGATATTTGGCAATGTCTGGAGGCATTTTTGGTTGTTGTAACTGTGTGTGGAGGGGGTGCTACTTGCATCCAGTGGATAGAGGACAGAAAAGCTGCTAAACACCAATGAACAGGACAGCTTCCATAACAAAGAATTATCTGGTCCAAAATATCAATAGTGCTGAGATTGAGAAACTCTGGTCTAGAGAGATAGCTATATGATGGATGCTTAGAATTTGCGGATTTAACTTTTGTAGCTTAAGATGAGCATTTTTCAATCTTTTCCTCATCAAACAAACTGCGGGTTCTTGTTCACCTGTGTTACTCCCATCAGTAACAGAGGTTTACTACACTACTAACACACATCAGGCAGGCAGTAGATTGAGATACTTCCCAAGTGTGCTAGCTACTGTCTCTCCTGCCATCAGAAAAAAAACACAATGACAGAGAACTGATGGTTTGGACTAGTGCTTCTCTAACTTGAGTGCACACACTGATTCAGTAGGTCACTGGGGCCTGCGGTGTTTTCCTTCTTGCATTTCTAGCTCTTAGATGATGCTGAGGTTGTAGGTCAGAGGACCATACTGGCTCCAGCTATTTTCAAACAACTCCAAAAGCCTATCGCATAACATCAGGTTTCACTAGCACCTGAATTGAAGTCCTGGGAAGCTGGAGTGCAGAAAGAAGCAAGCTATTAGACTAATAAATAAGCCTAATGAGCCACCCAACATCTACATCCCAGTACGCATTTGTTCTTCTTTTCCTCATCGCCAAAGTAGAAAGAAGAAAAGCCATCAGTTCTTCATACACATTTTAGTTTCCTGATCCCCAACAGTTCTGATTTTGCCTCAGCTTTCTTCATTCCAATGATACTGCAAAATTCCACCTCTGTGTTGCTATCCACGTCACCTGGTTTTCTGTTCCATTTGCTTTTTGAGAGAATTATCATTGGAGTCACTCAAGTTTTGCATATGCTCAAACCAATACTCTCTTTGTTATAGGAAAAACCCAGGAATTTCATGTGTAAGGAATTTGTGATTGAAGCTTAAACGGGAATTTCAAAGTATACTGAAGTTAAAGTTAGTACAAGAGGCAAAGTCCCCAGTTTCTTCTTTGAGTGCTCCATCTTCTTCATTCAACCAAAGGTACGTAGTGCGTACACCCTTCATGGATCCCTAAATACCACCAGCCTTTAGTTTCTAAGTATGTGGAAATTTATCTAAACATTTCATTTTCAAGCAGCTTATCTGGCATAGAATCATCACATTCAGAGTTAAAAGATTATACAAAATGAAATCCATAGAAAACGCAAAAAAAATAAAAGACAGTTTAAGAAACGTGAATCATGTCTCTTACCTGGGGATATCATTAAAATAACTAAAGTCATAAAAAATGTAAATTATATCAATCAGTAGAGTCAGCAGAATAATGACAGCATCTAAGGAGTTAAGTAAATCAGAGAAATATCGTTGCATCCTATAATGTAAAACAAAAAATACAAGTTTATGCTCCCCCAAAGAAGAGACAGGGAAATTTTAAAAGCAAGAATTATTTGACTCATCTCCATTAACAATTCTATTTTAATGAATTATCTAAATTGCATTTACTAGACTAGACTAAGAGAAAAGTATTCATATTCATTATTTTATACATATATATGACAAAAGCATAAATATTGCAGTTTAAGTTCAGTTAAGAGATATAACCAAACCATCAAACAAGAGGCAAGCAATGCCTTCACATAGGTGGGAGAGAAAGGTGGGATGTTGGAGAGTACTATTGGGCAGTGGAAGCTGAACATGTCACAGCCTTAGAGCAACTGCGGCTGTGAGGAGGGCAGAAGAGGAGCTTGTGAGAGGCAGACAGGTCCACTATTTTGGCCTGCGAACTCATCATCTGGCTTTGTACCTAGAGTGGAATCCCAATGGGCTGGTATGGCCTCCCCTGCAAAAGCTGAACTTGCACCCACTGCACCTTCCTCCCCCCAACGCTGGCTCCTTCAGCTGTGGGCACTGGTGATCCGCGGGAAGGTTCTAGGGTAGCTTCCACTTCTAGGGTAGCCCCTTTCAGGCTCTGAGTAACCCGGGAGTGGGCAACTGTCCTTAGCTCAAAGGCATGAGGGTAGAGTTCAGGAGGAGAGGAATCAAGCTGCCTTCTGAAAGGCTCTGGATGAAGTGAGGCCAGGGAACTTAGTCTCTGACTTCCACAGCAGTCCAGCTCTAAGGCTTGGCTTACTCCATCCACCTTCTCAGAAAGCCAGCAGCGGAGAAAATCAACTGCTGCCTCACTACTAAGCCTCGCTGACAGGATGAGCATGCCTCAGATCTCCTGTGTACCTTAACAAAAGTTTTTATTTTAACTGAGGTAGGGGATTGTTCATGATCTATTTTCTAGTATTTAATATGCCATCAGATTTTATTTAGATTCAATTCTTAATGAAAGTATTAATATTTATACTTCACATACATGTTCCTCTTAATAATGTGCATGTAGACACATCAGCTGCCTTGTCCCATTTTGCAAACCCATTAAGCTTTACCTGTTGAAGGAACCATCTAGAATACATTATTGGAGACTAGAGTGACAGTTACAACAAAAATATTAAAGCCCAATCTAGTAGAAATTGGGATGTGGATAGTTGTTTCTCTGGTGGACCGTGCCTTCGAGGAGAATTATTTTGATAAAGAGGGACAAATTTGGTTGTGTTGACCTGGTAATTACTTTGGGATGCTTCTCATAGCACTACAAAATAGCTTTATATGTTTTTAAAAAATTAATCAAACTTACCCTTCTACACATACTCGAAGAAGAACATCCATTAAAAAAAATAAAGCAATAGCTAAAGAAATTGAACGATATTCCAAAGGAATATACACTTTGCTATCAGAGATGAATTGATCTGCGATGATAAGAGACATGTCCACAAAGACGAGCAAGATTCCAAATATTCTAAAACAAACAAACACATAAATAAACAGAATAAAGATGAATTGGTTTTCACCTCTATAGTTAGACTACATTTAGCCCAGGGATCTGATACTAAAATGTCATTATTTAGGATTAAACTGTCAGTGGCAGGGAGAACTGTGTTGTCTTAGAATTTCAACAAAATTACTCAGTTTTCACCCAATGGAAGCATTTAGGAAAATAAAATTCCCACAAAACCACTTCATGTTATCATGCTCCTTTATAATAGACACATCAGACTAACCCTCCAACATAGAACTGTCAAACTGAATTAAAATTACTTATCTCTGCTTGTAAACTCTTCTTAAAATTCAAGAAGTTTATAAGAGGTCTCTACGAATTTCTCATAGTAAATAAAACCTCATTAGTCTTGATAATTATTAAGAATTTAGTAATAAAAACCAAGTGAAAGCATGACTAACATAAGCCCTAAAAAGACCACTTTGACCAGTAAGATTTTTTCATCAGTGAGATTTTCAGCAAGTATATGATTACACATTAATGGATGTTTCTAGCATATGCTGGGCACATGAGAAGGACTTCAATTCCAAAAATATATACATGATTGAACTCTAAAGTAACTCCGAAGCCTTTCTCTTACGTATTCTAAACACATTATCCATAAATTGATTACGCTATTTGTAGAATCTATGAAGATGAATTAATTAGTCTTCAAAGTACTTTTTTCCAATTGCAACACAAATTAAAATATTATAAATTTAAAAGGAAGCAAGTATATTGCGTGAAGCTGTATGATAGTATGAAATCTTGCCATCATGTGGAGAAGAAGCCTAAATAGAATGCTTTCAGAATTAAGGAGTAATTCGAGACAAATAAGGTATTTAATAAAACACTTTACTTGTAATTGTAGAATTTTAAAGTGCATGCATCATTATTTTTACTTTTCCAGGTAGGAAAAAACATACTAATATGTTACCATTAGACTTAGGGGAATGCCGTTTCTTTGCAATTCTTAATGTTCAGGTTAAACTAACCTTCCAAGATAAATTAGATTACATTATATGGGACACGGGGGCTATTTAGTAACATACTGACAGTGGAAATGCTTTTTTTCTCCTCCTAGATCCTTTCTCATTAAAACAAAATTCACATTAAATGGATACATATTTAATTACCTCTTTTTTTAGGGTCTCACATACCTGATTATGAAAGATGATACAATTAAGCGTATAACTTTCTTAATCTCTTGGCTGCAAAAAGAAGTAAAAATAAAATTCAAGAGTTTTCAAGTTTATCACAGATTTCTTCTAACATATAATATGAATTTAACCAATAAACAAAGGCCTTTATAAATATAATTTTAGAAGAAAATTCTTCAGAAGTTGCATAACAAGGTGCTTTTTACTAATAACTAAAATTTTCACATTTCTGCTTCATGATTTTTTTTTTACTTTCCTATGTGGAATATGAATAAAACACCAAACTTTAGATGTCTAGTAACATTTCCTTTGCCTATAAAGCCCCAACCCCACCTTTATGGTAATATTAAGCTTGGCGTCATCAACTAAAGCAACATAGCGTGGAGATAGAGGGAGTGATAGGAGAGACCTATGTTCCAGTTCTCCCATTCATGAGCTGTGGGATCCTGGGCAAGTCATCAAACCTTGGCCAGACCTATTTCCACAGCAATCAAAGAAGGGACTTCAGGCATGGGTAGGGAGCACCCATCTTGTCCTGTAATATTCATCTCTTGAAACAAGACATCCCATGAATATGACAGTTAAACATTAAGGAGAGTCACATTTGGAGTTGCAAGTGCTCTTTGGAGGTAATTTAATAAGGAATTTTAATAAGATGCATTTCAAAGGAGAAATAACATACAGACTGGGCTCCTTCCATTAATAGGAGGAGGAAGAGGAGCCTCTTTGATGAACTCCACAGTTACGCCTCATTTTATCCTATGGCTAAAGACAAGGTAGCCACTGGGGTGCAGTTTCATGCCCTGCTGAAGCTTCCAACACAGGACACAAATTCCACTCCAAGTGGGATCAAGCCCAAGGCAGTGCTCATAGCCTGTGCCCAAGACTGAAGAATGGAGATGATGGATGAAGAACAGAACTAGGGCACCACCAAAATTGGCCACGGATGAATACTCTTAGGCTAACCTGGGATGCAAGAGCTCCCCACTCCCTCTAATCTCTCCCTCCTTTACCTGCACCCACAACCTCTGCCCAGGCTTAGTGAGTTGAGGCTGACATGGATGGGAACTGATTGGCCAAAAGAGGTGAATTTCCCCCTGAGGTTACCATTCTCTTAATACAAGCCCTTTCTCAACCACACAGACTACTGGATCTCCAGATAGCAATGAAATGTTATAATAAATCTGAACTTGCCTGACAAAGTGAACATACAGAACCATGACTGACAGAATCATGGGGGCACAAAGGTATGACTTAGGATGGCTTTAGGGCCTCCTATCACTTTCAGTGCCTCACAAAACTACCCCAAGTAAATATGCAATTGAGATTTTTTAAAAACAGTGTGCTATGTAAATGGAACTTCAAACAATATGTTTAGAGTTTGCAGGGAAAGGACTGTGACTCATTGACTCTATATCCAGGAAAAGTACTGTTCATATTTAGGAGCAACAGACAGATACTCTCCAACATGAAGCAACTCAAAGCATAGCAGCCACATACCTTTCCTAAAAACAATTACTCGAAGTGCTCAAGCCAACTGAGCAATGAGTCAAAAGGAAGAATGCAGGAGTAAGAAAGATACCTTATAGAGACAAGGTTAAGAAATTAAATCATAACAATTCAGAACTGTCTAAATAATCATTGTTAATGGAGCACATGGAACAAATGATTCCAAAAACAAAGATAATCTAAGATTCTTGATAATACCATGGACTTAAATTTGCAGGTTTTCTCACACAACTTAGGATTTAAGGTTTGTAAGAAGATAGAAGTAAAAGCAAGTCTCATTTCTTCTCTTTCCCAGGTACAAGTCTAGTGTTAACCTGGATACTGATGGAGAAACAAGGGCACAATTATGTTCTCTAAAAATAAGTTTATAACTTTCATATCATTAAAAATTGACAAGAATAAAAACAATGAATTAATAGCAAAATACAGAAAAATTTAAAGATAAAATATGAAGAGAATGTTTAACCCAGAAAACAAAGGAAGATGATAGCAAATAAAACCTAAAATACCAGAAATGATAACAAATACAAGCACGTTACTGTCATATTAAATACTGGCAAATACTCTCAGATAAGTTTAAAAACTAAATGCACAATACGCTATATACAAGAGACAAAAACTAAATTAAAATGATAGTTTGAAAATAAAGAGATGGACAAAGATATGAGATGCAAACGTTAAATCTCAAAATATTAAAAGTTGTAATATTAATATCAAAGTTGAATTCAAAGTAAACATATTAACTATGACCAAGACATCTTATATTGATAGAAGGTAGATTCTATAGGACATTAACAAGGCCATGTTGAAAAGAGGTGAGATGTGTATTGGGGTCAGGTCCTGTCTTTCCCATTGGACGCTTACTTCTCTGTACAGATGCTGGAGAAGGCATGTGGCCATACTCAAAGCACTAAGGGCACCAGGGTGATTCTTTGGTCTTCCTGCTCTCACACTAGGGCTCTGGACTTTTCCCCCAAACTATCCACAACACACAAGGCTACATTCCCAGTTTATAGTGTAAACTCTGGTTGAAGAGAGCTGAGTCCGGCTTCAGATCTGATTCCAACCTAAGTTAGCTCATTAGAATTCTCTACCGGGGTTTGGAGAGGAAGCTCCAAAGTAACTAGGAGTGTCTTTTGCCTGGCTTGGTCCACAGGGTATGTACTTCCCTTGGGAGTATTGGTGGCAAAGATAAGATCTGAGTGTCTCTGGCCAAATACTATCTATTCTTAAATATATATATATTGAAATATAGAAACTTCTTGTGCAGCAAACACATACTTAAAGAATTCGTATGAAATATTTGAAGAAACTCATCCTGTAATAAGACATAAAAAACTTCAACGTACTTTAAAATATAAAAATTATGCAGGCTATATTTTCTGACCACAATGTAATAAAACCATTGCAGTGGGAGAATACTGACATACAAGATATTTAATCGCATTTTATCATTACAGAAATTAAAAAGGTGCCATACATGACAACTTAGATTAAATGGAGATATTGCCTGAAAGACATGAACTACTAACATTTGCTCAAGAAAAAATAGATAAGCTGAATAGTCTAAAAGATAACATACCTTTTAAGGAAATTGAACTTGTAGTTTAAAACTTTCCAACAACAAAAACTCCAAGCCCAATTTTTAAGTGAAGAAATAATACCAATTCTAAACAAACTCTTCCAGAAAAGAGGAAAAGAGGACTATTTCCAAACTCATATTAAGAGACCAGCATTACCCTGATTATTCTATCTTTGTTAGACCAGCCAAATCAGTAAAGATGTTACATGACAAGAAAATTACCAACCAACATCCCTCATGAATACAGATGCAAAAATCCTTAACAAAACGTTAGGAAATCGAATCCAGCAACATAAAAAAGAAAATGCATCATGACCAAGTGGTGTTTGTTCCAGGAATTCAAGGATGGTTCAATACTCTAAAATTAATGTAATTCACCATGTCAATAAACAAAGGAAAATAAAACATACAGTCATCTCAATAGATGTAAATTTTTTTTCCAAAAAATTTAAGGTCCATTCATAATAAAAACTTTCAGCAAACTAGGAATAGAAGGGAACTTCCTTAGCCTGACAATGGACATTTACAAAAATCCCATGGCTAATATCATTCCTAATGGTGAAAGACTGAATATTTTCTCCCAATGATTAGCAATCCAGGATGTCAGTTCACTATTCTTCTATTCAAAATTGTATTGGAGGTTCTAGTCAATGCAATAAGGCAAGAAAAGGAAATAAAAGGCGTATAGATTTGAAAGGGAGAAATAAAACTCTATTTGTAGAAGATATGCTTGTCTACCCAGAAAATCCCAAGGAATCTACAAAGAAGCTAATAGAACTAATAAGTGAGTTTAATAAAGTTATCAGATAAAAGGTCAATAAACAAAACAATTATATTTCTATATACTAGCAATGAACTATTGAAAAATGGAAATTTAAGCAACTACACCATTTATATTAACACCAAAACCCACAAAACACTTTGGTGTAAATTAACGAAATATGTGCAGGATCTGTACACTGAAAATTACAAAACATGATTAAAGAAAAAAAGATTTTAAGGTAAGAGATGTACCATGTTCATAGATTAGAAGACTCAACATTGTTAAGATGTCACTTCTCCTCAAACCAAGCTAAAGATTCAATACAATTTCTATTAAAAAATCACAGCACAATTTTTTGTAGATATTGATAACCTGATTCTAAAATTCACATGGAAAGGCAAAGTGATACCACTCCCTGATTTAAAGACTTACTATAAAGTTAAATAATCAAGACAGTGTGGTATAGAAGAAAGAATCGACACATAGAACAGTGGAACAAAATAGAGTCCAGAAATAGACTCTTGTACGTGGTCAACTGATTTTCAACAAAGATGCAACGGCAATTCAACAGAGAAAAAATAGTCTCACAAGAAATTGTAGTAGAATTATTGGACATACATATACAAAAGAACAGTCTTCAACCTATATCACACAACGTACACCAAAACGAACCCAAAATGGATCCATGTACCTAAATGTAAAACCTAAAACTATGAAATTTCTAGAAGAAAACATAGGAGAAAGTATTTGTGACCTTGGGTTAGAAAAACATATCTTAGACAGTACACCAAAAATCATAATCCTGAAAGAAAAAATTGAATTTTATCAAAATTAAAAATTTCTGCTGTGTAAAAAAAATAAACCAAAACAGGGACAAGCTACAGATTGGGAGAAAATATTTGCAAAATATTTATCTGATGAATTTGTATCCAGAACATATAAAGAACTCTCAAAACTCAACAATAAGGAAAAAGAATTTAAAAACAGACCAAAAACTTGGATAGACACTTCACCAAAGGAAATCAATGGATAGCAAGTAAGCATACGAAAAGATGCTCAACATCATTGGTCATTATGAAAATACAATTTCAAGTCTCAGCGAGATACCTCTACTCACCTATTACAATGTCTTAAAAAACAAAGTGAAACAAAACAGATGGACAATACGAAGTACAGGCAAGGATGCAGAGCAACCAGAACCCTCATACATGTGAAACAGTACAGCCATTTTGGAAACTATTTTTTATACAATTAAACTACACTTTACCATAAGATTCAGCAATCCTTACGCCCACACAAAGACGTATATGCAAATGTTCATAGCCACATTATTCATAACAGGCCAAAACTGGAAATAATCTAAACGTCCATCAATGGGTGAATGGATAGGAAAATATGGAATATTCATATAATGGCATACTACTCAGCAATAAAAAGAAACAGACTACTGATACACGTATTTATATGGATGAATCTCCAATGCATTAAGCTATATGAAAGAAGCCAATTTCAATTGGCTACATACTGTTCAACTCAACTACATGACATTCTGGAAAAGGTAAAACTATAGGGACAGAAAATAGATCAGTCATTGCCAGGGGCTAGATTTGGGGGAAAGGTTGAACACAAAAGGACTTGAGAAATTTTAAAAGGATGATAGAATTTTTCTGTGTCATGATTATGACAGTGGTTACACGAATCTATGTATTAGTCAAAACTCATAGAATTGCCACACAATGCATAAAATTCATTAAATATAAATTGTAGCTTAAGTTTTTAAAGAACATTTACTATGCTGTAAATTATACCTTAAGGTGTGAAAAGTGTGCTGTAATCAAAAGGCTAGTAAAATGATGGAATAAAATAAATTCTGGAAACAGAGCCGGTATGCAAAGATTCATAATAAAATAGAGAGACATTTAAAAATCACTGAAGAAAATAGAAATTTTTTCAATAATAGGTTCATTCATTCAACCAAAGTCATTGAGTGCCTACTACGTACTATGGTGCTGTTTTAGTCACTGGAGATACAGCAGTTAACAAAATGGACAAAATTTTCTTCCTTCATGATGCTTGCACTCTTGTTATGAGGACAGACCATAAGTATAATAAATAAGTAAATAACATAATAAGTTATAAAGTGATAAGTGCAATAGAGATCATTAAAACAGGGCAACAGCAATGGAGGGGGATGCAATTTTGATGTTGGGGAAACTAGGTAGTCACTTGGGAGAAGAGTAGATTCCTACATTTTATATCTTAATACAAAATAAATTCTGGACAGATGTTTTATTCAAATGTAGAAAATAAATTCAAAATATAGAAGAAGAAATTTTGGTGACTATATTAAAATCTTGGGTAGAGAAAGACTTTCTACGTATGACACTAAAGGCATAAATCACAAAGGAAAGTAGAGATATATTCAAATGCATGAAGATTATAAACTTCTATGGGCCAGCCCTGGCAGCCTAGTGGCTAAGTTCAGTGCACTCTGCTTCTGCGGCCTGGATTTGGTTCTCAGTTGCGGACCTATGCCACTCATCTTTCAGTGGCCATTCTATGTTGGTGGCTCATGTAAAGAAAAAAAAAAAGAGGAAGATTGGCAACAGATGTTAGAAAAAAAAAAGACTATAAATTTATACACAGTGAAAAGCTAGACAACCTGGGAAAAATTACTTGCCCTATATATGACATAAAAAAGATTGATATATTTAACTTTTCAATCCAATGACAGAGATAACATCCCAATTTTATTTTATTTTATTTTTTAAATTTTTTATTGAGCTAATGATAGGTTACAATCTTGTGAAATTTCGGTTGTACATTATTGTCTGTCACTCGTGTTGTAGGTGCAACCCTTCACCCTTTTTGCCCACCCCCACCCCCCCCTTTCCCCTGGGAGCCACTAATCTGTTCTCTTTGTCGACGTATTTAAATTCCTCATATGAGTGGAGTCATACAGAGATTGTCCTCCTCTATCTGGCTTATTTCACTTAACATAATTCCCTCAAGGTCCATCCATGTTGTTGCAAATGGGACAATTTTGTTCTTTTTCATGGCTGAGTAGTATTCCATTGTATATATATACCACGTCTTTTTTTATCCAATCATCTGTTGATGGGCACTTAGGTTGCTTCCACGTCTTGGCTATTGTAAATAATGCTGCAATGAACATTGGGGTGCATGGGACTTTTGGAATTGCTTATTTCAAGCTCTTTGGATAGATACCCAATAGTGGGATAGCTGGATCATATGGTAGTTCTACTTTTAATTTTTTGAGGAATCTCCATACTGTTTTCCATAGTGACTGCACCAGTTTGCATTCCCACCAGCAGCGTATGAGGGTTCCTTTTTCTCCACAACCACTCCAACATTTGTTACTATTAGTTTTAGATATTTTTGTCATTCTAATGGGTGTAAGGTGATATCTTAGTGTAGTTTTGATTTGCATTTCCCTGATGATCAGTGATGATGAACATCTTTTCATGTGCCTATTGGCCATCCCTATATCTTCTTTGGAGAAATGTCTGTTCATGTCTCCTGCCCATTTTTTAATTGCGTTGTTCAATTTTTTGTTGTTGGGTTGTGTGAGTTCTTTATGTATTATGGATATTAAGCCTTTGCCGGATGTTTTACTTGCAAATATTTTTTTTCCCAGCTAGTGGGTTGTGTTTTTGTTTCAGTCCTGTTTTCCCTTGCCTTGAAGAAGCTCTTTAGTCTGATGAAGTCCCATTTGTTTATTCTTTCTATGGTTTCCCCTGTCTGAGAAGACATGGAGTCCGAAAAGATCCTTTTAAGACTGATGTCAAAGAGCGTACTGCCTACGTTTTCTTCTAGAAGCCTTATGGTTTCAGGTCTCAGCTTTAGGTCTTCGATCCATTTTGAGTTTATTTTGGTGAATGGTGAAAAAGAATGGTCAATTTTCATTCTTTTACATGTGGCTTTCCAGTTTTCTCAGCACCATTTGTTGAAAAGACTTGCTTTTCTCCATTGTATGCTCTCAGCTCCTTTGTCGAAGATTAGCTGTCCATAGATGTGTGGTTTAATTTCTGGGCTTTCAATTCTGTTCCATTGATCTGTGCACCTGTTTTTGTACCAGTACCATGCTGTTTTGATTACTGTAGCTTTGTAGTATGTTTTGAAGTCAGGGCTTGTGATGCCTCCAGCTGCGTTCTTTTTTCTCAGGATTGCTTTAGCAATTCGAGGGCTTTTGTTGCCCCATATGAATTTTAGGATTCTTTGTTCTATTTCTGTAAAGAATGTCATTGGGATTCTCATTGGGATGGTGTTGAATCTGTAGATTGCTTTAGGTAGAATGGACATTTTAACTACGTTTCTTCTTTCAATCCATGTGCCTGGAATGTCTTTCCATCTCTTTACGTTGTCATCCATTTCTTTCAGAGAAGCCTTGTAATTTTCATTGTATATGTCTTTCATTTCCTTAGTTAAATTCATCCCGAGGTATTTTATTCTTTTTGTTGCAATTGTGAATGGTATTGTGTTCTTGGGTTCTTTTTCTGTTAGTTCGTTATTAGAGTATAGAAATGCTACTGATTTATGTAAATTGATTTTATACCCTGCAACTTTGCTGTAGTTGTTGATTACTTCTAAAAGTTTTCCAATGGATTCTTTGGGGTTTTCTATATATAAGATCATGTCATCTGCAAGCAGCGAGAGTTTCACTTCTTCCCTCCCTATTTGGATTCCTTTTTCTTGCCTAATTGCTCTAGCCAAAACCTCCAGTACTATGTTAAATGAGAGTGATGATAGAGGGCGTCCTTGTCTCGTTCCTGTTTTCAGGGGATGGTTCTCAGGTTTTGCCCATTGAGCATGATGTTGACTGCGGGTTTGTCACATATGGCCTTTATTATGTTGAGGTATTTCCCTTCTATCACCATTTTGTTCAGAGTTTTTATCATAAATGGCTGTTGGATCTTGTCAAATGCTTTCTCTGTATCTATTGAGATGATCGTGTGGTTTTTATTCCTCAGTTTGTTGATGTGGTGTATCACGTTGATTGCTTTGCGGATGTTGAACCATCCCTGTGTCCCTGGTATGAATCCCACTTGATCCTGATGTATGATCCTTTTGATGTATTGCTGTATTTGGGCTGCCAACATTTTGTTGAGAATTTTTGCATCTATGTTCATCAGTGATATTGGCCTGTAGTTCTCCTTTCTCGTGCTGTCCTTGTCAGGCTTTGGTATCAGCGTGATGTTGGCCTCACAGAATGTGTTAGGAAGTGTTCCATCCTCCTCAATTTTTTGGAATAGCTTGAAAAGGATAGGTATTAAATCCTCTCTGAAAGTTTGGTAGAATTCCACAGGAAAGCCATCTGGTCCTGGGGTTTTATTTTTTGGGATGCTTTTGATTGCTGTTTCAATCTCTTTCCTTGTGATTGGTCTGTTCAAATTGTCTGCTTCATCTTGAGTGAGCTTTGGGAGATTGTAGGAGTCCAAGAATTTCTCCATTTCCTCTAGGTTATCCATTTTGCTGGCATATAGTTTTTTGTAGTATTCTCTTATAATCCGTTGTATTTCTGTGGAGTCTGTTGTTATTTCTCCTCTTTCATTTCTGATTTTGTTTATTTGAGCTTTCTCTCTTTTTTTCTTTGTAAGTCTGGCTAGGGGTTTGTCAATTTTATTTATCTTCTCAAAGAACCAGCTCTTTGTTTCATTGATCCTTTCTACTGCCTTTTTTGTTTCAATAGCATTTATTTCTGCTCTGATTTTTATTATTTCTCTCCTTCTGCTGACTTTGGGCTTTGTTTGTTCTTCTTTCTCTAGTTCAGTTAGGTGTAGTTTAAGACTGCTGACTTGGGATTTTCCTTGTTTGTTAAGATGTGCCTGAATTGCAATGAATTTTCCTCTTAACACAGCTTTTGCTGCATGCCATCTGAGTTGGTATAGCATGTTATCATTGTCACTTGTCTCCGGGTATTTTCTGATTTCTTCTTTAATTTCTTCAATGATCCATTGTTTGTTCGATAGCCTATTGTTTAGTCTCCACATCCTTGTGCTTTTCTCAGCTTTTTTCTCGTAATTAATTTCTAGCTTTATAGCATTATGATCGGAGTAGATGCTTGTTATTATTTCAATTTTTTTAAATTTGTAGAGGCTTGCCTTGTTTCCCAACATATGGTCTATCCTTGAGAATGTTCCATGCACGCATGAGAAGAATATGTATTCTGCTGTTTTTGGATGGAGTGTTCTATATATGTCTATTAAGTCCAACTGTTTTAGCTTTTTGTTTAGCTCCACTGTTTCTTTATTGATTTTCTGTCTGGATGATCTGTCCATTGATGTGAGTGGGGTGTTGAGGTCCCCTACTATTATTGTGTTATTTTTGATATCGTCTTTTAGGTTTGTTAATAGTTGCTTTATGAACTTTGGTGTTCCTGTGTTGGGTGCATAGATATTTATAAGCATTATTTCTTCTTGATGAAGTGTCCCTTTGATCATTATATATTTTGGCCCTCTGTGTCTCTCTTTACCTGCCTTATCTTGAAGTCTGTTTTGTCTGATATAAGTATTGCGACACCTGCTTTCTTTTGTTTGCTATTAGCTTGGAGTATTGTCTTCCACCCCTTCACTCTGAGCCTGTGTTTGTCCTTGGAGCTGAGGTGTGTTTCCTGGAGGCAACAAATTGTTGGATCTTGTTCTTTAATCCATTTTGCCACTCTGTGTCTTTTGATTAGAGAGTTCAATCCATTTACATTGAAGGTGAGTATTGATGCATGAGGGCTTAATGCTGTCATTCTGTTGCTCGTTTTCCAGTTTTCCTGTGCTTCCTTTGTTTCTCGTCCTGTATGTTTTAGCCTACCTATTGACTACTGCAATTTCTTATGCTGGGTTTCTTAGATTTTTTCTTATTTATGTTTTGTGTCTCTGTTCTGTTTTTTAGTTTAGTGGCTACCCTGAACTTTGTATTCACAATCTCGTGTATAACATAGTCCATTTTCTGGTGGTCTCTTACTTCCTTAGCCTAGACTGTTTCAGACCCTTTCCTCCTCTCCTCCTAAATTATTATTTTCATCTCTTATTCCAGCTCGTGTTGTGAGTTTGTGGTTAGAGTGATAAGATTGTCTTTGCTTTGGTGATTTCCTTCCCTTTATCCTAATGATATAGTTGAATATTTGCTATCCTATTCAGATTCTATCTGTCTCCCTACTCTGTGTTTTGTGACCCCTTTCTCCCTTTTTATCTTTTCTCAGGTATGAGAGCCTTCTTGAGGATTTCTTGTAGTGGAGGTCTTGTGACTATGAAGTCCCTTAGCTTTTGTTTGTCTGGAAAAGATTTAATTTCTCCCTCATATCTGAAGGATATTTTTGCTGGATAGAGTATTCTTGCCTGAAGATTTTTATCCTCTAAAGTTTTGAATATGCCACTCCAATCTCTCCTAGCTTGTAAGGTTTCTGTAGAGAAACCCGCTGAAAGTCTGCTAGGGGTTCCTTTGTAGGTTATTTTCTTCTGCCTTGCTGCCCTGAGTATTCTTTCTTTGTCATTCATTTTTGCCATTTTTACTACTATATGCCTTGCAGTAGGTCTTTTTACATTGACAAATCTAGGAGATCTGAAAGCTTCCTTCACACACATTTATCTCTCAATCCCTAGATTTGGGAAGTTCTCTTCTATTATTTCGTTGAGCATACTTTCTGCTCCATTTTCCTTTTCCACACCCTCAGGAATTCCGATGATTCTTAAGTTGCATTTTCTCATTGAGTCAGCTATTTCTCTGAGATTTTCTTCAGTTTTTTAAATTCTTAGTTCCCCTTCTTCCTCTGTCTGGAGCCATTCAGCCTGTCTATCTTAGATTATGCTAATTTGCTCCTCTATGGTGTCTACACGGGCATTCAGAGAATCCGTATCCTGTTTTATCTGATCCATTGTATTTTTCACCTCTAGTATTTCTAATTGATTCTTCTTTATAATTTCAATCTCTTTTGGGAAGTAACTCCAGAACTCATTGACTTGTTTCTCTATATTTCCCTTTACCTCATTGAATATTTTGATGATAGCTATTTTGAACTCATCTTCACTTAGTTTACGTATTTCCAAGTCCTCAGGACCTACTTCTGTATTTTTATTGTTTTCCTGTTGGACTGGAGCTTTTATAAATTGCTGGATGGTAGAGGAGCAGTTTTTGCACATGATGCTATTATTTGGTTTCAGTTACAGCCTGTTGCCACTAGATGGGGGTCAAGAGCCTTGCATTCTGAGCCCTCTACCTTCAGCTGCGATGGCCGCGTGCAGTGTGGGTTGGGGGAGGAGGGGCACTTTCTCTTGCGTGCTGACCTGGATTGGGGTCAGCTCTTGCTCTCTGGTCTCCGAGGGTCCTGGCTTGCTGGGGTTCCCCCATGCAAAAGCTTTCCCCCGTTAGAGGGTTTCCACTGCACTGGCGGTGGGAGTCCTGGATGATCCCCACACGCGCGGCCCCTCCCCCACTCCTTCCCTCACCCACAGCAGCAAATCCCAGTCTCTAGGGGAGGGAGCAAAGTTCTTTCCTACCCAGTTCCAGCTCCTCCGAGGGTGGCTCCAGCCTCTCCACCCTCCGGCATTTGGCTGCTGTGGGTCTCTGACAATTTCTGTTATTAGGAATTTTTTTTTTGGTTGGAAAGCAGTTGCTCTTTTTGGTTGTAATTTGGAGGGGAGAGTCCCGGGTGAGCTCATGCCACCATGTTGCTGACGTCACCCCCCGATAACATCCCAATTTTATTTATTTATTTATTTGTTTATTTTTTTAAAGATTCTATCTTTTTCTTTTTTCTCTCCCCAAAGCTCCCTGGTACATAGTTGTATATTCTTCATTGTGAGTCCTTCTAATTGTGGTATGTGGGACGCTGCCTCAGTGTGGTTCGATGAGCAGTGTCATGTCCGCACCCAGGATTCGAACCAACGAAACACTGGGCTGCCTGCAGCGGAGTGCATGAACTTAACCACTTGGCCGTGGGGCCAGCCCCTAATATCCCAATTTTAAATGGGCTAAGGTAATTTGCAAACAATGAAATACAAGTTCTATGAAACTCATGGGAATGGAGGAAACGTACACTTTTATATTGTGATTTGGGAGGGCATATCAATATCAAGAGCCCCACAAGCATTCCTTTTGACACAATTTCCATTTCTGAGAACTTATCATAAGGAAATAATAATATATAGAGGTTTGGTCTCAAAGATATTCATCACTCTTTGTATGAGTAAAAAGTTGTAAACAATTTAAATGTCCATTGATATCTGATTACTTAAATAAACTATGACACATCTACACTATGAGGTATTGTATAGCTGTTAAAAATAATGTTGTAAATTTAAAAATAAATAAAGTTAGCTATTGGTAGGACTTCAGGCAACAATAAAAAATCTGAAATTAAAGAAAATATAGTGTTGTAAATGCATATGTATATTTATTAACACAGAAATATGTGATACGTCACTGAGCAATAAGGTTATTTTTAAAAAGAAGGTACATATGATACCATACCCATAAACAAAAAATGTATATCTCTAAAGAACCTGGAAGGGCATGGATCAAAAATTAAGAATGGCTATTTATGGGTGAATTTATTGTTTGTCTGTATTTTCTGATTTTCCTAATAATGAACTGCTGTGTTACTTTTGGTTTTTAGCATAAAGCTTATTTGTGGTGCTTTAGAGCTTTAAAAGCACTTTCACACATACTAATTTACCTTTATTAGTAGTTTTTTATTCTACAACACCCAGTAGATAGATACTGTACATAGCATTATTTTTACAGTTTACAGGTGAATGATCTAAAGTTTAAAGAGGTTTAGTGACTTGCCGAGTGTCCAGTGAATATTAGATGTCAAAGTCAAGCATTGTTTCCAAGTCAAACTCCAAATCAAAAACCATCCTCCTAGTCTGAAACACCAGTGTTTCTCCCAGATACTATCGCAAATGTCACTTGTATCTATACAATAAGCATTTGTAACTAAGAAAACAAAACAAAACCACTTTATTTTGTTTGGAGGGGGTAAGAAAAAGGAAATGCTTGCCTTGCTCAATCTATTCAAATTTTGCCCCAGCCCTCGGCCTCACTGCAGAAGATATACAGCTAATATGCAGACATAAAATTTAATGAAGTGACAGAGTGAACTCTTCATTGATGGCCCATGGTGAAAAAAGTCACAGAAAATGGAAATTAATGGGTAATTTGAAGAACTATTTGTATTCACTGGTCACTCTTTTATTTTCCATATTATCGTTGTCCAGACAACAAAAAAATTGCAAAAGTTATCAGTTAATATCCTCTTCAGCACTACTCACTCTCCAACATTGACACAAGCTGGTGAATGGTTAAATAACTGTCCAAGAGACGAGCAGAAGAAAAATCTCATGAATATTTCCGCAGTTCAGACACATGCCATTTTAGGAATCTATTGTTTCCTTGCTGTGAGTCTGTGGTAAAAATGCCTGAAGATCAGTGCAGCAGGAAGTACTCTCAGTAAGATTACTCAGAAACAAGTCAAAATTAATAAAATTCCAATAATCATGAAGAGGGCTTTATTCAGCAGAACACATTTGCTTTTTCTATCAGTCTCATTTCCTCATAGACAAAATCAACAAAACCAAGAGTCAGTATATATCCAGGAAAAACAGGAAAGGAATACAGTTGAAGGGTAAACAGCATTCTGCAATCCTTTGTTAAGAAAGAAACTTTATAATAAAATTATTATCTACTAAGTCTATTTTCACATTTTCAAACTAGAAGAACATTTATTTGTGAGTATGTGGAAATACTTTTTTTACACGTGGTACTTATCTGCAAATTCAATTAGTTATTATTGTGTACCCCCCCCCCCAAACATTTGGATACCTTTCCACAATTTTCCTTTTTCTTTCTTGCCTCAACACAAGCCCTATCTTTGCAAAGATAAGAGATCCACCAACTGCTCCCTCCCTCCAAATTCCAAACTGACTTACCCACAAGAATCAGACAAGTCAGTGTCCTCAGTACCATTATCGAGCCTGGAGAGTTGTTCCTTTATTCTTTAACCACCAACAAATGCAAGAATATATCATTAGAAATGTGCTACATGGAACAGTGATATGAAAAATTTATTTCAACAAAAAGAATCCTTTGAATCTAAAAGACAGAGGAAATATGATTTGGCTCACTGGAAGACCTAATTTTTTAGAAATAATTTTAGAATTATTCTCCAGGAAACACTGTATTTCCATAGACACTTCCAAGACTGAATTTTGCAAATAGCTGTTTCTCTTTCTCTCTCTCTTTCCATCTCTGTCTGTCTGTCTTTCTCACTCTCTTTTTCTCTCTCTCTCAAGATTGATATATATAGCACTGACTCAAACAAATGACATCGGTATTGCTGGATGGAACCTTCATTGACAGGTAAGACATATCAAAGCCATCACAGACTTCTGATATCAATTTATTCAGGCCAGTGTGAAAGATTGAAAACGTACATTGTCAGAACCAAGTAACTTTGTATACTTACTGTTTTGGTTGAAATCGGGTACAATTGCTCTACAATTCATAAACTGATAGAACTCTAAAAAACTATAAGTTAATTAGTTATTTGGAACCTGGGTCCCTCTACCACCTTCTATTTGTCACATATCATGGATATCTTTTCTCCTCCTTGGACAGGATTCAAATAACTTCCTGAGATAAGGACTCCATTCAATAAATAATCAGATTTCACAAGTGTCAATATCCCCCCATCTCTTTCTATATATGTATTTACATCTCACCTTTCAGGCATGGGTCTAACATGGGTTATAGTTTTCGACTCATTTGAGTCACAGCTAAAGGATTAGAAATGCACATAGTAAGACGTTACATGTTTCTCTAGACTTATTTTTAAATGAGAATTAGCTACAATTTTTCAATAACTTGTAATCTACTTGTCCTAAAAAATAATACTTTAATCAGTTACTTGAAACTGATAGTTAATTTTTCCCTAGAAATGAGACTTTATATATTTGTAATGAAGATCTGAGTCCTAGGAAAAACAACTTAGTGAATCAAGTTCACGTACATTTCTTTACTCCTGAACCCCTTCAGAATTACTTCTCCTTGCTTCAAATAGGTTTTCCTGCTCTCTGGGACCACTTTAGCAGAGTCTTATAGATGGGCAATCTGACAGCATTCTAAGGGTTTTTGCTGCTAATAAGGGTGACAAAAGGGGTAAGAAGCAACCCTCTTACGACCTATTTCTCTTTTATCCAACTAGTGTCAAGGACACTCTGTAATGTCATGCATGCTGCTGAAAACAAACCCCCCAAATCTCAATACATCTCCCTCTCTGTATATATATATATATATATATTTCTGTTTATATATATCTATCTTTCTATCTCACATTTCATCAGAGGTTTCATCAGCGGTTTCTGTTGTCAATTTACTCAGGACAGTGTGAAAGGATTAAAAACACACATAGTAAGGTACCACGTGACTTCCAGACTTACTTTTTTGGTTCAAATTAGTTACAATTACTCTTGACGTCATTAACTGGTTTACTCAGAAAATTCACATGTAATCAGTTATTTGGAATCCAATATCTCCTTTTCCCTAGATATAATGCTATATATGTTTGTAACAAATATTTTAGACCTACCAAAAAAGTTAATGACTCGAGATTTAAGTACAGTTCTTTACTACTGAACTTGACCCATGGTGTAACAGCCTTTTGTGGTGGAATTTATTTCAAAATCAACTTCAATTTGCAGGTGTGCATCCCTCTTCCGCTACCTAATTTCCTGCTTCTCAAGTCCCTCCTTCACCCTTGACTGTCCTCGATCATGGCTGTCTTTCCTGGCCCTCAGATAGGGTCAAGTCACTGCAGGCCAGAGTCAGGGACTCCCTCTATACTAGGGTGGGTTTGGGTCTGGGACACCAGCCTCACACGGCAGCAGAACTCTGGAGGATGGGGGACAGATCCCAGTCTATTAGCTCCCATCTTCTCTGCTAAGGCCTCCTCTGGCTCCCTGTCCACTGCTAACTCCTCCTTGCTCCAAATAAGTTTCTCTCCTTCCTTGCCATCTCTAGTAGAATTTCATACACAGTAATCAAGGGCGACAAATTCTAGGATTAAAAAGACTTCCTTTATGACCTGTGCGTCTTTTCTATCTCAATTTCAAGACAAAGAATATTACACGTAGAAGCTTACCATGAGAGGGCTTTAAAAATATATGAAGGGAACTCTGTATTCCCAGGTGCTCCTGAGAGTGAACATCCCAAACATCAATTTCTCTGAATGTGTGTGTGTGTGTGTGTGTGTACACATATACGGACACATATATACAGATTTATTCGTCATAGCTCACTTGGCATCGTAGAAGGTTTCAGAAGATACTGTGGTCAGTTCACTTGGTGCAGGGCTAAAGGATTAAAAACACACATAGTAAGGCACCACACGACTTCTAGACTTACTTTTTTAGTTCAAATTAGCTACAATTACTCTTGATTTTATCAACCGGTTGACTCTTAGAAAATTCACATGTAAATCAGTTGTTTGGAATCCAATATCTCCTTTTCCCTGGAAATGATACTATATATGTTTGTAATGAATATTTTAGACCTACCAAAAAAGTTAATGACTCAAGGTTTAAGTACAGTTCTTTACTACTGAACTTGACCCATGGTGTAACAACCTTTTGTGGTGGAATTTATTTCAAAATCAACTTCAATTCTCAGGTGTGCATCCCTCTTCTCCTACCTAATTTCCTACCTCTCAAGTTCTTCCTTCACCTTTACTTTCACCTAACATGGTTGTTTTTCCTGGCCCTCAGAAAGGGTTAAGTGACTGCAGGCCTGAGTTGGGGACTCCCTCTATTGGGTGGTGGGTTTGGGTCTAGGACACCAGCCTCACATGGCAGCAGAACTCTGGAGGGTGAGGGACAGATCCCAGTCTATTAGCTCCTTTCTTTGTGATGAGGGCTCCTCTGCTCTTTGTCCACTGCTACCTCCACCTTGCCTTAAATTGGATTCTGTCCCCCTTTCACTCAATCTATAGAGTCTCAAAGGCAGAATGCTCCTATTTGGAGCATTCTGAAATTTTTCTAAGACTTTTGGGTGGTAGTTACTAGGAGGAAGAAGCATTCCTCTTATGACCTGTTCCTTTTTTATCCAACCAAATCCAATAAGATGAAAAGTTACCTAAAGGTGCTATGGTAAGATTTAGAAACAGTGTCAAAGACACTGTACTGTCAAGGATACTCCTAAGAATGAATTTGGAAATTTATCTCTCTTTCTTTCATTGTATTTATGTTTGTGTATGTGTGTTTGTATGTCTGTGTTGATATAACTATATAAATACACATGTGTATATATAAAAAGATATATATTTATTTTTATTTATTCATTTATATCTCAAATTTCATGGGTGGCCCCCTCATAGCTTTTTGATGTTAATTCATTCAGAGCAGTGTTAAAGGACTAGAGAGTTACCTATTCAGATACCACATTTTAATTTTAGACTTGTTTGTTTTAATTCAAATAGCTGTAATTACTTTACAGCTTATGAACTGGTTGATCTTTACAAATTCACATATAGAGGAGATGGAGTTCAGCATCCCTGTTTTCTCATACTGCTGTTGCCTGGGACATGAGGGCTCCCAGCCTTATGACTTCAGAGGCACCCTTTGAACTGTCGCAGCATCTAGTCGTTGAGGGCTTTAGCCTCAGTGTCTACAGCACTCCAGAAAGCTTCAAGGAAAAGTTCCTTCTCAAGACCTGCAAGAACCCAATGGTACCCATAGGCTGCCTGGGCACGGTGGCTGCCCTCACCCATGACCTCTACTGCTTCCCTAGGGATCAGAGCCAGTGCTGCCAGCTCATGATATACAACCAGATTGCCACCCAGGGCTTCTCGCTCACAGCCACCTTGCTGGATCCAGCTTCATCAGCTATGAAGTCTCTGCCCAAGCCTGGCTTGGTCTTGAAAGCTCCGTGGAGATTATTCCCAGCCTGGGAGTAACCACTGGTCCTGCCACAGGATTTATTCCCTCATCTGCCCTGACCAGTCCCTGTGTCAATGGAGGAGCAAGTGGCCAATTGTGTAATCGACAGATTTTTTTTCAGGAATCTCAGATTCTGTTCACTTCGGGTGTTGCATACTTCTACTTGTGCTACACCCTCTTCACCCCCTACTTAATAAACTCTGATCCACTTGTAAAAAAAAATTCATGTATATATAACTAAATCTAGTATGTTAGTTTTTATTAGAAATGAGGCTTTATATAAGGTAGTAATGAAAATTTTAGCCTGTAAATAATTAATGCATCAAGATACAAGCAAAGTTCTTTACAATTACCCTAATCCTAGTGTGTAACAGCCTTTTGTGGTAGAATTTATTTCAAATTCCACTTCAGTTTGTAGGTACCCATCCCTCTTCTCACGTTTAATTCCCAATTCTTAAGCCCCTCCATCACTTTCTTGCTTTCACCATCATAGATATCTTTTCTGACCCTCAGGGTCAAGCAACTGCAGGCTAAGGTAGGGGCGGGGGGCTCCTTCCAATATGACAGTGAGTATGGGCACTAGCCTCACACCGTGGCAAAACTCTGGAGGGTCATTGACACATCCAGGCTCTATTAGCTCCATTCTTTTCTGCTGAGGGCTCCACTGTTCTCTGTCCACTGCTACCTTGTCTCCTTGCTCCAAATGAGATTCTGTGCTCTCTTGGTCCACTCTAGTAGAGTCTCACATGTGGGCAATCTGATAGTTTCTTAAGAGTTTTGGCTGCTACTAATTAAGGGTGACAAAACACACTTAGGGGAAGAAGCATCCCTTTTATAACTTGTTCCTTTTTTATCCAAATGGGTCCAAAAAGGTAAAGAGTTACCTACAGATGCTACCGTGAGATGACTCCAAAAGAGTGTCAAAGACACTCTGTATTGTTATCCACTGACACCCTGCTATCATTCTCCTTGTTTCCAAATAGAAATCTCTCTTCACTTTGTGTGTGTATCTTTACAGATATATCTATAATCTCACCTTTTGCTGGAGACTTCCTCAGTGGTTACTGATGTCAATTTATTCCAATCAGAACTAAAGGATTAAAATGTACATGATCAAACACCGTGTGACTTCATAGACTCACTTTTCTCATTCAAATTAGCTACAATTTCTCTATAACTTACAAAATGGTTGAACCCTGTAAGTTCACATGTAATTTGGTTATTTGGAAAATATTTCATCTTTCCCTAGAATTGAGGCTTCATATGATGGTAATAAAATTCTTAGGCCTGTAAAAGAATCCTTAATGGATCAAGATTTAAAAACATTTCTTTACTACTAAACTTAACCCCAATGTGTAATTGCCTTTTGTGATTACATTTACTTCAAATTCAGCTATAGTTTGTAGGTAGGAATCCCTCTTATCCCATCTCATTTTCTGATTTCAAGTCCCTCCACCACCTCCTTACTCTTCATGTTTCATGGATGTCTTTCCTTCTCCTCAGATAGGGTTAAGTAACTGTCGGCCTGAGGCAGGGGCTACCTCCAGTATGATGGTTGGTTTGGGTTTGGGATACCAGCCTCCCATTGTGGCAGAGCTCTGGAGGGTAAGGGACAGATCTCAAGTCTATTATCTCTTTTAGTTTCTGCTGAGGGCTCCTCTGCTCCCTGTCCACCGCTACTACCTTTGTGCTTCCAAATAGTGTTTTCTCCCTTGACCCACACTAGCAGAAAGATATACACAGGTACTCTAATAGTTCCCTAAGGATTTTCACTAGTAATCCCTAAAGTTCACGAACACACAAATAGTAAGTGTTCTCTCTCTTTTGACCTGGTCCTTCTTGATCCAAAAAAGAAAAAAGTTATATATAGAAGCTGACAGGCTATCACGGACATTCTGTATTGTCACCAATGCTCCCAAATGGTTTTCCCACTCAGATGACAGAAAATCAACTCACCTATTGTTGATGATCTGGCTAGAGGACTCTGAAAAGGCTACTAAAGCATTCTTATTTCTGTCAAAGAACAAAAAGAATATGCAAAAAATAAAGCCAGACAATGAGGAAGGAAATAATAACAGGAAGTGATTCCTTTTTTCAAGAGGAAATCATTCCTCTTTCCTGACAGGAATTTCAGGCACAAAAAGTCACACATGACAAATTTGAAGGAATGTGACAGGAACTGAAGGGGTTACCACAGTGGCACCTGTAAGCAAGCCTCTTGGGGTGTGTGTGTGTGTGTGCGTGTGCATGTGTGTGTGTGCCTGTGTGTATTTATTGGAAACAGAAGGAAGCAAGCAAGGGAGAAGCAGCAATCATGATTAAATGTTCTTCCTTCCTTCCTTCCCATTTTCTCTACCATTCTGGTCATCATTGAATAAATTTGGGAAGAGGGAGACACAGAGAGAAAGAGGGAGACACAAGAGTGTAGGGATGAGGTGGTGGATCCAGGTAAGTTGATGAGATGATACAAAGACAATGGAAAGAAAATGCCAGAACAATGAGAATTTCAATGGCAAGGGCTAATCCCTGGTTGCCATTTGGTAGGGCAGAAACAAGTAGCTAGATTAGGATCTGCCTAAATTACGTTTTCAAGATTTTATGAATTGGAAGTAGAGCACATGATCTGAATGATTTTTCGTCTTGCACATTTTTTTAAGTAGACTTTTTTAAAAAATAAGTTTAGGTTTACAGAAAAATTAAGCAGAAAGTACAGAGAGTTTCCATATACCCCCCTTCTCCCTCACAGCTTCTCCTATCACTAATATCTTGCATTCATCTGGTATATTTGTTATAACTGATGAATCAGTATTTACACATTATTGTTAACTAACATCCATAGTTGACATTGGTGTTCATTCTTCGTGTTGAACAAGTCTATTGGTTTTTCCAAATGCATAATGTCATGTATCCATCATAACAGCATCATACTGAATAACTGTACTGCCCTAAAAATCCCCTGTACTCTACATATTCATCCCTTTGCCCCCCACTCCAATTCCTAGAAACCACTGATCTTTTCACTGTCTCTATAGTTTTACCTTTTCCACAGTGTCATATAGTTGGAATCCTAAAGTATATCGCCTTAGCAGACTGCCTCCTTTCACTTAGTACTTATGCAAGGATTTAAGGTTCCTCTATTTCCTTTTGTGGCTTGATAGATTCTTTTACTTTTTTTAAATTGCTTGGTGAATAATTTTCCATTGTATATAGGCATTACAGGTTATCTATTCTTCTGTGATGTCTTGGTTGCTTCCGATTTTTGGCAATTATGAATAAAGCTGCTATCAAATTTGGGTGGAGGTTTTTGTGTAGGTATAACTTTTCAACTCATTTCGGGGTTGAAACTCATTAGGAGCACAACTGCTGAATCATCTGATAAGACTATGTTTTGCTTTGTAAGAAATTGCCAAAATGTCTTCCAAAGTGGCTATACTATTTTGCATTTTCACCAACAGTGAATGAGAATTCCTGTTGCTCCTTATCCTTGACAGCATTTGGTGTTTTCAATATTCAGATCTTGACCATTCTAATAGGTGGATAGTAGTATCTTCTTGTCTTAATTTGCAATTCCTGAGTGACATATGATGTTGAGCATCTTCTCATAAGCTTATTTGGCATTTGTATATCTTCTTTGGTGAGGTATCTGTTCAGATCTTTTGTCCATTTTTTGAGTACTTTCGTTTTCTGATTGTTGATTTTTAAGAGTTCTTTGTATACCTTCAATAAAAGCCCTTTACCAGATACGTCTTTTGCAAATAATTTCTTCTAGTCTGTGGCTGACTTGTCTTCTCATTCTCTTGATAGTGTCTTTCACAGAGCAGAAGTTTTAAATTTTAATGAAATCCAAGTTGTCTGTATTTTCTTTCATGATTTTATTTTTGGTGTTATATATAAAATCATTGCTGTATGAAAGGCCATCTGGTTTCTTCCTGTGTTATCTTCTAGGAGTTTTATGGTTTTGCATTTTATATTTACGTCCGTGATCCATTTTGAGTTAAGTTTTGTTAAGTGTGTAAGGTCTGTGCCTAGATTTTTTTTTTTTCTTGCACATAGATGTCCAGTTCTTCCAGCAACATTTGTTGAAAAGACCATCCTTTCTCCACTGGATTGAGTGCCTTTGCTCCTTTATCAAAGACAAGATGTCTATATTTGTGTGGGCCTATTTCTGGGCTCTCTATTCTGTTCCTTTGATCTACTTGTATATTCTCTCACCCATACCACTCTACCTTGATTACTGTAGCTTTATAGAAAGACTTAAGTCAGGTATTGTCAGTCCTCTGACTTTGCTATTCTTCTTCAATATTGTGTTGGCTATTCTGGGTCTTTTGCCTTTTCACATAAACTTTAGAATTAGTTTGTCAATATTGAAAAAAATGACTTTTCAGGATTTTGATTCAGATTGCACTCAACTACAAGTTGAAGGAATTGACATCTTAACAATATTGAGTCTTCCTATCCATGAACATGGAACATCTTCCCATTTATTTAGATCTTCTTTGATTTCATTAATCAGTTATGTAGTTTTCCTCATATAGATTTTATACATTATTTTGTTAGATTTGTACCTAAGTATTTCAATTTTTTGGTGCTAATGTAAATGGTGGTGTGCTTGTTTCAAATTCCAATTATTCATTGCTGGTATAAAGGAAAGCAATCAACTTTTGTATATTAACCTTGTTCTTGAAACTCTGCTATAATTTCTTATTATTCCAGAAGGTTCTTTGTAAATTATTTTCGATTTTCTACAGAGATAATCATGTCACATGTGAACAAAGACAGTTTTATTTCTTCTGTTCCAATCTGCATACTTTTGTTTCCTTCTTACTGCATTAGTTAGGACTTACAGTATGATGTTGAAAAGGAGTGGTGAAGGGGGATATCCTTGCCTTGTACCTGATCTTATCAAGTTTCTCACCATCAAGTATGATGGTACCTGTGGATTTTTTTTTAACTTTCTAATCCCTTTTTAAATTTTTTTATTTTTATTTTATTGAGGTCATAATAGTTTATAACATTGTGAAATTTCAGTTTTACATTTTTCTTTGTCAGTCACCATATATTTGTGACCCTTTGCCCTTTATGTCCACCCCCAACTTCCTTCCCCTCTGGTAACCACTAATCTGTTTTCTTTGTCCATGTGTTTGTTTATCTTCCACATATGAGTGAAATCATACACTGTTCGTCTTTATCTGTCTGCCTTATTTTGCTTAACATAATACCATCAAGGTCTATCCGCATTGTTGCAAATGGGATGATTTTGTCTTTTTTTATGGTCGAGTAGTATTCCATTGTATATATATATATACACACAAACACACACACATATATATATACAATGTATATATATACATATATATATATAATGTATATATACCACATCTTCTTTATCGTCAGTTGACAGGCACTTGGGTTGCTTCCACATTTGGCTATTTTGAATAATGCTGCAATGAACATAGGGGTGCATAAGTCTCTTTGAATTGTTGATTTCAAGTTCTTTGGATAAATACCCAGTAGCAGGATAGCTGGGTCATATGGTATATATATTTTTAATTTTTTGAGAAATCTCCATACTGTTTTCCATAGTGGCTAGACCAGTTTGCATTCCTACCAGCAGTGTATGGGGGTTCCCTTTTCTCCACATTGTCTTCCATTTGTTATTTTTTGTCTTGTTAATTATAGCCATTCTTACAGGTGTTAGGTAATATCTCATTGTAGTTTTGATTTGTATTTCTCTAATGATTAGTGATGTTGAATATCTCTTTATGTGCCTGTTGGCCATCTGTATATCTTCTTTGGAAAGATGTCTGTTTATATCCTCTGCCCATTTTTTGATCAGGTTGTTTGTTTTTTTGTTGTTGACTTGTAGGCGTTATTTATATATTTTGGAGTTAAACCCTCGTCGCATACATGATTTATAAATATCTTCTCTCAGTTGGTGGGTTGCCCTTTCATTTTGTTCCTGGTTTCCTTTGCCTTGCAGAAGCTCTTTAGTCTGATGAAGTCCCATTTGGTTATTTTTTCTTTTGTTTCCCTTGCCCAAGTAGACTGGTATTCAAAAAGATCCTTCTAAGACTGATGTCAAAGAGTGCACTGCCTATGTTTTCTTCTAGGAGTTTTATGTTTCACATCTTACCTTCAAGTCTTTAATCCATTTTGAGTTAATTTTTGTGTATGGTGTAAGATAAGGGTCTACTTTCATTCTTTTCATGTGGCTGTCCAGTTTCCCCAACACCATTTATTGAAGAGACTTTCCTTTCTCCATTGTATGTTCTTAGCTCCTCTGTCAAAGATTAGCTGTCCATAGATGTGCGGTTTTATTTCTGGGCTTTCAATTCTGCTCCACTGATCTGTGTGTCTGTTTTTGTACCAGTACCATGCTGTTTTGATTACTATAGCTTTGTAGTATGCTTTGAAGTCAGGGATTGTGATGCCTACAGCTTTGTTCTTTTTTCTCAGGGTTGCTTTAGTTATTCAGGGTCTTTTCTTGCTCATTATGAATTTTGGGATTCTTGGTTCTCTTTTCATGAAGAACATCATTGGGATTCTGATTTGGATTGCACTGAATCTGTAGATTGCGTTAGATACTGTGGACATTTTAACTATGTTTATTTTTCTAATCCATATGCATGGAATCTCTTTCCACTTCTTTATGACATCATCAATTTCTTCCAATAATGTCTTACAGTTTTCCTTGGTTAAATTTATTCCTACATAATTTATTCTTTTTATTGTGGTTACAAATGGGATTGTATTCTGGAGTTCTCCTTCTGTTAGTTCATCATTAGAGTATAGAAATGCAACTGATTTTTGTAAGTTGATTTTGTACCCTGCAACTTTGCTGTAGTTGTTGATTATTTCTAACAGTTTTCTGATGGATTCTTTAGAGTTTTTGATATATAAAATCATATTATCTGCAAACAGCAAGTGTTTCACTTCCTCATTGGCAATTTGGATACATTTTATTTCTTTTTCTTGCTTAATTGCCCTGGCCAAAAACTCCAGTACTATGCTGAATAAGAGTGGTGAGAGTGGGCACCCTTGTCTTGTTCCTGTTCTCAGAGGGAGGGCTTTCAGTTTTTCCCCATTGAGTATAATGTTGGCTGTGGGTTTGTCATATATGGCCTTTATCATGTTGAAGCACTTTCCTTCTATACTCATTTTATTGCGAGTTTTTATCATAATTGGACGTTGGATATTGTCAAATGCTTTCTCTATGTCTATTGACATGATCATGTGATTTTTATTCCTCATTTTGTTAATGTGGTGCATCACATTGCTTGATTTGCAGATGTTGAACCCTCCCTGTGTCCCTGCTATAAATCCCACTTGATCATGGTGTATGATCCTTTTAATGTATTGCTGTATTTGGGCTGCCAATATTTTGTTGAGGATTTTTGCATCTATGGCCATCAGCGATATTGCCCTGTAATTTTCCTTCTTTGTGTTGTTCTTTTCTGGCTTTGAGATCAGGGTGATGTTGGCCTTACAAAATGTGTTAGGAAGTGTTCTATCTTCTTCAATTTTTTGGAATAGTTTGAGAGGGGTAGGTATTAAATCTTCTTTGAATGTTTGGTAGAATTCTCCAGAGAAGCCACCTGGTCCTAGACTTTTATTTTGGGGGAGGTTTTTGATTACTGTTTCAATCTCTTTACTTGTGATTGGTCTATTCAGATCATCTATTTCTTCTTGATTCAGTTTTGAGAGGTTGTATACGCCTAAGAATTTGTCCATTTCCTCTAGATTGTCCAATTTGTTGGCATATACTTTTTCATAGTATTTTCTTATAACCCTTTGTATTTCTGCGGTATCCGTTGTTAATTTCTCCTGTTTAATTTCTAATTTTATTCATTTGAGTCTTCTTTTTTCTTAGTGAGTCTGGCTAAGGGTTTGTCAATTTTGTTTATCTTTTTAAAGAACCAGCTCTTAGTTTCATTGACCCTTTCTACAGTAATTTTTTTGTTTATTTCAATTTCATTTATTTCCACTCTACTTTTTATTATTTCCCTCATTGTGCTGACTTTGGGCTTTGTTTGTTCTTCTTTTTCTAATTCTCTTAGGTGTAGTTTAAGATTGCTTATTTGAGATTTTTCTTGTTTGTTAAGGTGGGCCTGTATTGCTATGAATTTCCCTCTGAGGACTGCTTTTGCTTTATCCCATATGAGTTGGTATTGGTGTATTTTCATTTTCATTTGTTGCTAGATTTTTTTGATTTCTCCTTTAATTTCTTCAATGATCCATTGGTTGTTCAGTAGTATGTTGTTTAGTCTCCACTTATTTGTCACTTTCCCAGCTTTTTTCTTGTAGTTGAATTCCAGTTTCATAGCACTATGGTCAGAAAAGATGCTTGACATGATTTCGGTCTTCTTAAATTTATTGAGGCTTGCCTTGTTTTCAAACATGTGGTCTATTTTTGAGAATGTTCCATGTGCAGTTGAGAAGAATGTGTATTTTGTTGGTTTTGGATGGAGTGTTCCGTATATACCTATTAAGTCCATCTGGTCTCGTTTTTCATTTAATTCCACTACTTCCTTGTTGACTTTCTCTCTGGATGATCTATCCACTGATGTAAGTGGAGCGTTAAGGTCACCTACTATTATTGTGTCGCTGTTGATATCTCCTTTTAGGTTTGTTAATAGTTGCTTTATGCACTTCGGTGTTCCCATGTTAGGTGCATATATATTTACAAGAGTTATATCTTATTGGTGGAGTGTCCCTTTTATCATTATATACTGCCCCTCTTTGTCTCTCATTGCCTTTTTTTATCTTAAAGTCTACTTTGATACAAGTATGGCGACATCTGCTTTCTTTTGTTTGCCATTAGCTTGGAGTATCATCCTCCATCCCTTCACTCTGAGCCTGTGTTTATCTTTAGAAGTGAGATGTGTTTCCCGGAGGCAGCATATTGTTGGGTCTTGGTTTTCAATCCATCCAGCCACTCTGTGTCTTTTGAGTGGACAATTCAATCCATTTACACTTAGAGCAATTATTGATATATGAGGTCTTAATGCTGCCATTTTATCACTTGTTTTCCAGTTGTTCTTTATTTTCCTTGTTTCTTCTCCCATTTATTCAGACCTGCAATTCAGTTTGGTGGTTCTCTAGGATCGTTTTCTCACTGTTTATCATTTCTGTCTCTGTTCTGATTTTTTGTTTAGTGGTTACTGTGAAGTTAGTATAAAAGATCTTGTAGTGAGACAGTCTATTTTCTGATAGCTCTTATTTCTTTAGTCTAAGCAAGCTCTATCCCTTTATTCTTCCCCATCTAAGTTATTGTTGTCACACTTTATTCCGTTTTGTGTTGTGAGTTTGTGGGTAAAACAAAGTGATTATAGTTATTTTTGATGTTTTCCTTCCCTTTATCTTGAACGTTATAATTATTTACTAACCTGTTCTGATACCTGCAATTTTCTGATTTTATCTGCCTATTTATCTCCTTGCTCAAGCCTTTGTAAACTTTTCTCTTTTTTTGAGGTATGAGGGCCTTCCTGATCATTTCTTGTAGGGAGGGGCTCTTGTGGCAATGAACTCTCTTAGCTTTTGTTTCTGGGAAAGTTTTGACTTCTCCATCATATCTGAAGGATATTTTCACTGGGTAGAGTATTCTTGGCTGAAAGTTTTTGTCTTTCAGAATTTTGAATGTATCATTCCACTCTCTCCCAGCCTGTAAGGTTTCTGCTGAAAGCTTGATAGGGGTTCCCTTGTAGGTTATTATCTTCTGCCTTGCTGCCCTTAATATATTTTTTTGTCATTGTTTTTTGCCAGTTCTACTGATATATGCCTTGAAGAAGGTCTTTTTACACTGATGTAATTAGGAGTCCGATTGGCTCCTTTTACTTGTAATTCCAGCTCCTTCCCCAGGTTTGGGAAGTTCTTAGCTATTATTCCTTTGAACAAGCTCTCTGCTCCTTTCTCCTTCTCTTCTCCCTCTGGAATACCTATAATCCTTATGTTGCATTTCCTAATTGAGTCAGATATTTCTTGGAGAACTTTTTCATTTCTTTTCAGTCTTAGTTCTCTCTCCTCCATCTGAAGCATTTCTATATTTCTGTCCTTTAAATTACTAATTCTGTCCTCCATAATATCAGCTCTGTTATTTAAGGACTCCAGATTTTTCTTTCATTCTTTGTGTTTTACATCTTCAACATTTCTGATTTCTTTTTATACTTTCAATCTGATTTGTGAAGAAATCCCTCTGTTCAATAATTTTATTCCTGATTTCATTGAGCTATCTTTCTGAGTTTTCGTGTAATTTGTTGAGCTTTTCTATGATAGCCATTTTTGCTTCTCTGTCATTTAGCTTGTACATTTCTGTGCCTTCAGGATTGATTTCTGGGTGTTTGTCATTTCCCTTCTGGTCTAGAGTGTTAATATACCTCTTCATCCTATTTGGTGAGGTAGCTGTGTGATTTGCATAGTGTAGCTTCCACCTGCTGCCACTAGGGGTGGGCAGGAGCTGAGTATTCTGAGCCCATCTCAATCCCTGGCAGCTGTGCCTGTCCTTTAGATGCTATGTTGACAGGGCCTGTCTGCATTTGCTCACTGGCCACCTCTGCTTTATACATGTGTATGCAGGCACTCTTGTGGGAGTCCCTTTCTCTGGCCCACTGTCTGAGCTGGAGTGACAGATAGGGGAAGGGTCACTTTCTTTTGTGTGCGCAATCCTGGGGTGCTCTCCTTCTGCACTCGCTGTCTCCCTTCCTGGGCTGCTCAGCTTAGTGAAGATGTCCTTGTTATTGCTTAGCCTCCTTGGTGTGGAGCTTTCCCATGGGCTGGGAGGACACTCCAAGGGCAAAGGCATTCCCATGGAGTTCTGCCCCCTCCCCCCTCTCTTTTCAGAGCTGCACGCAGTCCCACACCCTAGATCACTTCTGTTTGGGGAGAGAGAGGCAATCCCCTTACCTCCTTCTGCTACCCCCCAGGGGGTACAGCACTTCCAATTTCAGACGTATGGCTACATAGATCTCTCAGACATCTATTGTGTTGTATGAATTGAATGTCTTCTGTTGGTTTATGAGTGTCCTTTTCATAGTATCTTGGGGGGGAGAGTCTAAGGGAAGAGCTCACTCCACCGTGATATGCTGTCAATCCTCCTAGCTGTAGGCCTTTTGTAGATGTTTTTTCGTCAAGGTAAGGAAGTTCCTCCCTATTCCTAGTTTGCTGGGAGTTTTTATCACAAATGAGTGTTGGAGTTTGTCATATGCTTTTTCTGCATCAATTGATATGATGTCATTTTTCTCCTTTGACCTTTTGATATGATGGATTACATTAATTTTCAAATTTTGAGCCAGCCTTGCTTACTTGGGATAAATCTCACTTGATCTCAGTGCACAATTGTTTATATACATTGTAGGACTCAATTTTCTTGAAAGTTTTTACGTTTATGTTCATGAGAGATACAGGTCTGTAGTTCTCTTTTCTTGTAATTTCTTTGTCTGATTTTAGTATTAGGGTAATGCTAGCCTCATAGAATGAATAAGGAAGTGTTCCCTGTTCTTTTATTTTCTGCAACAGATTTTAGAGAACTGATATCACTTCTTCCTTACGTGTTTGGTGGAATTGACAAGTGAAATCATCTAGGCATATTATCTGTTTTGGAAGGTTTTCAATTATTGATTTAATTTCTTTAACAGACGTGGGTCTATTCAGACTATCTATTCCTCCTTGTGAGTTTTGGTAGTGTCTTTTAAAGAATTCCTCAATTTCATATAAGCTATAAAATTTGTGGGCTTATGGAGTTGTTCACATTATTCCTGTATTATCCCTTTAATGTCCATACGATCAATCATGATAATCCCTCTTTCATTTCTGATATTAGTAATTTGTAACTTCTCTCTTTTGTTCCTGGTTATCTCTCCAGAGAGATATTAGTTTTATTGATATTTTCAAAGAAACAGCTTTTGGTTTTGTTGATTTTCTCTATTGTTTTCTTGCTTTCAATTTCATGGATTTCTGCTCTAATTTTTATTATTTCTTTTCTCCTATTTTTTTAAAGTTTATATTGCTCTTCTTTCTCTAGCTTCCTAAATTGGAAGCCTAGATTATTGATTTTAATAATATTATTAAATGTATTCTAACGTATGCATTAGAATCTAATGTATTCATCTCTTCTAATGTATGCATTCAATGCTATAAATTTTCCTCTAAGCACTGGTTTTGCTGCATCCCACAAGTTTTGATTGGTTGTTTTTTCATTTTCATTTAGTTCAAAATATTTTAAAATTTCTTTGAGACTTCTACTTTGACTAATGTGTTATTGAGAAGTGTGCTGTTTAATCTCCCAGAATTTTGTGATTTTCAAGCTATCTTTCTCTTACTGACTTCTAATTTAATTCCACTGTGGTCTGACAGCATACTTTGAATGATCCCTATTTCTTTAAATTTGTTAAGATGTGTGTTATGGACCAGTACGTGATCTATCTTGGTGAATCTTCCATGTGAGCTTGAGAAAAATGTGTATTCTGCTCTTGTTAAATGAAGTATTCTGTAAGTATCAATTAGATCCAATTGACTGAAGGTGATGTTCAGTACCACTATACCCTTACTGACTTTTTGCCTGCTGGATTTATCAAATACTGATAGAGGAGTGTTAAAATCTCCAACTATAATAGTGGCTTTGTCTATTTCTCTTTGCGGTTCTATCAGTTTTTGCCTCACATATTTTGATGTTCTGTTGTCAGGTGCATACACATTAGAACTGCTACGTCTTCCTAGAGAATTAACTCTGTTATCATCATTTAATGTCCCTCTTAATCCCCAATAATTTTGCTTGCTCTGAAGTCTGTTATGTCTGAAGTTAAAATAGCTATTCCCACTGTCTTTTAATTATGTTATCATGGCATATTTTTCTCCATTCTTTTACTTCTAATCTACCTTGGTCTTTACATTTAAAGTTGGTGTCTTACAGATAACATATAGTTGGGTCTTGTTTTGTTATCAAAGAAATTAGTCTCTGTCTTTTAATTGGTATGTTTAGCCCAGTCATACTTCAAGTTTTAGACTATTGATATAGTTGGATTAGTAGAATTATTTTTGCTTTTCTCAAGTTCATTTTTAAAAAGATATTTGGGGGCCAGCCAGATGGTGCAGTGGTTAAGTTCACACATTCCACTTCAGTAGCCCGGGGTTTGCCAGTTTGGACCCTGGGTGAGGACCTACGCACTGCTTGTCAAGCCATGCTGTGGCAGGCATCCCACATGTAAACTAGAGGAAGATGGGAACGGATGTTAGCTTAGGGCCAGTCTTCCTCAGCAAAAAAGAGGAGGGTTGGTGGCAGGTGTTACCACAGGGCTAAACTTCCTCAAAATAAAAAAAAGATATTTGGCTATATCACTGAAAATCAAGACTCTCCTTCACCCAAACCACTGAATTAGGTAATTTAATCACTCTATAATTTAATTTTCTCATCTATGAAATGAAACACATTCAAAATGCACTTTCCATCTGTCAACTTCATAAAATCATGATGAATATTCACCATTTCACAAATATTATTTGCTTTTAGACAACGTGCCCTCTTCACTGGGGTTATGCAAAAACATCAGTATGTGACAACAATATAACCTGAGTATTCTCTCTGTCTTTTTTTTTGCAGAGGACAATTTGCCCTGAGCTAACATCCATTGCCAATCTCCCTCTTTTTGTCTTTACTTTAAAAAAAAATTTTCAAGTTATTTTTTAAATTTTTTTTCCTTTTTTTAATTGCAGTATCATTGGTTTATAACAACATATAAACTTCAGGTGTACATCATAATATATTTTGAATTCTCTGTAGATGACATCATGTTCACCACCCAAAGACTAATTATAATCCATCACCACACACACGTGCTTGATCACCCCTTTCGCCCTCCTCCTTCCCTTTTCCCCTCTGCTAATCACCAATCCAATCTCTGTTGCTATGTGTTTGTTTGTCGTTTTTCTCTTCTACCTATGAGTGAGATCATATGGTATTTGACTTTCTCCCTCTGATTTATTTCACTTAGCATCATACCCTCAAGGTCCATCCATGTTGTCACAAATGGCCAGATTTCATCATTTCTTATGGTTGAGTAGTATTTCATTGTGTATATATACCACGTATTCTTTATCCATTCATCCCTTGATGGGCACTTAGGTTGCTTCCAAGTCTTCGTTATTGTGAATGATGCTATGATGAACATAGGGTGCATGTATCTTTATGCATTTCTGTTTTCAAGTTCTTTGGATAAATATCCGCCAGTAGAATAGCTACATCATCTGGTAGATGTATTCTTAATTTTCTGAGAAAACTCCATATTGTTTTCCATAATGGCTGGACCACTATGCACTCCCACTAGCAGTGTATGGGGGTTCCCTTCTCTCCACATCCTCTCCAGCACTTACTGTTTCCTGTCTTGTTAATTATAGCTATTCTGACCAGAGTGAGGTGATATCACATTGTAGTTTTGATCTGCATTTCCCTGATAGTTAATGATGTCGAACATCTTTTCATGTGCCTGTTGGCCATCTGGATATCTTCTTTGGAGAAATCTCTGTTCAGATCTTTTGCCCATTTTTAAATTGGGTTCTTAGTTTTTTTTGTTGTTGAGATGTGTGAGTTCTTTGTACATTTTGGATATTAACCCCTTAATATCTGATATATGGTTTGCAAATATCTTCTCTCAATTGTTAGGTTGCCTTTTCATTTTGTTGATGCTTTCCTTTGCTGTGCAGAAGCTTTTTGGTTTGATATAGTCCCATTTGTTTATTTTTTCTCTTGTTTCCTTTGCCCAGTCAAACATGGTATTTGAAAAAAGCTGCTAAGACTGATGTCAAAGAGCACACTCCCTGTGTTTTCTTCGAGAAGTTTAATGGTTTCAGATCTTACATTCAAGTCCTTAATCCATTTTGAGATGATTTTTGTGCATGGTGTAAAGTAATGGTCTACTTTCATTCTTTCGCTTGTGGCTGTCCAGTTTTCCCAACACCATTTATTGAAGAGACTTTCCTTTCTCCATTGTATGTTCTTGGCTCCCTTGTCAAAAATTAGTTGTCCATAGATGTGTGGGTTTATTTCTAGGCTCTTGATTCTATTCCTTTGATCTGTGTGTCTGTTTTTGTGCCATTACCATGCTGTTGTGGTTACTATAGCTTTGTAGCATATTTTGAAATCACGGAGTGTGAGATCTCCAGCTTTGTTCTTTTTTTCTCAGGATTCCTTTGGATATTCAGAGCCTTTTGTTGTTCCATATAAATTTTAGGATTCCTTGTTCTATTTCTGTGAAAAATGTTGTTGGAACTTTGATAGAGATTGCCTTGAATCTGTAGATTGCTTTAGGAACTATGGACATTTTAACTATGTTAATTCTTCCAATCCAAGAGCACAGAACCTCTTTCCATTTCTTTGTGTCTTCTTCAATTTCTTTCAACAATGTTTTCAGTTTTCTGTGTACAGATCTTTCACCTCTTTGGTTAAGTTTATTCCTAGGTATTTTATTCTTTTTGTTGCAATTGTAAATGGGATTGTATTCTTAATTTTTCTTTCTGCTACTTCACTGCTAGTGTATAGAAACACAACTGATTTTTGTGTTTTGATTTTGTATCCTGCAATTTGACTATATTCACTTACTATTTCTAAACGCTTTTTAGTGGATTCTTTAGGGTTTTCTATATATAAAATTATGTCATCCACAAATAGGGACAGTTTCACTTCTTCCTTTCCAATTTGGATCCCTTTTATTTCTTTTTCTTGCCTGATTGCTCTGGCTAAGACTTCTAATACTACGTTAAATAAGAGTGGTGAAACTAGGCATCCTTGTCTCGTTCCTGTTCTTAGAGGGATAGCTTTCAGTTGTTCTCCATTGGGAATGACATTAGCTGTGGGTTTGTCATATACAGCCTTTATTATGTTCAGGTATTTTCCTTCTATGCCCATTTTATTTAGAGTTTTTATCATAAATGCATGCTGTATCTTTTCAACTGCTTTCTCTGCAGCTATTGAGATGATCATGTGACTTTTATTCCTCTTTTTGTTAATGTGGTGTTATCACATTGATTGATTTGTGGATGTTGAACCATCCCTGCATCCCTGGAGTGAATCTCACTTAATCATGGTGTATGATCTTTTTAATGTATTGTTGTATTCAATTTGCTAGTATTTTGTTGAGGATTTTTGCATCGATGTTCATCAACGATATTGGCATGTAATTTTCTTTTTTTGTGTTGTCCTTGTCTGGCTTTGGAATCAGGGTAATGTTGACTTTGTAGAAGGAGTTAGGAAGCTTGCCCTCCTCTTCAATTTTTTGGAAGAGTTTGAGAAGGATAGGTATTAAGTCTTCTTTGAATGTTTGGTAGAATTCACCAGGGAAGCCATTTGATCCTGGACTTTTGTTTTTGGGGAGGTTTTCGATTACTATTTCAATCTCCTTACTGGTGACTAGTCTATTCAAATTCTCTATTTCTTCTTGATCCAGTTTTGGAAGGTTGTATGATTCTAAGAATTTATCCATTTCTTCTAGATTACCCAATTTGTTGGCATATAGCTTTTCATAGTATTCTCTTATTACTTTTGTATTTCTATGACGTCCATTGTAATTTCTCCTTTTTCATTTCTGACTTTATTTATTTGAGCCTTCTCTCTTTTGTTCTTGGTGAGTCTAGCTAAAGGTGTCTCAATTTTATCTTTTCAAAGAACCAGCTCTTGGTTTCATTAATTTTTTCTGTTGTTTTTTACTCTCTATTTTATTTATTTCTTCTCTGATTGTTCTTATTTCCTTCCTTCTGCTGATTTTGGGCTTTGTTTCTTCTTCTTCTTCCAGTTCCTTTAGGTGCACTATTAGATTGTTTGTTTGGAATTTTTCTTGTTTGTTAAGGTAGGCCTGAATTGCCATGAACTTCCCTCTTAGAACCACTTTTGCTCTATCCCATAAATTTTGGCATGTCATATTTTCTTTTTCATTTGTCTCCAGGTATTTTTTTAATTTATCCTTTGATTTCTCCATTGACCCAATTGTTGTTCAGCAGCATTTTGTTTAATCTCCACATATTTGTGGCTTTTCTGATTTTCTTCCTGTAATTGATTTCTAGTTTCATTATCTTTGTGGTCAGGAAAGATGTTTGGTATTATTCTAATCTTCTTAAGTTAGTGAGACTTGTTTTTGGCCTAATATGTGATTGAGCCTGGAGAATGGTCCAGGAGCATTTGGAAAGAATGTGTATTCTGTGGTTTTGGGATGGAATGTTCTATATATATCCACTAAGTCCATCTGGTCTAATGTGTTGTTTAAGGCCAATGTTTCCTTATTGATCTTCTTTTTAGATGACCTATCCATTGGTGTAAGTGGAGTGTTCAAGTCTCCTACTATTATAGTGTTACTGTCTATTTCTCCTTTTTTGTCTGTTAATAATTGCTTTACATATATAGATGCTCCTATGTTGGGTACATAGATATTTACAAGTGTTACATCCTCTTCTTAGATTGTTCCCTTTATCATTATGTAGTGCCCTTTGTCTCTTGTTACAGTTTTTGTTTTAAAGTCTATTTTGTCTGATATGAGTATTGCTACCCCAGCTTTCTTTTCATTGCCATTTGCATGGAGTATCTTTTTACATCCTTTCACTTTCAATTTGTGGGTGTCTTTAGGTCTGAAGCTTGTCTCTTGTATGCAGTATATATATGGGTCTTGTTTTCTTTGTCCAATCAGCCAGCCTATGCCTTTTGGTTGGAGCATTTGGTCCATCGACACTTAAAGTAGCTATTGAAAAATATGTCTTTGTTGCCATTTTGTTACTTTTTTCTGGGTGTTTTAGTAGTTCTTCTCTGTGCCTTTCTTCTTCTCTTTTTCTCTTCCCTTGTGGTTTGATGGCTTTCTTTAGTAATATGTTTGACTCCCTTTCTCCTACTTACTCATATATTTATTACAGGTTTCTGGTTTGTGATTACCATGAAGTTCATGTATAGTAATCTACGTATACAGCAATCTATATTGAGTTGATAGTCTCTTTAATTTGACCTCTTTCTAACAGCTCTACTCTTTTACTCCCCTCCTCCCACATTTAATTTTTTGATATCATATCTAACCTCTTATTTTGTGTGAGTGTATCCATTCCCTCTTATCATTGAAATAGGTAATTTTAGTACTTTTGTCTTTTGACCTTCATATTATCTTAATAGGTGGTTGATCTGCTACCATTCCTGTATTTTTGCCTTTCGTAGTGATTTTATTGTGGTTTCTTTTTTTTGGATAATTTTCTTATTCTTATATGTGATCTTCTCTTTCCCACTTAAATAAGTACCTTCAGCAGTTCTTGTAGAACTGGTTTCTTGGTGATAAACTCCTGGTTTCTTGGTGATAAACTCCTTTAATTTGTGCTTGTCTGGGAAACTCTTTCTCTCTCCTTCCATTCTGAATGATAACCTTGTCAGGTAGAGTATTCTTGGCTGTAGGTTTTTTCCTTTCAGCACTTTAAATGTATTGTGCCACTCTCTTGTAGCCTTTAGGGTTTCAGCTGAGAAGTCAGCTGATAGCCTTATGGGCTTTCCTTTGCATGTCAGTCATTGCCTTTCAATTGCAGCTTTTAGGACTCTCTCTTTATCTTTAATTTTGGACATTTTAATTATAATGTGACTTGGTGTGGGCCTCTTTGGGTTTATCTTGTTTGGTGCTCTTCGTGCTTCATGTACTTGGATGTCTGTTGCCTTCCTTAGGTTAGGAAAGTTTTCAGTTATAAAATAAATTATTCAAGTAAATTCTCTACCCCTTTGTCTCTCTCTTCCTCTTCTGGGACACATATAATATGAATGTTAGTGCACTTGATCTTGTCCCGGAGTTCTCTTAGACTGTTCTCGTTCTTTTTCGCTTTTTCTTTTATCTGTTCAGCTTGGGCGATTTCCTCTAGTTTTTTGTCCAGCTCACTGATCCCTTTTTCTGTATCATCTACTCTACTATTGAGACCCTCTAGTGAATTTTTCATTTCCAGTATTGTATTCTTCATTTCTGATTGGTTCTTTTTTATATTTTCCAATTCTTTGTTGACGATCTCACTGTGTTCATCGAGTCTTCTCCCAAGATCAGTGAGCATCCTTACGAATTTTTGGTTGAACTCTTTGTCAAGTAGATTGCTTACTTCTCTTTCATTTCACTCTTTTTCTGGAGTTTTCTCCTGTTCCCTTGCTTGGAATGTATTCCTTTACCTCCTCATTTTGCCTCTTTGTGCTTATATCTATGCATTAGGTGACTGAGCTATGTCTCCTGATGTTGGAGAAGTGGCCTATGTAAAAGATACCTTCTGGGGCCTAGCAGTGTGCTTCTCTCTCGTCACTAGTCCAAATGTTCCAAGAGTGACCCCTGTGTAGGCTACTTGTGTCCTGCTACAGCAGGGCTGCTCTTACTGCAGGTACCCAGAGAATCTAGGCTTCCCCCCCCAACCCCGGCTGTCTATTTGTAAATTGGGTTTGAGGAGCCCCAGCACAGTTGGCAGCAAGGTCTAATAGCACGCTCCTGTTGCAGTTTTTCTGTTAAGTGAGTAGGCGTCCAGTGTGGCTGGTTGCTAGGCTCGGGAGCTTACAATTGCTGTAGGCCTCAGGCCTACAAGGCTGTGGTCAGCTCTCTCAGGATTGCAGCTGAGTGGGGATGGCCCCAGGCATGGGTGCTCCCAACTGTTTCAGGCTTTGGAAGGTAGGGCACATCCCCTATAAGGCTGTTTGACAAGCACAGGTCTTCTGCCACTTATAACCCCACCACACATACAGGTCCACACACACTGTCCACACAGTCCTGGCACATGCACACCTCCTGACCCCCTGAAGCAGACCCAGTCATCCCACTGCAGAGACCCCCCCCCACATTCTCCACCAACACCCTCAACACTCCACCTGCTCCTCATGCAGGCCCTGCCCCCAGAGGAGGACATACTTGCTTGCCTGCAGAAGATCAAGGCACCCAGTCGATGCAGCCAACAGGTAGCCTGAGGGCTTGCTCTTGCGTGGGACCAGTCCCTAGGGCAGGCTGCCTGCCCTGGCTGAGCAGGATTAAATCACACTCTAGTGGGTGTGGCAGACCTCTGGGCTAACAGGCCAGGGGATGAACCCCAATTGTCTCTGTGTCAGCACACTTGTACTTGTTCACAACAATGGCTGTGCCAATGCGTCGGTCTCTGGAGAGGCCTCATCTCTCACCAACATGCACCCAGAACTTACCAGCTGAGTCTCTTTTCATCAAAGGCCTGTGTACCTTTCTTTCTGGTGATTTTAGGTAGCTTTCTGAAACAGGTGGATTTGTGCATGTGCCCTTTAACAGTTAGGTCTTTCCGCTTATGTCCAATAGCTTTTCTAGGGGTATTCCCTGTTGTAGTTACTAGTCAGTGAAGGCAGATATTATGACACTTGTCTCATTTGCGCTGAGTCCTAAAGGTGCTTATAGCGGTATTGGACCCCTGCTCAGGTTCACACTCCTCCAGAGAAGGCTGTGTACCTTAGGGTTGCTCCCAGTCAGCTGGCTGTGAAGCTCTGTGGCTTGGGAAAGTGGCTTTTTTCTCTCCAGAAAGGAATTTTTGCTTCTTTCATTTAAGTCAGGAAAGTCGTTGGTTGTGGGGGTTCTTTTTAACCAGTTTTCAGTAATCTCTCTCAGGAGTAATTTTCCAAGAATAGCTATAGCTTCGTTTTCATCATGGGAGGAGGTGAGTTCAGAGTCTGCCTAAACTACCATATAGAAGATATCCTGTCTTTCTTTTCTTATGTGAGCCACCACCATAGCATGGCCACCAACGGACAAGTAGTGTACGTCTGTGCCTAGGATATGAACCATGGCTGCCAAAGTGGAGTGCACTGGAACTACAAGATCCATATTTTTAATTTCAAATACATCACCACCCCTCATATTAAACTTACTTAGAAAAACACACAGTAGGTCCTAGGTCTCAACAAAGGTGACTATATAATACAGCACCCAAGAGAGGACACTTCTGAGAGTGAAAAGGACACACTATTAATAATTATTCTGAGATAACAGCCACAGACTGAGATGGTCCCAAGCAAAACGTTCGCCCTTCTCTAATACAAGATGCCAGACAGAGTAGCCAACAGCAGAACAGAGAGCCTAGAAATAGATGCCCGTTAACATACGTCACCGTTCTTTGACAAAGGAGCACAGACCATACAATGGAGCAAAGACAGTCTTATCAACGAATGGTGCTGGAAGAACTGGACATCCACGTGCGAGACAATGAACGTGCACATGGACCTTTACACCTTTACAAAACGGAAATCAAAATGCATTATAGACCCACATGTCAAAAGCAAAACTCTAGAATTCCTAGAAGACAGTAACACGGAAGAAAACCGAGATGACCTCTTTAGAAACATGACTTTCTAGATGTGACAGCAAAATCAAGATCATGAAAGGAATAACCGATAAGCTGGACTTCATTAACATTTTAAACTGCTGCTCCACAAGACACAATGTCAAGAGGATAAAATCACAAGCCACAGACTGGGAGAAAATATTTGCAAAAGGCACAGTTGATAAAGGAATAACAAATATACAAATACGCAAAGAAATCTTAAAACTAAACAACAAGAACACGCACAACCAGATTAAAAAATGGGGCAAACAACTTAACAGACATCTGGCCAAAGAAGACATAAAAATGGCAACTAAGAGTACGAGACGATGCTCCACATCATATGGCTCCAGGGAAATGCAAATTGAACAACAATGAGATACCACTACACACCTGTTAGAATAGTCAAAACTATGGAACACTAACAACAGCAATTGCTGACAAGCATGTGGAGCAATGGAGACACTCATTCAGTATGGGTGGCAAGGCAAAACGGAACAGCCACTCTGGAAGGCAGTTTAGGGGTTTCTTACAAAACCAAGCATAACCCTTAACGTACGATCCAGCTTAACATACGCTCCTTGGTATTTACCCAAAGGAGTTCAAAACTTACACGCAGATGAAAACCTGCACACAAATGTTGATAGCAGCTTTACTCGTAATCGCCAAAAAGCGGAAGCAACCAAGATGTCCTGCACCAGATGAACGGATAAACAAACCGTGGTACATCTAGTCAACGGCATATTATTCAGCGCTAAAAAGCAACGAGCTATCAAGCTGTGAAAAGAAACCTTACATGCATGTTACTTTGTGAAAGAAGCCAATCTGAAAAGGTTGCATACTGTATGAGGCCAACTATATGACATTCTGGACGTGGCAAAATTGGGGCGACAGGAAGAGATCGGTGGTTGCCAGGAGTTGGCGGGGAGAAGGATGAATAGGCGGAGCACAAAGGATTTTTAGGGCAGTGAAAATACTCCATCGTTATGAAACTCTAATGACAGATTCATGTCATTCTACTTTTATCCAAACCCATAGAATGTATGACACCAAGAGTGAGTCGCAATGTAAACCATAAATCAGATAATATTCTATTATGGCTTTCATTTTCCAATTCTGGTAATCGTATTATGGTTACGGAAGTGAAAATTTTCTGATTTTGATCACTGTGCTGTGGTTAGGTGTCCCTGAAGGTAGAAAAATAAAACTGAAATATTCAGGAGTAAAGGGTATGTGGTCTGCATTTTCTCTCTAATGATTCAGGAATAGAGCCTAAGTGTGTAGGAAGGTGTGTGTCACGTGTGTGTCTATCAAACATCTTCTGCCTCAACTCACATAAAAATCAGGTCTAGATACAGGTATATTGAGAGAGAGAGCTCTTTCTATGTGTATATCTATATCTAAACGTATTTTCTTTCTCTCTCTCTCTTTCTATATATATCTATAGATCGATAAATAGATAGATAGATAGATTTATGTCTATATACCTACATACCCATATGATGGGAGTAACAAAGGAAATGTGACAAAATGTTAACAATTGGAAAAGTAAGTAAAGGGTATACTGGAGCTTTTGGAACCATTTGCGAGAAATTTCTGTATGTGTTGGAATATTGTTCAGTCTTAAAAAGAAATGAAATTCGGACACACGCTGCAACATGGATTGACTTTGAGGGCATTGTGCTAAATGAAATAACTAGTCACAAGAAGACAAATTTTGCATGATTCCACTGACATGACATACCTAGAGTAGTCAAACTCACAGAGACAGAAGGTAGAATGGTGGTTGCCAAGAGCTTGGGAAAGGGGCAACGGGGAGAGTAGTTTAATGTGTACAGAGTTTCAGTTTTGCAAGACGAGAAGAGTTCTGCAGGTTGGCTGCACAACAATATGAAGGTACCTAACGCTACAGAATGGCACACTTAAAAATGCTGAAGATGATCTATTTTAGGTTACATGCATTTACCACAATTTAGAAATCTGCGTAAGTTTCGAATTCTTACAATGGAAAAAGTGTTTCAAAAATAGCTCTCCTGGTGCTTGTTCTGGTGAAAATGAGATTGGGGAAAAAAGGAGATAGTACAAAAAAGCTGACGTTGCAAAACCAAAAATTTTCTGTCTCAACTCATCCTACATTCAACCTATTCTCCCAAGGAAACTTGAAAGTGCATTTAGAACAATGCCCCTTATTGAGTCTATGTCTTGATTTGCTCTGTCAACCTCCTGACTAAAGACTCAAAGGGCTATCTTCACTGGGTCTCTCCACACTCTGTCTGGAGTCGGCTCCCTGTTTTGTGGTCAGCTCTCACTCTTCTCAGCATTCACGTGGGAGAGGGAACATCGAGCTGCACAGACTCTCCAGCCCTTAAAAGCCCATATAGCGGCAGAGACAACATACCCTCTCCTCATCCCAGACATCACCCCTAAAGATGTCCACATACCTGGGAATGCACAGTCTAGGAGTGCATCTCTAGAAGAGCCTACCTCTCTAGAAAGCTACATTTGGTAGGTCTACGGTTCACGATTGGAGTTTGTATTGTTTGTAGAGCCTCAAGCATGACCCCTCATTGCCTTGCCAGTGCTACTAGGATTGAGCCAAAACCATTCAGCAGAGCCTACAATGCCCTTCAAAACCTGGCCCTGCCAGCCCTCATCCTTGTGGCGCACCTCTCTCCCCTCAATCCTGTTCTCCAGTCCTGACCTCCTTTTATTTCCTCCCAAGAGCCATATGCCTTCCAACACTGCTCAATGACGTCAGAAAAAGAAGTGAGAGGTATAAGGACTGGACAGGAAAAATGAAAATTATCGCTGTGTTCAGATGACATGACTAAGTACCCGGAAAATTTTTGTTCCATCTAATAAGCACTTAAATGGTATTTATTACGTGCCAGACATCGTCCTAAGTGTTTAACACTTATTTGGTCCTCATAACAAATCATCACGGAGCCTGGAGAGTTGTTCTATGTTAACGTAAACACCAAGAAATGCAACAACCTGTCATTTGAGATTTCCTACATGGGACAGTGATGTGACCAACTTATTTGAAGAAGGATTCTGTGAATCTAAGAATATGATAAACATGACTTAGCTCAGTGGATCCGAAATTTTAGAAAAGATCTTAGAATCATTGTCCAGAATACTCCGCATTCCCATGGATAATGCCGCGTCTGCATTTCACTCATTCTCTCTCTCTCTCTCTCTCTCTCTCTGAGTATATACGTCACCTTTTGTTGGTGGTTCCATCACAGATTACTTCTGTCAGTTCATCGGGGTCATTTCTAAAGAATTAAAAGCATATATGATCAGACTCCTAGTGACTTCATAGAGTTACACTCTTGTTTGCAATTAGTTACAAGTAGTCTTCAAGTGGTAAACTGGTTGAACCCTAAAAACTTATGTGGATGTTAGTTATTTGGAAACTAGTATTTTAATCTTCCCTAGAAATAGGGCTTTCTATAGTTGTAACGAAGATCTTCGGCCGGTCAAAAAGCCTAATGAATGAAGATATTGAAATACAATTCTTCACTACTGAACCTTACTCTCACGTGTAATTGCATCGAGGTTGAATTTAGCTCAAAATTCAACTCCAGGTTGTAGGTACACATTTCCCCAGCTCCTCCTAATTTCCTGATCCTCAACACCCTCCACCACATCCTGACCCTTCATGTATCATGTATGTCTTTTCTGTTCCTCATACAGGGTTCAGATGACTGCAGGTCTGAGGCACGGGCTCCCTCCAGTATGACGGTGGCTTGGCATTCGGGACACCAGCTTTAGATGGTGGCAGAGCTCTGGAGGCTGACGAAAGGAGCCGAGGTCTGTTTAGCTCCATTCTCTTCTGCTGAGAGCTCCACTGCTCCCTCTCCACTGCTACCGTCTCCTTGCTCCAAATAGGATTCTCTCCTCTCCTGGCCCACTCTAGCAGAGTCTTACACACAGGCATTCTGAGAGTTTCCTCAAAGCTTTGGCTACTACTTTCTAAGGCTCACAAACAAACCGTGAGTAAGAAGTCTCCCTCTTCTGACTCCTCCTTCCTTTGGCCACCTAGGCCCAACAGGAAAGAAAGTTACCTACAGAAGCTTATAGTCTCTTATGGAAACCTGTTGTTGCCATCGATGCCCCCCATACCTTTCACCACTCAGATCACTCATGTCAACTCACCCCATCTTGTCACTGTTGCCAGACGACATTCGGGAAGAATCCATAACCCTGCCATAGAGTAAAAACCATGTACAAAAAATAGAGTCAGACATTTTGGAAGATAATCAGGTTCTTTTTCCCAACAGAATTGCAGCACACAAAAAGTAAAGTCACGAGGAAACACGACAGAAACAAAAGCATCCGTTTCAGGGTCCAGCACTGGAACCTCTGACACAGTTTCCGGGTTCTGTATGTGCGTGTGTGCGTGTCTGTGTGTCCCTGTGTGTATCCACTGGAAAGAGAATGAAGGGAACAAGGGAGACATAGCATTCATGATTACACCTCCTTCCTTCTTCACCATTTTGTTTCTCCTTCATGCACTCTGGAATCAATTTGGGAAACGTGAGAGGGATCTGAGTGTGTCGGGATGGGGAGGTGCATCCAAGTAAGAGCTAACACAGAGATATAGATAGAAAGAGAATACACAAGAACAATGAACACACAGTGTCAGGGCCTAGTCCCTGGTTGTTATCTGGTAGGAAAGAAACAAGTAGGAAGGTCAACGATGACCAAATGATGATTAAAAGATTTTCTGACCTGCGTGAAGACCATGCGTTTACAATGATTCTTTTTCTTTTTCTTTTTCTCTACAGTCCTCTCAGAAAACGTTATCTGGTTATATTATCCAAAATCAAGACTTGTCACCTCAAAACTGGCTTGGGTAATCTTTTCTCTATTTATCTTTTTCTTCATCTACAAAATAAGACACTTGCAAAATGCACTTTGAGTCTGTCACCTTCACAGTATCATGCTAATATTCAGCATTGCACAAATATTATTGATTTTTGGACAGCCTGCACTCTTCACCAAATTCTTTCAAATTTCATTAACTCTGTATCTGGCAACAATATACATTAGTACGTATATCTTAAAGTTCAAATACACTTAAAGGTTCTCATCAAAGTAACACACCCTGATAATTTCCAGAGAAATCATGGGTTCCTATCAAGACGCCAAATGGTACGGCATGTTGCATCCTCCTCCCAAAACTTCAGAAGTCTAAGGAACTATGCATTCCCAGAAATAACAAGAGTGACAACCCTGGGAAATGACAGAGGCCTGAAGGCTGTCTCTTAATTGGTGGGTAGCCTGGGGTTAGGGGCAGTGGGTGGCAGCCTTGAGGGGCTCAGTGTGAGGGAAAATTTTAAGGACCGTTCTTGCCTCTCCCCTGAGTTGCTTGGAAGCGATCACTTTCCTTTCTCAGCAGAAACAAGTAGCAACCACCCAGATGTAGCTAGGATAAAATTAGAGTAGCATTAGGTTAGCTGATGAAAGCAGGGAAGGGCTGAACAATCCTTGATCCTTCACTCCTCCACCTCCTCCGTCTCCCAAGCCCCAGGTGACAACCTCAAATGCCTCCTCAAATGCCGCTTTCCCCAAGAGCTCAAAGGTGACAGATCCTGACCACAGGAGTTGAGTGGTCACAGTGTTTCACGGTTTCTGAGACTGTCTGCGCCTGGGGCCATCACCTGCCCTCATATTAAACTTACTTAGAAAAACACACCTTAGGTCCTAGGTCTCAACAAAGGTGACTATATAATACAGCACCCAAGAGAGGACACTTCTGAGAGTGAAAAGGACACACTATTAATAATTATTCTGAGATAACAGCCACAGACTGAGATGGTCCCAAGCAAAACGTTAGCCCTTCTCTAATACAAGATGCCAGACAGAGTAGCCAACAGCCACAAGGAATGAAAGCTCACAAGTCAAAACAATTACATACCTGAGGAGTACAACGACTGAAAAAGAAATACAACAAAGTGAGCAACATATACCATTTGAAGTAGAACTACTGGAACATACTGGAACATGAGCATGACAAATACACTTAAAGATACAAGGGAAGATGTTAGTAGCACGAAGTGACAATGAGAAAGCATAAGGAAAACCTCATGAGGAAATAGGTGTAAAAGGACGATTGTTAAAGACTTAAGTCATGGGATAAATAGCAGTGTGGATACATGAGAACAGCAAATTATTTAGACATGGAAAATGACATTGAGAAACTCTCCCAGAAAACAGAATAAAACAATAAAGTGAGAGAATATTTGAAAGAACAGCAGTGTGATATGGTGGGTAAAAAAAGACATCTAACATCTGAAATAAATGAAATCCAAGACAACTAAGATGAAAAAAAAAGAAAACAGAGAAGATGAAATATTCAAAAACTAATGAAGATAAATTTCACAAAGTTAAAGAAGGAAGTAAAAAATTATCTGTAAAGGATCCATGGAAATGAAGAGAAAATTCTAAAAGCTTCCAAAAAGAGCAAAGAAAATAAGAACAGACTGACACGATCTCTCTCCAGAGCAAACAGAACACATCTTGTTTGAGAGCACACAAGTGACATTTATGAAAACAGACAACATATTTGGACATAAACAAAGCATTAATAACGTGCACGGGAGCAATATCATATAGATTTTCTCTGACCGTATCGCAACTGCAATAGCTTTTTAAAAGTCAACATAATACCAAAGAAGAAAAAAGTTGAAGGACTGACATGAGCCAATGTCAAAATTCACTATAAAGCTACAGCAATCAAGACAGTGTGGTACTGGTGAAAGAACAGACAAATGGACCAAAGGAGCAGAACAGAGAGCCTAGAAATAGATGCCCGTTAACATACTCCACCGTTCTTTGACAAAGGAGCACAGACCATACAATGGAGCAAAGACAGTCTTATCAACGAATGGTGCTGGAAGAACTGGACATCCACGTGCGAGACAATGAACGTGCACATGGACCTTTACACCTTTACAAAACGGAAATCAAAATGCATTATAGACCCACATGTCAAAAGCAAAACTCTAGAATTCCTAGAAGACAATAACACGGAAGAAAACCGAGATGACCTCTTTAGAAACATGACTTTCTAGATGTGACAGCAAAATCAAGATCATGAAAGGAATAACCGATAAGCTGGACTTCATTAACATTTTAAACTGCTGCTCCACAAGACACAATGTCAAGAGGATAAAATCACAAGCCACAGACTGGGAGAAAATATTTGCAAAAGGCACAGTTGATAAAGGAATAACAAATATACAGATACGCAAAGAAATCTTAAAACTAAACAACAAGAACACGCACAACCAGATTAAAAAATGGGGCAAACAACTTAACAGACATCTGGCCAAAGAAGACATAAAAATGGCAACTAAGAGTATGAGACGATGCTCCACATCATATGGCTCCAGGGAAATGCAAATTGAACAACAATGAGATACCACTACACACCTGTTAGAATAGTCAAAACTATGGAACACTAACAACAGCAATTGCTGACAAGCATGTGGAGCAATGGAGACACTCATTCAGTATGGGTGGCAAGGCAAAACGGAACAGCCACTCTGGAAGGCAGTTTAGGGGTTTCTTACAAAACCAAGCATAACCCTTAACGTACGATCCAGCTTAACATACGCTCCTTGGTATTTACCCAAAGGAGTTCAAAACTTACACGCAGATGAAAACCTGCACACAAATGTTGATAGCAGCTTTACTCGTAATCGCCAAAAAGCGGAAGCAACCAAGATGTCCTGCACCAGATGAACGGATAAACAAACCGTGGTACATCTAGTCAACGGCATATTATTCAGCGCTAAAAAGCAACGAGCTATCAAGCTGTGAAAAGAAACCTTACATGCATGTTACTTTGTGAAAGAAGCCAATCTGAAAAGGTTGCATACTGTATGAGGCCAACTATATGACATTCTGGACGTGGCAAAATTGGGGCGACAGGAAGAGATCGGTGGTTGCCAGGAGTTGGCGGGGAGAAGGATGAATAGGCGGAGCACAAAGGATTTTTAGGGCAGTGAAAATACTCCATCGTTATGAAACTCTAATGACAGATTCATGTCATTCTACTTTTATCCAAACCCATAGAATGTATGACACCAAGAGTGAGTCGCAATGTAAACCATAAATCAGATAATATTCTATTATGGCTTTCATTTTCCAATTCTGGTAATCGTATTATGGTTACGGAAGTGAAAATTTTCTGATTTTGATCACTGTGCTGTGGTTAGGTGTCCCTGAAGGTAGAAAAATAAAACTGAAATATTCAGGAGTAAAGGGTATGTGGTCTGCATTTTCTCTCTAATGATTCAGGAATAGAGCCTAAGTGTGTAGGAAGGTGTGTGTCACGTGTGTGTCTATCAAACATCTTCTGCCTCAACTCACATAAAAATCAGATCTAGATACAGGTATATTGAGAGAGAGAGCTCTTTCTAAGTGTATATCTATATCTAAACGTATTTTCTTTCTCTCTCTCTCTTTCTATATATATCTATAGATCGATAAATAGATAGATAGATAGATTTATGTCTATATACCTACATATCCATATGATGGGAGTAACAAAGGAAATGTGACAAAATGTTAACAATTGGAAAAGTAAGTAAAGGGTATACTGGAGCTTTTGGAACCATTTGCGAGAAATTTCTGTATGTGTTGGAATATTGTTCAGTCTTAAAAAGAAATGAAATTCGGACACATGCTGCAACATGGATTGACTTTGAGGGCATTGTGCTAAATGAAATAACTAGTCACAAGAAGACAAATTTTGCATGATTCCACTGACATGACATACCTAGAGTAGTCAAACTCACAGAGACAGAAGGTAGAATGGTGGTTGCCAAGAGCTTGGGAAAGGGGCAACGGGGAGAGTAGTTTAATGTGTACAGAGTTTCAGTTTTGCAAGACGAGAAGAGTTCTGCAGGTTGGCTGCACAACAATATGAAGGTACCTAACGCTACAGAATGGCACACTTAAAAATGCTGAAGATGATCTATTTTAGGTTACATGCATTTACCACAATTTAGAAATCTGCGTAAGTTTCGAATTCTTACAATGGAAAAAGTGTTTCAAAAATAGCTCTCCTGGTGCTTGTTCTGGTGAAAATGAGATTGGGGAAAAAAGGAGATAGTACAAAAAAGCTGACGTTGCAAAACCAAAAATTTTCTGTCTCAACTCATCCTACATTCAACCTATTCTCCCAAGGAAACTTGAAAGTGCATTTAGAACAATGCCCCTTATTGAGTCTATGTCTTGATTTGCTCTGTCAACCTCCTGACTAAAGACTCAAAGGGCTATCTTCACTGGGTCTCTCCACACTCTGTCTGGAGTCGGCTCCCTGTTTTGTGGTCAGCTCTCACTCTTCTCAGCATTCACGTGGGAGAGGGAACATCGAGCTGCACAGACTCTCCAGCCCTTAAAAGCCCATATAGCGGCAGAGACAACATACCCTCTCCTCATCCCAGACATCACCCCTAAAGATGTCCACATACCTGGGAATGCACAGTCTAGGAGTGCATCTCTAGAAGAGCCTACCTCTCTAGAAAGCTACATTTGGTAGGTCTACGGTTCACGATTGGAGTTTGTATTGTTTGTAGAGCCTCAAGCATGACCCCTCATTGCCTTGCCAGTGCTACTAGGATTGAGCCAAAACCATTCAGCAGAGCCTACAATGCCCTTCAAAACCTGGCCCTGCCAGCCCTCATCCTTGTGGCGCACCTCTCTCCCCTCAATCCTGTTCTCCAGTCCTGACCTCCTTTTATTTCCTCCCAAGAGCCATATGCCTTCCAACACTGCTCAATGACGTCAGAAAAAGAAGTGAGAGGTATAAGGACTGGACAGGAAAAATGAAAATTATCGCTGTGTTCAGATGACATGACTAAGTACCCGGAAAATTTTTGTTCCATCTAATAAGCACTTAAATGGTATTTATTACGTGCCAGACATCGTCCTAAGTGTTTAACACTTATTTGGTCCTCATAACAAATCATCACGGAGCCTGGAGAGTTGTTCTATGTTAACGTAAACACCAAGAAATGCAACAACCTGTCATTTGAGATTTCCTACATGGGACAGTGATGTGACCAACTTATTTGAAGAAGGATTCTGTGAATCTAAGAATATGATAAACATGACTTAGCTCAGTGGATCCGAAATTTTAGAAAAGATCTTAGAATCATTGTCCAGAATACTCCGCATTCCCATGGATAATGCCGCGTCTGCATTTCACTCATTCTCTCTCTCTCTCTCTCTCTCTCTCTGAGTATATACGTCACCTTTTGTTGGTGGTTCCATCACAGATTACTTCTGTCAGTTCATCGGGGTCATTTCTAAAGAATTAAAAGCATATATGATCAGACTCCTAGTGACTTCATAGAGTTACACTCTTGTTTGCAATTAGTTACAAGTAGTCTTCAAGTGGTAAACTGGTTGAACCCTAAAAACTTATGTGGATGTTAGTTATTTGGAAACTAGTATTTTAATCTTCCCTAGAAATAGGGCTTTCTATAGTTGTAACGAAGATCTTCGGCCGGTCAAAAAGCCTAATGAATGAAGATATTGAAATACAATTCTTCACTACTGAACCTTACTCTCACGTGTAATTGCATCGAGGTTGAATTTAGCTCAAAATTCAACTCCAGGTTGTAGGTACACATTTCCCCAGCTCCTCCTAATTTCCTGATCCTCAACACCCTCCACCACATCCTGACCCTTCATGTATCATGTATGTCTTTTCTGTTCCTCATACAGGGTTCAGATGACTGCAGGTCTGAGGCACGGGCTCCCTCCAGTATGACGGTGGCTTGGCATTCGGGACACCAGCTTTAGATGGTGGCAGAGCTCTGGAGGCTGACGAAAGGAGCCGAGGTCTGTTTAGCTCCATTCTCTTCTGCTGAGAGCTCCACTGCTCCCTCTCCACTGCTACCGTCTCCTTGCTCCAAATAGGATTCTCTCCTCTCCTGGCCCACTCTAGCAGAGTCTTACACACAGGCATTCTGAGAGTTTCCTCAAAGCTTTGGCTACTACTTTCTAAGGCTCACAAACAAACCGTGAGTAAGAAGTCTCCCTCTTCTGACTCCTCCTTCCTTTGGCCACCTAGGCCCAACAGGAAAGAAAGTTACCTACAGAAGCTTATAGTCTCTTATGGAAACCTGTTGTTGCCATCGATGCCCCCCATACCTTTCACCACTCAGATCACTCATGTCAACTCACCCCATCTTGTCACTGTTGCCAGACGACATTCGGGAAGAATCCATAACCCTGCCATAGAGTAAAAACCATGTACAAAAAATAGAGTCAGACATTTTGGAAGATAATCAGGTTCTTTTTCCCAACAGAATTGCAGCACACAAAAAGTAAAGTCACGAGGAAACACGACAGAAACAAAAGCATCCGTTTCAGGGTCCAGCACTGGAACCTCTGACACAGTTTCCGGGTTCTGTATGTGCGTGTGTGCGTGTCTGTGTGTCCCTGTGTGTATCCACTGGAAAGAGAATGAAGGGAACAAGGGAGACATAGCATTCATGATTACACCTCCTTCCTTCTTCACCATTTTGTTTCTCCTTCATGCACTCTGGAATCAATTTGGGAAACGTGAGAGGGATCTGAGTGTGTCGGGATGGGGAGGTGCATCCAAGTAAGAGCTAACACAGAGATATAGATAGAAAGAGAATACACAAGAACAATGAACACACAGTGTCAGGGCCTAGTCCCTGGTTGTTATCTGGTAGGAAAGAAACAAGTAGGAAGGTCAACGATGACCAAATGATGATTAAAAGATTTTCTGACCTGCGTGAAGACCATGCGTTTACAATGATTCTTTTTCTTTTTCTTTTTCTCTACAGTCCTCTCAGAAAACGTTATCTGGTTATATTATCCAAAATCAAGACTTGTCACCTCAAAACTGGCTTGGGTAATCTTTTCTCTATTTATCTTTTTCTTCATCTACAAAATAAGACACTTGCAAAATGCACTTTGAGTCTGTCACCTTCACAGTATCATGCTAATATTCAGCATTGCACAAATATTATTGATTTTTGGACAGCCTGCACTCTTCACCAAATTCTTTCAAATTTCATTAACTCTGTATCTGGCAACAATATACATTAGTACGTATATCTTAAAGTTCAAATACACTTAAAGGTTCTCATCAAAGTAACACACCCTGATAATTTCCAGAGAAATCATGGGTTCCTATCAAGACGCCAAATGGTACGGCATGTTGCATCCTCCTCCCAAAACTTCAGAAGTCTAAGGAACTATGCATTCCCAGAAATAACAAGAGTGACAACCCTGGGAAATGACAGAGGCCTGAAGGCTGTCTCTTAATTGGTGGGTAGCCTGGGGTTAGGGGCAGTGGGTGGCAGCCTTGAGGGGCTCAGTGTGAGGGAAAATTTTAAGGACCGTTCTTGCCTCTCCCCTGAGTTGCTTGGAAGCGATCACTTTCCTTTCTCAGCAGAAACAAGTAGCAACCACCCAGATGTAGCTAGGATAAAATTAGAGTAGCATTAGGTTAGCTGATGAAAGCAGGGAAGGGCTGAACAATCCTTGATCCTTCACTCCTCCACCTCCTCCGTCTCCCAAGCCCCAGGTGACAACCTCAAATGCCTCCTCAAATGCCGCTTTCCCCAAGAGCTCAAAGGTGACAGATCCTGACCACAGGAGTTGAGTGGTCACAGTGTTTCACGGTTTCTGAGACTGTCTGCGCCTGGGGCCATCACCTGCCCTCATATTAAACTTACTTAGAAAAACACACCTTAGGTCCTAGGTCTCAACAAAGGTGACTATATAATACAGCACCCAAGAGAGGACACTTCTGAGAGTGAAAAGGACACACTATTAATAATTATTCTGAGATAACAGCCACAGACTGAGATGGTCCCAAGCAAAACGTTAGCCCTTCTCTAATACAAGATGCCAGACAGAGTAGCCAACAGCCACAAGGAATGAAAGCTCACAAGTCAAAACAATTACATACCTGAGGAGTACAACGACTGAAAAAGAAATACAACAAAGTGAGCAACATAGACCATTTGAAGTAGAACTACTGGAACATACTGGAACATAAGCATGACAAATACACTTAAAGATACAAGGGAAGATGTTAGTAGCACGAAGTGACAATGAGAAAGCATAAGGAAAACCTCATGAGGAAATAGGTGTAAAAGGACGATTGTTAAAGACTTAAGTCATGGGATAAATAGCAGTGTGGATACATGAGAACAGCAAATTATTTAGACATGGAAAATGACATTGAGAAACTCTCCCAGAAAACAGAATAAAACAATAAAGTGAGAGAATATTTGAAAGAACAGCAGTGTGATATGGTGGGTAAAAAAAGACATCTAACATCTGAAATAAATGAAATCCAAGACATCTAAGATGAAAAAAAAAGAAAACAGAGAAGACGAAATATTCAAAAACTAATGAAGATAAATTTCACAAAGTTAAAGAAGGAAGTAAAAAATTATCTGTAAAGGATCCATGGAAATGAAGAGAAAATTCTAAAAGCTTCCAAAAAGAGCAAAGAAAATAAGAACAGACTGACACGATCTCTCTCCAGAGCAAACAGAACACATCTTGTTTGAGAGCACACAAGTGACATTTATGAAAACAGACAACATATTTGGACATAAACAAAGCATTAATAACGTGCACGGGAGCAATATCATATAGATTTTCTCTGACCGTATCGCAACTGCAATAGCTTTTTAAAAGTCAACATAATACCAAAGAAGAAAAAAGTTGAAGGACTGACATGAGCCAATGTCAAAATTCACTATAAAGCTACAGCAATCAAGACAGTGTGGTACTGGTGAAAGAACAGACAAATGGACCAAAGGAGCAGAACAGAGAGCCTAGAAATAGATGCCCGTTAACATACTCCACCGTTCTTTGACAAAGGAGCACAGACCATACAATGGAGCAAAGACAGTCTTATCAACGAATGGTGCTGGAAGAACTGGACATCCACGTGCGAGACAATGAACGTGCACATGGACCTTTACACCTTTACAAAACGGAAATCAAAATGCATTATAGACCCACATGTCAAAAGCAAAACTCTAGAATTCCTAGAAGACAATAACACGGAAGAAAACCGAGATGACCTCTTTAGAAACATGACTTTCTAGATGTGACAGCAAAATCAAGATCATGAAAGGAATAACCGATAAGCTGGACTTCATTAACATTTTAAACTGCTGCTCCACAAGACACAATGTCAAGAGGATAAAATCACAAGCCACAGACTGGGAGAAAATATTTGCAAAAGGCACAGTTGATAAAGGAATAACAAATATACAGATACGCAAAGAAATCTTAAAACTAAACAACAAGAACACGCACAACCAGATTAAAAAATGGGGCAAACAACTTAACAGACATCTGGCCAAAGAAGACATAAAAATGGCAACTAAGAGTACGAGACGATGCTCCACATCATATGGCTCCAGGGAAATGCAAATTGAACAACAATGAGATACCACTACACACCTGTTAGAATAGTCAAAACTATGGAACACTAACAACAGCAATTGCTGACAAGCATGTGGAGCAATGGAGACACTCATTCAGTATGGGTGGCAAGGCAAAACGGAACAGCCACTCTGGAAGGCAGTTTAGGGGTTTCTTACAAAACCAAGCATAACCCTTAACGTACGATCCAGCTTAACATACGCTCCTTGGTATTTACCCAAAGGAGTTCAAAACTTACACGCAGATGAAAACCTGCACACAAATGTTGATAGCAGCTTTACTCGTAATCGCCAAAAAGCGGAAGCAACCAAGATGTCCTGCACCAGATGAACGGATAAACAAACCGTGGTACATCTAGTCAACGGCATATTATTCAGCGCTAAAAAGCAACGAGCTATCAAGCTGTGAAAAGAAACCTTACATGCATGTTACTTTGTGAAAGAAGCCAATCTGAAAAGGTTGCATACTGTATGAGGCCAACTATATGACATTCTGGACGTGGCAAAATTGGGGCGACAGGAAGAGATCGGTGGTTGCCAGGAGTTGGCGGGGAGAAGGATGAATAGGCGGAGCACAAAGGATTTTTAGGGCAGTGAAAATACTCCATCGTTATGAAACTCTAATGACAGATTCATGTCATTCTACTTTTATCCAAACCCATAGAATGTATGACACCAAGAGTGAGTCGCAATGTAAACCATAAATCAGATAATATTCTATTATGGCTTTCATTTTCCAATTCTGGTAATCGTATTATGGTTACGGAAGTGAAAATTTTCTGATTTTGATCACTGTGCTGTGGTTAGGTGTCCCTGAAGGTAGAAAAATAAAACTGAAATATTCAGGAGTAAAGGGTATGTGGTCTGCATTTTCTCTCTAATGATTCAGGAATAGAGCCTAAGTGTGTAGGAAGGTGTGTGTCACGTGTGTGTCTATCAAACATCTTCTGCCTCAACTCACATTAAAATCAGGTCTAGATACAGGTATATTGAGAGAGAGAGCTCTTTCTATGTGTATATCTATATCTAAACGTATTTTCTTTCTCTCTCTCTCTTTCTATATATATCTATAGATCGATAAATAGATAGATAGATTTATGTCTATATACCTACATACCCATATGATGGGAGTAACAAAGGAAATGTGACAAAATGTTAACAATTGGAAAAGTAAGTAAAGGGTATACTGGAGCTTTTGGAACCATTTGCGAGAAATTTCTGTATGTGTTGGAATATTGTTCAGTCTTAAAAAGAAATGAAATTCGGACACATGCTGCAACATGGATTGACTTTGAGGGCATTGTGCTAAATGAAATAACTAGTCACAAGAAGACAAATTTTGCATGATTCCACTGACATGACATACCTAGAGTAGTCAAACTCACAGAGACAGAAGGTAGAATGGTGGTTGCCAAGAGCTTGGGAAAGGGGCAACGGGGAGAGTAGTTTAATGTGTACAGAGTTTCAGTTTTGCAAGACGAGAAGAGTTCTGCAGGTTGGCTGCACAACAATATGAAGGTACCTAACGCTACAGAATGGCACACTTAAAAATGCTGAAGATGATCTATTTTAGGTTACATGCATTTACCACAATTTAGAAATCTGCGTAAGTTTCGAATTCTTACAATGGAAAAAGTGTTTCAAAAATAGCTCTCCTGGTGCTTGTTCTGGTGAAAATGAGATTGGGGAAAAAAGGAGATAGTACAAAAAAGCTGACGTTGCAAAACCAAAAATTTTCTGTCTCAACTCATCCTACATTCAACCTATTCTCCCAAGGAAACTTGAAAGTGCATTTAGAACAATGCCCCTTATTGAGTCTATGTCTTGATTTGCTCTGTCAACCTCCTGACTAAAGACTCAAAGGGCTATCTTCACTGGGTCTCTCCACACTCTGTCTGGAGTCGGCTCCCTGTTTTGTGGTCAGCTCTCACTCTTCTCAGCATTCACGTGGGAGAGGGAACATCGAGCTGCACAGACTCTCCAGCCCTTAAAAGCCCATATAGCGGCAGAGACAACATACCCTCTCCTCATCCCAGACATCACCCCTAAAGATGTCCACATACCTGGGAATGCACAGTCTAGGAGTGCATCTCTAGAAGAGCCTACCTCTCTAGAAAGCTACATTTGGTAGGTCTACGGTTCACGATTGGAGTTTGTATTGTTTGTAGAGCCTCAAGCATGACCCCTCATTGCCTTGCCAGTGCTACTAGGATTGAGCCAAAACCATTCAGCAGAGCCTACAATGCCCTTCAAAACCTGGCCCTGCCAGCCCTCATCCTTGTGGCGCACCTCTCTCCCCTCAATCCTGTTCTCCAGTCCTGACCTCCTTTTATTTCCTCCCAAGAGCCATATGCCTTCCAACACTGCTCAATGACGTCAGAAAAAGAAGTGAGAGGTATAAGGACTGGACAGGAAAAATGAAAATTATCGCTGTGTTCAGATGACATGACTAAGTACCCGGAAAATTTTTGTTCCATCTAATAAGCACTTAAATGGTATTTATTACGTGCCAGACATCGTCCTAAGTGTTTAACACTTATTTGGTCCTCATAACAAATCATCACGGAGCCTGGAGAGTTGTTCTATGTTAACGTAAACACCAAGAAATGCAACAACCTGTCATTTGAGATTTCCTACATGGGACAGTGATGTGACCAACTTATTTGAAGAAGGATTCTGTGAATCTAAGAATATGATAAACATGACTTAGCTCAGTGGATCCGAAATTTTAGAAAAGATCTTAGAATCATTGTCCAGAATACTCCGCATTCCCATGGATAATGCCGCGTCTGCATTTCACTCATTCTCTCTCTCTCTCTCTCTCTCTCTCTGAGTATATACGTCACCTTTTGTTGGTGGTTCCATCACAGATTACTTCTGTCAGTTCATCGGGGTCATTTCTAAAGAATTAAAAGCATATATGATCAGACTCCTAGTGACTTCATAGAGTTACACTCTTGTTTGCAATTAGTTACAAGTAGTCTTCAAGTGGTAAACTGGTTGAACCCTAAAAACTTATGTGGATGTTAGTTATTTGGAAACTAGTATTTTAATCTTCCCTAGAAATAGGGCTTTCTATAGTTGTAACGAAGATCTTCGGCCGGTCAAAAAGCCTAATGAATGAAGATATTGAAATACAATTCTTCACTACTGAACCTTACTCTCACGTGTAATTGCATCGAGGTTGAATTTAGCTCAAAATTCAACTCCAGGTTGTAGGTACACATTTCCCCAGCTCCTCCTAATTTCCTGATCCTCAACACCCTCCACCACATCCTGACCCTTCATGTATCATGTATGTCTTTTCTGTTCCTCATACAGGGTTCAGATGACTGCAGGTCTGAGGCACGGGCTCCCTCCAGTATGACGGTGGCTTGGCATTCGGGACACCAGCTTTAGATGGTGGCAGAGCTCTGGAGGCTGACGAAAGGAGCCGAGGTCTGTTTAGCTCCATTCTCTTCTGCTGAGAGCTCCACTGCTCCCTCTCCACTGCTACCGTCTCCTTGCTCCAAATAGGATTCTCTCCTCTCCTGGCCCACTCTAGCAGAGTCTTACACACAGGCATTCTGAGAGTTTCCTCAAAGCTTTGGCTACTACTTTCTAAGGCTCACAAACAAACCGTGAGTAAGAAGTCTCCCTCTTATGACTCCTCCTTCCTTTGGCCACCTAGGCCCAACAGGAAAGAAAGTTACCTACAGAAGCTTATAGTCTCTTATGGAAACCTGTTGTTGCCATCGATGCCCCCCATACCTTTCACCACTCAGATCACTCATGTCAACTCACCCCATCTTGTCACTGTTGCCAGACGACATTCGGGAAGAATCCATAACCCTGCCATAGAGTAAAAACCATGTACAAAAAATAGAGTCAGACATTTTGGAAGATAATCAGGTTCTTTTTCCCAACAGAATTGCAGCACACAAAAAGTAAAGTCACGAGGAAACACGACAGAAACAAAAGCATCCGTTTCAGGGTCCAGCACTGGAACCTCTGACACAGTTTCCGGGTTCTGTATGTGCGTGTGTGCGTGTCTGTGTGTCCCTGTGTGTATCCACTGGAAAGAGAATGAAGGGAACAAGGGAGACATAGCATTCATGATTACACCTCCTTCCTTCTTCACCATTTTGTTTCTCCTTCATGCACTCTGGAATCAATTTGGGAAACGTGAGAGGGATCTGAGTGTGTCGGGATGGGGAGGTGCATCCAAGTAAGAGCTAACACAGAGATATAGATAGAAAGAGAATACACAAGAACAATGAACACACAGTGTCAGGGCCTAGTCCCTGGTTGTTATCTGGTAGGAAAGAAACAAGTAGGAAGGTCAACGATGACCAAATGATGATTAAAAGATTTTCTGACCTGCGTGAAGACCATGCGTTTACAATGATTCTTTTTCTTTTTCTTTTTCTCTACAGTCCTCTCAGAAAACGTTATCTGGTTATATTATCCAAAATCAAGACTTGTCACCTCAAAACTGGCTTGGGTAATCTTTTCTCTATTTATCTTTTTCTTCATCTACAAAATAAGACACTTGCAAAATGCACTTTGAGTCTGTCACCTTCACAGTATCATGCTAATATTCAGCATTGCACAAATATTATTGATTTTTGGACAGCCTGCACTCTTCACCAAATTCTTTCAAATTTCATTAACTCTGTATCTGGCAACAATATACATTAGTACGTATATCTTAAAGTTCAAATACACTTAAAGGTTCTCATCAAAGTAACACACCCTGATAATTTCCAGAGAAATCATGGGTTCCTATCAAGACGCCAAATGGTACGGCATGTTGCATCCTCCTCCCAAAACTTCAGAAGTCTAAGGAACTATGCATTCCCAGAAATAACAAGAGTGACAACCCTGGGAAATGACAGAGGCCTGAAGGCTGTCTCTTAATTGGTGGGTAGCCTGGGGTTAGGGGCAGTGGGTGGCAGCCTTGAGGGGCTCAGTGTGAGGGAAAATTTTAAGGACCGTTCTTGCCTCTCCCCTGAGTTGCTTGGAAGCGATCACTTTCCTTTCTCAGCAGAAACAAGTAGCAACCACCCAGATGTAGCTAGGATAAAATTAGAGTAGCATTAGGTTAGCTGATGAAAGCAGGGAAGGGCTGAACAATCCTTGATCCTTCACTCCTCCACCTCCTCCGTCTCCCAAGCCCCAGGTGACAACCTCAAATGCCTCCTCAAATGCCGCTTTCCCCAAGAGCTCAAAGGTGACAGATCCTGACCACAGGAGTTGAGTGGTCACAGTGTTTCACGGTTTCTGAGACTGTCTGCGCCTGGGGCCATCACCTGCCCTCATATTAAACTTACTTAGAAAAACACACCTTAGGTCCTAGGTCTCAACAAAGGTGACTATATAATACAGCACCCAAGAGAGGACACTTCTGAGAGTGAAAAGGACACACTATTAATAATTATTCTGAGATAACAGCCACAGACTGAGATGGTCCCAAGCAAAACGTTAGCCCTTCTCTAATACAAGATGCCAGACAGAGTAGCCAACAGCCACAAGGAATGAAAGCTCACAAGTCAAAACAATTACATACCTGAGGAGTACAACGACTGAAAAAGAAATACAACAAAGTGAGCAACATAGACCATTTGAAGTAGAACTACTGGAACATACTGGAACATAAGCATGACAAATACACTTAAAGATACAAGGGAAGATGTTAGTAGCACGAAGTGACAATGAGAAAGCATAAGGAAAACCTCATGAGGAAATAGGTGTAAAAGGACGATTGTTAAAGACTTAAGTCATGGGATAAATAGCAGTGTGGATACATGAGAACAGCAAATTATTTAGACATGGAAAATGACATTGAGAAACTCTCCCAGAAAACAGAATAAAACAATAAAGTGAGAGAATATTTGAAAGAACAGCAGTGTGATATGGTGGGTAAAAAAAGACATCTAACATCTGAAATAAATGAAATCCAAGACAACTAAGATGAAAAAAAAAGAAAACAGAGAAGACGAAATATTCAAAAACTAATGAAGATAAATTTCACAAAGTTAAAGAAGGAAGTAAAAAATTATCTGTAAAGGATCCATGGAAATGAAGAGAAAATTCTAAAAGCTTCCAAAAAGAGCAAAGAAAATAAGAACAGACTGACACGATCTCTCTCCAGAGCAAACAGAACACATCTTGTTTGAGAGCACACAAGTGACATTTATGAAAACAGACAACATATTTGGACATAAACAAAGCATTAATAACGTGCACGGGAGCAATATCATATAGATTTTCTCTGACCGTATCGCAACTGCAATAGCTTTTTAAAAGTCAACATAATACCAAAGAAGAAAAAAGTTGAAGGACTGACATGAGCCAATGTCAAAATTCACTATAAAGCTACAGCAATCAAGACAGTGTGGTACTGGTGAAAGAACAGACAAATGGACCAAAGGAGCAGAACAGAGAGCCTAGAAATAGATGCCCGTTAACATACTCCACCGTTCTTTGACAAAGGAGCACAGACCATACAATGGAGCAAAGACAGTCTTATCAACGAATGGTGCTGGAAGAACTGGACATCCACGTGCGAGACAATGAACGTGCACATGGACCTTTACACCTTTACAAAACGGAAATCAAAATGCATTATAGACCCACATGTCAAAAGCAAAACTCTAGAATTCCTAGAAGACAATAACACGGAAGAAAACCGAGATGACCTCTTTAGAAACATGACTTTCTAGATGTGACAGCAAAATCAAGATCATGAAAGGAATAACCGATAAGCTGGACTTCATTAACATTTTAAACTGCTGCTCCACAAGACACAATGTCAAGAGGATAAAATCACAAGCCACAGACTGGGAGAAAATATTTGCAAAAGGCACAGTTGATAAAGGAATAACAAATATACAGATACGCAAAGAAATCTTAAAACTAAACAACAAGAACACGCACAACCAGATTAAAAAATGGGGCAAACAACTTAACAGACATCTGGCCAAAGAAGACATAAAAATGGCAACTAAGAGTACGAGACGATGCTCCACATCATATGGCTCCAGGGAAATGCAAATTGAACAACAATGAGATACCACTACACACCTGTTAGAATAGTCAAAACTATGGAACACTAACAACAGCAATTGCTGACAAGCATGTGGAGCAATGGAGACACTCATTCAGTATGGGTGGCAAGGCAAAACGGAACAGCCACTCTGGAAGGCAGTTTAGGGGTTTCTTACAAAACCAAGCATAACCCTTAACGTACGATCCAGCTTAACATACGCTCCTTGGTATTTACCCAAAGGAGTTCAAAACTTACACGCAGATGAAAACCTGCACACAAATGTTGATAGCAGCTTTACTCGTAATCGCCAAAAAGCGGAAGCAACCAAGATGTCCTGCACCAGATGAACGGATAAACAAACCGTGGTACATCTAGTCAACGGCATATTATTCAGCGCTAAAAAGCAACGAGCTATCAAGCTGTGAAAAGAAACCTTACATGCATGTTACTTTGTGAAAGAAGCCAATCTGAAAAGGTTGCATACTGTATGAGGCCAACTATATGACATTCTGGACGTGGCAAAATTGGGGCGACAGGAAGAGATCGGTGGTTGCCAGGAGTTGGCGGGGAGAAGGATGAATAGGCGGAGCACAAAGGATTTTTAGGGCAGTGAAAATACTCCATCGTTATGAAACTCTAATGACAGATTCATGTCATTCTACTTTTATCCAAACCCATAGAATGTATGACACCAAGAGTGAGTCGCAATGTAAACCATAAATCAGATAATATTCTATTATGGCTTTCATTTTCCAATTCTGGTAATCGTATTATGGTTACGGAAGTGAAAATTTTCTGATTTTGATCACTGTGCTGTGGTTAGGTGTCCCTGAAGGTAGAAAAATAAAACTGAAATATTCAGGAGTAAAGGGTATGTGGTCTGCATTTTCTCTCTAATGATTCAGGAATAGAGCCTAAGTGTGTAGGAAGGTGTGTGTCACGTGTGTGTCTATCAAACATCTTCTGCCTCAACTCACATTAAAATCAGGTCTAGATACAGGTATATTGAGAGAGAGAGCTCTTTCTATGTGTATATCTATATCTAAACGTATTTTCTTTCTCTCTCTCTCTTTCTATATATATCTATAGATCGATAAATAGATAGATAGATAGATTTATGTCTATATACCTACATACCCATATGATGGGAGTAACAAAGGAAATGTGACAAAATGTTAACAATTGGAAAAGTAAGTAAAGGGTATACTGGAGCTTTTGGAACCATTTGCGAGAAATTTCTGTATGTGTTGGAATATTGTTCAGTCTTAAAAAGAAATGAAATTCGGACACACGCTGCAACATGGATTGACTTTGAGGGCATTGTGCTAAATGAAATAACTAGTCACAAGAAGACAAATTTTGCATGATTCCACTGACATGACATACCTAGAGTAGTCAAACTCACAGAGACAGAAGGTAGAATGGTGGTTGCCAAGAGCTTGGGAAAGGGGCAACGGGGAGAGTAGTTTAATGTGTACAGAGTTTCAGTTTTGCAAGACGAGAAGAGTTCTGCAGGTTGGCTGCACAACAATATGAAGGTACCTAACGCTACAGAATGGCACACTTAAAAATGCTGAAGATGATCTATTTTAGGTTACATGCATTTACCACAATTTAGAAATCTGCGTAAGTTTCGAATTCTTACAATGGAAAAAGTGTTTCAAAAATAGCTCTCCTGGTGCTTGTTCTGGTGAAAATGAGATTGGGGAAAAAAGGAGATAGTACAAAAAAGCTGACGTTGCAAAACCAAAAATTTTCTGTCTCAACTCATCCTACATTCAACCTATTCTCCCAAGGAAACTTGAAAGTGCATTTAGAACAATGCCCCTTATTGAGTCTATGTCTTGATTTGCTCTGTCAACCTCCTGACTAAAGACTCAAAGGGCTATCTTCACTGGGTCTCTCCACACTCTGTCTGGAGTCGGCTCCCTGTTTTGTGGTCAGCTCTCACTCTTCTCAGCATTCACGTGGGAGAGGGAACATCGAGCTGCACAGACTCTCCAGCCCTTAAAAGCCCATATAGCGGCAGAGACAACATACCCTCTCCTCATCCCAGACATCACCCCTAAAGATGTCCACATACCTGGGAATGCACAGTCTAGGAGTGCATCTCTAGAAGAGCCTACCTCTCTAGAAAGCTACATTTGGTAGGTCTACGGTTCACGATTGGAGTTTGTATTGTTTGTAGAGCCTCAAGCATGACCCCTCATTGCCTTGCCAGTGCTACTAGGATTGAGCCAAAACCATTCAGCAGAGCCTACAATGCCCTTCAAAACCTGGCCCTGCCAGCCCTCATCCTTGTGGCGCACCTCTCTCCCCTCAATCCTGTTCTCCAGTCCTGACCTCCTTTTATTTCCTCCCAAGAGCCATATGCCTTCCAACACTGCTCAATGACGTCAGAAAAAGAAGTGAGAGGTATAAGGACTGGACAGGAAAAATGAAAATTATCGCTGTGTTCAGATGACATGACTAAGTACCCGGAAAATTTTTGTTCCATCTAATAAGCACTTAAATGGTATTTATTACGTGCCAGACATCGTCCTAAGTGTTTAACACTTATTTGGTCCTCATAACAAATCATCACGGAGCCTGGAGAGTTGTTCTATGTTAACGTAAACACCAAGAAATGCAACAACCTGTCATTTGAGATTTCCTACATGGGACAGTGATGTGACCAACTTATTTGAAGAAGGATTCTGTGAATCTAAGAATATGATAAACATGACTTAGCTCAGTGGATCCGAAATTTTAGAAAAGATCTTAGAATCATTGTCCAGAATACTCCGCATTCCCATGGATAATGCCGCGTCTGCATTTCACTCATTCTCTCTCTCTCTCTCTCTCTCTCTCTGAGTATATACGTCACCTTTTGTTGGTGGTTCCATCACAGATTACTTCTGTCAGTTCATCGGGGTCATTTCTAAAGAATTAAAAGCATATATGATCAGACTCCTAGTGACTTCATAGAGTTACACTCTTGTTTGCAATTAGTTACAAGTAGTCTTCAAGTGGTAAACTGGTTGAACCCTAAAAACTTATGTGGATGTTAGTTATTTGGAAACTAGTATTTTAATCTTCCCTAGAAATAGGGCTTTCTATAGTTGTAACGAAGATCTTCGGCTGGTCAAAAAGCCTAATGAATGAAGATATTGAAATACAATTCTTCACTACTGAACCTTACTCTCACGTGTAATTGCATCGAGGTTGAATTTAGCTCAAAATTCAACTCCAGGTTGTAGGTACACATTTCCCCAGCTCCTCCTAATTTCCTGATCCTCAACACCCTCCACCACATCCTGACCCTTCATGTATCATGTATGTCTTTTCTGTTCCTCATACAGGGTTCAGATGACTGCAGGTCTGAGGCACGGGCTCCCTCCAGTATGACGGTGGCTTGGCATTCGGGACACCAGCTTTAGATGGTGGCAGAGCTCTGGAGGCTGACGAAAGGAGCCGAGGTCTGTTTAGCTCCATTCTCTTCTGCTGAGAGCTCCACTGCTCCCTCTCCACTGCTACCGTCTCCTTGCTCCAAATAGGATTCTCTCCTCTCCTGGCCCACTCTAGCAGAGTCTTACACACAGGCATTCTGAGAGTTTCCTCAAAGCTTTGGCTACTACTTTCTAAGGCTCACAAACAAACCGTGAGTAAGAAGTCTCCCTCTTCTGACTCCTCCTTCCTTTGGCCACCTAGGCCCAACAGGAAAGAAAGTTACCTACAGAAGCTTATAGTCTCTTATGGAAACCTGTTGTTGCCATCGATGCCCCCCATACCTTTCACCACTCAGATCACTCATGTCAACTCACCCCATCTTGTCACTGTTGCCAGACGACATTCGGGAAGAATCCATAACCCTGCCATAGAGTAAAAACCATGTACAAAAAATAGAGTCAGACATTTTGGAAGATAATCAGGTTCTTTTTCCCAACAGAATTGCAGCACACAAAAAGTAAAGTCACGAGGAAACACGACAGAAACAAAAGCATCCGTTTCAGGGTCCAGCACTGGAACCTCTGACACAGTTTCCGGGTTCTGTATGTGCGTGTGTGCGTGTCTGTGTGTCCCTGTGTGTATCCACTGGAAAGAGAATGAAGGGAACAAGGGAGACATAGCATTCATGATTACACCTCCTTCCTTCTTCACCATTTTGTTTCTCCTTCATGCACTCTGGAATCAATTTGGGAAACGTGAGAGGGATCTGAGTGTGTCGGGATGGGGAGGTGCATCCAAGTAAGAGCTAACACAGAGATATAGATAGAAAGAGAATACACAAGAACAATGAACACACAGTGTCAGGGCCTAGTCCCTGGTTGTTATCTGGTAGGAAAGAAACAAGTAGGAAGGTCAACGATGACCAAATGATGATTAAAAGATTTTCTGACCTGCGTGAAGACCATGCGTTTACAATGATTCTTTTTCTTTTTCTTTTTCTCTACAGTCCTCTCAGAAAACGTTATCTGGTTATATTATCCAAAATCAAGACTTGTCACCTCAAAACTGGCTTGGGTAATCTTTTCTCTATTTATCTTTTTCTTCATCTACAAAATAAGACACTTGCAAAATGCACTTTGAGTCTGTCACCTTCACAGTATCATGCTAATATTCAGCATTGCACAAATATTATTGATTTTTGGACAGCCTGCACTCTTCACCAAATTCTTTCAAATTTCATTAACTCTGTATCTGGCAACAATATACATTAGTACGTATATCTTAAAGTTCAAATACACTTAAAGGTTCTCATCAAAGTAACACACCCTGATAATTTCCAGAGAAATCATGGGTTCCTATCAAGACGCCAAATGGTACGGCATGTTGCATCCTCCTCCCAAAACTTCAGAAGTCTAAGGAACTATGCATTCCCAGAAATAACAAGAGTGACAACCCTGGGAAATGACAGAGGCCTGAAGGCTGTCTCTTAATTGGTGGGTAGCCTGGGGTTAGGGGCAGTGGGTGGCAGCCTTGAGGGGCTCAGTGTGAGGGAAAATTTTAAGGACCGTTCTTGCCTCTCCCCTGAGTTGCTTGGAAGCGATCACTTTCCTTTCTCAGCAGAAACAAGTAGCAACCACCCAGATGTAGCTAGGATAAAATTAGAGTAGCATTAGGTTAGCTGATGAAAGCAGGGAAGGGCTGAACAATCCTTGATCCTTCACTCCTCCACCTCCTCCGTCTCCCAAGCCCCAGGTGACAACCTCAAATGCCTCCTCAAATGCCGCTTTCCCCAAGAGCTCAAAGGTGACAGATCCTGACCACAGGAGTTGAGTGGTCACAGTGTTTCACGGTTTCTGAGACTGTCTGCGCCTGGGGCCATCACCTGCCCTCATATTAAACTTACTTAGAAAAACACACCTTAGGTCCTAGGTCTCAACAAAGGTGACTATATAATACAGCACCCAAGAGAGGACACTTCTGAGAGTGAAAAGGACACACTATTAATAATTATTCTGAGATAACAGCCACAGACTGAGATGGTCCCAAGCAAAACGTTAGCCCTTCTCTAATACAAGATGCCAGACAGAGTAGCCAACAGCCACAAGGAATGAAAGCTCACAAGTCAAAACAATTACATACCTGAGGAGTACAACGACTGAAAAAGAAATACAACAAAGTGAGCAACATAGACCATTTGAAGTAGAACTACTGGAACATACTGGAACATAAGCATGACAAATACACTTAAAGATACAAGGGAAGATGTTAGTAGCACGAAGTGACAATGAGAAAGCATAAGGAAAACCTCATGAGGAAATAGGTGTAAAAGGACGATTGTTAAAGACTTAAGTCATGGGATAAATAGCAGTGTGGATACATGAGAACAGCAAATTATTTAGACATGGAAAATGACATTGAGAAACTCTCCCAGAAAACAGAATAAAACAATAAAGTGAGAGAATATTTGAAAGAACAGCAGTGTGATATGGTGGGTAAAAAAAGACATCTAACATCTGAAATAAATGAAATCCAAGACATCTAAGATGAAAAAAAAAGAAAACAGAGAAGACGAAATATTCAAAAACTAATGAAGATAAATTTCACAAAGTTAAAGAAGGAAGTAAAAAATTATCTGTAAAGGATCCATGGAAATGAAGAGAAAATTCTAAAAGCTTCCAAAAAGAGCAAAGAAAATAAGAACAGACTGACACGATCTCTCTCCAGAGCAAACAGAACACATCTTGTTTGAGAGCACACAAGTGACATTTATGAAAACAGACAACATATTTGGACATAAACAAAGCATTAATAACGTGCACGGGAGCAATATCATATAGATTTTCTCTGACCGTATCGCAACTGCAATAGCTTTTTAAAAGTCAACATAATACCAAAGAAGAAAAAAGTTGAAGGACTGACATGAGCCAATGTCAAAATTCACTATAAAGCTACAGCAATCAAGACAGTGTGGTACTGGTGAAAGAACAGACAAATGGACCAAAGGAGCAGAACAGAGAGCCTAGAAATAGATGCCCGTTAACATACTCCACCGTTCTTTGACAAAGGAGCACAGACCATACAATGGAGCAAAGACAGTCTTATCAACGAATGGTGCTGGAAGAACTGGACATCCACGTGCGAGACAATGAACGTGCACATGGACCTTTACACCTTTACAAAACGGAAATCAAAATGCATTATAGACCCACATGTCAAAAGCAAAACTCTAGAATTCCTAGAAGACAATAACACGGAAGAAAACCGAGATGACCTCTTTAGAAACATGACTTTCTAGATGTGACAGCAAAATCAAGATCATGAAAGGAATAACCGATAAGCTGGACTTCATTAACATTTTAAACTGCTGCTCCACAAGACACAATGTCAAGAGGATAAAATCACAAGCCACAGACTGGGAGAAAATATTTGCAAAAGGCACAGTTGATAAAGGAATAACAAATATACAGATACGCAAAGAAATCTTAAAACTAAACAACAAGAACACGCACAACCAGATTAAAAAATGGGGCAAACAACTTAACAGACATCTGGCCAAAGAAGACATAAAAATGGCAACTAAGAGTACGAGACGATGCTCCACATCATATGGCTCCAGGGAAATGCAAATTGAACAACAATGAGATACCACTACACACCTGTTAGAATAGTCAAAACTATGGAACACTAACAACAGCAATTGCTGACAAGCATGTGGAGCAATGGAGACACTCATTCAGTATGGGTGGCAAGGCAAAACGGAACAGCCACTCTGGAAGGCAGTTTAGGGGTTTCTTACAAAACCAAGCATAACCCTTAACGTACGATCCAGCTTAACATACGCTCCTTGGTATTTACCCAAAGGAGTTCAAAACTTACACGCAGATGAAAACCTGCACACAAATGTTGATAGCAGCTTTACTCGTAATCGCCAAAAAGCGGAAGCAACCAAGATGTCCTGCACCAGATGAACGGATAAACAAACCGTGGTACATCTAGTCAACGGCATATTATTCAGCGCTAAAAAGCAACGAGCTATCAAGCTGTGAAAAGAAACCTTACATGCATGTTACTTTGTGAAAGAAGCCAATCTGAAAAGGTTGCATACTGTATGAGGCCAACTATATGACATTCTGGACGTGGCAAAATTGGGGCGACAGGAAGAGATCGGTGGTTGCCAGGAGTTGGCGGGGAGAAGGATGAATAGGCGGAGCACAAAGGATTTTTAGGGCAGTGAAAATACTCCATCGTTATGAAACTCTAATGACAGATTCATGTCATTCTACTTTTATCCAAACCCATAGAATGTATGACACCAAGAGTGAGTCGCAATGTAAACCATAAATCAGATAATATTCTATTATGGCTTTCATTTTCCAATTCTGGTAATCGTATTATGGTTACGGAAGTGAAAATTTTCTGATTTTGATCACTGTGCTGTGGTTAGGTGTCCCTGAAGGTAGAAAAATAAAACTGAAATATTCAGGAGTAAAGGGTATGTGGTCTGCATTTTCTCTCTAATGATTCAGGAATAGAGCCTAAGTGTGTAGGAAGGTGTGTGTCACGTGTGTGTCTATCAAACATCTTCTGCCTCAACTCACATTAAAATCAGGTCTAGATACAGGTATATTGAGAGAGAGAGCTCTTTCTATGTGTATATCTATATCTAAACGTATTTTCTTTCTCTCTCTCTCTTTCTATATATATCTATAGATCGATAAATAGATAGATAGATAGATTTATGTCTATATACCTACATACCCATATGATGGGAGTAACAAAGGAAATGTGACAAAATGTTAACAATTGGAAAAGTAAGTAAAGGGTATACTGGAGCTTTTGGAACCATTTGCGAGAAATTTCTGTATGTGTTGGAATATTGTTCAGTCTTAAAAAGAAATGAAATTCGGACACACGCTGCAACATGGATTGACTTTGAGGGCATTGTGCTAAATGAAATAACTAGTCACAAGAAGACAAATTTTGCATGATTCCACTGACATGACATACCTAGAGTAGTCAAACTCACAGAGACAGAAGGTAGAATGGTGGTTGCCAAGAGCTTGGGAAAGGGGCAACGGGGAGAGTAGTTTAATGTGTACAGAGTTTCAGTTTTGCAAGACGAGAAGAGTTCTGCAGGTTGGCTGCACAACAATATGAAGGTACCTAACGCTACAGAATGGCACACTTAAAAATGCTGAAGATGATCTATTTTAGGTTACATGCATTTACCACAATTTAGAAATCTGCGTAAGTTTCGAATTCTTACAATGGAAAAAGTGTTTCAAAAATAGCTCTCCTGGTGCTTGTTCTGGTGAAAATGAGATTGGGGAAAAAAGGAGATAGTACAAAAAAGCTGACGTTGCAAAACCAAAAATTTTCTGTCTCAACTCATCCTACATTCAACCTATTCTCCCAAGGAAACTTGAAAGTGCATTTAGAACAATGCCCCTTATTGAGTCTATGTCTTGATTTGCTCTGTCAACCTCCTGACTAAAGACTCAAAGGGCTATCTTCACTGGGTCTCTCCACACTCTGTCTGGAGTCGGCTCCCTGTTTTGTGGTCAGCTCTCACTCTTCTCAGCATTCACGTGGGAGAGGGAACATCGAGCTGCACAGACTCTCCAGCCCTTAAAAGCCCATATAGCGGCAGAGACAACATACCCTCTCCTCATCCCAGACATCACCCCTAAAGATGTCCACATACCTGGGAATGCACAGTCTAGGAGTGCATCTCTAGAAGAGCCTACCTCTCTAGAAAGCTACATTTGGTAGGTCTACGGTTCACGATTGGAGTTTGTATTGTTTGTAGAGCCTCAAGCATGACCCCTCATTGCCTTGCCAGTGCTACTAGGATTGAGCCAAAACCATTCAGCAGAGCCTACAATGCCCTTCAAAACCTGGCCCTGCCAGCCCTCATCCTTGTGGCGCACCTCTCTCCCCTCAATCCTGTTCTCCAGTCCTGACCTCCTTTTATTTCCTCCCAAGAGCCATATGCCTTCCAACACTGCTCAATGACGTCAGAAAAAGAAGTGAGAGGTATAAGGACTGGACAGGAAAAATGAAAATTATCGCTGTGTTCAGATGACATGACTAAGTACCCGGAAAATTTTTGTTCCATCTAATAAGCACTTAAATGGTATTTATTACGTGCCAGACATCGTCCTAAGTGTTTAACACTTATTTGGTCCTCATAACAAATCATCACGGAGCCTGGAGAGTTGTTCTATGTTAACGTAAACACCAAGAAATGCAACAACCTGTCATTTGAGATTTCCTACATGGGACAGTGATGTGACCAACTTATTTGAAGAAGGATTCTGTGAATCTAAGAATATGATAAACATGACTTAGCTCAGTGGATCCGAAATTTTAGAAAAGATCTTAGAATCATTGTCCAGAATACTCCGCATTCCCATGGATAATGCCGCGTCTGCATTTCACTCATTCTCTCTCTCTCTCTCTCTCTCTCTCTGAGTATATACGTCACCTTTTGTTGGTGGTTCCATCACAGATTACTTCTGTCAGTTCATCGGGGTCATTTCTAAAGAATTAAAAGCATATATGATCAGACTCCTAGTGACTTCATAGAGTTACACTCTTGTTTGCAATTAGTTACAAGTAGTCTTCAAGTGGTAAACTGGTTGAACCCTAAAAACTTATGTGGATGTTAGTTATTTGGAAACTAGTATTTTAATCTTCCCTAGAAATAGGGCTTTCTATAGTTGTAACGAAGATCTTCGGCCGGTCAAAAAGCCTAATGAATGAAGATATTGAAATACAATTCTTCACTACTGAACCTTACTCTCACGTGTAATTGCATCGAGGTTGAATTTAGCTCAAAATTCAACTCCAGGTTGTAGGTACACATTTCCCCAGCTCCTCCTAATTTCCTGATCCTCAACACCCTCCACCACATCCTGACCCTTCATGTATCATGTATGTCTTTTCTGTTCCTCATACAGGGTTCAGATGACTGCAGGTCTGAGGCACGGGCTCCCTCCAGTATGACGGTGGCTTGGCATTCGGGACACCAGCTTTAGATGGTGGCAGAGCTCTGGAGGCTGACGAAAGGAGCCGAGGTCTGTTTAGCTCCATTCTCTTCTGCTGAGAGCTCCACTGCTCCCTCTCCACTGCTACCGTCTCCTTGCTCCAAATAGGATTCTCTCCTCTCCTGGCCCACTCTAGCAGAGTCTTACACACAGGCATTCTGAGAGTTTCCTCAAAGCTTTGGCTACTACTTTCTAAGGCTCACAAACAAACCGTGAGTAAGAAGTCTCCCTCTTCTGACTCCTCCTTCCTTTGGCCACCTAGGCCCAACAGGAAAGAAAGTTACCTACAGAAGCTTATAGTCTCTTATGGAAACCTGTTGTTGCCATCGATGCCCCCCATACCTTTCACCACTCAGATCACTCATGTCAACTCACCCCATCTTGTCACTGTTGCCAGACGACATTCGGGAAGAATCCATAACCCTGCCATAGAGTAAAAACCATGTACAAAAAATAGAGTCAGACATTTTGGAAGATAATCAGGTTCTTTTTCCCAACAGAATTGCAGCACACAAAAAGTAAAGTCACGAGGAAACACGACAGAAACAAAAGCATCCGTTTCAGGGTCCAGCACTGGAACCTCTGACACAGTTTCCGGGTTCTGTATGTGCGTGTGTGCGTGTCTGTGTGTCCCTGTGTGTATCCACTGGAAAGAGAATGAAGGGAACAAGGGAGACATAGCATTCATGATTACACCTCCTTCCTTCTTCACCATTTTGTTTCTCCTTCATGCACTCTGGAATCAATTTGGGAAACGTGAGAGGGATCTGAGTGTGTCGGGATGGGGAGGTGCATCCAAGTAAGAGCTAACACAGAGATATAGATAGAAAGAGAATACACAAGAACAATGAACACACAGTGTCAGGGCCTAGTCCCTGGTTGTTATCTGGTAGGAAAGAAACAAGTAGGAAGGTCAACGATGACCAAATGATGATTAAAAGATTTTCTGACCTGCGTGAAGACCATGCGTTTACAATGATTCTTTTTCTTTTTCTTTTTCTCTACAGTCCTCTCAGAAAACGTTATCTGGTTATATTATCCAAAATCAAGACTTGTCACCTCAAAACTGGCTTGGGTAATCTTTTCTCTATTTATCTTTTTCTTCATCTACAAAATAAGACACTTGCAAAATGCACTTTGAGTCTGTCACCTTCACAGTATCATGCTAATATTCAGCATTGCACAAATATTATTGATTTTTGGACAGCCTGCACTCTTCACCAAATTCTTTCAAATTTCATTAACTCTGTATCTGGCAACAATATACATTAGTACGTATATCTTAAAGTTCAAATACACTTAAAGGTTCTCATCAAAGTAACACACCCTGATAATTTCCAGAGAAATCATGGGTTCCTATCAAGACGCCAAATGGTACGGCATGTTGCATCCTCCTCCCAAAACTTCAGAAGTCTAAGGAACTATGCATTCCCAGAAATAACAAGAGTGACAACCCTGGGAAATGACAGAGGCCTGAAGGCTGTCTCTTAATTGGTGGGTAGCCTGGGGTTAGGGGCAGTGGGTGGCAGCCTTGAGGGGCTCAGTGTGAGGGAAAATTTTAAGGACCGTTCTTGCCTCTCCCCTGAGTTGCTTGGAAGCGATCACTTTCCTTTCTCAGCAGAAACAAGTAGCAACCACCCAGATGTAGCTAGGATAAAATTAGAGTAGCATTAGGTTAGCTGATGAAAGCAGGGAAGGGCTGAACAATCCTTGATCCTTCACTCCTCCACCTCCTCCGTCTCCCAAGCCCCAGGTGACAACCTCAAATGCCTCCTCAAATGCCGCTTTCCCCAAGAGCTCAAAGGTGACAGATCCTGACCACAGGAGTTGAGTGGTCACAGTGTTTCACGGTTTCTGAGACTGTCTGCGCCTGGGGCCATCACCTGCCCTCATATTAAACTTACTTAGAAAAACACACCTTAGGTCCTAGGTCTCAACAAAGGTGACTATATAATACAGCACCCAAGAGAGGACACTTCTGAGAGTGAAAAGGACACACTATTAATAATTATTCTGAGATAACAGCCACAGACTGAGATGGTCCCAAGCAAAACGTTAGCCCTTCTCTAATACAAGATGCCAGACAGAGTAGCCAACAGCCACAAGGAATGAAAGCTCACAAGTCAAAACAATTACATACCTGAGGAGTACAACGACTGAAAAAGAAATACAACAAAGTGAGCAACATAGACCATTTGAAGTAGAACTACTGGAACATACTGGAACATAAGCATGACAAATACACTTAAAGATACAAGGGAAGATGTTAGTAGCACGAAGTGACAATGAGAAAGCATAAGGAAAACCTCATGAGGAAATAGGTGTAAAAGGACGATTGTTAAAGACTTAAGTCATGGGATAAATAGCAGTGTGGATACATGAGAACAGCAAATTATTTAGACATGGAAAATGACATTGAGAAACTCTCCCAGGAAACAGAATAAAACAATAAAGTGAGAGAATATTTAAAAGAACAGCAGTGTGATATGGTGGGTAAAAAAAGACATCTAACATCTGAAATAAATGAAATCCAAGACAACTAAGATGAAAAAAAAAGAAAACAGAGAAGAGGTAATATTCAAAAACTAATGAAGATAAATTTCACAAAGTTAAAGAAGGAAGTAAAAAATTATCTGTAAAGGATCCATGGAAATGAAGAGAAAATTCTAAAAGCTTCCAAAAAGAGCAAAGAAAATAAGAACAGACTGACACGATCTCTCTCTAGAGCAAACAGAACACATCTTGTTTGAGAGCACACAAGTGACATTTATGAAAACAGACAACATATTTGGACATAAACAAAGCATTAAAAACGTGCACGGGAGCAATATCATATAGATTTTCTCTGACCGTATCGCAACTGCAACAGCTTTTTAAAAGTCAACATAATATCAAAGAAGAAAAAAGTTGAAGGACTGACATGAGCCAATGTCAAAATTCACTATAAAGCTACAGCAATCAAGACAGTGTGGTACTGGTGAAAGAACAGACAAATGGACCAAAGGAGCAGAACAGAGAGCCTAGAAATAGATGCCCGTTAACATACTCCACCGTTCTTTGACAAAGGAGCACAGACCATACAATGGAGCAAAGACAGTCTTATCAACGAATGGTGCTGGAAGAACTGGACATCCACGTGCGAGACAGTGAACGTGCACATGGCCCTTTACACCTTTACAAAACGGAAATCAAAATGCATTATAGACCCACATGTCAAAAGCAAAACTCTAGAATTCCTAGAAGACAGTAACACGGAAGAAAACCGAGATGACCTCTTTAGAAACATGACTTTCTAGATGTGACAGCAAAATCAAGATCATGAAAGGAATAACTGATAAGCTGGATTTCATTAACATTTTAAACTGCTGCTCCACAAGACACAATGTCAAGAGGATAAAATCACAAGCCACAGACTGGGAGAAAATATTTGCAAAAGGCACAGTTGATAAAGGAATAACAAATATACAAATACGCAAAGAAATCTTAAAACTAAACAACAAGAACACACACAACCAGATTAAAAAATGGGGCAAACAACTTAACAGACATCTGGCCAAAGAAGACATAAAAATGGCAACTAAGAGTATGAGACGATGCTCCACATCATATGGCTCCAGGGAAATGCAAATTGAACAACAATGAGATACCACTACACACCTGTTAGAATAGTCAAAATATGGAACACTAACAACAGCAATTGCTGACAAGCATGTGGAGCATTGGAGACACTCATTCAGTATGGGTGGCAAGGCAAAACGGAACAGCCACTCTGGAAGGCAGTTTAGGGGTTTCTTACAAAACCAAGCATAACCCTTAACGTACGATCCAGCTTAACATACGCTCCTTAGTATTTACCCAAAGGAGTTCAAAACTTACACGCAGATGAAAACCTGCACACAAATGTTGATAGCAGCTTTACTCGTAATCGCCAAAAAGCGGAAGCAACCAAGATGTCCTGCACCAGATGAACGGATAAACAAACCGTGGTACATCTAGTCAACGGCATATTATTCAGCGCTAAAAAGCATCGAGCTATCAAGCTGTGAAAAGAAACCTTACATGCATGTTACTTTGTGAAAGAAGCCAATCTGAAAAGGTTGCATACTGTATGAGGCCAACTATATGACATTCTGGACGTGGCAAAATTGGGGCGACAGGAAGAGATCGGTGGTTGCCAGGAGTTGGCGGGGAGAAGGATGAATAGGCGGAGCACAAAGGATTTTTAGGGCAGTGAAAATACTCCATCGTTATGAAACTCTAATGACGGATTCATGTCATTCTACTTTTATCCAAACCCATAGAATGTATGACACCAAGAGTGAGTCGCAATGTAAACCATAAATCAGATAATATTCTATTATGGCTTTCATTTTCCAATTCTGGTAATCGTATTATGGTTACGGAAGTGAAAATTTTCTGATTTTGATCACTGTGCTGTGGTTAGGTGTCCCTGAAGGTAGAAAAATAAAACTGAAATATTCAGGAGTAAAGGGTATGTGGTCTGCATTTTCTCTCTAATGATTCAGGAATAGAGCCTAAGTGTGTAGGAAGGTGTGTGTCACGTGTGTGTCTATCAAACATCTTCTGCCTCAACTCACATTAAAATCAGGTCTAGATACAGGTATATTGAGAGAGAGAGCTCTTTCTATGTGTATATCTATATCTAAACGTATTTTCTTTCTCTCTCTCTCTTTCTATATATCTATAGATAGATAGATAGATAGATAGATTTATGTCTATATACCTACATATCCATATGATGGGAGTAACAAAGGAAATGTGACAAAATGTTAACAATTGGAAAAGTAAGTAAAGGGTATACTGGAGCTTTTGGAACCATTTGCGAGAAATTTCTGTATGTGTTGGAATATTGTTCAGTCTTAAAAAGAAATGAAATTCGGACACACGCTGCAACATGGATTGACTTTGAGGGCATTGTGCTAAATGAAATAACTAGTCACAAGAAGACAAATTTTGCATGATTCCACTGACATGACATACCTAGAGTAGTCAAACTCACAGAGACAGAAGGTAGAATGGTGGTTGCCAAGAGCTTGGGAAAGGGGCAACGGGGAGAGTAGTTTAATGTGTACAGAGTTTCAGTTTTGCAAGACGAGAAGAGTTCTGCAGGTTGGCTGCACAACAATATGAAGGTACCTAACGCTACAGAATGGCACACTTAAAAATGCTGAAGATGATCTATTTTAGGTTACATGCATTTACCACAATTTAGAAATCTGCATAAGTTTCGAATTCTTACAATGGAAAAAGTGTTTCAAAAATAGCTCTCCTGGTGCTTGTTCTGGTGAAAATGAGATTGGGGAAAAAAGGAGATAGTACAAAAAAGCTGACGTTGCAAAACCAAAAATTTTCTGTCTCAACTCATCCTACTTTCAACCTATTCTCCCAAGGAAACTTGAAAGTGCATTTAGAACAATGCCCCTTATTGAGTCTATGTCTTGATTTGCTCTGTCAACCTCCTGACTAAAGACTCAAAGGGCTATCTTCACTGTGTCTCTCCAAACTCTGTCTGGAGTCGGCTCCCTGTTTTGTGGTCAGCTCTCACTCTTCTCAGCATTCACGTGGGAGAGGGAACATCGAGCTGCACAGACTCTCCAGCCCTTAAAAGCCCATATAGCGGCAGAGACAACATACCCTCTCCTCATCCCAGACATCACCCCTAAAGATGTCCACATACCTGGGAATGCACAGTCTAGGAGTGCATCTCTAGAAGAGCCTACCTCTCTAGAAAGCTACAGTTGGTACGTCTACGGTTCATGATTGGAGTTTGTATTGTTTGCAGAGCCTCAAGCATGACCCCTCATTGCCTTGCCAGTGCTACTAGGATTGAGCCAAAACCATTCAGCAGAGCCTACAATGCCCTTCAAAATCTGGCCCTGCCAGCCCTCATCCTTGTGGAGCACCTCTCTCCCCTCAATCCTGTTCTCCAGTCCTGACCTCCTTTTATTTCCTCCCAAGAGCCATATGCCTTCCAACACTGCTCAATGACGTCAGAAAAAGAAGTGAGAGGTATAAGGACTGGACAGGAAAAATGAAAATTATCGCTGTGTTCAGATGACATGACTAAGTACCCGGAAAATTTTTGTTCCATCTAATAAGCACTTAAATGGTATTTATTACGTGCCAGACATCGTCCTAAGTGTTTAACACTTATTTGGTCCTCATAACAAATCATCACGGAGCCTGGAGAGTTGTTCTATGTTAACGTAAACACCAAGAAATGCAACAACCTGTCATTTGAGATTTCCTACATGGGACAGTGATGTGACCCACTTATTTGAACAAGGATTCTGTGAATCTAAGAATATGATAAACATGACTAACATCTAAGAATATGATAAACATGACTTAGCTCAGTGGATCCGAAATTTTAGAAAAGATCTTAGAATCATTGTCCAGAATACTCCGCATTCCCATGGATAATGCCGCGTCTGCATTTCACTCATTCTCTCTCTCTCTCTCTCTCTCTCTCTGAGTATATACGTCACCTTTTGTTGGTGGTTCCATCACAGACTACTTCTGTCAGTTCATCGGGGTCATTTCTAAAGAATTAAAAGCATATATGATCAGACTCCTAGTGACTTCATAGAGTTACACTCTTGTTTGCAATTAGTTACAAGTAGTCTTCAAGTGGTAAACTGGTTGAACCCTAAAAACTTATGTGGATGTTAGTTATTTGGAAACTAGTATTTTAATCTTCCCTAGAAATAGGGCTTTCTATAGTTGTAACGAAGATCTTCGGCCGGTCAAAAAGCCTAATGAATGAAGATATTGAAATACAATTCTTCACTACTGAACCTTACTCTCACGTGTAATTGCATCGAGGTTGAATTTAGCTCAAAATTCAACTCCAGGTTGTAGGTACACATTTCCCCAGCTCCTCCTAATTTCCTGATCCTCAACACCCTCCACCACATCCTGACCCTTCATGTATCATGTATGTCTTTTCTGTTCCTCATACAGGGTTCAGATGACTGCAGGTCTGAGGCACGGGCTCCCTCCAGTATGACGGTGGCTTGGCATTCGGGACACCAGCTTTAGATGGTGGCAGAGCTCTGGAGGCTGACGAAAGGAGCCGAGGTCTGTTTAGCTCCATTCTCTTCTGCTGAGAGCTCCACTGCTCCCTCTCCACTGCTACCGTCTCCTTGCTCCAAATAGGATTCTCTCCTCTCCTGGCCCACTCTAGCAGAGTCTTACACACAGGCATTCTGAGAGTTTCCTCAAAGCTTTGGCTACTACTTTCTAAGGCTCACAAACAAACCGTGAGTAAGAAGTCTCCCTCTTCTGACTCCTCCTTCCTTTGGCCACCTAGGCCCAACAGGAAAGAAAGTTACCTACAGAAGCTTATAGTCTCTTATGGAAACCTGTTGTTGCCATCGATGCCCCCCATACCTTTCACCACTCAGATCACTCATGTCAACTCACCCCATCTTGTCACTGTTGCCAGACGACATTCGGGAAGAATCCATAACCCTGCCATAGAGTAAAAACCATGTACAAAAAATAGAGTCAGACATTTTGGAAGATAATCAGGTTCTTTTTCCCAACAGAATTGCAGCACACAAAAAGTAAAGTCACGAGGAAACACGACAGAAACAAAAGCATCCGTTTCAGGGTCCAGCACTGGAACCTCTGACACAGTTTCCGGGTTCTGTATGTGCGTGTGTGCGTGTCTGTGTGTCCCTGTGTGTATCCACTGGAAAGAGAATGAAGGGAACAAGGGAGACATAGCATTCATGATTACACCTCCTTCCTTCTTCACCATTTTGTTTCTCCTTCATGCACTCTGGAATCAATTTGGGAAACGTGAGAGGGATCTGAGTGTGTCGGGATGGGGAGGTGCATCCAAGTAAGAGCTAACACAGAGATATAGATAGAAAGAGAATACACAAGAACAATGAACACACAGTGTCAGGGCCTAGTCCCTGGTTGTTATCTGGTAGGAAAGAAACAAGTAGGAAGGTCAACGATGACCAAATGATGATTAAAAGATTTTCTGACCTGCGTGAAGACCATGCGTTTACAATGATTCTTTTTCTTTTTCTTTATCTCTACAGTCCTCTCAGAAAACGTTATCTGGTTATATTATCCAAAATCAAGACTTTTCACCTCAAAACTGGCTTGGGTAATCTTTTCTCTATTTATCTTTTTCTTCATCTACAAAATAAGACACTTGCAAAATGCACTTTGAGTCTGTCACCTTCACAGTATCATGCTAATATTCAGCATTGCACAAATATTATTGATTTTTGGACAGCCTGCACTCTTCACCAAATTCTTTCAAATTTCATTAACTCTGTATCTGGCAACAATATACATTAGTACGTATATCTTAAAGTTCAAATACACTTAAAGGTTCTCATCAAAGTAACACACCCTGATAATTTCCAGAGAAATCATGGGTTCCTATCAAGACGCCAAATGGTACGGCATGTTGCATCCTCCTCCCAAAACTTCAGAAGTCTAAGGAACTATGCATTCCCAGAAATAACAAGAGTGACAACCCTGGGAAATGACAGAGGCCTGAAGGCTGTCTCTTAATTGGTGGGTAGCCTGGGGTTAGGGGCAGTGGGTGGCAGCCTTGAGGGGCTCAGTGTGAGGGAAAATTTTAAGGACCGTTCTTGCCTCTCCCCTGAGTTGCTTGGAAGCGATCACTTTCCTTTCTCAGCAGAAACAAGTAGCAACCACCCAGATGTAGCTAGGATAAAATTAGAGTAGCATTAGGTTAGCTGATGAAAGCAGGGAAGGGCTGAACAATCCTTGATCCTTCACTCCTCCACCTCCTCCGTCTCCCAAGCCCCAGGTGACAACCTCAAATGCCTCCTCAAATGCCGCTTTCCCCAAGAGCTCAAAGGTGACAGATCCTGACCACAGGAGTTGAGTGGTCACAGTGTTTCACGGTTTCTGAGACTGTCTGCGCCTGGGGCCATCACCTGCCCTCATATTAAACTTACTTAGAAAAACACACCTTAGGTCCTAGGTCTCAACAAAGGTGACTATATAATACAGCACCCAAGAGAGGACACTTCTGAGAGTGAAAAGGACACACTATTAATAATTATTCTGAGATAACAGCCACAGACTGAGATGGTCCCAAGCAAAACGTTAGCCCTTCTCTAATACAAGATGCCAGACAGAGTAGCCAACAGCCACAAGGAATGAAAGCTCACAAGTCAAAACAATTACATACCTGAGGAGTACAACGACTGAAAAAGAAATACAACAAAGTGAGCAACATAGACCATTTGAAGTAGAACTACTGGAACATACTGGAACATAAGCATGACAAATACACTTAAAGATACAAGGGAAGATGTTAGTAGCACGAAGTGACAATGAGAAAGCATAAGGAAAACCTCATGAGGAAATAGGTGTAAAAGGACGATTGTTAAAGACTTAAGTCATGGGATAAATAGCAGTGTGGATACATGAGAACAGCAAATTATTTAGACATGGAAAATGACATTGAGAAACTCTCCCAGGAAACAGAATAAAACAATAAAGTGAGAGAATATTTAAAAGAACAGCAGTGTGATATGGTGGGTAAAAAAAGACATCTAACATCTGAAATAAATGAAATCCAAGACAACTAAGATGAAAAAAAAAGAAAACAGAGAAGAGGTAATATTCAAAAACTAATGAAGATAAATTTCACAAAGTTAAAGAAGGAAGTAAAAAATTATCTGTAAAGGATCCATGGAAATGAAGAGAAAATTCTAAAAGCTTCCAAAAAGAGCAAAGAAAATAAGAACAGACTGACACGATCTCTCTCTAGAGCAAACAGAACACATCTTGTTTGAGAGCACACAAGTGACATTTATGAAAACAGACAACATATTTGGACATAAACAAAGCATTAAAAACGTGCACGGGAGCAATATCATATAGATTTTCTCTGACCGTATCGCAACTGCAACAGCTTTTTAAAAGTCAACATAATATCAAAGAAGAAAAAAGTTGAAGGACTGACATGAGCCAATGTCAAAATTCACTATAAAGCTACAGCAATCAAGACAGTGTGGTACTGGTGAAAGAACAGACAAATGGACCAAAGGAGCAGAACAGAGAGCCTAGAAATAGATGCCCGTTAACATACTCCACCGTTCTTTGACAAAGGAGCACAGACCATACAATGGAGCAAAGACAGTCTTATCAACGAATGGTGCTGGAAGAACTGGACATCCACGTGCGAGACAGTGAACGTGCACATGGCCCTTTACACCTTTACAAAACGGAAATCAAAATGCATTATAGACCCACATGTCAAAAGCAAAACTCTAGAATTCCTAGAAGACAGTAACACGGAAGAAAACCGAGATGACCTCTTTAGAAACATGACTTTCTAGATGTGACAGCAAAATCAAGATCATGAAAGGAATAACTGATAAGCTGGATTTCATTAACATTTTAAACTGCTGCTCCACAAGACACAATGTCAAGAGGATAAAATCACAAGCCACAGACTGGCAGAAAATATTTGCAAAAGGCACAGTTGATAAAGGAATAACAAATATACAAATACGCAAAGAAATCTTAAAACTAAACAACAAGAACACACACAACCAGATTAAAAAATGGGGCAAACAACTTAACAGACATCTGGCCAAAGAAGACATAAAAATGGCAACTAAGAGTATGAGACGATGCTCCACATCATATGGCTCCAGGGAAATGCAAATTGAACAACAATGAGATACCACTACACACCTGTTAGAATAGTCAAAATATGGAACACTAACAACAGCAATTGCTGACAAGCATGTGGAGCATTGGAGACACTCATTCAGTATGGGTGGCAAGGCAAAACGGAACAGCCACTCTGGAAGGCAGTTTAGGGGTTTCTTACAAAACCAAGCATAACCCTTAACGTACGATCCAGCTTAACATACGCTCCTTAGTATTTACCCAAAGGAGTTCAAAACTTACACGCAGATGAAAACCTGCACACAAATGTTGATAGCAGCTTTACTCGTAATCGCCAAAAAGCGGAAGCAACCAAGATGTCCTGCACCAGATGAACGGATAAACAAACCGTGGTACATCTAGTCAACGGCATATTATTCAGCGCTAAAAAGCATCGAGCTATCAAGCTGTGAAAAGAAACCTTACATGCATGTTACTTTGTGAAAGAAGCCAATCTGAAAAGGTTGCATACTGTATGAGGCCAACTATATGACATTCTGGACGTGGCAAAATTGGGGCGACAGGAAGAGATCGGTGGTTGCCAGGAGTTGGCGGGGAGAAGGATGAATAGGCGGAGCACAAAGGATTTTTAGGGCAGTGAAAATACTCCATCGTTATGAAACTCTAATGACAGATTCATGTCATTCTACTTTTATCCAAACCCATAGAATGTATGACACCAAGAGTGAGTCGCAATGTAAACCATAAATCAGATAATATTCTATTATGGCTTTCATTTTCCAATTCTGGTAATCGTATTATGGTTACGGAAGTGAAAATTTTCTGATTTTGATCACTGTGCTGTGGTTAGGTGTCCCTGAAGGTAGAAAAATAAAACTGAAATATTCAGGAGTAAAGGGTATGTGGTCTGCATTTTCTCTCTAATGATTCAGGAATAGAGCCTAAGTGTGTAGGAAGGTGTGTGTCACGTGTGTGTCTATCAAACATCTTCTGCCTCAACTCACATTAAAATCAGGTCTAGATACAGGTATATTGAGAGAGAGAGCTCTTTCTATGTGTATATCTATATCTAAACGTATTTTCTTTCTCTCTCTCTCTTTCTATATATCTATAGATAGATAGATAGATAGATAGATTTATGTCTATATACCTACATATCCATATGATGGGAGTAACAAAGGAAATGTGACAAAATGTTAACAATTGGAAAAGTAAGTAAAGGGTATACTGGAGCTTTTGGAACCATTTGCGAGAAATTTCTGTATGTGTTGGAATATTGTTCAGTCTTAAAAAGAAATGAAATTCGGACACACGCTGCAACATGGATTGACTTTGAGGGCATTGTGCTAAATGAAATAACTAGTCACAAGAAGACAAATTTTGCATGATTCCACTGACATGACATACCTAGAGTAGTCAAACTCACAGAGACAGAAGGTAGAATGGTGGTTGCCAAGAGCTTGGGAAAGGGGCAACGGGGAGAGTAGTTTAATGTGTACAGAGTTTCAGTTTTGCAAGACGAGAAGAGTTCTGCAGGTTGGCTGCACAACAATATGAAGGTACCTAACGCTACAGAATGGCACACTTAAAAATGCTGAAGATGATCTATTTTAGGTTACATGCATTTACCACAATTTAGAAATCTGCATAAGTTTCGAATTCTTACAATGGAAAAAGTGTTTCAAAAATAGCTCTCCTGGTGCTTGTTCTGGTGAAAATGAGATTGGGGAAAAAAGGAGATAGTACAAAAAAGCTGACGTTGCAAAACCAAAAATTTTCTGTCTCAACTCATCCTACTTTCAACCTATTCTCCCAAGGAAACTTGAAAGTGCATTTAGAACAATGCCCCTTATTGAGTCTATGTCTTGATTTGCTCTGTCAACCTCCTGACTAAAGACTCAAAGGGCTATCTTCACTGTGTCTCTCCAAACTCTGTCTGGAGTCGGCTCCCTGTTTTGTGGTCAGCTCTCACTCTTCTCAGCATTCACGTGGGAGAGGGAACATCGAGCTGCACAGACTCTCCAGCCCTTAAAAGCCCATATAGCGGCAGAGACAACATACCCTCTCCTCATCCCAGACATCACCCCTAAAGATGTCCACATACCTGGGAATGCACAGTCTAGGAGTGCATCTCTAGAAGAGCCTACCTCTCTAGAAAGCTACATTTGGTAGGTCTACGGTTCACGATTGGAGTTTGTATTGTTTGCAGAGCCTCAAGCATGACCCCTCATTGCCTTGCCAGTGCTACTAGGATTGAGCCAAAACCATTCAGCAGAGCCTACAATGCCCTTCAAAACCTGGCCCTGCCAGCCCTCATCCTTGTGGCGCACCTCTCTCCCCTCAATCCTGTTCTCCAGTCCTGACCTCCTTTTATTTCCTCCCAAGAGCCATATGCCTTCCAACACTGCTCAATGACGTCAGAAAAAGAAGTGAGAGGTATAAGGACTGGACAGGAAAAATGAAAATTATCGCTGTGTTCAGATGACATGACTAAGTACACGGAAAATTTTTGTTCCATCTAATAAGCACTTAAATGGTATTTATTACGTGCCAGACATCGTCCTAAGTGTTTAACACTTATTTGGTCCTCATAACAAATCATCACGGAGCCTGGAGAGTTGTTCTATGTTAACGTAAACACCAAGAAATGCAACAACCTGTCATTTGAGATTTCCTACATGGGACAGTGATGTGACCCACTTATTTGAACAAGGATTCTGTGAATCTAAGAATATGATAAACATGACTAACATCTAAGAATATGATAAACATGACTTAGCTCAGTGGATCCGAAATTTTAGAAAAGATCTTAGAATCATTGTCCAGAATACTCCGCATTCCCATGGATAATGCCGCGTCTGCATTTCACTCATTCTCTCTCTCTCTCTCTCTCTCTGAGTATATACGTCACCTTTTGTTGGTGGTTCCATCACAGACTACTTCTGTCAGTTCATCGGGGTCATTTCTAAAGAATTAAAAGCATATATGATCAGACTCCTAGTGACTTCATAGAGTTACACTCTTGTTTGCAATTAGTTACAAGTAGTCTTCAAGTGGTAAACTGGTTGAACCCTAAAAACTTATGTGGATGTTAGTTATTTGGAAACTAGTATTTTAATCTTCCCTAGAAATAGGGCTTTCTATAGTTGTAACGAAGATCTTCGGCCGGTCAAAAAGCCTAATGAATGAAGATATTGAAATACAATTCTTCACTACTGAACCTTACTCTCACGTGTAATTGCATCGAGGTTGAATTTAGCTCAAAATTCAACTCCAGGTTGTAGGTACACATTTCCCCAGCTCCTCCTAATTTCCTGATCCTCAACACCCTCCACCACATCCTGACCCTTCATGTATCATGTATGTCTTTTCTGTTCCTCATACAGGGTTCAGATGACTGCAGGTCTGAGGCACGGGCTCCCTCCAGTATGACGGTGGCTTGGCATTCGGGACACCAGCTTTAGATGGTGGCAGAGCTCTGGAGGCTGACGAAAGGAGCCGAGGTCTGTTTAGCTCCATTCTCTTCTGCTGAGAGCTCCACTGCTCCCTCTCCACTGCTACCGTCTCCTTGCTCCAAATAGGATTCTCTCCTCTCCTGGCCCACTCTAGCAGAGTCTTACACACAGGCATTCTGAGAGTTTCCTCAAAGCTTTGGCTACTACTTTCTAAGGCTCACAAACAAACCGTGAGTAAGAAGTCTCCCTCTTCTGACTCCTCCTTCCTTTGGCCACCTAGGCCCAACAGGAAAGAAAGTTACCTACAGAAGCTTATAGTCTCTTATGGAAACCTGTTGTTGCCATCGATGCCCCCCATACCTTTCACCACTCAGATCACTCATGTCAACTCACCCCATCTTGTCACTGTTGCCAGACGACATTCGGGAAGAATCCATAACCCTGCCATAGAGTAAAAACCATGTACAAAAAATAGAGTCAGACATTTTGGAAGATAATCAGGTTCTTTTTCCCAACAGAATTGCAGCACACAAAAAGTAAAGTCACGAGGAAACACGACAGAAACAAAAGCATCCGTTTCAGGGTCCAGCACTGGAACCTCTGACACAGTTTCCGGGTTCTGTATGTGCGTGTGTGCGTGTCTGTGTGTCCCTGTGTGTATCCACTGGAAAGAGAATGAAGGGAACAAGGGAGACATAGCATTCATGATTACACCTCCTTCCTTCTTCACCATTTTGTTTCTCCTTCATGCACTCTGGAATCAATTTGGGAAACGTGAGAGGGATCTGAGTGTGTCGGGATGGGGAGGTGCATCCAAGTAAGAGCTAACACAGAGATATAGATAGAAAGAGAATACACAAGAACAATGAACACACAGTGTCAGGGCCTAGTCCCTGGTTGTTATCTGGTAGGAAAGAAACAAGTAGGAAGGTCAACGATGACCAAATGATGATTAAAAGATTTTCTGACCTGCGTGAAGACCATGCGTTTACAATGATTCTTTTTCTTTTTCTTTTTCTCTACAGTCCTCTCAGAAAACGTTATCTGGTTATATTATCCAAAATCAAGACTTGTCACCTCAAAACTGGCTTGGGTAATCTTTTCTCTATTTATCTTTTTCTTCATCTACAAAATAAGACACTTGCAAAATGCACTTTGAGTCTGTCACCTTCACAGTATCATGCTAATATTCAGCATTGCACAAATATTATTGATTTTTGGACAGCCTGCACTCTTCACCAAATTCTTTCAAATTTCATTAACTCTGTATCTGGCAACAATATACATTAGTACGTATATCTTAAAGTTCAAATACACTTAAAGGTTCTCATCAAAGTAACACACCCTGATAATTTCCAGAGAAATCATGGGTTCCTATCAAGACACCAAATGGTACGGCATGTTGCATCCTCCTCCCAAAACTTCAGAAGTCTAAGGAACTATGCATTCCCAGAAATAACAAGAGTGACAACCCTGGGAAATGACAGAGGCCTGAAGGCTGTCTCTTAATTGGTGGGTAGCCTGGGGTTAGGGGCAGTGGGTGGCAGCCTTGAGGGGCTCAGTGTGAGGGAAAATTTTAAGGACCGTTCTTGCCTCTCCCCTGAGTTGCTTGGAAGCGATCACTTTCCTTTCTCAGCAGAAACAAGTAGCAACCACCCAGATGTAGCTAGGATAAAATTAGAGTAGCATTAGGTTAGCTGATGAAAGCAGGGAAGGGCTGAACAATCCTTGATCCTTCACTCCTCCACCTCCTCCGTCTCCCAAGCCCCAGGTGACAACCTCAAATGCCTCCTCAAATGCCGCTTTCCCCAAGAGCTCAAAGGTGACAGATCCTGACCACAGGAGTTGAGTGGTCACAGTGTTTCACGGTTTCTGAGACTGTCTGCGCCTGGGGCCATCACCTGCCCTCATATTAAACTTACTTAGAAAAACACACCTTAGGTCCTAGGTCTCAACAAAGGTGACTATATAATACAGCACCCAAGAGAGGACACTTCTGAGAGTGAAAAGGACACACTATTAATAATTATTCTGAGATAACAGCCACAGACTGAGATGGTCCCAAGCAAAACGTTAGCCCTTCTCTAATACAAGATGCCAGACAGAGTAGCCAACAGCCACAAGGAATGAAAGCTCACAAGTCAAAACAATTACATACCTGAGGAGTACAACGACTGAAAAAGAAATACAACAAAGTGAGCAACATAGACCATTTGAAGTAGAACTACTGGAACATACTGGAACATAAGCATGACAAATACACTTAAAGATACAAGGGAAGATGTTAGTAGCACGAAGTGACAATGAGAAAGCATAAGGAAAACCTCATGAGGAAATAGGTGTAAAAGGACGATTGTTAAAGACTTAAGTCATGGGATAAATAGCAGTGTGGATACATGAGAACAGCAAATTATTTAGACATGGAAAATGACATTGAGAAACTCTCCCAGGAAACAGAATAAAACAATAAAGTGAGAGAATATTTAAAAGAACAGCAGTGTGATATGGTGGGTAAAAAAAGACATCTAACATCTGAAATAAATGAAATCCAAGACAACTAAGATGAAAAAAAAAGAAAACAGAGAAGAGGTAATATTCAAAAACTAATGAAGATAAATTTCACAAAGTTAAAGAAGGAAGTAAAAAATTATCTGTAAAGGATCCATGGAAATGAAGAGAAAATTCTAAAAGCTTCCAAAAAGAGCAAAGAAAATAAGAACAGACTGACACGATCTCTCTCTAGAGCAAACAGAACACATCTTGTTTGAGAGCACACAAGTGACATTTATGAAAACAGACAACATATTTGGACATAAACAAAGCATTAAAAACGTGCACGGGAGCAATATCATATAGATTTTCTCTGACCGTATCGCAACTGCAACAGCTTTTTAAAAGTCAACATAATATCAAAGAAGAAAAAAGTTGAAGGACTGACATGAGCCAATGTCAAAATTCACTATAAAGCTACAGCAATCAAGACAGTGTGGTACTGGTGAAAGAACAGACAAATGGACCAAAGGAGCAGAACAGAGAGCCTAGAAATAGATGCCCGTTAACATACTCCACCGTTCTTTGACAAAGGAGCACAGACCATACAATGGAGCAAAGACAGTCTTATCAACGAATGGTGCTGGAAGAACTGGACATCCACGTGCGAGACAGTGAACGTGCACATGGCCCTTTACACCTTTACAAAACGGAAATCAAAATGCATTATAGACCCACATGTCAAAAGCAAAACTCTAGAATTCCTAGAAGACAGTAACACGGAAGAAAACCGAGATGACCTCTTTAGAAACATGACTTTCTAGATGTGACAGCAAAATCAAGATCATGAAAGGAATAACTGATAAGCTGGATTTCATTAACATTTTAAACTGCTGCTCCACAAGACACAATGTCAAGAGGATAAAATCACAAGCCACAGACTGGGAGAAAATATTTGCAAAAGGCACAGTTGATAAAGGAATAACAAATATACAAATACGCAAAGAAATCTTAAAACTAAACAACAAGAACACACACAACCAGATTAAAAAATGGGGCAAACAACTTAACAGACATCTGGCCAAAGAAGACATAAAAATGGCAACTAAGAGTATGAGACGATGCTCCACATCATATGGCTCCAGGGAAATGCAAATTGAACAACAATGAGATACCACTACACACCTGTTAGAATAGTCAAAATATGGAACACTAACAACAGCAATTGCTGACAAGCATGTGGAGCATTGGAGACACTCATTCAGTATGGGTGGCAAGGCAAAACGGAACAGCCACTCTGGAAGGCAGTTTAGGGGTTTCTTACAAAACCAAGCATAACCCTTAACGTACGATCCAGCTTAACATACGCTCCTTAGTATTTACCCAAAGGAGTTCAAAACTTACACGCAGATGAAAACCTGCACACAAATGTTGATAGCAGCTTTACTCGTAATCGCCAAAAAGCGGAAGCAACCAAGATGTCCTGCACCAGATGAACGGATAAACAAACCGTGGTACATCTAGTCAACGGCATATTATTCAGCGCTAAAAAGCATCGAGCTATCAAGCTGTGAAAAGAAACCTTACATGCATGTTACTTTGTGAAAGAAGCCAATCTGAAAAGGTTGCATACTGTATGAGGCCAACTATATGACATTCTGGACGTGGCAAAATTGGGGCGACAGGAAGAGATCGGTGGTTGCCAGGAGTTGGCGGGGAGAAGGATGAATAGGCGGAGCACAAAGGATTTTTAGGGCAGTGAAAATACTCCATCGTTATGAAACTCTAATGACAGATTCATGTCATTCTACTTTTATCCAAACCCATAGAATGTATGACACCAAGAGTGAGTCGCAATGTAAACCATAAATCAGATAATATTCTATTATGGCTTTCATTTTCCAATTCTGGTAATCGTATTATGGTTACGGAAGTGAAAATTTTCTGATTTTGATCACTGTGCTGTGGTTAGGTGTCCCTGAAGGTAGAAAAATAAAACTGAAATATTCAGGAGTAAAGGGTATGTGGTCTGCATTTTCTCTCTAATGATTCAGGAATAGAGCCTAAGTGTGTAGGAAGGTGTGTGTCACGTGTGTGTCTATCAAACATCTTCTGCCTCAACTCACATTAAAATCAGGTCTAGATACAGGTATATTGAGAGAGAGAGCTCTTTCTATGTGTATATCTATATCTAAACGTATTTTCTTTCTCTCTCTCTCTTTCTATATATCTATAGATAGATAGATAGATAGATAGATTTATGTCTATATACCTACATATCCATATGATGGGAGTAACAAAGGAAATGTGACAAAATGTTAACAATTGGAAAAGTAAGTAAAGGGTATACTGGAGCTTTTGGAACCATTTGCGAGAAATTTCTGTATGTGTTGGAATATTGTTCAGTCTTAAAAAGAAATGAAATTCGGACACACGCTGCAACATGGATTGACTTTGAGGGCATTGTGCTAAATGAAATAACTAGTCACAAGAAGACAAATTTTGCATGATTCCACTGACATGACATACCTAGAGTAGTCAAACTCACAGAGACAGAAGGTAGAATGGTGGTTGCCAAGAGCTTGGGAAAGGGGCAACGGGGAGAGTAGTTTAATGTGTACAGAGTTTCAGTTTTGCAAGACGAGAAGAGTTCTGCAGGTTGGCTGCACAACAATATGAAGGTACCTAACGCTACAGAATGGCACACTTAAAAATGCTGAAGATGATCTATTTTAGGTTACATGCATTTACCACAATTTAGAAATCTGCATAAGTTTCGAATTCTTACAATGGAAAAAGTGTTTCAAAAATAGCTCTCCTGGTGCTTGTTCTGGTGAAAATGAGATTGGGGAAAAAAGGAGATAGTACAAAAAAGCTGACGTTGCAAAACCAAAAATTTTCTGTCTCAACTCATCCTACTTTCAACCTATTCTCCCAAGGAAACTTGAAAGTGCATTTAGAACAATGCCCCTTATTGAGTCTATGTCTTGATTTGCTCTGTCAACCTCCTGACTAAAGACTCAAAGGGCTATCTTCACTGTGTCTCTCCAAACTCTGTCTGGAGTCGGCTCCCTGTTTTGTGGTCAGCTCTCACTCTTCTCAGCATTCACGTGGGAGAGGGAACATCGAGCTGCACAGACTCTCCAGCCCTTAAAAGCCCATATAGCGGCAGAGACAACATACCCTCTCCTCATCCCAGACATCACCCCTAAAGATGTCCACATACCTGGGAATGCACAGTCTAGGAGTGCATCTCTAGAAGAGCCTACCTCTCTAGAAAGCTACATTTGGTAGGTCTACGGTTCACGATTGGAGTTTGTATTGTTTGCAGAGCCTCAAGCATGACCCCTCATTGCCTTGCCAGTGCTACTAGGATTGAGCCAAAACCATTCAGCAGAGCCTACAATGCCCTTCAAAACCTGGCCCTGCCAGCCCTCATCCTTGTGGCGCACCTCTCTCCCCTCAATCCTGTTCTCCAGTCCTGACCTCCTTTTATTTCCTCCCAAGAGCCATATGCCTTCCAACACTGCTCAATGACGTCAGAAAAAGAAGTGAGAGGTATAAGGACTGGACAGGAAAAATGAAAATTATCGCTGTGTTCAGATGACATGACTAAGTACACGGAAAATTTTTGTTCCATCTAATAAGCACTTAAATGGTATTTATTACGTGCCAGACATCGTCCTAAGTGTTTAACACTTATTTGGTCCTCATAACAAATCATCACGGAGCCTGGAGAGTTGTTCTATGTTAACGTAAACACCAAGAAATGCAACAACCTGTCATTTGAGATTTCCTACATGGGACAGTGATGTGACCCACTTATTTGAACAAGGATTCTGTGAATCTAAGAATATGATAAACATGACTAACATCTAAGAATATGATAAACATGACTTAGCTCAGTGGATCCAAAATTTTAGAAAAGATCTTAGAATCATTGTCCAGAATACTCCGCATTCCCATGGATAATGCCGCGTCTGCATTTCACTCATTCTCTCTCTCTCTCTCTCTCTCTGAGTATATACGTCACCTTTTGTTGGTGGTTCCATCACAGACTACTTCTGTCAGTTCATCGGGGTCATTTCTAAAGAATTAAAAGCATATATGATCAGACTCCTAGTGACTTCATAGAGTTACACTCTTGTTTGCAATTAGTTACAAGTAGTCTTCAAGTGGTAAACTGGTTGAACCCTAAAAACTTATGTGGATGTTAGTTATTTGGAAACTAGTATTTTAATCTTCCCTAGAAATAGGGCTTTCTATAGTTGTAACGAAGATCTTCGGCCGGTCAAAAAGCCTAATGAATGAAGATATTGAAATACAATTCTTCACTACTGAACCTTACTCTCACGTGTAATTGCATCGAGGTTGAATTTAGCTCAAAATTCAACTCCAGGTTGTAGGTACACATTTCCCCAGCTCCTCCTAATTTCCTGATCCTCAACACCCTCCACCACATCCTGACCCTTCATGTATCATGTATGTCTTTTCTGTTCCTCATACAGGGTTCAGATGACTGCAGGTCTGAGGCACGGGCTCCCTCCAGTATGACGGTGGCTTGGCATTCGGGACACCAGCTTTAGATGGTGGCAGAGCTCTGGAGGCTGACGAAAGGAGCCGAGGTCTGTTTAGCTCCATTCTCTTCTGCTGAGAGCTCCACTGCTCCCTCTCCACTGCTACCGTCTCCTTGCTCCAAATAGGATTCTCTCCTCTCCTGGCCCACTCTAGCAGAGTCTTACACACAGGCATTCTGAGAGTTTCCTCAAAGCTTTGGCTACTACTTTCTAAGGCTCACAAACAAACCGTGAGTAAGAAGTCTCCCTCTTATGACTCCTCCTTCCTTTGGCCACCTAGGCCCAACAGGAAAGAAAGTTACCTACAGAAGCTTATAGTCTCTTATGGAAACCTGTTGTTGCCATCGATGCCCCCCATACCTTTCACCACTCAGATCACTCATGTCAACTCACCCCATCTTGTCACTGTTGCCAGACGACATTCGGGAAGAATCCATAACCCTGCCATAGAGTAAAAACCATGTACAAAAAATAGAGTCAGACATTTTGGAAGATAATCAGGTTCTTTTTCCCAACAGAATTGCAGCACACAAAAAGTAAAGTCACGAGGAAACACGACAGAAACAAAAGCATCCGTTTCAGGGTCCAGCACTGGAACCTCTGACACAGTTTCCGGGTTCTGTATGTGCGTGTGTGCGTGTCTGTGTGTCCCTGTGTGTATCCACTGGAAAGAGAATGAAGGGAACAAGGGAGACATAGCATTCATGATTACACCTCCTTCCTTCTTCACCATTTTGTTTCTCCTTCATGCACTCTGGAATCAATTTGGGAAACGTGAGAGGGATCTGAGTGTGTCGGGATGGGGAGGTGCATCCAAGTAAGAGCTAACACAGAGATATAGATAGAAAGAGAATACACAAGAACAATGAACACACAGTGTCAGGGCCTAGTCCCTGGTTGTTATCTGGTAGGAAAGAAACAAGTAGGAAGGTCAACGATGACCAAATGATGATTAAAAGATTTTCTGACCTGCGTGAAGACCATGCGTTTACAATGATTCTTTTTCTTTTTCTTTTTCTCTACAGTCCTCTCAGAAAACGTTATCTGGTTATATTATCCAAAATCAAGACTTTTCACCTCAAAACTGGCTTGGGTAATCTTTTCTCTATTTATCTTTTTCTTCATCTACAAAATAAGACACTTGCAAAATGCACTTTGAGTCTGTCACCTTCACAGTATCATGCTAATATTCAGCATTGCACAAATATTATTGATTTTTGGACAGCCTGCACTCTTCACCAAATTCTTTCAAATTTCATTAACTCTGTATCTGGCAACAATATACATTAGTACGTATATCTTAAAGTTCAAATACACTTAAAGGTTCTCATCAAAGTAACACACCCTGATAATTTCCAGAGAAATCATGGGTTCCTATCAAGACACCAAATGGTACGGCATGTTGCATCCTCCTCCCAAAACTTCAGAAGTCTAAGGAACTATGCATTCCCAGAAATAACAAGAGTGACAACCCTGGGAAATGACAGAGGCCTGAAGGCTGTCTCTTAATTGGTGGGTAGCCTGGGGTTAGGGGCAGTGGGTGGCAGCCTTGAGGGGCTCAGTGTGAGGGAAAATTTTAAGGACCGTTCTTGCCTCTCCCCTGAGTTGCTTGGAAGCGATCACTTTCCTTTCTCAGCAGAAACAAGTAGCAACCACCCAGATGTAGCTAGGATAAAATTAGAGTAGCATTAGGTTAGCTGATGAAAGCAGGGAAGGGCTGAACAATCCTTGATCCTTCACTCCTCCACCTCCTCCGTCTCCCAAGCCCCAGGTGACAACCTCAAATGCCTCCTCAAATGCCGCTTTCCCCAAGAGCTCAAAGGTGACAGATCCTGACCACAGGAGTTGAGTGGTCACAGTGTTTCACGGTTTCTGAGACTGTCTGCGCCTGGGGCCATCACCTGCCCTCATATTAAACTTACTTAGAAAAACACACCTTAGGTCCTAGGTCTCAACAAAGGTGACTATATAATACAGCACCCAAGAGAGGACACTTCTGAGAGTGAAAAGGACACACTATTAATAATTATTCTGAGATAACAGCCACAGACTGAGATGGTCCCAAGCAAAACGTTAGCCCTTCTCTAATACAAGATGCCAGACAGAGTAGCCAACAGCCACAAGGAATGAAAGCTCACAAGTCAAAACAATTACATACCTGAGGAGTACAACGACTGAAAAAGAAATACAACAAAGTGAGCAACATAGACCATTTGAAGTAGAACTACTGGAACATACTGGAACATAAGCATGACAAATACACTTAAAGATACAAGGGAAGATGTTAGTAGCACGAAGTGACAATGAGAAAGCATAAGGAAAACCTCATGAGGAAATAGGTGTAAAAGGACGATTGTTAAAGACTTAAGTCATGGGATAAATAGCAGTGTGGATACATGAGAACAGCAAATTATTTAGACATGGAAAATGACATTGAGAAACTCTCCCAGGAAACAGAATAAAACAATAAAGTGAGAGAATATTTAAAAGAACAGCAGTGTGATATGGTGGGTAAAAAAAGACATCTAACATCTGAAATAAATGAAATCCAAGACAACTAAGATGAAAAAAAAAGAAAACAGAGAAGAGGTAATATTCAAAAACTAATGAAGATAAATTTCACAAAGTTAAAGAAGGAAGTAAAAAATTATCTGTAAAGGATCCATGGAAATGAAGAGAAAATTCTAAAAGCTTCCAAAAAGAGCAAAGAAAATAAGAACAGACTGACACGATCTCTCTCTAGAGCAAACAGAACACATCTTGTTTGAGAGCACACAAGTGACATTTATGAAAACAGACAACATATTTGGACATAAACAAAGCATTAAAAACGTGCACGGGAGCAATATCATATAGATTTTCTCTGACCGTATCGCAACTGCAACAGCTTTTTAAAAGTCAACATAATATCAAAGAAGAAAAAAGTTGAAGGACTGACATGAGCCAATGTCAAAATTCACTATAAAGCTACAGCAATCAAGACAGTGTGGTACTGGTGAAAGAACAGACAAATGGACCAAAGGAGCAGAACAGAGAGCCTAGAAATAGATGCCCGTTAACATACTCCACCGTTCTTTGACAAAGGAGCACAGACCATACAATGGAGCAAAGACAGTCTTATCAACGAATGGTGCTGGAAGAACTGGACATCCACGTGCGAGACAGTGAACGTGCACATGGCCCTTTACACCTTTACAAAACGGAAATCAAAATGCATTATAGACCCACATGTCAAAAGCAAAACTCTAGAATTCCTAGAAGACAGTAACACGGAAGAAAACCGAGATGACCTCTTTAGAAACATGACTTTCTAGATGTGACAGCAAAATCAAGATCATGAAAGGAATAACTGATAAGCTGGATTTCATTAACATTTTAAACTGCTGCTCCACAAGACACAATGTCAAGAGGATAAAATCACAAGCCACAGACTGGGAGAAAATATTTGCAAAAGGCACAGTTGATAAAGGAATAACAAATATACAAATACGCAAAGAAATCTTAAAACTAAACAACAAGAACACACACAACCAGATTAAAAAATGGGGCAAACAACTTAACAGACATCTGGCCAAAGAAGACATAAAAATGGCAACTAAGAGTATGAGACGATGCTCCACATCATATGGCTCCAGGGAAATGCAAATTGAACAACAATGAGATACCACTACACACCTGTTAGAATAGTCAAAATATGGAACACTAACAACAGCAATTGCTGACAAGCATGTGGAGCATTGGAGACACTCATTCAGTATGGGTGGCAAGGCAAAACGGAACAGCCACTCTGGAAGGCAGTTTAGGGGTTTCTTACAAAACCAAGCATAACCCTTAACGTACGATCCAGCTTAACATACGCTCCTTAGTATTTACCCAAAGGAGTTCAAAACTTACACGCAGATGAAAACCTGCACACAAATGTTGATAGCAGCTTTACTCGTAATCGCCAAAAAGCGGAAGCAACCAAGATGTCCTGCACCAGATGAACGGATAAACAAACCGTGGTACATCTAGTCAACGGCATATTATTCAGCGCTAAAAAGCATCGAGCTATCAAGCTGTGAAAAGAAACCTTACATGCATGTTACTTTGTGAAAGAAGCCAATCTGAAAAGGTTGCATACTGTATGAGGCCAACTATATGACATTCTGGACGTGGCAAAATTGGGGCGACAGGAAGAGATCGGTGGTTGCCAGGAGTTGGCGGGGAGAAGGATGAATAGGCGGAGCACAAAGGATTTTTAGGGCAGTGAAAATACTCCATCGTTATGAAACTCTAATGACGGATTCATGTCATTCTACTTTTATCCAAACCCATAGAATGTATGACACCAAGAGTGAGTCGCAATGTAAACCATAAATCAGATAATATTCTATTATGGCTTTCATTTTCCAATTCTGGTAATCGTATTATGGTTACGGAAGTGAAAATTTTCTGATTTTGATCACTGTGCTGTGGTTAGGTGTCCCTGAAGGTAGAAAAATAAAACTGAAATATTCAGGAGTAAAGGGTATGTGGTCTGCATTTTCTCTCTAATGATTCAGGAATAGAGCCTAAGTGTGTAGGAAGGTGTGTGTCACGTGTGTGTCTATCAAACATCTTCTGCCTCAACTCACATTAAAATCAGGTCTAGATACAGGTATATTGAGAGAGAGAGCTCTTTCTATGTGTATATCTATATCTAAACGTATTTTCTTTCTCTCTCTCTCTTTCTATATATCTATAGATAGATAGATAGATAGATAGATTTATGTCTATATACCTACATATCCATATGATGGGAGTAACAAAGGAAATGTGACAAAATGTTAACAATTGGAAAAGTAAGTAAAGGGTATACTGGAGCTTTTGGAACCATTTGCGAGAAATTTCTGTATGTGTTGGAATATTGTTCAGTCTTAAAAAGAAATGAAATTCGGACACACGCTGCAACATGGATTGACTTTGAGGGCATTGTGCTAAATGAAATAACTAGTCACAAGAAGACAAATTTTGCATGATTCCACTGACATGACATACCTAGAGTAGTCAAACTCACAGAGACAGAAGGTAGAATGGTGGTTGCCAAGAGCTTGGGAAAGGGGCAACGGGGAGAGTAGTTTAATGTGTACAGAGTTTCAGTTTTGCAAGACGAGAAGAGTTCTGCAGGTTGGCTGCACAACAATATGAAGGTACCTAACGCTACAGAATGGCACACTTAAAAATGCTGAAGATGATCTATTTTAGGTTACATGCATTTACCACAATTTAGAAATCTGCATAAGTTTCGAATTCTTACAATGGAAAAAGTGTTTCAAAAATAGCTCTCCTGGTGCTTGTTCTGGTGAAAATGAGATTGGGGAAAAAAGGAGATAGTACAAAAAAGCTGACGTTGCAAAACCAAAAATTTTCTGTCTCAACTCATCCTACTTTCAACCTATTCTCCCAAGGAAACTTGAAAGTGCATTTAGAACAATGCCCCTTATTGAGTCTATGTCTTGATTTGCTCTGTCAACCTCCTGACTAAAGACTCAAAGGGCTATCTTCACTGTGTCTCTCCAAACTCTGTCTGGAGTCGGCTCCCTGTTTTGTGGTCAGCTCTCACTCTTCTCAGCATTCACGTGGGAGAGGGAACATCGAGCTGCACAGACTCTCCAGCCCTTAAAAGCCCATATAGCGGCAGAGACAACATACCCTCTCCTCATCCCAGACATCACCCCTAAAGATGTCCACATACCTGGGAATGCACAGTCTAGGAGTGCATCTCTAGAAGAGCCTACCTCTCTAGAAAGCTACATTTGGTAGGTCTACGGTTCACGATTGGAGTTTGTATTGTTTGCAGAGCCTCAAGCATGACCCCTCATTGCCTTGCCAGTGCTACTAGGATTGAGCCAAAACCATTCAGCAGAGCCTACAATGCCCTTCAAAACCTGGCCCTGCCAGCCCTCATCCTTGTGGCGCACCTCTCTCCCCTCAATCCTGTTCTCCAGTCCTGACCTCCTTTTATTTCCTCCCAAGAGCCATATGCCTTCCAACACTGCTCAATGACGTCAGAAAAAGAAGTGAGAGGTATAAGGACTGGACAGGAAAAATGAAAATTATCGCTGTGTTCAGATGACATGACTAAGTACACGGAAAATTTTTGTTCCATCTAATAAGCACTTAAATGGTATTTATTACGTGCCAGACATCGTCCTAAGTGTTTAACACTTATTTGGTCCTCATAACAAATCATCACGGAGCCTGGAGAGTTGTTCTATGTTAACGTAAACACCAAGAAATGCAACAACCTGTCATTTGAGATTTCCTACATGGGACAGTGATGTGACCCACTTATTTGAACAAGGATTCTGTGAATCTAAGAATATGATAAACATGACTAACATCTAAGAATATGATAAACATGACTTAGCTCAGTGGATCCGAAATTTTAGAAAAGATCTTAGAATCATTGTCCAGAATACTCCGCATTCCCATGGATAATGCCGCGTCTGCATTTCACTCATTCTCTCTCTCTCTCTCTCTCTCTGAGTATATACGTCACCTTTTGTTGGTGGTTCCATCACAGACTACTTCTGTCAGTTCATCGGGGTCATTTCTAAAGAATTAAAAGCATATATGATCAGACTCCTAGTGACTTCATAGAGTTACACTCTTGTTTGCAATTAGTTACAAGTAGTCTTCAAGTGGTAAACTGGTTGAACCCTAAAAACTTATGTGGATGTTAGTTATTTGGAAACTAGTATTTTAATCTTCCCTAGAAATAGGGCTTTCTATAGTTGTAACGAAGATCTTCGGCCGGTCAAAAAGCCTAATGAATGAAGATATTGAAATACAATTCTTCACTACTGAACCTTACTCTCACGTGTAATTGCATCGAGGTTGAATTTAGCTCAAAATTCAACTCCAGGTTGTAGGTACACATTTCCCCAGCTCCTCCTAATTTCCTGATCCTCAACACCCTCCACCACATCCTGACCCTTCATGTATCATGTATGTCTTTTCTGTTCCTCATACAGGGTTCAGATGACTGCAGGTCTGAGGCACGGGCTCCCTCCAGTATGACGGTGGCTTGGCATTCGGGACACCAGCTTTAGATGGTGGCAGAGCTCTGGAGGCTGACGAAAGGAGCCGAGGTCTGTTTAGCTCCATTCTCTTCTGCTGAGAGCTCCACTGCTCCCTCTCCACTGCTACCGTCTCCTTGCTCCAAATAGGATTCTCTCCTCTCCTGGCCCACTCTAGCAGAGTCTTACACACAGGCATTCTGAGAGTTTCCTCAAAGCTTTGGCTACTACTTTCTAAGGCTCACAAACAAACCGTGAGTAAGAAGTCTCCCTCTTATGACTCCTCCTTCCTTTGGCCACCTAGGCCCAACAGGAAAGAAAGTTACCTACAGAAGCTTATAGTCTCTTATGGAAACCTGTTGTTGCCATCGATGCCCCCCATACCTTTCACCACTCAGATCACTCATGTCAACTCACCCCATCTTGTCACTGTTGCCAGACGACATTCGGGAAGAATCCATAACCCTGCCATAGAGTAAAAACCATGTACAAAAAATAGAGTCAGACATTTTGGAAGATAATCAGGTTCTTTTTCCCAACAGAATTGCAGCACACAAAAAGTAAAGTCACGAGGAAACACGACAGAAACAAAAGCATCCGTTTCAGGGTCCAGCACTGGAACCTCTGACACAGTTTCCGGGTTCTGTATGTGCGTGTGTGCGTGTCTGTGTGTCCCTGTGTGTATCCACTGGAAAGAGAATGAAGGGAACAAGGGAGACATAGCATTCATGATTACACCTCCTTCCTTCTTCACCATTTTGTTTCTCCTTCATGCACTCTGGAATCAATTTGGGAAACGTGAGAGGGATCTGAGTGTGTCGGGATGGGGAGGTGCATCCAAGTAAGAGCTAACACAGAGATATAGATAGAAAGAGAATACACAAGAACAATGAACACACAGTGTCAGGGCCTAGTCCCTGGTTGTTATCTGGTAGGAAAGAAACAAGTAGGAAGGTCAACGATGACCAAATGATGATTAAAAGATTTTCTGACCTGCGTGAAGACCATGCGTTTACAATGATTCTTTTTCTTTTTCTTTTTCTCTACAGTCCTCTCAGAAAACGTTATCTGGTTATATTATCCAAAATCAAGACTTGTCACCTCAAAACTGGCTTGGGTAATCTTTTCTCTATTTATCTTTTTCTTCATCTACAAAATAAGACACTTGCAAAATGCACTTTGAGTCTGTCACCTTCACAGTATCATGCTAATATTCAGCATTGCACAAATATTATTGATTTTTGGACAGCCTGCACTCTTCACCAAATTCTTTCAAATTTCATTAACTCTGTATCTGGCAACAATATACATTAGTACGTATATCTTAAAGTTCAAATACACTTAAAGGTTCTCATCAAAGTAACACACCCTGATAATTTCCAGAGAAATCATGGGTTCCTATCAAGACGCCAAATGGTACGGCATGTTGCATCCTCCTCCCAAAACTTCAGAAGTCTAAGGAACTATGCATTCCCAGAAATAACAAGAGTGACAACCCTGGGAAATGACAGAGGCCTGAAGGCTGTCTCTTAATTGGTGGGTAGCCTGGGGTTAGGGGCAGTGGGTGGCAGCCTTGAGGGGCTCAGTGTGAGGGAAAATTTTAAGGACCGTTCTTGCCTCTCCCCTGAGTTGCTTGGAAGCGATCACTTTCCTTTCTCAGCAGAAACAAGTAGCAACCACCCAGATGTAGCTAGGATAAAATTAGAGTAGCATTAGGTTAGCTGATGAAAGCAGGGAAGGGCTGAACAATCCTTGATCCTTCACTCCTCCACCTCCTCCGTCTCCCAAGCCCCAGGTGACAACCTCAAATGCCTCCTCAAATGCCGCTTTCCCCAAGAGCTCAAAGGTGACAGATCCTGACCACAGGAGTTGAGTGGTCACAGTGTTTCACGGTTTCTGAGACTGTCTGCGCCTGGGGCCATCACCTGCCCTCATATTAAACTTACTTAGAAAAACACACCTTAGGTCCTAGGTCTCAACAAAGGTGACTATATAATACAGCACCCAAGAGAGGACACTTCTGAGAGTGAAAAGGACACACTATTAATAATTATTCTGAGATAACAGCCACAGACTGAGATGGTCCCAAGCAAAACGTTAGCCCTTCTCTAATACAAGATGCCAGACAGAGTAGCCAACAGCCACAAGGAATGAAAGCTCACAAGTCAAAACAATTACATACCTGAGGAGTACAACGACTGAAAAAGAAATACAACAAAGTGAGCAACATAGACCATTTGAAGTAGAACTACTGGAACATACTGGAACATAAGCATGACAAATACACTTAAAGATACAAGGGAAGATGTTAGTAGCACGAAGTGACAATGAGAAAGCATAAGGAAAACCTCATGAGGAAATAGGTGTAAAAGGACGATTGTTAAAGACTTAAGTCATGGGATAAATAGCAGTGTGGATACATGAGAACAGCAAATTATTTAGACATGGAAAATGACATTGAGAAACTCTCCCAGGAAACAGAATAAAACAATAAAGTGAGAGAATATTTAAAAGAACAGCAGTGTGATATGGTGGGTAAAAAAAGACATCTAACATCTGAAATAAATGAAATCCAAGACAACTAAGATGAAAAAAAAAGAAAACAGAGAAGAGGTAATATTCAAAAACTAATGAAGATAAATTTCACAAAGTTAAAGAAGGAAGTAAAAAATTATCTGTAAAGGATCCATGGAAATGAAGAGAAAATTCTAAAAGCTTCCAAAAAGAGCAAAGAAAATAAGAACAGACTGACACGATCTCTCTCTAGAGCAAACAGAACACATCTTGTTTGAGAGCACACAAGTGACATTTATGAAAACAGACAACATATTTGGACATAAACAAAGCATTAAAAACGTGCACGGGAGCAATATCATATAGATTTTCTCTGACCGTATCGCAACTGCAACAGCTTTTTAAAAGTCAACATAATATCAAAGAAGAAAAAAGTTGAAGGACTGACATGAGCCAATGTCAAAATTCACTATAAAGCTACAGCAATCAAGACAGTGTGGTACTGGTGAAAGAACAGACAAATGGACCAAAGGAGCAGAACAGAGAGCCTAGAAATAGATGCCCGTTAACATACTCCACCGTTCTTTGACAAAGGAGCACAGACCATACAATGGAGCAAAGACAGTCTTATCAACGAATGGTGCTGGAAGAACTGGACATCCACGTGCGAGACAGTGAACGTGCACATGGCCCTTTACACCTTTACAAAACGGAAATCAAAATGCATTATAGACCCACATGTCAAAAGCAAAACTCTAGAATTCCTAGAAGACAGTAACACGGAAGAAAACCGAGATGACCTCTTTAGAAACATGACTTTCTAGATGTGACAGCAAAATCAAGATCATGAAAGGAATAACTGATAAGCTGGATTTCATTAACATTTTAAACTGCTGCTCCACAAGACACAATGTCAAGAGGATAAAATCACAAGCCACAGACTGGGAGAAAATATTTGCAAAAGGCACAGTTGATAAAGGAATAACAAATATACAAATACGCAAAGAAATCTTAAAACTAAACAACAAGAACACACACAACCAGATTAAAAAATGGGGCAAACAACTTAACAGACATCTGGCCAAAGAAGACATAAAAATGGCAACTAAGAGTATGAGACGATGCTCCACATCATATGGCTCCAGGGAAATGCAAATTGAACAACAATGAGATACCACTACACACCTGTTAGAATAGTCAAAATATGGAACACTAACAACAGCAATTGCTGACAAGCATGTGGAGCATTGGAGACACTCATTCAGTATGGGTGGCAAGGCAAAACGGAACAGCCACTCTGGAAGGCAGTTTAGGGGTTTCTTACAAAACCAAGCATAACCCTTAACGTACGATCCAGCTTAACATACGCTCCTTAGTATTTACCCAAAGGAGTTCAAAACTTACACGCAGATGAAAACCTGCACACAAATGTTGATAGCAGCTTTACTCGTAATCGCCAAAAAGCGGAAGCAACCAAGATGTCCTGCACCAGATGAACGGATAAACAAACCGTGGTACATCTAGTCAACGGCATATTATTCAGCGCTAAAAAGCATCGAGCTATCAAGCTGTGAAAAGAAACCTTACATGCATGTTACTTTGTGAAAGAAGCCAATCTGAAAAGGTTGCATACTGTATGAGGCCAACTATATGACATTCTGGACGTGGCAAAATTGGGGCGACAGGAAGAGATCGGTGGTTGCCAGGAGTTGGCGGGGAGAAGGATGAATAGGCGGAGCACAAAGGATTTTTAGGGCAGTGAAAATACTCCATCGTTATGAAACTCTAATGACAGATTCATGTCATTCTACTTTTATCCAAACCCATAGAATGTATGACACCAAGAGTGAGTCGCAATGTAAACCATAAATCAGATAATATTCTATTATGGCTTTCATTTTCCAATTCTGGTAATCGTATTATGGTTACGGAAGTGAAAATTTTCTGATTTTGATCACTGTGCTGTGGTTAGGTGTCCCTGAAGGTAGAAAAATAAAACTGAAATATTCAGGAGTAAAGGGTATGTGGTCTGCATTTTCTCTCTAATGATTCAGGAATAGAGCCTAAGTGTGTAGGAAGGTGTGTGTCACGTGTGTGTCTATCAAACATCTTCTGCCTCAACTCACATTAAAATCAGGTCTAGATACAGGTATATTGAGAGAGAGAGCTCTTTCTATGTGTATATCTATATCTAAACGTATTTTCTTTCTCTCTCTCTCTTTCTATATATCTATAGATAGATAGATAGATAGATAGATTTATGTCTATATACCTACATATCCATATGATGGGAGTAACAAAGGAAATGTGACAAAATGTTAACAATTGGAAAAGTAAGTAAAGGGTATACTGGAGCTTTTGGAACCATTTGCGAGAAATTTCTGTATGTGTTGGAATATTGTTCAGTCTTAAAAAGAAATGAAATTCGGACACACGCTGCAACATGGATTGACTTTGAGGGCATTGTGCTAAATGAAATAACTAGTCACAAGAAGACAAATTTTGCATGATTCCACTGACATGACATACCTAGAGTAGTCAAACTCACAGAGACAGAAGGTAGAATGGTGGTTGCCAAGAGCTTGGGAAAGGGGCAACGGGGAGAGTAGTTTAATGTGTACAGAGTTTCAGTTTTGCAAGACGAGAAGAGTTCTGCAGGTTGGCTGCACAACAATATGAAGGTACCTAACGCTACAGAATGGCACACTTAAAAATGCTGAAGATGATCTATTTTAGGTTACATGCATTTACCACAATTTAGAAATCTGCATAAGTTTCGAATTCTTACAATGGAAAAAGTGTTTCAAAAATAGCTCTCCTGGTGCTTGTTCTGGTGAAAATGAGATTGGGGAAAAAAGGAGATAGTACAAAAAAGCTGACGTTGCAAAACCAAAAATTTTCTGTCTCAACTCATCCTACTTTCAACCTATTCTCCCAAGGAAACTTGAAAGTGCATTTAGAACAATGCCCCTTATTGAGTCTATGTCTTGATTTGCTCTGTCAACCTCCTGACTAAAGACTCAAAGGGCTATCTTCACTGTGTCTCTCCAAACTCTGTCTGGAGTCGGCTCCCTGTTTTGTGGTCAGCTCTCACTCTTCTCAGCATTCACGTGGGAGAGGGAACATCGAGCTGCACAGACTCTCCAGCCCTTAAAAGCCCATATAGCGGCAGAGACAACATACCCTCTCCTCATCCCAGACATCACCCCTAAAGATGTCCACATACCTGGGAATGCACAGTCTAGGAGTGCATCTCTAGAAGAGCCTACCTCTCTAGAAAGCTACATTTGGTAGGTCTACGGTTCACGATTGGAGTTTGTATTGTTTGCAGAGCCTCAAGCATGACCCCTCATTGCCTTGCCAGTGCTACTAGGATTGAGCCAAAACCATTCAGCAGAGCCTACAATGCCCTTCAAAACCTGGCCCTGCCAGCCCTCATCCTTGTGGCGCACCTCTCTCCCCTCAATCCTGTTCTCCAGTCCTGACCTCCTTTTATTTCCTCCCAAGAGCCATATGCCTTCCAACACTGCTCAATGACGTCAAAAAAAGAAGTGAGAGGTATAAGGACTGGACAGGAAAAATGAAAATTATCGCTGTGTTCAGATGACATGACTAAGTACACGGAAAATTTTTGTTCCATCTAATAAGCACTTAAATGGTATTTATTACGTGCCAGACATCGTCCTAAGTGTTTAACACTTATTTGGTCCTCATAACAAATCATCACGGAGCCTGGAGAGTTGTTCTATGTTAACGTAAACACCAAGAAATGCAACAACCTGTCATTTGAGATTTCCTACATGGGACAGTGATGTGACCAACTTATTTGAAGAAGGATTCTGTGAATCTAAGAATATGATAAACATGACTTAGCTCAGTGGATCCGAAATTTTAGAAAAGATCTTAGAATCATTGTCCAGAATACTCCGCATTCCCATGGATAATGCCGCGTCTGCATTTCACTCAATCTCTCTCTCTCTCTCTCTCTCTCTGAGTATATATGTCACCTTTTGTTGGTGGTTTCATCACAGACTACTTCTGTCAGTTCATCGGGGTCATTTCTAAAGAATTAAAAGCATATATGATCAGACTCCTAGTGACTTCATAGAGTTACACTCTTGTTTGCAATTAGTTACAAGTAGTCTTCAAGTGGTAAACTGGTTGAACCCTAAAAAATTATGTGGATGTTAGTTATTTGGAAACTAGTATTTTAATCTTCCCTAGAAATAGGGCTTTCTATAGTTGTAACGAAGATCTTCGGCCGGTCAAAAAGCCTAATGAATGAAGATATTGAAATACAATTCTTCACTACTTAACCTTACCCTCACGTGTAATTGCATCGAGGTTGAATTTAGCTCAAAATTCAACTCCAGGTTGTAGGCACACATTTCCCCAGCTCCTCCTAATTTCCTGATCCTCAACACCCTCCACCACATCCTGACCCTTCATGTATCATGTATGTCTTTTCTGTTCCTCATACAGGGTTCAGATGACTGCAGCTCTGAGGCACGGGCTCCCTCCAATATGACGGTGGTTTGGCATTCGGGACACCAGCTTCAGATGGTGGCAGAGCTCTGGAGGCTGACGAAAGGAGCCGAGGTCTGTTTAGCTCCATTCTCTTCTGCTGAGAGCTCCACTGCTCCCTCTCCACTGCTACCGTCTCCTTGCTCCAAATAGGATTCTCTCCTCTCCTGGCCCACTCTAGCAGAGTCTTACACACAGGCATTCTGAGAGTTTCCTCAAAGCTTTGGCTACTACTTTCTAAGGCTCACAAACAAACCGTGAGTAAGAAGTCTCCCTCTTATGACTCCTCCTTCCTTTGGCCACCTAGGCCCAACAGGAAAGAAAGTTACCTACAGAAGCTTATAGTCTCTTATGGAAACCTGTTGTTGCCATCGATGCCCCCCATACCTTTCACCACTCAGATCACTCATGTCAACTCACCCCATCTTGTCACTGTTGCCAGACGACATTCGGGAAGAATCCATAACCCTGCCATAGAGTAAAAACCATGTACAAAAAATAGAGTCAGACATTTTGGAAGATAATCAGGTTCTTTTTCCCAACAGAATTGCAGCACACAAAAAGTAAAGTCACGAGGAAACACGACAGAAACAAAAGCATCCGTTTCAGGGTCCAGCACTGGAACCTCTGACACAGTTTCCGGGTTCTGTATGTGCGTGTGTGCGTGTCTGTGTGTCCCTGTGTGTATCCACTGGAAAGAGAATGAAGGGAACAAGGGAGACATAGCATTCATGATTACACCTCCTTCCTTCTTCACCATTTTGTTTCTCCTTCATGCACTCTGGAATCAATTTGGGAAACGTGAGAGGGATCTGAGTGTGTCGGGATGGGGAGGTGCATCCAAGTAAGAGCTAACACAGAGATATAGATAGAAAGAGAATACACAAGAACAATGAACACACAGTGTCAGGGCCTAGTCCCTGGTTGTTATCTGGTAGGAAAGAAACAAGTAGGAAGGTCAACGATGACCAAATGATGATTAAAAGATTTTCTGACCTGCGTGAAGACCATGCGTTTACAATGATTCTTTTTCTTTTTCTTTTTCTCTACAGTCCTTTCAGAAAACGTTATCTGGTTGTATTATCCAAAATCAAGACTTTTCACCTCAAAACTGGCTTGGGTAATCTTTTCTCTATTTATCTTTTTCTTCATCTACAAAATAAGACACTTGCAAAATGCACTTTGAGTCTGTCACCTTCACAGTATCATGCTAATATTCAGCATTGCACAAATATTATTGATTTTTGGACAGCCTGCACTCTTCACCAAATTCTTTCAAATTTCATTAATTCTGTATCTGGCAACAATATACATTAGTACGTATATCTTAAAGTTCAAATACACTTAAAGGTTCTCATCAAAGTAACACACCCTGATAATTTCCAGAGAAATCATGGGTTCCTATCAAGACGCCAAATGGTACGGCATGTTGCATCCTCCTCCCAAAACTTCAGAAGTCCTAAGGAACTATGCACCCCCAGAAATAACAAGAGTGACAACCCTGGGAAATGACAGAGGCCTGAAGGTTGTCTCTTAGTTGGTGGGTAGTCTGGGATTAGGGGCAGTGTGTGGCAGCCTTGAGAGGCTCAGTGTGAGGGAAAATTTTAAGGACCGTTCTTGCCTCTCCCCTGAGTTGCTTGGAAGCGATCACTTTCCTTTCTCAGCAGAAACAAGTAGCAACCACCCAGATGTAGCTAGGATAAAATTAGAGTAGCATTAGGTTACCTAATGAAAGCAGGGAAGGGCTGAACAATCCTTGATCCTTCACTCCTCCACCTCCTCCGTCTCCCAAGCCCCAGGTGACAACCTCAAATGCCTCCTCAAATGCTGCTTTCCTCAGGAGCTCAAAGGTGACATATCCTGACCACAGGAGTTGTGTGGACACAGTGTTTCACGGTTTCTGAGACTGTCTGCGCCTGGGGCCATCACCTCCCCTCATATTAAATTTACTGAGAAAATCAGACCTTAGAGCTAGCCTTGATGGCCTAGTGGTTAAAGTTCAGCACTCACCGCTTCGGCAGTGTGGGTTCACTGTCCAGTCTCAGAACCACACCACTCGTCTGTCAATCAGACATCATTTAAACTGTCATCATCTCAAAGAGATCTTTCCTGACCCTCAACCAGAAGTAGGCTTACACTCACTCCTTATCACTTGTTTAATTTTCAACAGGACTTCTCATTACTGCTTGGTTTTCATTTACTAATTTGTTTTCTGTCTTTTACACCTCCTCTGCCCAAATGTAGACTTCAAGAGAACAAAGACCTTGTCTCTGCTTCTTAATCTATATCATTAGCACATATATTGATGCCAGGTGCATAGTAGGTGCTCACTATATTCTTCTTAAGTGAATTATTAATAAAGTACTAATAAAATAATTAATTTTCTGATACATTCACTGCAGATTTCCCTTTAAAATGTGTTGCCCAAGTTATACTTAAAATATTAATTTATTCAGAACTTTGATTACTCACATATAGGAATGTTTAAACAGAGGAAACTGTATCTGTAGGATTCTCAGATTGGAAATAAGACTAAAAAATTGACCCAGAAATGAGTTCAATTAAGAAAAACCTATTATTCTACAGAAAATCCTAAGTCAGAAAACCATCTGGCACTGTACAATTTTGTCCTCAGATTTGTTTCTTTTTTTAATTTTTTATTAAGATTTTGATAGTTTACAACCTTGGGAAATTTCAGTTGTACATTATTGTCAGTCATGTTGTAGGTGCACCACTTCACCCTTTGTGCCCTCCCCCCACCCCCCCATTTCCCCTGGTAACCACCGATCAGTTCTCTTTGTCTCTATGTTTAACTTCCACCTATGAGTGGAGTCATACAGAGTTCGTCTTTCTCTATCTGGCTTATTTCACTTAACGTAATACCAAGTTCCATCTATGTTGTTGTGAATGGGACAATTTTATCTTTTTTTCTGGCTGAGTAGTATTCCATTGTATATATATATACCATATCTTCTTTATCCAATCATCAGTTGATGGGCATTTAGGTTGCTTCCACATCTTGGCTATTGTAAATAATGCTGCGATGAACATTGGGGTGCATGGGACTTTTGGAATTGCTGATTTCAAGTTCTTTGGATAGATACACAGTAGTGATATGGCTGGGTCATAAGGTATTTCTATTTTTAATTTTTTGAGAAATCTCCATACTGTTTTCCATAGTGGCTGCACTAGTTTGCATTCCCACCAACAGTGTATGAGGGTTCCTTTTTCTCTACAACCTCTCCAACATTTGTCACTTTTTGTTTTGGTTATTTTTACCATTCTAACAGGTATAAGGTGATATCTTATTGTAGTTTTGATTTGCATTTCCCTGATGATCAGCGATCATGACCATCGTTTCATGTGTCTACTGGCCATCCGTATATCTTCTTTGGAGAAATGTCTGTTCATGACCCCTGCCCATTTTTGATCGGGTTGTTTGATTTTTCGTTGTTGAGCTGTGTGAGTTCTCTATATATTATGGAGATTAACCCTTTGTCGGGTAAGTAACTTGTAAATATTTTTTCCCAACTAGTGGGCTGTTTTTTTGTTTCAATCCTGTTTTCCCCTGCCTTGAAGAAGCTCTTTAGTCTGATGAAGTCCCATTTGTTTATTCTTTCTATTGTTTCCCTCGTCTGAGGAGTTATGGTGTGTGAAAAGATCCTTTTGATACTGATGTCAAAGAATGTACTGCCTATATTCTCTTCTAGAAGACATTGTTTCAGGTGTAATCTTTAGGTCTTTGATCAATTTGGAGTTTATTTTTGTGAACGGTGAAAAAGAATGGTCAATTTTCATTCTTTTACATGTGGATTTCCAGTTTTCCCAGCACCATTTGTTAAAGAGACTTTCTTTTCTCCATTGTAGGCCCTCAGCTCCCTTGTCAAAGATTAGCTGTCCCCTCAGATTTGTTTTAATGTCTTCTGTTGACACTGTGGGATTCAAAGCCTCCAGCTAAGCATAATGAAACCTAGCAGAAGTATAGAACTTTGTCTTCTTGCTGTAACATACAATTTCTAAATAGTTATCTGAGAATCTAGTCATAAAAGATTGTCTAACGCTCTGCTTGAAAATCTCTTGCTTAGTAAGCAACATAAAAATGTGCTAATCCTTCACAGAAAAACATGATGACCATCAAAAGAAAATCTCTTACTGTGCCGTCACCCTCAGTCTGCATGTCAGATGTCACACTCTGAACCAAGAATCCACGAAAACTGAATGGGAATAGTCAGCTGCATGCGTAACTGACTACAGATGATGTGTAAATGCATGATGGATGGAACCGAAGTACCATTCAAATCTTCCAAAGTAACTAGGGGGTCTTCTGGTCTCAGCAAGGAAACTAAAAATAATGCCAAATCATCTGTGATCTAACTAATGGTAACATGCAGGTTCTAATGTCATGTAAGGAAGCAGAGCCAATATGCAGTCAGGGGAAGAACTCCCAAAGATTTCATGTTGGTCAGTATACCAAGAGCTCCAACCAGGCTGACAGACATTTCCTGGACCACTTGCAAGGTGAGGCCCAACAGGAAGAAAGGGCACAGAACGTCCTTGAGATCACTCAACTGCGTTTATCCTGACTATCCTCATCAACAAAACTTGACTGGGTTTTCTAAGGAGAAATTTATTCTGGGAAGAGAATGTGCCAACCAACTGTAATGAGCATTCTATCCCCTTCCAACTACACATCAGACTGAAATTAATAAACTGGGATTCTAACATTTCGGTTAATATCAGTTAGTGTGCCTGGAAAATGTGAACATGTAAAGCGGAGTAGCAGATGCTCAGCATGTAGTGTCTATCAAATGTAACTGGCAAGCCAATTTGTTTCATCAAGCAACCAACCTGTGTTTAATCCTCTCTACCATTACTCAACACAATAGAGATAGGACTCATGCAACAGCTGTGTGACATTTAAAAGAGGAGGCACTTGATCCGAAAGTGGTATTCAAACTTTCATCTTTCCTTTAAAAAGGCACAAAATTATTTGCTATCATCTCACATGAAAGATTTTTACAGTATTTTAAGAGTTTGCATTCAAATGTCTTTAGAAAGAGTCGTAAGAATAGTCATACACTAAGAAAATGAACTCTGAAATTTTAGAACAACTAGATATTTTAACCTCATAACTTAGTTTTTATTAACTGAATCATCTCTCTCTCATTTCAAAAGTATCTAAAAGTAGGTTTTAGACATTGTATTAGGTCTTCCTGGTGACAACTGAAATGTTTGGAGATTCCATTTTTCCATCATTTCAATATGTCTGTCTTTTAAACATTTTTTTGCATTGGAAAGTTTTCTTCAGTGGGCTTTTGGACATCACACATGCTTAGTAAGCATCAAGTCTGCAAATGATCTTAAGACAAATGTCACAGGAAATGCCTTCTACAAGACATGTTTCAATGACCACACCAGCATTTGCTCTTATGGCATCCTTGGGTCACATACAATATATTAATAAGTGCATTTCCCAATGTGTATGTAATGGAAGAGTAGTTTGAGGAGATATTAATAGGATTTAATAATAATAATAATAGCACTTATGTGCTAGGTACTATTATAAATACTTTACATAAAATAATTCATTTAATTTTCACAATAATCCCATGGAGGTATATAGTATTATCATCCCCATTTTATAGATGAGAGAAATGGGCTACAGAGATAGTGAGTAACTTGCCCATCATCACCAGCCTGAAATGGTAGAGCTGAGATCTGAATCCATCTGTTAATGAATCCATGCTCTTAGCCACAACACTTTCCTAACTCTCCAAATGTTCAATAAAATTAAGAAATTATTGATTGCACACATTTTTTTGTGTGTAGGACTTGTATACTAATAAGCATTGTGATTATCTGAGAGAGACCAGAGTATGCAAAGATTCCTGAACTTATTTGACCACAAAAACCTCTTTCTCACAGTGGAAATACGTGAGGAACACATTTTAGAAACACTGTATCAAATGGTTTTTCTTTATTCCACCCTACAAACCAATTTTGGACTCTAATCAATAGCTTAGAACTCTAAGCACAGATAGATTATGTTATTCTTGCAAACTGTCTGGAAAGAAGAGCTAGACTATGGGTCATCAAACCCCTTGGCCTGGGCTGATGGTCCATGAAAGGAGCAGTCCCAGTTTTAGATGGGTGTACTGATGCCCATGAAGCATGGCTCATAGAAGTCCCTTCAGGCCTTAAGAGAAAAGATTACCTCAAAAAGAAAGACCTCTACATGTATCAGTTGCTTTTCAACAGGAAGACTACCAGGATTGACTGTGCAGAATACACTAATAAATTACATCAGGGAAAAATATTTGGGTAACCAAAAAGGTAAGAATTTGAGTTTCTGACATAGGTAGCCTATTGAATGATTACTGGATTTTCCAGACGGCTTCTGAGAAAGAGAACTGGCAGATACACAAATTACCCCTGAGATCCAGATGACAGGCCAGGACTGCTAAGAATGTTGCTTGGGGCACCAATCTACCCACAGGGCATGAGCTGTCCCTAGATATTACCTGAACTCCTTTCAAGGAGAGTAGTATATGAAACCTGAAAGACTAGCTTGATAAACTGCTTGGGGACATAGATGTGACTCCTTCATGGGACATGAGTAAGCAGGTAGCTAAACTGCCTTCTAAGGAAAGTAGGTTTTGCAAACTGACCTAAACTAACTTGGGCATGCACAATTCTTAGGTGCTTTTTGGTAGGAGGAGCCACAGTAGAAATCTAGGGTAGTTGAAGAGTAGCTACACCTTTAAGTCATGCTACCAGGTTACAACAAAAGCAGGTCTTAGACAAAATATGCCATACATACAGACATTCATTTAATGAAACATTCAGTAGTAAGCAGGCACAACCATTTGTAAGCTGTCTGTCCTTTTAGGTCCTCCAAACATCACCTTATACGCAAGGCTCATTTCCAATAGATTCCCCATATTCTAGAGGCTGAAATCTTCCTCAACCAATGGCTTGAGACACTATAAGGATAAAGCCTCTGGTGTCATCCCTAAGGGTATATATACTACAAGCCTCACTCATTTGATTCTGATAACCTGTTGATGCAAGAGTGGGCTGTCCCTAAAATATTTCAGCCAATTCCACAGATCTTGAATATTCCTACAATTCCAACATCCATCATGCTGCTTTGCATGCCACTAACGTCACTAAGAAAAATTCATTTGTGACCTTCACTGTGGGAATTAACAGTGTTTCAGGTGTTGATCAAGATGGGACAACGGAAGCCGTTGCAGTGGCCTTCTCTGGAAAATGGCTTCCTGAGTTGAACACTAGCTCACCATCCATGGACAGAGCAACCAGTCACCCCTGGAGGAGCTTAAAGGGACCATGACTGGCACATGCATTTTATTACTGGCACACTGCCTAAGCTGTGCTATTTTTAAGGAAATTACAGGCATAAAACAAGGTCTTTAAATTCTGAGTTTGACAAATTTCATTTGCATACAGTCTACATCTATTATGAAAGAAGGGACGCATGTATTCCCTATTCGATTAACCAAGGCTGAGAATTATGTTTAAAATTCAGTGAATTTGAATCTTATCACTTACGTATTACTTCTGCAACAGCTGAACCAGAGATCTAAACTATTCCTCTTCATAGTATTGTTGCAGTCATGTGGTTGAATTTACTCTAAATCAATCTAAGAAAAGGAAAAGCATGTATTTTTATATTCAATGAGTTTAAAACACAAATGATATTCCCAACTTAGAAAGAAAGTCACACATAGAACTTACTAGGTATGGATCAGCATTTCTAAAGTTTTGAATCCACAAACATGAAATCTACAATACTGTGCAATTTTATCAATCCTGTGAAATAGGCATTGTGTACTTGCCCTCAGTATTTTATTTTAGTTCAAGAAATAGAGGAAAACATTTTTGAATGTTCAATAAAATTCAAGTTTGGCTCAAGTATAGGGCGCTTTAAAGATTGTTCACTTGCTACACAGGACCCAGAAAGTGAAACAAAACCCGTTTCAAACCAATTTTACATCATCATAGTGATTCACGATATTTTAACCCTGAAATAGTCTGTAGAATAAATCAAAGGACTAGGAAAGCAAAGAGATGTGCCTCTCAACATTTCACAGAGCAGATTTATGTCATGTAAGAAAACTGGAAGTCACTAGAGAGTAAAAAGACACTACCAAGTACACTGTCAAGTTAATCAGTAGCAACATTATATCTACACTGAAAAACGTGTCACAAGCACCTAAACTCTGGGCAAGGAGAGAAAAGTGAAAACAAATAGAAAAATACTTTTAAAAGAGATTAATTTGGGCATAAATGTTGATTTTGAGTATTGGGCTTGGGGCCCAAAAGAACACCAGTAAATGCCATACTTTCAAGGGATACCAGCTCATGCGCAATGGAAACAGTAATCTCAAAGCTCCAAGGCCACTGCCATCTGTTCCAGAGAGGCGGCCCAGAGAACCAGGAAGGGCCAACGGAGAGCTGGATTTCTTGGGGGTAACCCTCCCCTACAAACCCAAGATTCGCTTACCTGTCGATAAGCTGCTTTCGATGAGGCGCTGCAGCTCACAAGGGGCTGGGGCAGAAGGGTAGAGGGGCCGAGGGGCAGAGGGGCGGTGGGACGGTGGGGCCGTAGGGTGCAGGACTCAGATATTTGACTTGGGTACAACTTTTCCTAAATGGGAGAGAACTTAACTTGAAATCCTAGTAGTAGTTTTCTCTCCTGTTGTCTTTCGGGATAATGCCTTTTCTTCTTTTTCATTCTTTTTAACTTTTAATTTCCCAAAACCAAGCCCGTTAAGTCATCTTGGCCCAATTCCCGGCCTGCAACAAGGTTACTGCTACTTGGTCCTACATCCACCTAGTTGTCCCCAGTCCCCCAAGGGTGAGGGGGCTCGGGGAGGTCTCTGCGTGGGAGAGAAATGTTAATTAATGCTCCCCATAGATGAGCGCAAGGCAAACCTTCCTGTCTTTGGGCCCCAGAGCCCCCCATCCTGCCCCTTCTCTCCACCCTTCTACTTCCCCTCCGTAACCCAGCCACCTCTAAAATGTTATACTCTAACTCTCTGAGGATGAGAGGGCAATATAGTGGGCAGAGGATGGGATGGGATGTCCTTGTCCAGAGACCCCCATCCTTAGGTCTTTACCTGTGCTGGGTACAAGCCAGTACTGAAACAAGAACTCCATCTCCATGGCAGTCCCAAAGAAGAGATTCCTGACATTCCTGAGATCATAATAGAGTGAGGAATAGAATGAACTGGGTTCTAGACTGCAGGGACTTAAAGACAGACGCACACACCATATAATTTCACTCATATGTGGAAGATAAACAAACACACGGATAAGGAGAACAGATTAGTTGTCACCAGAGGGGACGAGCATGGGGGGAGGATGAAAGGGGTAAAGGGGCACATATGTATGGTAATGGATAAAAACTAGACTATTGGTGGTGAACACCTGCAGTCTATACAGAAACTGATATATAATAATGTACAACTGAAATTTACACAATGTTATAGGCCAATATAACTTCAATAAAATAAGCTTTTTTAAAAAACAAATCACAGACACACAGACGCTGTTCTTCTTAAAGAAATGTTGGGTGGGAGGGGTACCAAGATCAAAGATCCCAGGATAATAATCTCAGAGTAGACTGTCTCACCTGTTACTTTTTTTTTTTTTTTTTTTGCATCTGATGGAGGGGATGCATCTTATATATTTTGAGTCTGAAGAAGGTTACCATAAGCTTTTGGCTTTCCCTGTGGATTGAAGAGAATGACCAGAGGGCTCAATGTTTTCCAGCTAATATTAAATTTGACTAAAATAGGCAAGGTTAATACAAGACTCAGGAAAAAAACATTTCATTTACTCAGGCTATGATTTCACAGGATTGAAAGAAAGCAATCAAATAATACATGTAAATCAAAAATACACCCATATTCCTAGTACAGTAAATCTGAAAGGCAGAAGCACATGCTAAACAAATGAAAACAAATATGGAAATAAAGATTTAAAAATATAGATAAAGCATTAGAAATTTCTGTTTGGAAATTACGATATAAAAATTACCACAAAAAGAGGAATAAATAAAGACAGTTAAGTTTGACAGTCTGTATTGGTACATGTTCTGGTATTGAGTAAATGGCCACAGTTGAAGACATGGGAAAAAAAAGATTAAAGTCATATTTATTTAGTATTTCTCTAAAGCACTTTGCAAGATACAAAAATGAATAAAACGGTCACTGACTTAAGTGTCAGGTTGATGACTTAAAGGCCAGATCATTTTGAAATATGCTCAGAGCATTCTATTCTCTGTGAGAAAGACCTGCCCTAAAGAGAAACTACTCTATCAGAGCCTCATCTGGCCTAGGGGGAGGGTAATAAGAGAACCCAATCCCCCTCTAGCCTTCCTGTCTCATATAAGAGGATGAAAAAAAGGCCAAGAAACTCTTCTGAAGGTCACAGCCCTTGCTTCTTTCTATGTCTCTAAATTTTTTGTTGAAAACTGGACTTTTTGAAGACTAGAAGAGGGGCTGGCCTGGTGATACAGTGGTTAAGTTTGCACGATCTGCTTCAGAAGCCTGGGGTTTTGGGTTCCTAGGTGTGGACCTACACACCATTCATCAAGCCATGCTGAGGTGGCATCCCACATACAAAATAGAGGAAGACTGGCACAGATGTTAGCTCAGGGCCAATCTTCCTCACTGAAAAATAAAAAAGAATACTAACAACTGGAAATCAGACTTTTCCCTTTCCTCAGGGTTTATTGATGCTGTTTTTTTGTGTGTTTGTTTAATGACTTTCCTGAACTACTTCTGTAAACTCTCTATTCTCTGTGCAGTGTGACCACTAAAGTCAGTTTGATTTGCATAATGGTCAGCTAATAATTGCACAGAGATTCCCTCAGATGTCTGGAACCACTAAGTCTCTCAGTTGTTAAGAAGGAGCTTTGTGTGCACGTTAGAGTATGCCTTCAACATTTCGCCAAAAAGTTTACAATTCCACCATAACCTTCATTTTCTTCTTGAGCATAGCCTCAAGGTTAGCTAGAGGTGAGAGCTTTGGGCCTTTTCACATCTTTCCTAAGTATGCAAAGTCCTGGACATGTGCACATCCCAAGATGTACAGGTGTCCTTCTAGATTCCTGGGAATGTGTTCCAGTTTTTCAAAGCTCCCTATGGACATCTCATTCCACAGCTTTTTCTTTTAAGCATTTTGGTTAGCCTATTGTTTGCCCCAACTGCTATTTACACCTCAGGAAGCTATGACATTTGACAATTGCCTCTGATTGATTGTTTTCAACAAATGTCCTCAGGGAGGAGGCTGGAGGAGCTACAAGTCAGGTCAAAGGCAGTCTTTTGAGTGGGGTTTTCCAGGGACCCACTAGATGGGTCAAATAATGACAGTTCTCTGGGAATGGGGCTTTGAATGAGTCCAATCCCCTTTTATTCCCTCCAATGGCATCCAAGAGACTGGTTTTTACCATGACTGCAGGATGTTGGTTTTCAAGGCTACTATGGAGCTGGGGAGGGTGTGATAGGAATAGGGCAAGTTAGAACATCACAGAGCCCCCTGGTCCCACCAAAATTCAGCCTATGTTCTTAAATAAATGCTCCCCAAATGGCTGCAAGCCTTTGGTTAATTTCCAGAGTTTTGAAAAAGTTGATTCTCACCATTTTCCCCAAGTGTTCTTGTTGCTTTTATAAAGGGAAGAATATCTGGAGGTCTCTACTTTGCCATTTTCACTGACATTACTTTCAAACATACTTTTAAATGCTAAACTCACAAGAAAGTAAGAGAAGTACTAAATGTTCACATACGCACGCGTGCACACACACACACATACACTCTTACACTCTAGAGCTGAAACTAAAGTGGTAAGCCAACACGGAAACCAGGGATGCCCTGGAAGTGTGTCAAAACCAAAAACGTAGAGCTTTGTTAGTTAACATGTGGCTGCCTAAAGTGGTAGATAGGAGGTGGGGCAAACAATAGGTAATGTTACACGCTTTTAAGTAATACGGGCCCTCATATTGGTTCCCCTGCATTAAACCCAGCATATACAGGGTTAAAACCAGAAAGCACTCATCCCCTTTCCCTGCTTCTTTAGTTACACTCATATGTAAATATCTGTTTCTTTAACCTTTGACTCCCTAAGCTTTACAACCAAATATAAGTTACAAATTGTTAAAGCCCAGGTGGCCTCACACTGGACTCACACTAAAGTTTTGGCTAATCATGGGTCCTTGAAGTTTATTACAGGAAAATTGATGTCCAGAGAATATCAAGAAACTGAAGCTTCCCAGGCCCCAACTCCTTGGCTTCCTGGCACCAGAATCCACCATCTACCACGGAGGGAGACAACCAAGGTTAGCCACCTGCAGATTCCCTTATCTCACCATTCACCTCTCTGCAAGCAGCCTCATGAGGCCAAACACAGGCTGGTGGGAAAGCGCTAATCAGCAAGGTCACAGGCTCTCCTTCCCTACAAGCAGCAAACCTTTAAAACCCTTTACCCACTTCTTAACAGGGAGCCAGTAGCTCCTAAGGCATTAGCTAACTGGTACCCCCTTTGCCTGGGAAAGAAAATAATAAAACTGTTTTTTTCCTTATTACCCAAAACTCTGTTCTCATTATTTGGATTGGCACCAAGTTCAGAAACTTTCAGTAACAGTAACATTTAAAAAAAAAAAAAAACTGTGGAACAGATGTCAAGAGAGGGCTTTGAAAAGCTCTGACATATCCCTGGGAATCTAGAGTTTTGCTGGTTAACCAAGTAATAGGATTTGAACCTAAAGAAGTGTGCAGTTGACTCTGAGACCTCCACAGATATCCAGGCACCCAAACTGGATATATATTTAGTTGAAAAGATAAACTTGGAAAAATCTATATGCTGGCAAATTGAACCTACAAGCAAGTCAGTATATCTGCTGGCACTGGATTTTAAAACATTAATAATTTCAATAGTCTTCCCTAATGTTTTGTAACCAGCCTTATTCTCATGCTGGGATTTGAATTTATGCTACAATCACAGTTCAAGAAACCTCAATCCAATAAATTAAATTGAAAGAGTTCCTGATTGGTAGTGACCCCTAGCACCCAGGAGAAACCAAGGCAAATCATCTCAGTTCGGGTCCCTCAGGATTCTCACAGTTAAAGTTCAGACAAATACAAGCTCTTGATAAAATCTAGCAAACATATGAGGAATCAAACCACCATGAGCAGGAGGCAACAACAATTATAAACAGAAGAAAAAGGAATGAACGGAATGACTATAGATATTGAAATTATAAGAAACTTTATTCTCAGGAGGTAGGTTTAAAAGGATGTTGAAGTGCAAAGATAGAGACCAACACTATGTGGAGCAGAAAGAAGGGTCATTGGCCCACTCTGGAACTTCAAGGTAGATTTTCTGAAGGAGATGATGCCTGAGCTTGGGCTTGAAGGACAGTAAGTAATTAGGCAGGAGAAAAAAAGTGGTGAAGAAATTCAAGACAGAAAAAACATAATAAACAAACACATGGAAGCACTGAACAGCATGGGGACTTCAGGGGAAAATGTAGACATTTATCTATTATTCTAGTAACAAATATAGAGCAGAGAGTACCAAAATCTACAAAAATAGAGAGCCCTTTACACCATATTAAGAAATATAGACTTTATTTACTAGGCAATAGAGGATCGCTGAAGGATTTTAAGTAGGGGTGTTTCATGATGATTTTGTGGTGGGCAGGTTGTCTAGAGCTAGAGAGGGGAAAGAATTTAAGAGGGACAGCGCTGAGGGATTAGAAATCAAGTAGGAGGCTACTGCACAGCTTAGGTGAGACATGTTGAGAGCCTGAAAACCAGTGTAGCAGGGAAAACTGGGAGAAGGCACAGACTTTAGAAAAAGCAGACAAAATCAGCAAAACTTGTGACTGACTAGTTATTGTGAAGGATGAAGGGGAAAAATGGCTCCTGTCTTTCTTCCTTGGATGACTGGGTGCTAATTATTGGTGCTGGAAATAAAAAGGAAGACGAGGTTGGTGATAGAGGAAGATAATGGGTTAAGTTTTGAAGATCTTTGGTCTGGGGTACTTGTGGGAAACCGAGGTTAGGAAGCAATTGAATTTATGAGTCTGCAGCTCAGAGAAGAAGTTAGCACTGATAACTAATGACTTGAGTGGATAACTCAGTAGAAAGAAAAGAGCAGCAGCCCATGGGTAGAACCTTGGGTTTTCCTGAAATTCAGGAAAATATTGATGCTTTTTGGAACAAGATCAATTTTAAGTAAAAACAATTATGTGGAAAAACCTAAGTCTTATAACATCAAAATATTGAAAACTACCTAAACGTCAAAGAAAAATAGAACGGTTAAGTTAATATGGTATATCCACCTCGGAGAATATCATAGTTATTTTAAATAATGTGTAGGAAGAGTTTACATAAACACAACATGTTTATGATTGAATGTCAAAAGTTTTTTTACTTTTATTTTTAAAACCATGTATTATATAAACCATGTCTGGAAAGAAATATATACATATATTAAAAGTAATTTTTTCAAATTATTCAAAATTGTTTCTATAACATTTTTATAATGAGGAAACAACTGTTAAAAACGCATTTCCCTACAATGAGATAGCACTTCACACACAGTAGGATGGTGATAATCAAAAAGACAGATAATAACAAGCATTGACAAATACAGGAGAAACTGGGATCCTCACATATTGCTAGTGGAGATGTAAAATGGTACAGTCACTTTGGAAAACAGTTTGGTAGTTCCTCAAAAGGTTAAACACAGAGTTACTATATGACCCAGTAATTCCCTGGTATATACCCAAGAGAAATGAAAGCATACATCCACATGAAGACTTTTCACACAAATGTTCACAACAACATCATCCATAATTGCCAAAAAGCAGAAATAACCCAAATGTTGATAAATGGATGAAAGGTTATTTAAAATATGGGATAGTCATAATATTATTTAGCAATAAAGGAAATGAAGTGTGTCACTTAACGACCAGGATATGTTCTGAGAAATGCATCATTAGGTGATTCCGTCATTGTGCGAACATCATACAGTGTACTTACGTAAACCTAGATGGTACAGCCTACGACATACCTAGGCTATATGATACTAACCTTATGGGACCACCTTTGTATATATCATCCATCTTTGATCAAAATGTCATCATGCTGAGCAAGACTGTACTGACGTGCTACAAGTCAGATGAACCTTGAAAACATCATGCTAAGGGAAAGAAACCATGCATAAAAGATCACAAATTGTGTTATTCCACTCATATGAAATGTCCAGAATAAGCATATCTATAGAGGCAGAACATACACTAGTGGTTGCCTACACAAGGAGTAGCCAACCCTAGTGGTCCAGTGGTTAGGGTTCAGAACTAGGGTTCCTAGTTCTTAGGAAACCACACCACCCATCTCTTGGTTGTCATACTGTAGTGGCTGCATGTTGCTGTGACACTGAAAGCAATGCCACCGGTATTTCACACATCAGCAGGGTCACCCATGGTGGACAGGTTTCAGCAGAGCTTCCAGACTAAGACAGACTAAGAAGGAGGACCTGGCCACCCGCTTCCAAAAATACTGACCATGAAAACCCTGATAGAGTGCTGGAAGCTGAGAGGATGGCGCAAAAGGACCAGGCAGGGTTCCACTCTGCTGTCCATGGGGTCACTCGGAGTCACCATGGCACTAACAACAAAACAAAGACCCGGGATGGAGGGTGGAGGGTAGGGAAGAGAATTAGGGAAAACTAGAAATAAGTTGGGGCTTCTTTTTGGGGTAATGAAAAAGTCCTAAAATTAGATAGTGATGATGGCTGCGCAACTCTGGGAACATACTAAAAATCCATTGAACTGTAGGCTTGAAAGGGGTGAACTGTGTAGGAATTCTCTCTCAGAAAAGCTTTTTGAAAAACCCTCATTTCCCTCCCCCTCGGGGGGAACAAACACGGCTACAGATCCTATGGAACACCAGGCCTGAGGAGCGCAGGATGCATTAGATGCGGAATGGAAGCAGCGGTCTCGGACGCTCCGCCGGGTACACAGCCTGCCGTCGGGTTCCACCTGCGGGAGGCGGCCTGAGGCCTCAGGACGAAGTGTCCTGGTGTCTGGGGCACGTGGCCTTGTCCCCGCCTTTCCCGCCGCCTCCCGCGCACCTTTCCAGTGGGCCTCGCTGCTGGCACCACCGAGCTTCATGGAAGATCAGCTCTTCTGGAAGCAGGTCCCAAGGGACCGTGAGCACCCTCCACATCCCGGATCCGGGCCCCCCAAAGACAGCGCAGGATGCTTACCCCAGTCTCGGGCGGAGCGGCAGAGGCCGACGGCCTGAGGTCTCGCCCGCAGTCTTTCTGACCAGGCCTAACGCCTCTCAGCGAGGGGCAGGGGCGGGCGATGGCTGTGGGCTGGTCCCCAAGGCCACGTGGCAGCTGCAGCAGGGCCACACGCCAAGTCCTCAATTCTGGTCCCGTCTGCAGCGCCTTTCTTGTTCGCTCTCCGTCTCACCACAGCTCTATCGGACAGGTCTGAACAGATTCCCATGAAAAGTGGAATCTGGGCCTCGGGTCCCGCCGCCCGCCGAAGCCCTGACTCCTCATGGCGGGTCAATAAACAGCAGTCCTCCTGACTACCTCATGTCAGGATGTTCGTGGACTCTCAGCACAGAGGGCTCGACACCTCGGAGGCCCAGCCGTGAGCAGCCTCGGAGCACCGGAGCACCGTCTGAGGCCAGGAAGTGCAAGGGCCCTGGAGGGCTCCGGAGCCTCCCTGCCGTTCTGACAGGGATGTCGGAAAAGCCCCTCGGGCTGGGCAGGCTGAAAAGACGCTTGGACATCCGGAAAGGCTGGCGACCCTGATCTGGAAGATTATGTGCCCAACTCTTGTCTCCGGGAAGCCAGAGAGGGGAATCTGGGTTTCCTGAGGTGAAGTTCGTTGAACCGCCACGAGGGCGCCAGAGAAGGGCGTCCAGCTGGCCCCGCCCCCGGCGCTGGCCCCGCCCCCGGCGCTGGCCCCGCCCCCGGCGCTGGCCCCGCCCCCGGCGCTGGCCCCGCCCCCGGCGCTGGCCCCGCCCCCGGCGCTGGCGCGCGCCGCCCTCAGGGGACGCTGGCCGGGGCCTCCTCCTGGAGATCCAGCCTGTGGTTCGTTCACTATTCCCAATGTTATTGAGTAGCCACTACACATTGAGCTCCAGATGCTGGGGACAGGGCAGTGTGTGGGATAGACAGTGTTCCTGTCTTCAGGCAAGAGAGACAGCCAAGCCAAAAGTTACAATACAGTGTGGAAACTGTTGGGATGGAGAAAGGAAGAGACAAGGAAAGTCTGGTGCAGATACTGCTTTCAGAAGAAAACAAAGGAAAGAAGTGGTGGGATATAAGTCTCTTTGGAGGTTTGTTGATGTCAAGTTCCCATTTGATGGGTTCCGGTTCCTCTTTGTAGGGGCTCCAGCCCATCAAGCCGGGGGAACAAAAGTTTGAGGAAAGTGGAGAATATGTGAAATAGTCTTGAATAGGATGGAAGAGAGGATTGACTAAGAAGGTCATGATGTAAACTCTACAAGGCAGGAAGCTTCTTGTGTTGGGGTTCACAAGGGTTAAGTACAGTACTTAGCACATGGAAGGTGCTTCATAGGAATGGAATGAATGAAGTAGTGAATGAATAAAGGATTTTCACTTGGTGTTGGAGCAGATCACTAGTTGCGACCATGAGTTCATAGTAGCACCAATATCCTCATGTGTGTGATTTTATCAAATAAGGCTGAATCACTTACTAGAGGGCAGACCTGGAAGAGGCAGAGTTGGGATTCTGCCAGGCAGGCATGATGAAAAGGAAATAAGGTGGAGGTGTTTGGGATGTCGTTTAAGTGATAGACCTTGAAATCAATGAAAGAAGGAAGAAATGAAGACAAAATAGGTTGCTAATGGTTAGAGAGTGGGTGGAAACGTTGATGGACTGAAGATCCTGACACGGTTGAAGAACTGGCATTTGGCATACTGAGGACATAGGCTGGAAGGGCTGGAGGTTGAGGTCAAAGTGAAGGATATCAGAATATTATTTCAGAAGGCAGAGCTCTTCCTGGAAATAAGCTCTAAGACTTTCCATAGCTGAGTTAGAATGGAAATTAAGATTAAGAGCTCTGAGATGAGGAAATCTATTAATTAAGAGTCTAGGTTATCGGATGGCCCAATCACATGGAAGGTAGGATCTCCCAGAAATTTTCATCTGCACTGGGACACGTCCCGCCCCTTTCCCTCTGCCAGAGCCTCCAGAGAATTTGCATCCACCCTTTAACTGAAGTTTGAGAGGCTAGAGGTGCAATGAAATGGCTCAGAGCCAGAAGACAGCAGCAGAGCAGGGAGAGAAGGATGTAGTAGACAACTGTTTTGATTGATTTTAGCACCCAGCATTCATTCTCCCATCTGGAACCAGTATCTCTATTGGTCTCTGGGGAATTACTCCCATTCTTCAGTCTCAGTCTACGTGCAGATATTTTTAGTTTTCCCCACCACACCCCTACGCCAAGGATGAGTTTGTGACTCAGGCCTGGCAAAAGAGGTGAGCATGTGACTCAACTGGAGCTGCTAAGGCACAATGAAACTTTCACATGGACCGTTGTGAACGAGGTACCATATTTTTCAGCTACATTTGAACCTGGGAGGGTATTGTCCTGAACTTGCTGGCAGCCATCGTGCCACCATATAAAGTCTGAGAATGAAGCCAGTACAGAAGACAGAACTAAGAAATGGAGAGACACTGAATCCTAACGATGTCAGTGGAACCAGGTGTCAATGCTTCTGCCTAAAGCCAGTCTTTATCCAGGCTTTTCAGTTACATGAGTCAATATATTCCCTTTTGTATTTGGGCCATTGAGTTGTACTTTATATCACTTATATTCAGATTATTCCTCATAATACCAGGGAGTTCTCCATCCCTGGTTCCTGCTTCTGAGCTAGTCCACTAAATGTATGTTAACTTCTCTGTGCCTCAGTCTCTTTTTCTGTCAAAGGGGATGAGCAATACATAGAATTGTAAGATTAAATGGATGATAAATTTAAAAATATGAATTTGTTCCACAACATTGAGATGCAAAAAAGTCACATTAATTTTTCTAAATTAAATTAAATCTGGCTCTATACCCCCATTACTAAGGTAAGAAAACACCCAATATCAGTCATTTTGGGGGGCTCTTCTCCTTCTTTAGCATGATATACACTGCCCTTAAAAAAATCTTAAGAGCAAGCATCTGGTCTTCATTTGATCATGTGTTTTCAAATTCACAAAAGATATTAAGTTCCAGGATTCAGGAATGAGAAATTTCAACTCTTAGGAATTCTCAAAATCATAAGTTATTTTATAGTTTTATAACATTTTATTTACATATTTTTAATAAATGAGAAATGCTGTTTATTAATATTTTTAAGAAAATATGGCCTAGAAGAAATATTCAAACACCGCAAATGACTATGTAAACATTATTGAAGAACATTTAAATAGCAACTTTTGATGTTCTAGTAAAGTTAACAGTACTGTGTGAAATCGTGTCAAAAGTGCAAAATTAAAGACAGTTTGTTTCCGAAATTTGTTTCATGCAAAATCATTTTTAGGATTTGCATAATACATACTGTGTTTAAACTTACTAATTTTTATTTTATTTTCAAGAATAACTAGTTGTTGGTGGATAGGGCCATGAACACACACTCAGAACATGGCAACAGCTGCACAGTATTGGTTAGGTCATGACCCCTTTACTCTTACAGTAAGGAGATAGAGCAAGAATCCTTACATAGGGAAATTATCCCCCTAGTCTTATCAGCTCAAACTTTTTCCCACACTGAAGCATTGCCATGGGCCCTCCACCTGCAAGATAATCTGCCTTTCTCCAGTCCCCATAAGAAAGAAGGAACAGACCCTGCATCTAGGGGACAGCAGCCACAAGTTCCTGAACTGCCACTTAGTCTCCCTAATAAAACCCAAACTTGTTCTTGTGACCCAATGCATGGGACAGGTAATTTAAGCTCTGGATCCCAGTGCCAGTGGAAGTTCTGGGTGGGAGGTCTCAAAAAGAAGAGGCCCTTTCATTGCTGGGGCCCCTGCCCTAAGCCTGAGGACTGATAGTGAATTCTCAATATTAATAACTATCACGAAGCCTGCCACTCTAGTGAGAAAATATAGCGCCAGCAGCTGGGCTCTGGGATCCTGCTCCCACTCCATACCCAAGATGTCAGCCCATTCATGCATTTTGATTGTCCTGATATTAGCTGTGGAAAGTAGGGCCTGGTATTGTCTAACTCCAAGGAGCCCTATTCTTATTGTATTCAATGTCAGTGGCAACTCTTGGAACAACACTCTTTTAGCAAAATGATTGATTCCCATAAAGATGTACAAAACTGTGAGTCCTAGGCGTCAGTACGAAGTATGTTTTGGTAGGTAAATAGTTCCTCATCCTCCCTCTGTTATTTGGCTAATGAGATTTTTTTTGTTTCCCTGAAACCTCCTACTTTCCCATTGTGCTGGGGGAGTATGGGACATGGGAAAAGTGCTGGAAGCAGAGCAAGAGTGGGGCGTCCCTCCAGGATGTACCCCAACTTCATTTGAGATGTCAATTATTAGCTCCCTTGTGTGTGCAAATCCTGATTGCCTCTTCCTCTGTGTGTCTCTGGAAGTAAGCAAACACCTGTACTCAGAAGTGGAATTGCCAGGTCATAAGGTAGTTCTATGTTTAATTCCTTCAGGAACCTCCTTACTGGTTTCTGTAGTGGCTGTACCAATTTACATTCCAACCAACAGGGCACAAATGTTCCCTTTTCTCCACATCCTCGCTAACACTCCTTATCTTTTGTCTTTTTTTTTTATAATAATACATCTTAACAGGTGTGAGGTGATATCTCATTGTGATTTTGATTTGCATTTCTCAGATGATTAGTGACGCTGAGCATCTTTTTCTATACTTGTTGGCCATCTGTGTGTCTTCTTCAGAAAAATGTCTATTCAAGTCTTCGGCCCATTTTATGTCAGATTATTAGTCTTTTAGCTATTAAGTTGTATGAGTTTCTTATGTATTTTGGATATTAACCGCTTATCTGATATATATGGTTTGCAAATATTTCCTCCCATTCTGTAGGGTGCCCGTGTCTTTTTGTGGATTGTATCTTTTGTTGTACAGAAGATTTTCTGTTTGATGTAGTCCCACTTGTTTATTTTTGCCAAGATCAACGTTGAGGAGCTTTTTCCATATGTTTTATTTTAGGAGTATTATGGGTTCAGGTCTTACATTTAAGTCTTTAATCCACTTTCAGTTAATTTTTGTGAGTGGTATAAGATATGGGTCCAACTTCACTGTTTTGCATGTGGATCTCCAGTTTTCTCTTGCCCTCTTTCTAACTTCTTAAACTGGATGCTTAGCTCACTAATTTTCATTCTTTATTCCTTTCTAATCCCAGCATATGAAGAAATAAACTCCCCTCTAAATATCGCTTTACCTATTGTGTTAGGGGACCCTAAGACCACTCTCAAGTTCAGGAACTAGCTTGAAGGGCTCACGGTACTCACAAATGCAGTTATACTCATGGTTGTGGTCTATTACATTGAAAAGATGTAGAATACAGTCACCAAAGGAAAAAAGCACATAAGGTAGAGTCCAGGAGGTTACCAGGCACAGCTTCTGGTTGTCCTCTCTCTGTGGAGTTGTGTGAACAGAACCTAATTCTCCTAACAATGATGTGTGACAACGTGTACAAAGTATCTCCAATCAGGGAAGCTCGTCCAAACTTTAATGGATTTTACTGGGGATCAGACACATAGGCTTGGAGCCCTCATGTGATTGACCTTAACTACTCAGTCTCTAGTCCCTCCCAGAGGTCAAATCGATACAGCATGACAAAGGGCCCCAGGCAAACAAAAACAGGTGTTTACCATAAATCACATTATTAGCATAACCTATCTGGCATGGCTCAAGGCCCCAGGTATGCAGACCCTCTTTTTGTTTTTTTTGTTTCTTTTTTTTGAGGAAGATTAGCCCTGAGCTAACTACTGCCAATCCTCCTCTTTTTTTTTTTTTTTTGCTGAGGAAGACTGGCCCTGAGCTAACATCTATGCCCATCTTCCACTACTTTATATGTGGGACACCTACCACAGCATGGCTTTTGCAAAGTTGTGCCATGTCCACACCTGGGATCCAAACTGGCGAACTCTGGGCCGCTGAGAAGCAGAACGTGTGTACTTAACTGCTGCACCACCAGGCTGGCCCAAGACACTCTTATCAGGCAGGATATTCCAAGGATCATTGGTTATCTCCGGGGAGATGTCTTTAGAATGTACAGAGTTTGAACATCCTAAATCTGCTGAGTTAACCCTTTAATAGTCACATTTTATGAGTTAGATCTATAGTTCTACTTTTAAATTTTATTTATTTCTGAATCTATAAACTATTACCTTTTACATTTAAAAAAATGTAAGTATATATTTATACTATATACTAATATACTATACTAAACTATATACTAATACTACCATACTATATACCATATACTAATCTACACCTTGCTTTTTTCACTTGAAGTTGTTCCATATCTTTAAAAAAAAAAAAGAACTTTTTCATTCTTTTTATGGCTGCATTTTATCAACCGATTTTCTATTGATAGATGTTAGAGTTTCTTTTTTTCTTTCAATTTTTTGTTATTTCAAATACCACTGAAATTAATAACTATATATGTATAATTTTATTCATGTTCTAACATATTTGTAAGATATATCCCTAAAAGTAAAATTATTGGATAAAATTTTGTGTTCATCTATAATAATGATAGATATTGCCTATCAAATAAACTATTTTCTATAAAGCTTTCACCACCTTTTAGAGTCTCCTTCTAGCAATGTAAGAGAGGGCCTGCTTCCTCATGCTCTTGCTAAGTCAGTGTATTATAAAAAGTAATCATGTTTGTCAATGCTGTAGGAGTGATAACATTGTAGCATTACCTTTATTTCACTCATTGTGTGTAACGCTGAGCATCTTTTCACATTTGAGTCACTTTTATTCTTTTTCAATGAACTGTTTGTATGTATTTTTTGTCTAGATTTCTGGTGGCTTATTGATCTTTTTCTTATTGATCTGAGGGAGCTTTTTCATGCCAGTGATATTAGCCATCCATACATATTGTGAATTGGAGATATTTTTCCCTTTTTTGTTTACTATTTTATTTATGTTAGATTTTGCTACACATTTTTTTAAGTTTATATGATTTAATTGATTGGTCTTTTATTTTATGTTTTTTGAGGGTTTTTTGTTATATTGTACTTTAAAAACTCTTCTCTACTCTAAAATTCTGAAAACATCCTCTAAGAGTTTCTTTTACTAATTTTACTTTATTTTTAAAATTTACTCTTTGATCTGGAATTTTTTTGATATAAGATATAAAGTAGAGCTAAAATCATTTTCGTTCCAAATAGCTACCTAGTTATCCCAACACCATCTATTAAATAATCCATCTATTTTTCACTGACTTGAAAAGCCACCTTTACATTGTATATACTGTCACACATCTTCGGTCTATTTATGGATGTTCTGTTCTGTTTCAGTCGATCAGTCTCTCATCACATGTCAGTACCACACTGGAGTTTTTTTTTACGGTTGGGAGATGCGGATGAGGAAGGCTGATGTTGACTTCTGCAGGTTGTAAAATTTTGGTCGAGGTATAACGACATACAGAAAAGTGCACAAATCCTAAGTATAAAGTTCAATGAGTTTTCACATTGTGAACATACAGTATAGTATGTACTTAGTACTCATAACCAGTACTCAGCTCAAGAAGCAGAGCATTACCAGTACCTAGAAGCCCCCATCTAGTCACTTCCCTTGTGAGGGTAACCACTATACTGGATTAATTCTGACTTCTAATAGCATAATTAGTTTCACCAATTTGGAAATTCTGTGAGTTAAATTACTCGGTATCTACTCTTGTGTCTGACTTCTTTCGCCTTACATCTTATTCAACATTACGTTTGTGAGAGTCAGCTACACCGATACATATAGTTGTGGTTCGTTCAATCCCATTGCTGTAGAGTATTACATTGCATAAATATAGCGCTTTTAATTTATTCATTCTACTGTTAAGGGACATTGGGGATTTTTCATTTTTGCTATTATGAATAGTGCTTACATGAACATTTTTAACACGTTATTTGGTGAATATGTTCGTATTTCTTTTGGACATGTAGCTAGGAATGGAATTACTGGGTTGTAGGGTATGCATATGCTCAGCCTAAGAAGCCAAACAGTTTTCCAAAGTGATCATACCGGTGTCTGAGAGTTTCCATTGCTCCACATCCCTGCCAATACTTGGTATTTATAGCAGAAGCTGTTGAGGGCTGCTCATTTACCCTCAAGCCTTCCCATTTCAGTGCACACCAGCATCATAAACTCTTTCTCTGAGAGTTTCACAGGCCACCCAGACCCCTTTGATCTCCAGTCAAACAGGTGAGAAGGGTAGGGGAAGCCCTGAGTAGAGATGTCAACCAATGACTGATGAGAGGTCAGCTCCCTTGACCTTTGGATAGTGTAATTCTGAAACACATCGTCTACACTTGCTGTTGGAGTTCCCCAGCAAGATTAAGCTCCATTTGGCGACAGCCTTTATCTCTTTCCTTTCTTCTCTTACTTTTCTACTCCCCTACTCGTGTTTTAAGTCCTTGTCCCAGGCCTGCTTCTGTGGGAATCCGGACTATCAAAGTCTATTCTTTTTCATTTTGGCCACTGTGGAGGAGAGGTGATTGGGGGGAAAATACGTCTAAAAAGGCTCCTAAGAGGAGGAGGTAATAATGAAAAAAGGATTGAGAAACACTGGTTTAGAAATATGATCCATCTCAAATTTATTTTTGTGTATAGTGTAAGGTAGGCTTTCAGTCTCTCTTTTTTTTTAATTTGCATATGTTTATCCAGTTCGATAATACCATTTGTTGAAAAGACTTTTTTCCCCATTGAATTGTTTTAGCACAATTGTCAAAATGATTGACTATATATATGTGGGTCTCTTTCTGGATTCTATTCTGTTCCTTTGGCTTCTTTGTCTATTACTATGCCAATAGCACGCTGTCTTGATTACTCTAGTTCTCCAGTAAGTCTTAAATCAAATAGTATAAGCTCTAGCTCTTTTCTTCTTTTTTGAGACTGGTTTGTCTATTTTTGGTGCTTGGCATTTCTATATTAATTTTAGAACCAGCTTGTCATTGTCTACAAAATGTACCACTGAGATTTTTATTGGGGTTGTGTTCAATCTATAGATCAATCTGAGGAAATCAACAAACTTGAGTATTCCAATCCATCAACATGATGTGCCTCTCCATTTATATGCTTGTATTTTTTATAAATAGGTTTATGTATTTTATGCTATTGCAAATGGTAATTTTTATTTCATTTCTCAATGGTTTCTTGCTAGCTATAGAAATACAATTGATTTTCTTTTATAATTTGATAAGTCATGCAATTATCTTTCTAGCTGCAAATATTGAATTCGTAACAATAATAATATTGTTATTTACTTGTGTTATCTATTAAAACAAAACAAATCCAAAATACTGATGAATGGCAGGATTCACATTCAGTTTGGGGCATTCGTTTTTTGTATAAAATATTGTTGAGTGAACAAGTACCAATTCACACTAAAGTGATAGGTGGGAGAAAATGCTAGAGAACATTGTGTTCCTATAATATACAGCAAGGATGATTTTAAACTTTAAGTTTCTTAAGTCCTCATATGAAAGCATTGTAATTCATTTACCTCTTTTTGATGCTACCAGACTTTCTCTACTCTGTAATATTCAATGTTCATCAGCATAATATACCTTACTATATTTATGCATATGTATCTATTTATACCAAACAATATATTTAAGTTACAATATTGTTTAAAGTTAACAAAATAGTTTTAAAACATAGATAATTTTGTTGAAGCATATTATATGGTAATACTCATAGTACTTATCAAATTTTGCCTTTATGAAAAACCAATACATATCACACTTGGATAAAAATATGAAAGTAGAGTATACATGAAGGTTATGTTGCAACTGTATTCATTTCTTTATTTTATTTTTTCTTTCTTCTCTTTTTTTTATGCATATCCTTATATACTGGTACTTTGTTTCTGTAGGAGATATTCTTAAAAGTAGGATTACTGGGTCAAAGAATATGTACATCTAACAATAAAATAAACATCCATGAACCCATGACTTCACACAGATTGAAACATTTCTAATCTAGAAGCTGCTGGAGGTTGCTCTCTGCTCCATTCCCCCTAGCCTCTCCATAAAGGTGACCATCATCTGAAGGTTATGTTCACAAATTTCTTGCTTTTCTTTATAGTCTACAGAAAGATAGACAGAGACTTACCTAAACAATAGATCTTGTTATCTTTATTTTTAAGCTTTATAAAAATGAGTATTATGATGAAATAATATTTACTTTGAAGCAAATTTTGATGACTAAAAAGTTCTCAATAAACACTTAAATCAAATTGCTGGTATTATTTGCATAGTTTACAAAAATGTTACTCTATAAAATATCTAGATAACGTTGTGTTAATAAATATCAATAGCTCTTTGATTTAAAAGTGATGAAAGACAACCTAATTATAATTGTTTTTCATATATCCACATTTTCTTTCAGTGGTATGAAACTGTCTGGATATTTAAAAATAGGTTACTTTGGCAAGAGAAAACTTGCTGAACTCTGGAAAGTACAAAGTAGACACAATGGAAGGTTTCTGAACCTGGAGAAGAAAAGATAATTTTCTATAAATGATTTTTTTCACATCTGTGTTTCTTATATTCACATGTAGATATCTCAATTGCTGTATTACCGATTTGCTTCACTAGATGGAGATATGAGGCATAATAATTACAGATGCCTTCAAAAAGGAAACATAACAACTTGAGAAAATAATTATTTGTAGAGGAGAAACTATTGCTTGTAAGATGTCATCTTAAAGGATATGATCTTCCATGTAGTGAATTGTTCGCTCCAGGGAGAAACATTTGCTGGAGATTGATAATGAGTACTTTATTAGTGAATAATAATTCATTAGTGAACTGAGTGGACTCCTTCTTTTATTCACTCACTCATTTGTTCATTTTTTCATTCAGTGACTAAGCATTTTTCACGCCTAGTGTGCCCAACATGGCCAGGCACTGGGGATATGGAAATAGGAACACAATCCCAGCCCTCAAGGAGCTCACAGCCTCAGTCAAGTAGGGGAGATAAGTACATAAATGATCAATTAGAATACATTTGGGGAAGAACTATCGAACGGATTCACATGAGGTTCAGTGATGGCATCAAGAAAGAAATGACTAGCTCTTATTGAGTAGGAAAAGATGCCTGGGATGAGTTTTAAGGGATGAACAATTCAAGGATGGGAAGAAAACTATAGCAATAGTCCAGACAAAACTTGGTAAAGACCTGAACCAAGTGAGTACCTCTGGGATAGAAAGGAGGAGATAAACGTACAAGATATGGAGGAGGCAGAATAGGTTAACTAAATGACTAAATGATTGCAGGGATCAGAGAGTAGGAAGAAATTTCCTAGATAGTTTAAGGTAAGTGCTGTGGAGGTCAGGATAAAAATTCAACATGACAATGAGAAACTGAAAACAATTTTAATAAAGCACCGCTACTCATATCTTAAATTGTAGACTGCCTCCCCACCCTTTCCCTCTTCTTGAGATCTCACCCCATTCTCTGTTTGCTCTGGCGTGTGAACTTGTTCTTCCTGCCAAATGAGTCAGTCTCAGTTAGATTTGTGCTGACATGTATTAAATTTCCTGTAAAAGTAAGAAACTAGTGTGTCATCCCTTTCTCTCCCTCTCCTTTTCCCTCTCCCTCTCTTTCCTTCTCTCGTCTTCTCTCTCTCTCACACACGCACGCCACACACATGCACATACAGGGAAAAGCATATAGAAAAAAGTATAGTGTCATTTGTAGAAAACTACAAATAAAAAGATGTGGAATGACTATTCATACAGCAGAAAAAGAACCTTACACTCACAACGAACTCTAAGAAACTGCAGTTTTTACTCTTAAGTGTTCTTAAATCCTGGAATGGAATATGGGTCTTACTGCAAGTATCTAAATCATGATACATACTCATCTATTTGCAATAGTTTTCTAAGCGGATTTTTAAGTTCTATTGTTTTATGCAAAAGATTAGAGATCTAGAATTTTAAAGTTTCTGTTTTTGGTCTTCCTTTGAATTTCCACTGTGAATTTAGCTATGTTTTCATTTAACACCCATATGTTGAATTTTATCTGTCCCTAACACAGAGAGTATATTAATATGTCCTCAGTGAGTGTGTGAGACTCAGCAAGAAGAAGACTTGCCATGACCCCACAAATCAGCCCAGACAGCCCCGGAGTCAGCTTGAGAGAGTAAGAGAGAGCGAAGAGAATCTGAAGTCACAGAGAGCACCTTCCGAACAGGTAGAGTGGAGCAAGCACCAGAAAGAAATGAAACTTTAAAAATTCTGACTTGCGTTTGAAACTTTTGTGTTTTTTTGATTTGCATAGTGGGGAAGCAGAATGAATTTACATGTGTATATTTGAGTCCCATCCAGGGATTCTCCCAGCCTCCCATTCATGTCTTCATCTATATCCACATCATTTCTGTCTACATCTGTACCCTTAGCTACACTCAAATCCACTTCTGTATCTTCTCATCTTCTTGCTACCTCATCCCAGCAATCAAATAGAGTGGACAGAAGAGCTTTGGGAGTAACCACAAGGCAACATCGGACGATTAGAACGAACTTGACAAGTACAAACTCCATTGACCTTTATAGTATATTTCTGAGAAAATTTACAAAGAGTTCAAGTCAAAATCGTTTCAAATGTAACGCAAGCTGGTGGAAGGAGCATAAGAGGTTTATATCAAAATGTCTTGGGCCGGCCCGGTGGCATAGTGGTTAAGTTTGCTCCGTTTTGACAGCCCAAGTTCGCGGGTTAGGATCCTGGGTGTGGACCTACACCATTCATCAAGCCATGCTGTGGTGGCAACCCACATACAAAATAGAGGAAGATGAGCATAGATGTTAGCTCAGGGCCACTGTTCCTCAAGCAAAAAGAGCAAGATGGACAACAGGTCTCAGCCCAGGGCCAATCTTCCTCACTAAAAAAAAAAAAAGTCTTGATTTATAGTGATTGATTCTAGGGCTGGAGTAAGAAAAATCTAATTGAGCCTGGAAAATCTTGTGTCAGAAAATAAGGAAATACTCAAAACAATAACAGCCTCACAATGATGAGGCATGACAAAAGAATACAAGATCCAACTTACAAGAGATCCCAATGGCCAAAGTTGAAACAATTTCAGCAAAAAAATAAATAATGATAGCCTTCGGTTATAATCCATAACAGAAAATAAAAATCCATCAGTCTATACATATTGATATAAATACATTACAAAGTTTCCACCACGTAAGTATCACAATATTAATTGTTGCAGGCAAGATCCAGTAATACTGAAATCCATGGGTGAACGTTTGAGGGAAAACAGATATTAGCAGAGTCCCCATGTATCTCCTGCAAGATATTTATCAATTACAAAGGAAAAATAGTAAAATGACAGTGGAGAAACCCGGCGGACATGATCTCAACCAAGAGATCAAGGTTCACTTCACCAGTAATAAGACAGATCAACATGTGTATTTCCTGATAAAATGCACTGAGAAAGACACTTCACCTCTGTGGTATTTGTGCCAAAAATACACAACTTCAATCTAATCCTGGGAAAACGTTAGACAAATCCCAGTTGAGGGGCATTCTACGAAATACCTGAGAAGTACTGTTCAAAAGTGTCAAGGTCATGAAAGACAAAGACTGAGGAACTATCCCAGATTAGAAGAAGCTAAGGAGACCTAACAACTAAGTGCAATGTGAGTTTGTGGACTCGATCCTAGAATGACAGTGTAGTCTAGTATAGACAGTGTAGACAGTCTAGTGTCTTTTTGACATTAGAGGGAAAACTGATGAAATTCAAATAGGGTCTGTAGTTCAAGTAATAGTATTGTACCACTGTTAATTTTCCGGTTTTGATAATTGAACTGTGGTTGTGTAATTGTTAACATTAGGGGAAGCTGGATGAAGGGTCTACCTGAGCTCTATGTGCTGTTTTAAAACATTTCTATAAATCTAAAATTACCTTGAATTAAAAGTTTTATTTTTTAAGAATTTGGTTCAAATCTCAGCTCTAGCACCTTTTAGTTCTGTGAACTTTCTGGTTATCCTTTTCCTTATTAAACAGGGAGCTAGGATGGATGACCCCTAACCCATTATGGAGAATGGGTTGCTCTCTTACCCACAATATTTGCCTTCCTTTACATCAGCTGGCCAAAGGACCATTGATCAGCAGTTGTTGAAAAGGAGAATCTTGACAACAGTTGTAAAATGATATTTTCAGGTAATTTGTCTCTGCAGTTCAAGTTTCCAGTTTAAGGCAGAATGATATAATTCTCCAGAATGACTGGAGAATTGTTCCCAGTTTATTAAGGGTCAGAAGCTGCTTTAATACATATTATGCCAAGAGGAAACTTACTCTCCCAAAAGTATTGCTAAAGAAAGAGAATTACAGTCTAGAAGAAAACAGAAAAATAGAATACTACCAGTTAAAGAGCAGCGGAATTATGAGGGGTCGTTTTGTTTCCAAGTTTCTTTAATGTCATCATTGTCTTTTTAGAATTTAAAATACATCTGCTAGAAAAAAAATCCTTGTGCTTCTAATGCGTAAACATATTGCTGAAACTGGCCACCTCTGTAATCCTAGCATCTAGAGAGAATGTCCCAGGAATGCTTTGGCAGCTAGAAAATAAATCAGCTTGGCACAGTTCATTTCCCTTGATACCCTCCCACACACCCACATGTGCATGTCTCTTGACCACTACGGACATTCCATGCTCTCCCCTTCCAACAGCATCCACCTCCCTGTTCTCATTCTCCATGGCCCTTTATCCCTGTAAATACACAGCATCTAATTCAAGCATGAATCTGGGCTCAAGGATACAATGCCCCAACTAGGATGGATCCCCTTTTCATTATGTTTTCCAAGTTTAACAAGGTTTAGTTGTTGACAATCAGAAAATTTCGTCTTATTGACTGTTCCATTTTTTCTCTAGTTTTGAAGTTCTACTCATCAAGGTTGTCCTTCAATGCAACAACCAAGTGTTTTTAATTTCTAAGTGTTTAATTTCGAAGTGTTATAGGAAGTTGAATTTTGGGTTTTTTTTTTTTAAGTATACCAGAAAGTTTCTGCAATCAAATCTCTGTAGAGTAGAAATCACCCAGAAAACTTTCTAGGAGCCCGTTTAGAATGATTTACTTTCAGAAAAACTAGCAAGACCTTTTCATGGGCCTCACCCTCTGGAGTGCTCACAGCCATGTGCCCCAAGGAAAGCACATGCTTTCTGCATTATTTAGCATCGTTACAGCGGTAAGGAAATTACATGGTGGTAGTAATGGTGTTAGGTCAGTACTTGTCGGGATTGCATGACCCCTTCCAGTTGCCTGGAGCTCCACTCAATTGTTTAATGGTAGCCATCTACTCAGAGGTGGCTCCTTTGACACCGGTCCTAGGTTCTACCAGGGAGTGCCTTTAATCTCTAACTGGGATTAATCCAAATATCTGAAGTTTTATCCCGTTGAGCACCAAAAAAAAAAATTATTTAAACTGTTTTTGATGGAATGTTCATGTATTTACTCTTACTTGAATTTAAAATAGACTATATTGCATATAATTTAACATTTCTGGGTAAAGCCTGTTATAAAATGTGATGCCCTGTGGCTAGGGGAATGTATAGCATTGTCTGATTTTGTTTCACTTATTCTAGGACCACACTCTTTTGAATTCTTAGGTCATACTTTCAGTTTTTCTCTTTCTCCTTCACTGTCAGGGTGTCAGGCTATTTACTGTTATCAATGTGCCTTCCTGTGTACTTTTCTGCTACTTCTAATCTGATGTAGGCTTGGGGATGAGATATCTGGGATCATAACACCGCGTGTACAATGGGATCCATAGATCCAGAGGGAGGCCTGCTAATGTCTCACATTATTAACATGCATATGCTTTTAATATGATCCAGAAGAAGTGAAGGAAGCTAGAAAGAAAAGAAAATGACTCAGTGGACTTCATTCTTGAAAAAATCTCCTTCCAGCAGCAAAATTACAAACACATAAGATTATATAGTTCTTTAATTGAGGCATATTTCATACACAATAAAATGCACAGATCTTCAGTGTACAGATTAAGTTTTGACCCTACCTATGTAACCATTACCCAAAGCAAGATACAGAGCATTTCGATCACCTCCGTGAAACCAGCAAACAGGTAGACATTGATGATTAAGAAGTTAGGAGCAAAAGTCCTTTTCCTTTTTGCAATTACTGATTATAGCCTTTAGCTGTTCTCCCGCTCATTGTTAACTGTGCTGTTTAGGCAACATGCTATCTGACTCCCACTAGGTTCCTATAGATAACGTCTCCCTGGAGCCTGGGTCACCATAGTAATGGGTATTTGAGCTGTTTTTCAGGGATTAGAACCCCTTGTCCTCTTCAGGCCTGTTGAGACCACCAACCCATCAACTGGGCCAGCGCAGATATCCGATAAGCGACTTTTTGACGTCAAGAGGCTAAAACTCCTCCCTCAGATCATGCTAATGCCGCCTTTTTGTGAACATGCATCCTATGAAGAGCCATGAAGTCTGACTACGCTTGCGCAGATCGTCAATTATCTCACCTCTCCTCACCTCCAACCATCTATCTCCACATTTCAGACCACTTTGTCCCCTATCCCATGTATATCCCTGAGTCCCTGTTTTCAGGGAAGTGGATTTGAAACTCATTCTCTTGTTTCCTCACTTCACTGCCTTGTGATTAAAACTCTCTCTCTGCTTCAATCTTGTTGGCTCAGTGTTTGGCTTTCTGGGTGACAGGCAAAAACGAACCTGGGTTCGGTAGCACCTGGAAGTTCCTTGTGCCATTTCAAGCCAATGCTCCCTTCCTTCCACCACCACATACACGTCCAGAGACAACAGTTGTTCCAATTTCTATTGCTATAGATTCATTTTACATAAATGGAATCGTGCAATATGTACTCTTCCATGTCTGGCTTCACTTGTTCAGTATAATGTTTTGGAGATTAAACTTATTGTGTGTTATTGGTGGTCCATTTCTTTTCGCTGTTGAGTAGTAATCTATGTACAAATATGGCACAATTTGTTTATCCAGTCTTCTGTAGATGGAATTTGGATTGTTTCCAGCTTGTTGCTTTTATAAATAAAGCCCTATGAATATTTGTCTTTTTATGGACATATGTTTTTGCTTCTCTTTTTTTTTAAGATTGGCACCTGAGCTAACAATTGTTGCCAAACTTTTTTTTTTTTTTTTTCCTGCTTTATCTCTCCAAATCCCCCTGGGACATAGTTGTATATCTTAGCTGCAGGTCTTTCTAGCTGTGGCATGTGGGACGCCGCCTCAGCATGGCTTGATGAGTGGTGCCATGCCCACGCCCAGGATCTGAACCCACGAAACCCTGGGCTGCTGCAGCAGAGTGCAAGAGCTTAACCACTCGGCCACGGGGCCAGCCCCTGTGTTTCTCTTGAGTAAACACCTAAGAGTGAATTTTTTTAATGGGTCCAATCTTACTACTTGTTTTTATAATGACTTATATTTACATAATCATTTCTTAAATATTATTTATTGGCTTTTAATTTTTAGAATTAACCAAAGACAAAGCAAGTGAAATATAACTGTAATTTCAGAAGAGAGAAAAGACTGGAGAAAAGAGCATGGCAGGTAAAAAGAACAGTACATGCAAAGCCCCTGAGGAAAAAAGCATTTGACGTGTTTGAGGATCTGAGTGAAGGCCATGTGGCTGGAGCATAATGTGTGAAGGGAATAGTGGTAGGAGATGAAGCTGATATGTACAGCTGGGGTCAGATTATGCAGGGCCTGGTAGGCTGCATTAAGCATGCTAGATTTTATCCTAAACCCATCCAATGAATGGTTTTAGGAAGCTGAGTAATATGGTCCATTGTTCTCCATGGAGGAGATGGAAGTATAAAGGAAGAAGCAGACAAAGCTTCATTAGTAAAGCTTTGGAGAGATGGGCGTGGCCTTTTGTAGGCTAGAGATGGAGAAACACGTGCATATTTGAGATATATTTTGGAAGTAGAATTTGAGCTCATGGCATCAACCAAATGAATTTCTAAGTAAAAAATATGGGAAAATTATTTTTATTTTTTTAAATATTGGCACCTGAGCTAACATCTGTTGCCAATCTCTCTTTCTTCTTCTCCTTCTTCTTCTCCTTCTCCTTCCCCTCCTCCTCCTCCTCCTCCTTCCTCTTCTCCCCAAATCACCCCCAGTACATAGTTGTGTAGTCTAGTTGTAGGTCCTTTTAGCTGTGCAGCAAAATTTTAAGTAAGTGTCCAGGCACTATTTTTGAAATCTTAAATTTATCATCTTTTTGGCGTGGGCTGATTTTCTATAAATCATTAAAAGATATTGCCAGGACAGCTAAAAGAAATGAGACAAAGGAGAAAAGGCGAGCAAAAAAGCAAAGAATGGGATAGAAAAAGAGATTACCTATTTAATTTCAAGTATTAAGGAGCCAGTCCTAAAAACAGAGAAGTGGGGTATCAACAAATGATGCCTTATTGCAGCCCATCTCACTAAGCTTTTCGAGAAGGATGGGCACAGAGACCTGTTTCTTCTCTTGGTTTCATATCTGCCTCTTTGATGAAATAGGGAAACACTCAAGCCCTTTACTACACACTGGTGCAGAAACGCTGCTGTCCCCAAAATACGTTTTGTAACACGAACATATGCTTCTGAAATCACTTTAAAACGCATTTTATTTCAGTGAAATAAGTCAGACACAGGAAGACAAATACTGTATGATATCACTTATATATGGAATCTAAAAAAGCTGAACTCAAAGAAACACACTAGAATGGTGATTACCAGGGGCTGAGGGGTGGGGAAAAGAGCAGATGTTGGTCAAAGGGTACAAACTTCTAGTTGTAAGATGAGTAAGTTCTGAGGATCACATTTACAGTGTGGTGGGCCGGCCCCGTGGCTGAGTGGTTAAGTTTGCGCGCTCTGCTTCGGCGGCCCAGGGTTCAGATCCTGGGCATGGACATGGCACTGCTCACTAGGCCATCTTGAGGCGGCGTCCCACATGCCACAACTAGAAGGACCCACAACGAAAATATACAACTATGTACTGGGGGCGTTGGGGAGAAAAAAAAAAAGAAGATTGGCAACAGTTATTAGCTCAGGTGCCAATCTTTAAAAAAAAAAATTTATAGTGTAGTGATTACAGCTAATAATACTGTATTGTATACTCGAATGTTGCTAAGAGAGAAGATCTTCAATGTTCTCACTACAAAAAAGCAATGGTAATTATGTGACATGAGGCAAGGGTTAGCTAAAATCATTTCTCAATGTAAAAGTGTATCAGATCAATGTGTTGTACATCCTAAACTTACACAATGTTATATGTCAATTACATTTCAATAAAGCTTGAAAAAATAATAAAACACATTTATTTTACTAGACTCATTCAATTTGGGATCTAGCCAGTGGCCATGCCAAGGGATAGTGTAAGGAGACTTTACTCATGCCCATCATCTCCTTTGGTCCCCCTGTTGAAGCTCCCAATAAATACACAATAAAGAATAAGATACATGCTCTACAAATGAAGCTTCGAGGCCTATCTGCTAACCCCACTGAATTAGTTTTCTAGGGCTGTTGTAATAAATTACCACAAGCTGAGTGACTTAAAACAAGAGAAATTTATTCTGTCACAGCTCTGGAGGCCAGAAGTCTGAAGTCAAGATGTTGGCAGGGTTGACTCCTTCTGGAGTCTCTGAGGAAGGATTTGTTCCATGCATCGTTCCTAGATGGTGGCTGCCGGCAATTCTTGGAGTTCCTTGGCTTGCAGATGCTTTGCTCCAATCTCTGCCTTCATCTTCACATGGCCTTCCCTACTATGTCTCTCCATGTCTTCTCCTTTTCTGTTCATTACAAGGACTTTTACCATTGGATTTATGATGTACCCTAAAGCCAAGACAATCTCATGTTGAGATCCTTAATTTAATCACATCTGCAAAGACCCTATTTCCAAATAAGTTCCCATTCACAGATACCGGAGGTTAAGACTTGGGCATAACTTTTTGGAACCACAATTCAACCCACTACACTCACCTTCTAATCTGATTGCTGCCTCTAAGCCTCTCCTATAGAAATTCTGGAAAACCTCTGAGTGTGTCCTCCTGGTTCTCATCTACAGTTCACCACACAGCACGAAAATAACTACCAACTACTGAGTATTTACCAGTGACAGGCACTGTATATGAACATCTATATATGAAAAGAGCGCTGCTATTTTAAATTAATCATTGTTGTTAAAATCTTACTTATAAATAATTTTTAAAAAGCTAACGGTGCCACAAGATTTCTGATGAAGAACAGCAGTCCCTTGTCTCATCATCCTTTTCTAACCCCTTCCTATCCCCTAGAGGAAACTGCATTCAGTTCATTTGACTTTCTGCTAATTTTTACATCCAAAATTATAAATAAAATCCTTATGCTGCTATTTCTTGATTTTTCTATTTTAGACAGTATTTATTGACTTATTATGGACTATGAGAATTTTGCCTCAACTCCTTCATTTCTTTTCCCATTCTCCCAATAGGGGGAGAATATGACAACTTTGTTTACTTCTGAGCTGAGTAGAGTACTATCATCATGCTATGTTTACTTGTACAAATTTTGTTTTTCCTGGAGTTAATGATTGCCTTGTTTTAGTTTTTTGTGTATATACATTTGTTATTCCCAAACTATCAAAATCATTGTAAAATCACTCTTACTACTATATTTTCTCATGGCCAAATGCATCAGATAATCCATGAATTCCATTTTTCTTGATGTGGGGGACTTTTTCCCGGAAGTGTCCATTGTCCTGCTCCAGTTGAGGCCTTGTGCACAGTTGTCCTGACTCTTCCCTTCTCCATCTATTGAGAATTCCTCCTGCTTCTCTTCTATATTGGAGTCGCTGTTTCCTGCCCTTTGTGTGTTCTTGGTTCACTTGCCCCAATTTCATAAAGCACATTATCCAGTAACTTCTTGAGAAAGAAAACATAGGAAGTACCATTTCTGAGACCTTTTGAGTCTGAAAATGTCTTGATTGATAGTTTAATTTGATACAGAATGCTTCATTTCAAAAACATTTTTTTCTCTACATTTTACAAGAGTTATTTCATTGTCTCATTAACCTCTGAGTTGCAGTTAAGAAGTTTAAGTCTAAGTCTAAATCTGCTCCAACACACATTTTTTTAGCCAATCTCCCTGTTTTAGCCAATCGCCCTTATTCCTCATCCATGTCCTCAGTGGTGTTTGGTGCTGCCAAATCCTGAGCTCTCCCAGTGTTCTCTGGAGAAAATTAGCTTCTCCTCATTGGTGTCCCTTTCCTCAGGCCCTTAGGTTCAGCTTTCTTGGGTTTAGGTTTCAGCTTGCTAAGTCAATTACATTTCTCCATCCAGGGGTGACCACGAAAATACTCAACCACTAGGAGGGCATAAGCACTGAAGGGATATTGCCTAAAAACAATCAATAGGGTCATATTAATGTCAACTGATGAGTGCCAATTAAATATTTGCTCTGCCTCCATCCGATTTCTTTTTTCCAAAACTGGTAACATTTCATGTTTATTGTTGTCTCCTTTCCTATTCTCCTTGTCCTTAGGTGTGTTTGCATTTTTATATTCCTTTACTATCATTTTGGTGGGACTTCAGCATAAGTAGAAACAAATGTATGTGTTTAAAAGCTGTGTTTAGCAAAAAGTCTACAAGATGCTCTATTCTGTTATCACATTTACTCCTTAAACCAACCCTATTGTGAAAGGTATTAGCTCCATCTAACAGAAGGAAACTGAGGTGCAAATATGTTCACAATGCTTTCTCAAGATTGGATAGGCAATCATTAGTATGGAACAAAGTTCGAATCAGTTGGTCTGGTTCCAAAGTCATGCTCTTGCCTCCCAAAGAGCAAGTATCTCTCAAAGTCCATGGGGGTAATTCCTATAGCCCTCTCTCTACATTAATATGCTTTTCCTAACCTTCTGCTAGTTACACGTTTTTCGAAGTAGGTCAGCTGTCCCCTTGTATTGGAAGCATGACTTGGAGGTGACTGTTCTAAATGTGGATTCCTGGGTTCCACCCTAGACCCACTGAATCTCAGTCTCATGGAGGTTAGAGATTGAGATTTGCATTTTAAACTAGTTCCTCAGAAGATGATGATTCCTAGACATTTTGAGAAGCATTGCTCTAGTCAATGTATGCCTCTCCAAAGCAGTTAACACCAACCATGCCTTACTAAACTGAAATCCTTTTGCTCTTGGGTGAGTTGGGTAGGTCTTAGTGAGTCCAAGATGTTACACATTAATATTAGAAAAGAGTATCTCAGATAAGTGAGGGGCAATATTGAGAAGTAAGTGTTCAGAGTCATTTTTCCCAGTATAGAATATCTAAAAATGCTACAACAAAAAAACCCCATAAATATGCACTACAAAAAGTACATTTTTAAAAGCTAGCTTGGGATAAAAATAAGGCAAATGGTAAGAGGACCAGAAAAGACTAGAAAGCAAATCCAAAGGATAAGCTAATGTTTGCACTGATCCTGGTGGCTGGGACATCCCAGGGAGTCAGGAGACAAAGCCTGAAGACTGAGCAGGTGGAAGTCAGACTGTACCCCCACACAAAGTCAGGCTAAAGATGACATTGCAGTAAATGAACCAGAGAGATTACCCACCACACTAATGTTAGTTGTGAATCTGTTAGAAGAGAATGTTGTGAATAAATTTGCTGTGAGCCCTTTTGAGGGTAAGCATTGCTTAGATACCACTCTAGAAGCCACGCCTCAGAGAGGCAGCTACAACACAGTGGTTAAGACTGTGACCTCTGGAGAAAATTGTCTGCGGTATGATCTTGACCCCATCATCTTCTCATTGTGATCTTGGACAAACTCGTTAACCTCCCTGGGTCTCAATGTCCCTGTCTGGAGACACATAGCTCACAAAGTTGGTGTAGAGATTATATTATTAAATACACGTCAAGCGCCTTCACCAGTGCCTACACAAAGCAAGCTCTCAGCAAATCTTACCTGGGATTACGTACAGTGGTTCCCTGACAGCAAATGCGAAGCAGACTAGGCTCTTTGGGCTTAAGCTTTTAATGTCCAAATAACACCCATTTAGCATACTATATAGAAATACAAAGAGTGGTCCTGATTTCTGGTATAAACATTGGCAAGTTATTTCTTTAACATCCTAAACACTGTGAGTATAAGTAGTAGATGTGCTCATAACTACTTCTTCATAGATATGCAATTCCACATATTAATTTCAGGGCCTAATTTATTCTGACTGGATCTAGTCCCTCCTTCTTGTTCTCTGTTCTCATCTCCTGCCATTGGCCCATCACTGCCAGCTCCGGAAACACAACCTCAACATGGCCTATGGCCCATCCCAAACTCAATTGTTCACCAGTTCTGCTGCTGCTATTTATTACCAAATTGGCTTCTTTAACACTTTCAAACATTCTGCTTTGCCAAGCCTGTATAACTTCTACATAAAGTCAACAAACAGCTGTTGATTTTTATAGTCACCACACCCTCTCAAACGCTAGAAAACCGTCAAATTCCCTGAAAGTAAATTTCATATTTAAAAATATTTTTTAAATGGAAAAAAAAAGCCCCCTCTTTTACTTGAATTGTGTCTTATGGGATTGGTCATAAAACTTTAAGTAATAGAACTTTGGATAGGTTATTCCTAGCACCCCAAATGTATCCTGCGTTATATCCAGTCATAACTCACTGACGTCATAGGTTGGAAAGGAACATTCAAAATGAAAAGTGGTGTTACAGATCTGGGAAAATTTTTTTCTTCTTCACAAGCTTCCTTTTAGTCTTAAATAAAGTTTTAAATATGTGGAAATTAATTTAAAATTACTCATTAATGACTTTCCTCTTTTGATTCATGTAACTTTCAAACAATCATTATTTATGAATATCATCTTGTGAATCCCCAGAATCAATTGGTTTTTAAAAAGGTGAAGCAAACAATCTTGTCATAATGTTATTTTTACAACTGTGAGCAAGGAACCCATAGCAAATTCCTGCTACATCTCATATTTTAGAAGGAATTTTTCCTGTAATATCCCATACTTGAAATTTAAATATTTTGTTCTGACATGCAAAAACCAAAGTTTAATGTAATGAATGAGGGGGCCATGTTACTGATTGAGAACACAGCACAAAAGCAACAGAAGAATCTTTTAATAAGAGATGGCTCAAAACAGCCAAAGTCCAACCTACATAAAGCATTGCTCTGCCTTGATTTGCTTGAACAAGAAGTTCTAGTCACAAAGCATTCACCATGGGGATTGTGCTTGGAGGATAAGAACATCCGGACCCAGCCATAGTAGAGTAGAAACAGATGGCGACTTCACGGAGGGAGAGAAGTGGCTTTTCTACTGCTGAGAGGTGCTCATGTTTTTCCCCCTGTTTTCCTAATAATAATAAACAACTAGGATAACAAGGAAATTGTTTAGGTGTCTCTATCTAATTAGCTTCAAAAAATACTTCATAGTTCTAGAACTTTCCAAAGAAATTGTACATTTGTATCACAAGATGCTATAGTAATAAAACATTACATGTTAAACAAAATATCAATAAAGATCACATCATTATCTTTATACCAGAAATATTTCATTGGATTTTGAATGCGGCCTAGTGCTTACTTTGCTGTCTCCCATTATCCCTCCTCCTTCACCAAATAAAAAGGAAATTACAACATTGTTTAGTGCATATATATAAACTTTGAAGCTAGACTGTCTGGGTTCAAATCCTGACTCAGTGGTTCACTAGCTGTGCCCTGGGGCAAACAAGTTATTTAACTTCTCTGTACTTTACTTTCTTCACCTGTAAAATGGGAATAATACCTTATAGAGTTGATGTGAGAATTAAATGAATTAACTTAATACATGTCAGCACTTAAAACAATGCCAGCACATAGTAGGCACTCAATAAATGTTATGTTAATTTTATTATAATCTTTCAACAGACCTTTCTTCAGGCTGATCATTGATAAATTACGAAATTCCTATCCTTTTCAGTGCCCAATATGATAAGAAATCATGTTGCCTCAGGGACCAGTGGAAAGGACATGGCGTTGGAATCAGAAGATTCTTCCTCAGACACGGTGACAACTGTATAACCTTGAGCGAGTCCTTACTTTCTGCGACTCCCACAGTCATGCAAATTCACTGAGACGTCATACTCCCATCACCTAAGCTGCTACCTAGGACTCACACAATAAGCAGTTCTTGATTACTGGAAAAAATGCATATCTGTAAGATTCTCTGGGATGTTACTCATAGTGAGCCCTTCTTTATTAAGTTTTTCAAAAGTTGTAGCAGTCAACAAAGCTCTTAAGAGAAATTAGATAAGGAAACAATGTCCATCAGTTCTGAAAGCTTGGTTAAGCCAATTTTGAAGACTAGATTCTAATATTAGGCCAGTTGGTACCCAAAGGTTTCTCTTTGGTTTCTGCTCCCTGTAAGCCAGGGGTTCCTGCCTTCAGGAGGCTCATACATTACGTAAATGAGCGAAACAGTAGAAGAGGGAGTGTTAGCAGCTGTGGAAAACTGGATTGCATGGGCCCCATCAGAAAAAGGATTCTAATTAAAACATTTTGTCCAAAACTCATCTGTAGGCCAAAGTCAATCCTCAAACCACCAGACATCAGCTTTTGTTTTTGCTTTTTAATTGGTATATTTAACTGAACGAGGTTTACATTAACTGGTATTTAGTCTTATTTGCAGTTTTATGCAGTTCTTTGCTAAACTTCTCTTACTAAATTCCTAGATATTTATTCAGGGTGTCCTTTCTCCTCCTCCGTCATCTACTGATGATGCTAACATCATGCATATCTTACAGCTGTCAGGCACTGTTAAGGGGTGTGGCTAGCTTCTCCTAGGAGCTCATTAAAGCCATACCCAGGGGAGTAACTGGAATCATTCAACACTCATTCAACGGGTATTTAGAGAGCACCTAGTCTGAGCATAATCAAACATTACGGTGACATCTAGGCAGGCTTTTCCATTTTCCAGCCCCCATTTTACTAAAAGGATTTGGATTTAGCAAATCATGTCATCAGTTTCCTTTCTTATTCCTATAGACAAGCTGGTGCCTTCCATTTATCAGGAGTAAAGCGTTTTTTTCCTTGTTACTTATAAGTAAAATCACGGCAAATCTGCTTCTAATCTTGCCATTTCTGAGCTTGCTCTAAAGTTGTTCTGAACTCTGTTCAAGTCACCCGAGCCAGGATCTATGAAGCACCAGATACTCTGCTCAACCACATGCTGAGGGTGGTAGGGCTTTTTGTCCCTCTGGGATCTGTGATCTAAAATGACCACCTGTGACTCTGGTAGACATAAAATGGATAAACAGAATTGTAATTGCACTACAAAACCAGACGAAATACAGGGCTGATTTTAGAATGGTAAAGCTCGTAAATTGGTTGTCAGAGGAGAATCACGGCTGTTACTTTAGTCCCACTTACATTTTTTGTTTGCTCTCAGAAATCAGGTTGTTCTCTCCTCATTTGATACTTGAGGAGACTGAAGCCTGATGGGGTAAACACCCTGCAAATCCTCACAGAGGCCGAGAGACAGGACCTCGGGCTCCTGACAGACAGGACACTGTGCACTGCGCAAGGATGGCCTCCTCCTTTCTGCACTGAGCAACAATCGCCAATTGCCCAAAACCCAGAGAGTGTTTTAGCAACATATTAACTTAAGAATTTCATGTTAGATGTGAGATGATAATGATGATGATGAAGAGTAGGGTTTTTTTTTTCAATTTGATACATTTGATTGAGTGAAAAGTTGTGCCAGCCACTGCCCTGAGCCCTCAGGTAGCAAAGATGATTTTCTTGAGGAAGACAAACACGTGAAAAACACTGCAACATAATCAGTGCTGGAAGGGAGGTACTTAACGGGGGGAGGGGACACAGAGGAAGCTCCTTATCTCTGCTTGAGGATATCAGGGAGGACCTGAGGAGTCCCCAGATGGACAAAGAATGGAAGGGTATCTGTGCATTGGAAACAGCATGTGCAAAGTTTGGGAAATGAGAAAGGGTGTGGCTTCTGTAAGGAACCGTACACAGTTTGCAGGATATTTGTGTCAATGTAGGAAATGTGCCAGATCTTGAAGGGCCTTCCATCTCATGCCGAGAAGTTTGGATGATTTCTGCAGACATTTGGAAGTCACTAAAGAGGACTCCCTAAGAGGAATGTCATGGTCAGATTTGCATTTTAAAAAGGGTGCTCTGGCTGCCATGTGTGGGATCAATTAGAGGAGGGCAAGATAGAGGCAGAGCAATTTTAGAAAATTAATGAAACAATACAAGCATGAAACGATAAGGCAGCAATAGGGCTAGAGCAAGCAGGGATAACACTGACACAGCTTTGATGACCTGCTAGATGCAGGGAGCTAGTGAGAGACAGGAGAATTTCAAAGTGACTCCTAAGCTTCTGACTTGAGGGGTCAGTTGTGTGATGGTGCTTTCAGAATATAGGGTAGTTTGGGGAGAAAAGAGGATGTGTTGGGTTCCAGGTTGGGAGGACCATTTTGAAGATGGAAGGAGCAGGGTCAAGAGCTGGGAATACATATTGGAGAATTTTCATCTTGTGGGTGGTAGTTGAAGCTCTGAGTGTGGATAGGGTTGCCTGGAAAGATGTGGAGAGCGAAAAGAGAAAAGTAACGAGGACAATACCAGGATGGCCAATACTTGAGAGTAAGAAGAAGAGGTGAAGCTGACAAAGGGAAATAATAATAAGTGGTCTGAAAACAGGAGGAAATCCAGGAGAGAGTGTGGTCATGGAAGCACAGAGAAGTGAGTGTCAACTGTCACCAGAGGCCAAGTAGGACACAATCTGAAAGGGAGACATTGAATTTGGAAACCAGAAAGTCATTTATTTGTTCAAGTCAGTGAATATGCATTAAGCACCTATTAAGTGAATATGCTGCTCAAGGCACCAGGGATAAATCAATGAACAAAACAGAAAATAAAAACCCTGCCCTCTAGGCTTACATTCTAGTGGGAGACACAGACAACAAACAAATAAATATGTGAAATTTTAATATGTTGGATAAGCAGTATGGAGAAAAATAAACAGGAAGGAGGTGTGGAGTTGGGGTTGAGAGAGATGTGGATGCAATGTAACATAGAGTGATTCAAAGGTTTTGGTGAGCAAGTGCAAAGGCCTTGAAATTAGAGTGATTTTTACTTGTATCAGTTTCAATCTAGTGAAAGTAAAAGTAAGACTGCAGCGACTTGAAGAGTGAATGAGAAGAAAAAGAAGAAAAGAGCTAACGAAAGAGAAAGGAATGGAGTAAATAACTTCTCCATGAAACCTGATGCTAAAGAGAAGGTATGGGATCCTAAGTGCAGGTAGAATGGATGGGGAAAGAGTAGATGAAGGTTTGGAAACTGATAATTTCACAGGGTGGAGGCTGGGTATCGGGGCTGCGAAGCTGCACAACTCCAGGGACGTCCGTTGCTCCCTGTAATTGTGAAATGGGGTCTTCCCAACTCCCTCACTCCATTAACTCCATTTTTGCTATGAATTAGGAAGCAAGGATGTCTATTTTCAATAGAAAGAGAACAGTGATGTCATGTGGGGCTTCAACTGGTTGGGACACTAATAGTAAAGAAATAAGTAAAATTTCTCGAAAGAGTTGATGTCAGAAATAGAAATGAAAGTTGAATCTAGGGACAAGCAAAATGGTGGCCAAGTGGCACTGAGAGCTGGGAGGATGGTTGGGCCATACACTGCACCCTTCACTCACATCATCTCACATAATCTTGCCAACAGTCTAGCAAGAAGAGCTTATTCTGACTTTATGGATGAGAAATCCGAAGTCCACCGTGGTGAAGTACCATGCACAAGCTCATGAAGCTGGGAGGTGGTAGAGCCAAGATTCCAGAGATGATGAACTTTCCCCTACAACATGCCACTTGAGATACAAAGAGGAATAGAATATACAGTCGCTGCTCTCAGCTCTCACACACTATTGGGAACAAAAGCATATAAATAACTATAAAACAATGAGATGAATGTGAAACTCGTTTATGAGCAAAGTGCCGTGGGAATATAGGCTTGCAAATTCTCCCAGGCGGCTGTATATTTACGGTCAGCAGGAAGGGAGAACAGGAATGACGAAGGCAAGATATTAATAAAATCTCACGATAATACAATGAGTATCCTTCACTGCTACTTTATTTTAAAATATGTATCCATCATTTCTCATTTTGAATCAGCAACTTCTTTAGTTAATATGTAGTTGGTTATTATGAGCCTGACTTGCAGATTTTTAAAAGTAGAGAGTTTAAGACTCATATAGTTAAAGTGAAGTGCTTCGAGATACGAAAACTTTTACATTTTGTATAAGGAATGAGGGAAATAGGAATTTAAATGTATAGTTATAGACTAAATGTATATATAGATATAGCAAAAACTATACCTAGTTTTTGCACGAAGAAACACTAGAAGGAAAAACCAAAAACCTCTCGGGTAGAGGTGTGGGGAACGATTAGAAGGGATAGGCATATAAGTGAGACTTCTCTGAGTACATCCTTTTACAGAGTTTTTGTTTGTGATCCTTGCAAATGTTTTACATATTTTTAAAAAAGCAAACCCTAAAATTAAAAACAGACTGAAACAAATTAATCAAACTATGTATCAAATGGGTAAGATAACCACACAGAGACAAGAATTTTGAATGAATTTTTTAACACAATGCTCTGATTATATATCTTACTCCTACATATTCTAAGGACAAAAATAATTTTGAAGACATCTTAAACTGCACGCTGTACTTCTATTTTGAGTTGTAATCATAGCATTTTTGAGAGTACTTTGTGTATATTGTAGAATAAAGCAAATAAATACTTTGAAATTATTAGAACCAAGATGTTTAGTGTAAGAAAAACAGTGTACAAATATGAAATTATAGAAGTTAAGAAAAAATGTAATGTTAATATCTGAACTGACCTGTGCATCAAAGGACACAATCAACAGGTGAAAAAGCAACTTAGAGAATGGAAAAAAATATTTGCAAATCACATCTCTGATATAGGATTAATATCCTGATATATAAAGAACTCCTACAACTCAATAATAATTTTCAAAAAACAGATAATCTGATCAAAAAATGGGCAAAGGAGGGGCTGGCCCCGTGGCCGAGTGGTTGGGTTCACGCGCTCCGCTGCAGGCGGCCCAGTGTTTCGTTGGTTCAAATCCTGGGCGCGGACATGGCACTGCTCATCAGACCACGCTGAGGCGGCGTCCCACATGCCACAACTAGAAGAACCCACAACAAAGAATACACAACTATGTACCGGGGGGCTTTGGGGAGAAAAAGGAAAAAATAAAATCTTAAAAAAAAAAAAAGAAATGGGCAAAGGACTTGAACAGACATTTCTCCAAAGAAAATATACAAATGGCCAACAAGCATGGGAAAAGATGTTCAACATCACTAATCATTAGGAGTATACAAATCAAAACCACATTGAGATATGACTTCACACCCATTAGGATGGCTACTATTTTTTTAAAAAAACACAAAAATAGCAAGTGTTGGTGAGGATGCGAAGAAATCAGAACCCTGTGCACACTGTTGATGGGAATGTAAAATGGTGCAACTGCTGTGGAAAACAGTGTGGCAGCTCCTCAAAAAATTGAACATAGGATTACCATATGATCCAGTGTTGTCATTTCTGAGTATATACTCAAAAGGATTAAAATCAAGGCCTTAAAGAGATATTTGTACACCCATGTTCATAGCAGCATCATTCACAATGGCCGAGAGGTGGAAGCAATCCAGATATCCATCAGCTGATAAATGGATAAACAAAACGTGGTATATACGTACATTGGAATATTATTCTGCCTTAAAAAAGAAGGAAATTCTGACACTTGCTACAACATGGATGAACCTTGAAGACATTATGTTAAGTGAAATAAGCCAGTAACAAAAAGACAAATAATGTATGATTACACTTATATGAGATACCTAGAGTAGGGAAATTCCTTAGAGACATAAAGTAGAATGGTAGTTGCCAGGGGCTGGGGCAAGGGTACAACGAGGAGTTGTTGTTTAATGGGTTTAAGAGTTTCAATTTTGCAAGATGAAAAAGTTCTGCAGATTGTTTGTACAACAATGTGAATACATTTTACATTACTGAACTGTACAGTCGAAAATGATTAAGATGGTAAATTTTGTTATAGATATTTTACCACAATTTTTAAAAATCTGAATCAAAACAGCAGTATGAGCTCCCGATTTTTAAAAATATATTTCTTAGTGCTGTCCTTTGAAAGGACCAGAAGCAATGGCATCCTTAGTCTTGGTTTCTCATGCCATTTCCCACCAAAAGGACCAGAACTCCTTAGACAAATGCCTGATTTCAGCCCTGGGCAGAGAAATACAAGATGAGCCCAGGACATCTTAATGCACCAAAAAGCAGGAAAGCTCTGAAAGACTAATGGGGATGTGCCAAAAGGACACAAGAGCCAGGGTGAAGAGGCTCCCACTGGACAGATCCAAACAATCCGGACATCAAAAGGAATAACTGATTGTAAAATATTAAATTTTTAAAACTCGATGAGTTCATGGAGACAGAAATTATTACACCAACACCCTACTCTAATATTTGATAATTAAAGGGGAAGAATTAAGCATTCATCCTACCTTTTCGTAAGGAACTGTAGTTCATCGCCAGTGGATGAGGGGAAGCTCTACGGAAGAATGCAGTTAATACATGTGGAAAGAATAATAGAAAGAGAAAATCACCATTTTGCTACCTCCAATAAACTTGTTGATTCAGGCAAAGATTATATATGGAATCTAAAACCATTAGGTAAAGTGTTGTAGAGAAACAAGATATTCACACAGTGCCAATGTATCACCCATAGATTACTTACTAATTACAAAGGGAAACATTATCAAGAACTGTGAAGGGTCTGAGAAAGCCCTATCTGCAAACTGACCAGGTAGCCAGCCAGTCTCTTGGATATCTTCAAAAGACACAGGACTTCTGGCTTCATGAGAACTTATTCCTCACTGTGTATCAGCATTTTTGTGTTGGTTCCTCAAAACCCACAGGGCAAAGCAAAGAGGGCCAGGTGACACCTGCACACCATGGGTTGTATAACAATGAAAGAACCCTGAACTTAGGGAACCCTAATCTTTTATACTGGACAGTAAGCATGCCTGCCCTTGGCTGCAGAGACTGACACTATGTCTACCTTCCAAGGCTGTTTGCTATCCAAACTTCCTCGAAAACATAGTCCAGTGGGAAAAAAGGGCATTCAGTGCCTTGCTCACAAGTTGTCCAGAAAAACGAGAGACCTGTGGAGAACTGTCTCTCCATACATACACAAAGTGGAGAGGTCTGGCCATTGCCACCTTAATCAAGTGTTCAAACTTAGCATCACTAATGATGGGACACCTGTGCCTCCTGATGGGCTGCAACACAGAGCACACAGGCTCCCTATGAGTCTTCACACGGAATTGAATCAAATCTTTAAACATAACGTCCCGGTTACAAGACTTACCAGGAAGAGAGGGACAAGTTACCACCACCAGGAAGTAATCAGACAAATCTACATTTGACAAAGACAACTGGTCCAGTCAATTTAAAAAATCAATGTCGTTTTCTAAAAAAGGATACGTGGAGGGAGAATCTAGTATAAAAGAAGACATAACCAAATACAATGCATGAATCTTGATTGGATTCTGAAGCAGAAAAAAGACACTTTGGGGACAACTGGGGAAATTCGAATGTGGACTGGATATTAGATTATTTTAAGGAATTGTTTTCTTAGGTGATAATATGGGTTTTGCAGCTGAATGTCCTTATTCTTAGAAAATACATTTTGAAGAGTTATGTATATCTGCAACATATATTCAAGTTGTTCAGCAACACACCCACTCACTCAGACATTAGATTGAACTACAGGAAATTTTTCCTATTCAACCATTTTCTATTACAATTTCATATGGTTTAACCTAATAAATAAACAAAACAAATATAGCAAATGTTAACAGTTGTTGAATATGGTGGTTGATATACAAGTGTTATTGTACTATTGTTTTGACTTTTCTGATTATTTGAAAATTTTACTAATAAAATTTTGAAAAAACAAAATAAGAAAAGAGATAGTTTAACATAAAAACTCACTGAGGAAGTCAATCCTGCCATTGCCATTTAGTAGCTATGTGACAGCCATGATGCCAAGAGAAGGTTCTTGGGGAGGGGAAGGGAACTGGGAAGGCTTGATTCTATCCACATCCTCCTTGGGGACCCCACCCACGCAGCCCCAATAAGCATAACCCTACTTAAGAACAGGGTAATTTAGCACAAGTTTCCTAAGTACTAGATTTTTGCTCCTAAGGCCCACCCACCAGATGCTACGTGACCCAGGCGAGTTACTTAATTTCTCCAAGGACTTATTATTCAGTAGATCTGAAGGATGAAGAGGAAAGAGGAGTTTAGGATGACTTCCAGATTTCTGGCCAGAGTGACACCTCAGGAAGAGGAGGCGTAAGCATCCCTGGGTGGTTGGGAGCTATTTCAGGCCAAAGGACTCAAAGAGGAAAGAGACCTTCTCTTTAGAAGTGATTTGGGTACTGTCTAATTTTAACGAAATGGGATTTCTTTCTGTACCCCAAGCTGACGAAGAGGAATACAGCAATTATGTCTGTTTTCCAAATGTTCTATAACAAGCACATACTGCTTTACTTTTAAAGAAAAATTATAAAGTAGTTCTGGTATAAAGCTCAGAAACAGCAAAAGCTGACACAAGATTTTGTATATTATGAGCCATATTTTTAATTGAGCGATTATATGATTATGAGCTAAATAGTAAGCTTTCAAGTTCATGCATTTGAACTTAGGAAATAAATTTACATCAATCAATGAATAATAAGAAGATGCAGCTTGGTGTGTTTTGGCAGCAGCTGAGGGAGAAACTGACAACAGCAATAACTGCATGCTCAGGGCACCCACACTGGCAGCAGAGGTGGCATCCGGAGAAGAGGTGGGCAGTGAGAGACAGCTCACGGTTGGAATGCCGGGAGACAGAAGACATGACAGGGCAGCTGGGGCTATGAGCCATGCAAGATCCCCAAGGAAGGAAGAAACATGGGTGGGGCAGGTTGGAGGTCCAGTAACACCACCAGGAGCAAATTCTACTAATAGGAGCCACACGATGGCTCACCAATTAGATTCCTAGGCATTAGTAATAGGTTACCCCTGACCCTCACCCTAACGCTGTAAGGCAGGATTGTTACGTTTGGTTTTTGTTTTGTCAAAGTTAAAAAAGAAAAGAAAGGCAAATAGTACAGGAAGATTTACAGCAAAAAGCAATTGTTCCTTGCTTTTTGCTTCCCAGCCTCAGACCCACTTTGCAAGTGCAAACCACTTTTACCTTCCTGGCTTTCCGTTGTCCTGCTGATGCTCTCCAATGGTGTATAGATAGACCATTGAGATGCTATTCATTTATTGACTCTTGCAATGCCAGGTCAAGATTCAGCTTACTTAGTATCACACCCACACACACAATAGTTACATCACTATTTTTAGTTCTATTGTTCACTTTTGAAACTTTCATTTCCTTAAACTTTTGTTTTTAGTTCTCTCAAACACAGACAGCATCTCTTGGCTCTCCATTTTGTGAGGAGGAGATTTGAGCTCCTACCTCTCCTAGACTCCCCTCCTCTACTTCTACCTCCAAACTTTTCATAAAGCTGAACTCTTAGATTTCCATGACTGAGAACATTTCCATTCCCTTCTGCAACCATAATTAAGTCTTCTATAATTGGTCCACAGGTTAGAGTCTGTTAGATCTAACAGACAGTGACCAATAAAGAGCACTAACACCAGGATGTTTATGAAAACTTTCCTTCACGGAGAGCAAGAATTGTGTTTTTCTGTAATCAGTGTCACAACCTGTGCTGCTCAGTTGCTCAAAATCTTGGTTAGTTTGATTTTTGATGCTTACCGTTTTCTTTTCTTATTGAATGAGGACAGCTGTGCCACCTTGTCTGTTCTATCTACTGCATTCTTTTTTCTCTTTCTTTTTGAAGTCCATTGACATCCTATTCTAACTTGATTCACAGTTGGATTTGGACTTTCTTAGAGTCTTTTTAAAAAAAATTTCTAGTTGCTTTTCTTCTTTTCATGCATTCTTTGCTTATAGTGTAGCTTCAAGTTCCTCCAACTCTATGTTATATGAAATTCTTTTCTTTCCTGAAGCCCTATTCTTGCTGCAATATGAACTGGTGGCTAAGTCACCCACACAGCTGACATTCTTGGTCACATCTGGTATTTCCTGAATCCCACATCTTCCTCATGTTACTTTGTTGTTTTACTGATGGAACACATGCTCAAATAAGTTCTTACGAAAAGGTGTATGGCAAGTAAGCTTTCTGAGTCTTTAACAATGTCTTTATTTTGCCCTCACAAGTCATTTGACTGGGTATAGGTTTCCCAGGTCAAAAATCATTTTTCCCCTGAATTTTGAAGCTGTTATACCACTACTTCTAGTGTAGCTATAAGAAATCTAACGCCGGTATGATTCTTGTTTCTTGTAGGAGTTGGTGTTCCCTCACCCCAGGAAAGCTCTTAGGTTCTTCTCTGTATAACTTGTTCGAAAGCTTCAAATGATGTGTGGTTTTTTCCCTTCCCCCTAATCAAAGTCCAGCAGGCCCTTTTTAATTGAAAGCTCCCATCTTTAGTTCTGTAAATTTTCATTGTATTGTTTCTTTGGTATCTTTCTCTCCTTAGTCTTCTCTGCTCTTTCTAGAATTCTTATTGGTCTCTTATTGAACCCCTCTGGATTGATCGTGTGTGTGTGTGCATGTTTATACTCTCATATTTTACACATTTTGCTCAAGGTTTTGGGAGATTTTCTCTACTTTATCTTACAATCTTCTATGGAATATTTCATTTGCAAAAGTTCCTCCCCATTTTATGATTCTTGCTTTTTATAGCATCATGTTCATGCTTAATAGATGTAATGTCATTTCACATCTCTTTAGTAATAAAGAATTAGTTTTGTAGGGTTTTTATTTGACCCTTCTTATATTCCCTGAATTCTACGTTTCCTCTGGGGTCAGTTTTTCTCTGTTTAGCTTTCTTCTTCATACTGTAGGCTTTTCTCAAATATTTGGGCATTCTCAGTTGTCTGGCTATTCTTAAGAATGAGACAGGAGAAAGACTGACTAGACACTCTAAGCACAGGAGTGGAACTTGCTGACTGGCGGGCTTCAATTTAGGGTAAACAGCCAGAGATCTGTTTGTTGTGCTGTGGCCCCTCAAATGCCAGAATGTAGATGGCTTCGTGCTGGGGTACCAGTGATGACTCTAGATGCCCAAGTGTTCTCAGAAAGATCCTTCAGTGTCTTTTAAAAAGTCCCTGTTGGTCATTTTTTGGTTGGCTGGTTGGTTTTGCTCTTTTCTGTGGTCAAACTACCTAGTTGCCGGGGTTCTTGGCACCAGAGTTGAGGAGTGGTGTGGAGGACGACCATTTCATACACAGACCTTCACTGTCTTCTGTCTCCCCTTCATCCAGGAACTTCTCTGAGTCCCCGACCTCTGCAAGGTTCTACCACATAGGGAGGCACCCTCATCTCCTGCGAGACTCTTCAAGCATATCCTGAGCTATAGCTTCTTCTACTCAGTGCTCTTCCATATACTCTGTCTTCCAGAAATTCATTGAAATCACTTATCCTCTTGTTCTCTAAACCCTTTTGGGTATGTACCTTTTATATCCCATTACTATAAGTATAAGTGAGTCTTAGAAGGGATAGGAAATAAATATGTATGCTCAAATCCCCAACATGAACCAGTAGCAAGGGTAGGTATTCTTCCCATTTTACACATGGAAAACAGAGGCTTATGTGATTAAGTGACTTGCCTAAGATCACGTAGCTAGAAAGGGAAGGGCCAGGATTAAACTTGTATTCTTTTGACTCTGCTAAACTACTTCTTTTTGTCCAAACCATGGCTCAGCTGGTATGACCTGGAAAAAAAAGAATTTACATAATACTATGAGTTTTAAATATGCTGTCACTTGTGCATAAAAATGATTCAGAAACTGCCCAGACTAAAAACTGTGCAACATCATTTTACAAGTTGCATACCTAGGATACAATGAGAAATCATCAAAGTCATAAAACAGCAATTTTATATTGGGTGGGTCAGGTTGGAGTGGACCAGAACTTGAGGAGAGAAAATTGGTAGGAAAGGCTGGATTATCATTTGGGTAACGGTGGCAAGGGCTTGGCACACTGAATGCTCTCAGCTCTATCAAATCTACTTTAGAAGTCACAATTGGGGAGCAATTGCCCCAAAGAGGTGGTGCAGACTCCAGAGCAGTGGCATGGATGGAAGAGACGTGTTGGGAAGACAGGGCACCCCATCCACTTGGAAGCCACTCTCTCATATACATTTAATAATTGTTAAGTGACTGCCATGTACAGACACTGCAATAGACTCTAGAGACACTTTCACCTTCAGCCAGGGTGATATCTGCAAAAGATGAAGATCTCTTTGTTTCTGGAGACTTCTAGAAATCAAAACCCTACAATATCTCATAGGAACACATCACATTCATAATGGTTTAAGATTTAAAGTATTAGAATTGTTCTAGTTCAACTGCAAAGGTAGTTTTGAGGGCTTTTGAATAGCTAGTCATTTATTCCACAAATCTTTATTGAGCTTCTAGTTAATGGCAGCCACTGGAGCTAGGACCTAGGGACACAATGGTGAAGAATACGAGATTATTTCTAATGTTTACCACTTAGCCACCAAAGACAATGCTGAGGCACCTAGTTTTCTCTTTCTCAGAGGCAGAGGCCAAGTTATCTTCTAAGTATGAAATGTAGAGATTGACTCTTGTTAGGGCCACAGAAAACTGGGGAGGTGGATGGTGAACATGCTATTAGCTGGTATTAGTTCACTGTGATATTAATTTAGATGCATGATATCCTGGCGAAGAACAGATCTTAACAGAAGATCTTTCTGCTCACAGTGTTTTTCTCGAATTTTCACCTTTCCTGTGGCTGTTTTGGTCTCATTCTGACACTGTAGGAAAATTCACCGTGAAATCTGGAACAAGTGAGCATGTACCCTCTGTCCTCAAAGGTTGGGACACAAGCCTGTGAACTTGGAAAGAGAACAAAGCTTTCTAGTATGATAAACAGAGAAAATGGAGATTAAAAAGTCTGGTTTCCTCTTTTTTGCATCAGCACATACCAGCTGTCAGATACCTCTGAATAATCTATTTCTTCTGTTCCTGAAAGGTAGATATTATTATTACAGCATTTCCAGAAGGAAGTATATTTTAATTTTCAATAAAAATGGCCACAAATGAAGTGGTAATGCAAAGAACAGAAGAGAAACTTTTACAGCTATAGTATTTGCATTTGTGACTTTTTCCAGTCTAATTCCACTTTCTCCACTGATCCCTGAAACCTCGCCAGCAGGCTGACACCCTGATAAACTCCAAAAGGAAGAAGGAAAACAGTCTGAAAGGCAGGGAGGGTGTGGTCGCTAGAGGGGTGATGGTGAACAAGAAGAAAAGTGCAGCTACTCCAGTGCATGCAGATAAGGCGTGAGGTTCAAGGGCAGAAAGGAAGCACACAGATTGCAGCGTGCCCACTTGGTACTGGTGACAGACTTCCAACGGAGGAGCCCCACCTTCGGGTTCTTTTGTTTAGGCCTGACTTCCAAACAAAGCAAGCTGGACGACCAGTCCTAACATCAAGCAGCAGAAAGCTTCCTTCCTTTGCGAAAATCTAGTAAAGGCATCTCTCTAAGCCCTCTTATTGCAAAAACGGCCTGCTTTCTCCTGAAGTTTCTGCTGTTAGAGAAGACTTGCAAAGGCTGTGATAGCAGAGTGCAAAGAGGTAGGCATTTAGGATAAAAACATGAGTGCACGTCCATCCAACCCCTCAGGGCTAATTCCCCTCCCTGAGCCTCAAATTCTTCACCTGTATAATGTGGTCGGGAGGTTGAATCAGAAAACAAAAGTGGTTCTAAATTTCTAAAAGACTTCTTTTCTCTATTTCCCTCTTTACCTCTTTCTTCCAATTAAAAAAGCTTAACCTGTAAAATCATAATCCAGTCTACCTACTTTCCACATTTTTTTCTGAGTGTGCTGTGGAGTCGACTCTGACTCCTAGTGAGCCTACCCAGTCTTTATTGGCTCCATCCTTTCACCTTCCAGCTCTGTATTTGACAATGCTCCACTGCCCTTCACAGGGCTTTCACAATCAACTTTTTTCAGAAGCGACTGGCCAGGTCCTTCTTCCTAGTCTGTCTTAGTCTGGAAGCTCTGCTGAAACCTGTCCACCATGGGTGACCCTGCTGGTGTTTGAAAACCGGCGGCATAGCTTTCAGCATCCCAGCAACATGCAGCTGCCACAGTAAGATAACTGACAGACAAGTGGCGTGGTTCCCTGACCTGGAAACGAACCCCAGACTGCAGGGTGAGAGCGCTGAATCTTAACCACTAGATCACCGGGCTGGCTGCTTCCCATATACCCGAGATTAATTTAAGCACATTCTGAGTAACATGATAAAGTTATCTTTAGAAACATACACACACCAGTTTCAGAATGGCACCCCCTGGGGTCCCTGCTGCCAATTTGGTCCAGGAACACAAAGTCAGCATCTTGATGTCAGGCAGTGTCCTGGCCAACACCCACTACCCACTGCAGTTGGTGCTTTCTCAGAAGACAACACCTTGCTTTCAAAACTGTCTACTTTTTTGCTCAAAACAATGATGGATGGATGGATAGGTCTTCATTTGACTCACTACCTGAAAAATCAGCTTCTCATGTGATTTCCCCAAAGCAGAGTTAACTCACATAATTTTGTGTCACATACCAGGGCTCTTCCTTGCATAAAAAACAGTAAGATATCACCAAACTCTGGCCTGAAAGTTCTTCTAGGATATCTTGTGGTATCACCATTCCTAAGTGCATGGTAGTCATAAGTGACTTCATCAGCCAAATATGAAACTGGTTCGATACTGCCCCTGTAGGAGTCAAATTCTTATGCATTTACAACTTAATAAATTACCATTCAGGGTTGTATTAGCAAGTTTGCTTTGTTCCAGCCCTTTTATAGTTGAGACTCCCAGATTTCTGTTTCAGGTTGGAATTGGCAAATGAACTTTTCAAAGCATTTCATCCTCACAAGTCACATCTTGTCATCTTTCATATCCACATGAGACACCAAGCCCTATTTCACTCTTGTTTAAATTTTATTATCATTGTTATTAGGAATAAACCAATAGAAATAGGATTACAAAGGGAAAGGTTCAGGATGAATAACTTCTTCCTTATAAATTCAAACACAGGTGCACACACACATGCTGGTCTGTGTGAGTTACTTCCTCCCCACATTCTGTCCTCCTGCACAAACAATTATACAAAACAGTCCGCACAACAATGTGAGCAGCTGGTACCACAACCTGAGCAAAGGACCCCAGTTGTGTCAAGTCTCAGGCTGACTCTTGGTCGAGATGACCAGCTTCTCCACGCTAAGAGTACTTGTGGTTTCATCCTCTTCATTTGACCCAAAATATCCCGGGAGGTCCAGCATCCTCTGCTCGGCTTCAGTGAGGCCGAATGGTGTATTGTCGTAGAAGGCGAACTCGGGGTGCACCGGGAAGCTCTGGCACTTGTCTTTCCGACATTGAGAAGGGCTCAGAGGACTGACCCTCTGGTAGCTATCTTTGGGGGCAGTGGGGGAGGGCTGCTTCCTTGAGACACTCCTGTGACTGGGGGACGGTCCCCGCCGAGCTCTGTGAGGCTCTGTTCTCTCGCCTCCTGCCACCAATCCCGCCTGACGATCCCCTAGGTCTGGCTTCCTGGTGGGCTGCCCCAAGGTGTAGGATTTAGGGAGGGGGCTTAGTGGACCAGCGGTTCCACCTGCCCCTTGGAAATGGTCCAGTTTCTCAGGAAGCGCGGCAGCACCCCGACTCTGAGGCCTGAACCTGTCTTCTGCCTGGTCCCAGGTCCGCGTCCTAGAACTGTAGGCGGGGTCCTGCCGTGGGGTCAGGGTGGACATGCTCCTCTCCCTGAAGGGCCGCGCCTGCTTGGTCTCGTGGAAACTGGCTGTCCTCCGGAAGTGGGAACTCCTGGGGTGGCTCCGCTCCGACAGCCCCCCTCTGCTGCCCACGTGCCTCATCTGGGATTTGCGGATCACGGTCTGGCTGGGGCTCACGGCACAAGTGGCCTGCGAGACCCCGACATCCAGCCTGGAGGGAGGCCTCTCCCCGGCGCTGACCGCGGGCTGGTCCAGAAACGGGGATTTGATCCTGAACTTGTTTGCGGCAGCTTCTTCCGGGTTCTCCAAGTCTAAGAGGGCGACGGCGGCGGCGGCGGCGGCGTCGATGGCCGTGTCTGTCAGGGGGCTCTGAGACACGTGGTACACCTTGGTGGTTTCTGTCAGGCCTTTCTTTTTCATCTCCTTCAGCTGCTGCTGGGCAAGGCGGTAGCTGAACAGCGGTGGGATTATCTTCTGCGCGTTGGACTGGAAGCTGTCACTGCCGGAAGCGTCGTCCTCGGGAGTGGCCGGCACGCTGCGCCTGTAGGTCAGAGGGATGCCCATGTCCCCCGGGCCCCCCACAGGCCCGTCACCCCCATCCGAGAAGCTCCCGCGCTGCTCGCTCAGCTCGCAGATGTTCTCCTCATCTGAGTTCTTCCGGAAGCTGGGCGAGTGGAGGGAGTTGTGCCGAGCGGGGGTGCTGCACTTGGGGGGGCGGCCGAACTTCCTCCACAGCGTGATGAGGACGGTGGCCACGATGATGAACAAGCACAGCGAAATCCCAGTGACCGTCACGATGTTGTTGGACTTCACCGGGCCCTGCGGCTGAAGAGGAGACGGGCTGGATGGCCGGAAAGCTACAAAAAAGGCAAGAACAAATGTATTCTCTAGTAGTGTTTTCTCTGGTGGTTTTCAGGTCTCTGAGAGGCTTTTCTAAGGACAAAGATTTCTGGTCCTACATCTGCATCTCTGCTGGCAGCTTAAGCCAAACTAAGAAACAGAGACCCATGTAAGTGAGGTGACCAGATAAGCCACAATTAAGGTGATTCCTGGACTCGGGGGCTCCTGCTGACACTTGTCTCACATTTTTCACAAAGAAGTAGCATGAGGAAAGTTTCAAGGTAAAATCCAGGTTTTTGCTTACAATGATGTAAACATGGGATATCTGTAGTTAAATGTACCTTTGAGATGCACGTTGGAAAATTCCTACCAAGTATAAAACTTGAAATGCAAAATAATTTAGGTAGGTTGTACCTAAATTTGCACATCTCGAGAGAAATTGATAGGTGAAAGAAGATCTTCGGTAATACAACAGAATTCATTCCTCCCTTCTAATACCCAGGAACTGTCTTTCGTAAATGTTGAAGCCTCTGCTTTCTCATTCCTCTATTTTCAGCTGTCCACTTCCCTTCCTCCCTTCCATGTGGCCTTGAGTTTTCCTCTTCTTCTCTGCTCTCTCAAACTGGTTTGTCCCACAGTCATCAAAATGTTTCAGCAAGGCTCAGAGGCCAGCGGGGCCTCAGGCTGTACTGCCACCGAAACACCTGGGAACCTGAGACCACCTAATGCCACCAGGCCTCATCTCCCTTTCCTCCGTGGTCACTGTCCTCCATTCAAGCCCTTCCAGTCACCTGTCCTCTCTCTTCTTGCCTACTCTCTTATCACCACCAGCTCTCTGCGTCATCTGCTAGACCCACACTCTCCCACTCTCCCCTCTCCTTTCTACTGTACCCTGTGGTAACCAACCTCCTCAACATCCGGAATCTCTCCACCAAACACTCCCTTTGCCTCCTTGCCTTACCTGAAGACGGAATATCCTGCAGGACACAGCTTCCCCCTGCCCACCCTCTTGGGTGGAAGCTGTGACACATACTTTATAAGCAAACAGGGCCAGAAGTAGGGTGTATCCTGTCTCCTCATTCCTGACTGCCATTTTCAACCAACTCTTTCACCTCTGTATAAAACTTCTACTCTTTTGATGCCCGTGCCATCCACCCAAACTGCCCCCCGACTCCTCCTTCAACTCTGTTATCTGCCAACCTCGTGGCAGCCATCAGTCACTAGTACTTGAGTCCTACTTGAGTCCCAGTGCTTCAGTGTCCATCCAACATGTCATACCTTTCCGTTGTCTGCAGCTGCTCCTCTTCTGAAATCTTGAACTTCACAGCCCACTTTCTGGCTGTATCCTCCCCTCTCCTTCACTCATGATTACTACACTGGGTATTCAACCTCACTGCAACTTCAGATTCCCCAACCCTTGCATTTTCTCCCAATCTGCCAGCCACCTCCTGGCCTCACTTCTCTCCCTACACCCATGATCCATCACTTAAACCATTCTCCTGCCAAAACCTCAACTCTCTGGCCACTAATACTGAGCTATAGCCCTTTCCCTGCTCTGCAGCAAAAGTCCATCCCTAGATAAATCCAGGAATGTGGGTGTGGGAATCCCAGCAGATTCTCAGCTGCTGCACCCAGGCCCTGAGCTCTGGTGGAGAAAATAATGCACCCATGCAGGCCAGTGCCTCTACGCACTGACAGCGCCCAACCTCGGCTGCCCATAACTCCGTCCATGGCTCCCTAAGCAATTCTCTCTTCCATCTTCCATTCCAATAAAACTGCCTCAAAGTTTCACCACTTTCCTCACGCCCCCACCTAATCCCCTTCCTTGGCAGTCTGCTAGGTCACAAAAATAGACACCATCAGGCAAGTACATTCCCAACTTCTTCTGCCATCCTCTCCTCCCCCATAAACTTAGCAGCAGGCACATCTCTACTTACCTCTTTCTCTATGGAATTAGTGGGAGAAGTCTCTTCTTATAAAGCAAGTCCGCCCAGTACTCTCTAGGCCACCCTTCTCCAGGGGGATCGTCCCTTGGTACCAATTATCTCCAGCTTCTCCTTTGTGCAGCTCCACAGAAACATGCTCAAGCTCTTCTCACTTTGTAAAGACCTTTCTAGAACCCTCTCACTACTGCCATAGCTGTATCTTGCTCCTGGTATTCCTAGCCAAGCTTACAGAAAGAGGAGTCCACATTTGCTGACTTACTGCTTCCACATCGTCGCCTCTGGCTCCTGCAACCTGTCCCCAGGATTCCAATGAAACGGGTCCTGTCGAGGTCATTAATGATCTAATAGCCAAACGACAAATGCAAAGGCGCTCTGTCCTGATATTCCTTGACTGCTGCAGCACTGGTTACTGTCTTGACACTTCCTGTGAGTTTTTCTCTTCTTGGTTTCAATGATAACATTCACTTAACTAACTGGAGAGAAGAACATGAACTTTGGAGCCAGGGAGATCTAGATCTCATCCTGGCTGCAATAGCTCTGCTCTCTCCATCAGCATCCCAGACACCTTCACCTCCACATGCCCAAGACTCATCATCCTCCCCCCAGAACCCCCCAGTACGATATGTCCAATCTCAACGGCATGGCCCTGCTGTCCATGCAGTTGCCAGTACCAGAATCCTGGGTTTCATCCCTGATGCTTCCCTCTCCATCACTCACCACATCAGAGTCTTGGAATCCCTCTCTCCTCTGCATCCCCATTGCCAGTGCTTCATTTCTTACCTGGGTTAGTGAAGAACTCTTAACAGGCCTTGCTGCTGCCACCCCTACCCCTTCTGATTTATATTCCACACTACAGCCGAGAGATCTCTCTAGAATATAGGTCCAAACCTTCACAGCCCCTCAGAATCTGTCTCCTGCCTACCTGTCCAGCCTCGTTTTTACCACTCCCTCCTGACACACTATCCTCTAGCCACATGAAACCATTTTCCATCCTCTGGGTCTCTTAATGTGCCACTTTCTTCCATGCTTTCCTCCATTGCTCCCTTTGCTAAAATTTCCCTTCTCACCTATTTCACCTGGTGACACCTACTCAGCTTTCAAACTTCAGTTCAATTATCACCTCCTCCAAGAGCGGAGGTGTTCCCAGCATACGTTATCACCCCTGTAAGCATCCATAGCAAGCTGTGGATACCTTCATCATTGTAGGCTCTCTATTGTACTGTGTATTGTGCCTGTTTATATGTCTGCTGAGCTACTATATCATAAGCCCCTTCCAGACAGGGACATGTCTTATCCATATAGTCCCAACCCAGTCACAGTAACTTGCACATAGTTGATACTCAATAAATGTTAGATTAATTAATTGATTCATTATTAAAAAGGTAACCGCAAAATGATCAATATCCCACCAGACAGAACGTGGGTACAAGGGCTATTGGATCCTCCCACTCTTGTATTGAACAAGACGGACCAAATTAATACAGAACTACCCTCAGACTTTGGCACAAAAATATCCTTTCAAAGCCAAACAAAACTCTAAACTCTCAACCAAGTGAAAATAGTTGAATGATGACAGACTTGATTGCTGACTCATCACTTCTTCCATCTGCAGTGGCTGCTTAGGTCAGTGGGTAGCAGCATTGCTCCGGTACATTATGGAACCCCTTACTTAGCTGTCATCTCTGACTCTGGCTGGTTCCCTGCAAAACTATGGCTGGAGGAAAGCCCAAAAGCTGCGGACCTCGCCCATCTCTGCCTCATCTAGCCTTTCCCCCTTCACCAAAAGTGATGGAGATTTCCTGATGCTAAGCGGCCTGCAGACAGATCTTTAGATTTCCAAAGAGCGGAAAATAGGTTGAATAGGAAAAAGAGAACACTTGGAAGAAATGACCATTTTTACCAATGTAAGCATTTAACTGAGGACCACTTAGAGTAGAAGTAGGGTACCTGTAGCACTTACCCTTTTCACTAATTTAGAATGTACAAATTTCTAGTTCCCACCTGGAATTAAAGAGTTGAGATGCCAGAACATGAAATAATACCACATATCCTAAAAATGATTGCAAATTCCAGGCTGTTGGTGCTTCTAGAAAGCTAGACTGGCTTGTATATTAAGGCAATTATTCAAGATAGGTAGCTTAGTAGATAGGTGTCATATCTAGGTCCCTGCTTTCTAGCTTTATGGTCTCGGGCAGGTCACTTACCCTCTCTGGGCCACCGAGTCCTCATCTGTATGTGGAGATCATGATGTACCTACTTCATATGTTCAAGGCACTTAGAAAAATGCCTGGCAGGCAGCAAGCTCTCAAGATTTGAGCCCAACATAATAATCCTTACCTTATAGAATTATTGTGAGCTGTAAGTGAGCTAATGTATTTAAAGTGCTGGCACATAGCAGATGGTCAATAAATGGTTGACACTGCTGTCACTTCCAAGGGTGCAGTAGAAGCCAGTGGCAATTAATTTTAAGTTCATCTTAGTATTATGGAACTCTACATGGAATATCTTAACCCGATTCTGTTCTCCCAGAATTGAGAGGAGCAGGCATATGTGGAGGAAGTTATACACAAGGAAGGAGCTGTGGAAAGTGAAGAGGACTTGAAAAGAGCAGACAGAGAAGAGAGCCTTAGACAACAGCATGAGACACAACTGGAGAAAGAACAATTCAGGGTGGGGCCCAGGGCTTATGAAAGAAGAGGGGCAGGGTGAGGGCTAGGAGAAGAGCCTGGGCCTGAGGCTGTAATAGGAAAACACGGAAGTGAGAATATCCTCAGGATGCTAGAATAAAGAGAACAAAGCCTACAGTATTGGCTGCAAAGACGAGATAGCAACAATGATTTTCTAAGGCCACAGGTCGGGACACTGGCCAAGATGTAGCCAGATGCCTGTGGTTTTGGCTAAAAGGTGCTCCTTAGCCAAAAGTTGTGTTGAGAGCCAAACACAGAAAAACACCTAACTTCTCCCTATCCCAAAGGGAAAAGGAACTAGGGATGGTTTTTTAACCTGGAACTGGACAGTGGAAGAAGGCAGGACTTGACAGAATGACTTTATCTGAGAGTTGGGACCAGAGCAAAGGCCAGCCAACTAAGTGGAGGGCTGATTGTATATCAGAAGGTGGGATGGTGTGTGGGACGAGCAAGGAGCCTTTATTACTATAACCTATGCCAAATGAATGGGATGCAGCTAACTAAGTCATGTGAGCATCACATCTATGGACCATTCACATCACTTATTGAGCATCTACCAGTGTGTACCTTCAAGATGCTTAGACGATTAAGGAAAAGTCAGTCTCCAGGTGAAGGAAAGAAGAAATCTCCCCACCTTCTCCTGGGTAGGGGTGGTATGGAACACATGTAGAGCCATTCAAGGGACAAGACAAGCTGTCTTGCCTCGTTCTGACAAATAACCATCTGTGTGGTCCCCTAGGGCTTCTCTGGGATGATAAGGAGAAGAAAACCTTTTGAATATTTTCCCACAGTTTTGGTGGGGAGAAGTAACAAAACAAAAAAACTCTTGGGAAGAAATGATCATCCCACCCATTTTTGTATTTTTAAAAATTATTTAATATATCTGAAGTTTTAAGTTAGATAGATTTCCGTGTCATTTCCTGATCTTCCACAGTGGTAAATGCCCTGTCATCCCACTGGCCAGTTACTCCCAGTCATAGACACACTAAGGAATACAGGGTTAGTACAGCCAACAGCAATAACAGAACGTTAATGAGTCCACCCCCGAACTCAGACTGGTGACTTTCAGGCAGCTTGGGTTCAAGAATCTCTCAGATGGAGGCTCTGAGGAGAGACTCCTGAAGGCAGAATACCTACCAGCACACTCCTCCAGGGAACACAGGGAGGTCTCCGAGGACATTCCGGGGCAGCCAGGTCTGGAGGGGAAGGAAGTCAGGCACACGCGGCGACGCTCTCTGACACCATCCCCACATGTGGCACTACACTGGCTCCACGGCTGCCACAGTCCCCAAGTTTCTGCAAGGACATTAGCCATGCTTTTAATGCTAGTTCATTTGAGAATCAGACTTTAACTGTACCCAAATGAAGCAGCCAACTCAAATCTCAGGTCTTGAAAAGTCAGTAAATAAAAACATTCCTAAAGATGTGAAAAAGCTGGAAAAGAGTGTTGCTCCTACCCTTAACACAAAGAAAGGCTATATAATCTACAAAACACTAACCTTCCTAGAACCCCACAGAGGTAAGATCACAGGGCCACCAACTAGCCTGGAATATAAGGAAAGACAGGATGCAAACACTGCTTACCTGGGGCAGACACCAGGCCTCATATAAGCTGGTGAGAAGTCATCTAAAAATGTAATGAACTGCTAGAGGCCTAGCATGGGCTAGCATGGGAATATAGGACCCCTGGGAGCCACATATGCAGGGGGAATTTGTACCCATTTGCAGGCTCTTCCCGGATCTCAGCAGATGCTCACAAGGACTGAGAGCAGAGAAAGCCTCCCTTGTGATGGAAGCCCAAGCAGGGAAGGAGCAGCGCTGTGGGAAAGACACAGACCTCACCCAGACCCTCCTCCACATCTGCTCTATCAACAAAAGCCTCGACCACTGGGGACAAGGCAGCAAACCTTGTAACTCTAAGAGCACTGGTTGAAACTCAGTGCCACTACGGAATGGAGAAGGAAGAAAATCCTTCACCCCAGGGAGGAGCAGACAATATCCTGGGCCCAGACTATGAGAGAGCTTCTACCACTGGGGAGGGGCAGGATCATCAGGAAGGCCCCATCACTGAGACTTTGGGGCACAGCACTTGCCTGAGACTAAGGCTGAACTGGAACAAGAGGATGCTCTCCCACACCCATTGCCCGACCCCCATGCTGCACCAGGCCAGCAATTACCACGTATCAAGTAACAACAGTCTACTGCTGAGGCAGGGGCAAGAGTGACAGGAAAACCTCTCTGATGTACAGGCTCAAGCCTAAAGCTGAGGGTGCAACAGAAGCATGGAGAAAAACCCTCTGGCAACCCAACTCCTACCCTAATCACAAAGTAACATTAGAAAATTTTGAACTCTGTCATGCACTGAAGGTAGCCATAGCAACAGCAAAAGCCCAAACAGCCCCAATTCCTTACCACATTGACCCAATCCCCACACTAAAGGCCTAGCAAAAACAGGGTATGCCCATTTCCAGGCATAAATACTATCTGTCGGTGTCTACAATTCTAAAAAAGATGTCCAGCTTTCAAACAAAAATTGTGAGATACACAAAGAAGCGAGAAAAAAACCATAAACCATCTAGAGACAAAGTAATCAAGAGAACCAGACTCAGATGTGACCCAGATATTGGAACTATCAAAGAGAGAAGTTAAAATAACTATAATTAATATGTTAAAGACTTTAGTGGAAAACATGAGCAAGATGCATGAACAGATGGAAAATTTCATCAAAGATTCATAAGCTTAAAAGAATCAAGTGGAATGAAATGAATAGCGTGCTAACAGAGATGAAGAATGCCTTCCAGAGGCTCACCAGGAGACTCGACACAGCTGAGGAAAGAAGCAGTGACTCTGAATACAGATCAATAGAAATCACGAAAACTGAAACACAAAAAGGAAGAAAAAGAGTGAACAAAACAGAATAGAATACACAAGAGGTCTGGGACAATATCAGATAGTCTCTTATACAAGTAACTGTCAAATAGCAGGAATGTATTATGTGTTTATAGGGCATATAAAGTAAAATGTATGACAACAATCACACAGAGAATGGGAGGAATGAATTGGGAGTGTACTGTCACAAGACCCTTACACTACATGTGAAGCAATATAACATTATTTGAAGGCAGACTGAAAGCAATTAAAGATGAATATTGCAAATTCTAGGACAACCACTAAAAAACATTTTAAGGTAGAAACAATAAACCAACAGTCTAAAGTAAACCATAAAAAATATTCAATTAATACAAAAGAAGCCAGAAAAAAGGGGGAAAAGAAACAAAGAACAGATGGAACAAATATAAAACTACCAATATGGTAGATCTTGGGGCTGGCCCCGTGGCCGAGTGGTTAAATTGGCACGCTCCACTGCGGCAGCCCAGGGTTTCGCTGGTTCGGATCCTGGGCATGGACATGGCACTGCTCATCAAGCCATGCTAAAGCGGGGTCCCACATGCCACAACTAGAAGGACCCACAACTAAAATATGCACCTATGTACCGGAGGGCTTTGGAGAGAAAAAGGAAAAATAAAATCTTAAAAAGAAAAAAAGCTGGTAGATCTTAATCCAACCATACAATGATTACAGTAAATATAAATAATCTAAAGACACCAATTAAAAGACAGATTGTGAGACTGGATAAAAAAGCATGACCCAACTACATGCTGTTTAAAGAAAATACCTTAAATACAAATACATAAATAGGTTAAAAGTAAAAGGATGGAAGAAGTTATACCTTGTGAACATCAATCAAAAGAAAACTGGAGTGGTTATATTAACGTCAGACAAAGTAGATGCCAGAACAAGGAATACTACCAGGGATAAAGAGGGACAATACATAGAGATAAAAGGGTCAATTCAGCGAGGAGACTTAACAACCCTCACAAGACCAGAGCTTCAAAATACATAAAAAACACTCCCCAAACAGTCATTATTGCTTGATAAATGCAAACTTCTCTTCCAAGCATAGGTGCAACCACTCCCAGATAGAATAACTGAGTAGTCCCCTCTTAAAAAATAATCCTAATTGCCTACTCTATCAGCACCCATCCAGCCCCAAGACCCATCAGGTCACGCCAACACTAGGCACCAAAACAACCTCTGCATAAAAGCCCTTCTTCATCCTTTATGGAAAAAAAACTCATACCACAGTCAAAGGTATATAAAGCACTATGAAAACATGAGGAGAACGTGGAGGGCAGAGACATTCTCAGGTGAGCCAAGTGGTGCAATCTTTGGAGTGAGTGACTCATGGAATATGAGTTCTTCACAGCAATTAAAAGTTTCTGGGATCTTCACAAGAGTGGGAGCATTACAAACCAGTATCCTGGACTCCCATCAACTGAGGTGTGGTAATTATGTTCCATCCAGAGGTCCAACTGAACACAATATCGGTTCTGTGCCTCCCAGATCCCACTGCAGCTTCTCAAAGGGTAGAACAATGAGCCAGCTTTGTCCTCAAGCTTCAGAGCTGTCCAGACACTAAGCCCCCAGTGCTCGCAAAGCTTTGGGACTCTCATATTAAAGTCTCTCTAAGTTAAAGTATTATGATTTATTTTTCAAATATCTACTAGGAATTCCACTACTGTGAAATCTAAATTGAAAATTAAGTCAATGTATAGTTTATCCTTCCCTTGTGCTCATATTTAAGACCACAAAAGGGAGAATTACAAAAGCTGAGAATCTTTCTGTTATTCTTTCTTAACTCTGCCTTTACTTTACATAAATGTAATTTATTTAAATACTGAAAGTCATTTGCCAAACGGAAAACAAAAATTTCATTAGTAGGTGCCAGAAAAAAATGAAAGTTTTAATAAAAGCTTGAATCTTAATGTCAAAAATCTCATTTTGAAATGTTGTGTCCTTTGCCCTTGAAAGTGAAATCACAGCTTATATGATAATCAACAGTGAAAATAAGCAAACATTTAAGCTACGTTTTGTCTTTTTATTCCAGATCAAATTAATCAAATAAGAAACACAGGAAAACATTAAAATAAAGCAATGGAAAAATTTAATCAGGCAAATAAAAAAATGCCTTAAGTAACTCTATCTGTTCCCTGAAGATTTCTACTAATAACTTTGAGGGAAATACTTGGCAAAATGGGAAGTAATTAAATAACTGTAGTTCATGTTTTAGAAATGAAGAGCAAGATGACCAATATTCCAAATAGTCTTAACTTTATGAATGGAAGGCTGTCTGTTTCGTCCTGTTTAGATGTCCACACATGCGTTCACACTCCATAACAAACCTGTTTGCCAGGATAAATACCTTTCAGGCCACTCGAGAGGATATTAATTCTGAATGAGCAAAATTTTTCTGGAATAGGAGAAGGGAGATTGTTTCCACCCCAAGACTATCTGAAGGAATGCAGCCTATGAAATATTCACATCTGCAAGACATTTCGCTCAAAAGACTAAGGTAACTAAACAAAACATGCTTATAAGAAGATTCTACTGACATGAGTGAGTAGCTACAAGCAGCAGTAGGAGCAAAGTCTCCTGGATAAGCAGCTCAGATTTTCTGGTCACAGAACAAGGCTCACCTATATTGGCCAGTGGACTCCAAAGTGAGTTATATGTCGCTCAAGGGGGTGGGCAGCACAAGATGAACCCGTGAGACAAGGAGGAAAATATTAGAACTTTTTTTAATCTAAAAGCTTTATATTGTTTAATACATGGGTGGACAGCTGATTATATGGGAGGCACCATAGAATAGTGGTAAAAGCAAACTGTCGAGCCAGTCTAACCACCAGTGGTGGTTTAGCCACTTAACCACCATTGACCTTGTGCAAGTTACTTAACCTTTCGGTGCCTCCATTTCTGCACCTATAAAATTGACAGCCCTAACTCATAGGGCTGCTATGAAGATTAAATGGGTTAATATTCATAAAGCACTGAGACCAGTGCCTCATGCAAAGTAATCACTATATAAATGTTAGCTTTATCATGTCACATGGTCACATACAGCACGTCAGCTGTCCTAAAGGGATCCCAGAGGAAGAGGGGGAGCTGCACTGAATGAAAGGGTTTTACTGGTTCATTCACTTTCATGGAAGTGACGAGTATTACAGCATCCAAGGGTCTGCTTACAGGGATTTTTAAATTATATTTTCTAGTTTTAGGTAAACTAACTCACAAAGTAGACAAGTGGCTTAAACCGATTTCAGCAAAGGATTAAAGATAAAACCATTATCGCAAACAGCTACAAATAAGAACAAAATGACAGGGGTGACAGCACTCCTATTCTTGGTAAAAAGCTCCTGTTTAGTCATTATGAAGGAAAAACAAGATCATCTATTCGGAGAAACAAAAAGACGGCCAAAAATGTTAAAATATCAAGAAAACTATGTATTAAATATGTACAATTTTTGTCAAAAAATAAGTAAAAAAATAAAAATATGTGAATATGAATTTATACCCTCTATCAATAATAATTCTCAACTCAAATATATATATTTTTGGCCTTGAGATACAGGGTCCATACTCCCTATCTGAAACTCTTGGGGCAGATGTGTTCAGAATTTAGAATTTCTCAATTTCGATTTTTTCAAGTTATTACAGTGCCTGTGCTGTATATTACTAACACTCCCCTAGCGGGATCTCAGGCAGCATCCCATAACCAAACGCATTAACATTTCTGCAGAGAAAAATATAAACATTCACACTAAATAGGATAAATGAAAATCATAAATAATCATTTTTGGCAACATCTATTATATATTTGCTGTAAATCGTTATTTACACACTATCTTCAGGCCCCAAGGGGACAAAAATCCATAGGACTTAGTGATTTATTATTCATAGGAGCTGAAGGAGAAGAGGAAGACGCCTGGGTTTCTGGTTTGAACAATGAGATGGGAGGTGGAGTCCAGCACTGAGGAGCAAGATTGGGGGTAAGATGATGAATCCAATTCCAGGTACATTGCTTTTGAGGTGCCTGGGAGCCATCTGAGGGGTGACAGCTATTCAGCAGCTCTTGGATGCAGGGGAGAGGCGCCAATCTGGAGTCGTTGGCCAGGACAGTAATCACTTAGGAAGTGTGTGAGGAGTAAAACAATGCAGAAGTCCAACACTGAAGGGATGAGAGGAGGTGGTGGAACTGGCAGGCAAAGGAGACAGCCACGGAGGTAGGAGGTAAACAAGGTGAGTATGAGGTCACGGAATCAAGGTCAATGAAGATACGGAGGACTGAAAAGCACCCCCAGATTTGGAGACCTGGAAGTCGTCTGCTGGCTGCTTTAGTGACACCATTTTCAAGGGAGGGGTGTGGGTTTCGAGTGGGTTGAAAAGTGAATGTGAAGTGAAGAAATGAACCCCAAAGTGTAGGCAACCTTTTCAAGAACCTGGACTATAAAAGGAAGAGAGAAAGAGGGTCTTAATTGTTGGAGAACCAGGGGTTGAGGGGCTGGGTCTGTTTTGTTTTTAGATAAGAAAATTAAGTACATCTCAAAGTTGATGGGAATGAGCCAGTAAAGAGGGACAGTTAAAGACAGGAGAGAGAGAGGATAACGATTAACACAAGTTTCCTGAAATGAGCGGAGAGGCTGGGATCCACAGTGGAGGGGAGGGTTGACATTGCACCGGAGGAATGACGCCTCTCCTCCGGTGACAGCAAAGAAGGGGGAGAGGATGGGACGATGCCTGTAGGTCTACAGAGATTTCAGTGGGAGGGCGAGGAAGCTCACACCTGATGGCTTCCAGCTACTCTGTGTGGTCAGAGGCAAAGTCAGCTCTGAGAGTTAGCCAGGGAGTAGGTGAGGTCCAAAGAGAAAGCAGGAGGTCTAAACGAGCTGTGGTGGGGAACAGGAGCAGAGCCGACCAGGTGCCTTACTGGGTGGCATGGTGAACCCAGCGGAGAGGAGAGGCATGACCCACCCACACTGGCCCCAGTGTGCTTGGGTGTGACCTTCTCGTCCAGCTTGGGTACAGTGGGCGGCTGGCAGATTGCTGCATCCATGCAGAGCTGGGGTGTGGCCTGGCAGGTGCAACGGAAGAACAACAGGGCAGAGGAGTTTACGGTATTAGTAGGAAGGTGATTAAAGGGATGGGCCACAGAATCTAGGCCAGATAGAGAGGTAAGTGCAAGCAGGGAAGTGGCCAGTGGGCGGGGACAGAGTCAAAGGAAGGGGACGTCTTCTAAAAAGAGAATGTGGGTGAATTTGGAGCAAAATACACTTGGAGTTACAAAGATGGCCCAGGTTTGGGCCATGAGGGGGCACAGGCTCAGTAGGGATGAAGGTAAGAGCATATGTAAGTGACCCAGGTAATCTCTGCCAGATTAGCCTCTTGCCAAGACCAGGCCTGCACCCAGCAAAAGGGAAAGAAAGGCAGAGGAACATGCGGGGTGGAGGGGATGGTGATAACCCCCTTTCCTGTGATTAGCTAGGGCATTACCCAAAGAATCCAGAATTTGAAGAAGTTTAAAAATCTTGCCCTGTAATCTCACTAAACAGACTTCCTTCCTCTAAGGAAGGAGATGTACTCAGCTGAAGGAAGACAGAAGTTACTAAACACGATTTGGGATTTAGCTTTGAACTCTGATCGTACCTGCCATGGATTTGCCATGTGACATAATAATATAATTTTTAAAATATAATGTAATAATAGCTAATGTTTATTGGTGCTTCCTATATGCCAGGCACTATGCTAAGAACTGTATCCATTTCCTTCATTCAATTCTCACAACTCTCGGAGGTAGATACTCTTACTATGTCCACTTTACTGATGGGGAAACCGAGACCTAGAGAGGTTACATGAGTGGCCAGCCAGGTCTGTTTATCGGGACTCTTGACTTTTTATATAAGGATGATAATGCCGTTTGGGACATTATGAGGAGTAAACCATAAAAATTATGATATAGTTCATAGAAAATTAAGTTCACTTAAATTCAAAATCATAATTTTGATTGCATGAAGGCATCAATTTGATTTAAAAAATTTTTTTTAAATCTCAATACCAACCTATATTTCTCTGAATTAGCATGCACTCCTTCTCCTTTGTGGAAAAATGGCTTCTGCTGGAAACACCAAAGTCAAAACAGTACTTATTCCTCCCCATGTCAAACAAAGTGCAGTTGAATACTGTTCTCCTCTCTCCCAAGTTCAGGCTGTTTTCAGCCAGTCGAATGGTCGCTTCCCCAGGGCGTCTGGGGGCTTCCTTGAAGACGGCGACCACTCCTTGGACAAAGATGCATGGTGGGGGCAGCACCATCACCTCCACCCCAGACTCACATGTGAGTTCCGGCACCATCACTAGTTTGTATCCAAATTTCTGGGCCAGGTCAATGGGTCCTGTGGAGGTAATGACCGAGTCTCGGCCAAGCAGCTTCAGCACCACAGTGACATAGGCTTCAGGCCCCACAGGTGCACAGCCAAACTCAACCCATTGGCCTTGAGAGAGTTCTGTCCTCTTGCTAGTTCTTATCTCCAGTGGCTGTCCCTGACTCTTTCTTGCCTCGGGAAGACTGTTGGTGAAGATGACATCCACCAAGATGTTGGGCTTGTCCACAGGGAACGGGCACAGTGGCTGATTGGTAAAAAGGCCCACCTGGAAGGTACCTTCTGCTGCCTTGGATGTCCTATTTAAGTCAACGTGAAAGACAGGCCATTCCACCTTGGGAAAGGCACTTTTCTCCCACGAGGGGACGGGAGTGCTGTTGTCTGCTGCTTCCGGAGTCATCGTGAACCAGTAGTTGCCAGCCTCTTTGAAGTAGAAGCACTCAAACTCGAGCGTCCCCTGGGACTGGTTGGTCAGAAGGTACTTGGTGGTAACAGTCTGGTTGGTGTCAGCCTCCAACGACAGGAAAGATACATTCCTCAGCGTCCCATTAGCACCATCGAAATAATGGAAATCCACAGACACCGTGTGGTTGCTTAGCGCTACATGGCCTGGCTCTCCCAAGAGGAGGTATTCAGCTTCTCCAAGAACTGAAATGAAATGGTCAGAAAGGGCTTTAAAAAGGTGTTTTGAGCAGGACTATTGGTGCCATTGAAGAAAACAGCATTTTAGACACAAGAGAAGTCTGAACTGAGCCAAGGATGATGTAAAATGATGCCGAGTGCTTATCCTGGGAGCTGGGCACTGTGCTGCTCCCATTCTAAAGGGGCTTGTTCCTACATTTCATCTTTCATGGTTATGTTTAAAGTAACTAATCAGCGATAAATACTCTGAACTCACAACACTGAATAATGTAATATATTTGCAATGAAAATCTACAGTGCAAGAGTAACGACTCTCAACATAAAAATCCAACACCTCACTTTTCTCACTGTAATCAAATTCTGGTGTTTAAGTATTTGGGGAAAATGGATTTACAGTGAAGTGAAAGAAAGCTTGGTTTAAATGATATAATATAAACTGCTCTAGACTATTTAAAATGTAAGATCCCAAATATACTTCAAAGTTATTATTTTCTGATATTCAAGACAAGTACTTGGGCATTTTCACCAGTAAAGGAACCAGTGCCCTTGGTTTGTATGAGACAGAAGTGTTTAAAGGAATAAGAAATGTTGACACTATTCTCCAAGGATCATCCAAGGGGTAGAGTGACCATTTATGAAGTAGCCTGGCTTGCCCTTGACAATTTTAATGACATTACAGTAAGTCCTATTGGCCTAGAGAGAAGAGATGACTACTAGCCCACAAGTATCACTCAGTTAGGATCAATCATACCTTCTTAAAAAAGACCTATCTGAGCAGCTGAAGTAGAGGGTGGAAAAAACAGACACACAAGAATCCTTGTTTCTATTTTGAATCTTATCCAAATACATATCAAAGGAGACAGAATTTGGCAAAGTAATAATCAGCTGGCCCATGGCTGCAGTAAGAAATAATTCTAGACTTAAGGGGCTGCAGCATCCTTTTGGTTGAAAAACAACATATGTATGAATTTATTAGTCTTAATATGTATACATAATATAATACAATATATTAATAATAATAACATACACATCCTATATGTCCAAAAGACTCAATGTGTTGTTTGGGTTGGTAGTCTTTAAATATACCTCACATGTATTCAATCAATGATTGTTAGAATCAGCACATGAATATATGGGCACATAAAGGTTTGGGTTTGTTTTTTTTTAATTAGTTCAGCATTTTACCCATTTCTTATTTAAGATGAGGTGAAATAAAATACATAAAACTTGGACAGACCTGAATGCTTGATCACCACTTGCTTGGAAACCGTAATATGATACAGCTCTTTTTTTTCACTTAGTCAGTACAGAGGTTGAGGGATACTCCCCTTTGGATGGAGATGACTCACTAAGACTGAGAACACAGGTCAGATTAATTTGAATCTGATGGGGCAGGATGGTTCTGAGATGCATTTTAAGATCAAGAGGCATACACCCCTTAGCTAACTAATGAAAGCCTACTGTCAAGGACAGAGATTGGCAATGAGGCAGATCAGATTCTGATTTGATGGGCAGCCAGCTAAAGAAAGAGACACACGTGCTCACTTGGAAATGGAGAAAAAAGATACAGTTGATGGGTACCAGCAGTGGCAAAGAGAGAACTTGCTACTTTACTCTAAAACCTTTGTTTTTACAAAGAAGAATACATTCTCATTTGGAAACCTACAGTTTGGTTGTATCATATCCTGACTACTACAGTACAGTCACGACTCGCTTAACAGTGGGGATATGTTCTGAGAAATGTGTTAGGCGATTTCATCATTGTGTGAACATCATAGAGTGTACTTACACAAACCTAGATGGCATGGCTTCCCACACACTAGGCTATATAGTACTAACCTTACAGGAACGCTGTCATATATGTGGTCCATTGTTGACTGAAACCTCGTTATGGAGTGCATGATTGTATAGTGTTCTCTATTCTCTCATTTCTTCTCTCTCCATTCCTTTATTGTATTTAAAGTAACTCATGTCTCAATATAAGCATGTTTTTTTAAAAAAAAACTAACTGGTAGCAACATATTTAATCAACATCAAGTGATATTGATGGAGAAGAAGGGAAAAAATCCAGCTCTATGAAAATATCTCCTTTTCCCTCAGTAGCTTGTGCACTCAACTTCTATGTTCTGCTCTATTTTACACTCACTCAACTTTTATTTTTACATTCCAGTGAGATATTTTGCTCTCAACAATGACAAACATCCTAGCAGATTTTATTTAAATAGAAGACTTTGATGTCTTTATTTACCATTTTGAAACCAGGGACACTTTTATAATTTTTTGTATGAGGCTGTTACACATAGAACAATCTGTTTTTAAGTAGGGATCAACGATTCTAAAAGAAATGAATCCCAGATTGGTTTTCAGTAAATCAAGCATCCTCTTGTTTAACTAAACTTCTTAAAAAGAAAAGACTAGGGAAGGAGATTCCCCGGACACAATGAACAATATACACTCTGGTCTAATGAAGTGGATATGCCACTGATGTGACACGAGCCAGGATGCTCTGTCTCTTGAATCATAATTTCTTCATCAATTTGAAAACAATTTCCACTCTCATACCATCAACTGCTTAGACGAACTGCTATGAACTATTTGGAAATCATCAAAAGAAGAGAGTATTACATTGTTGAATCTATCGGTTCAGTAGTTGCAGACAACTGAGAAATGAGCTCTATTTTTTGAGGCAAAAATGCAGTCCCTTAAGAGAACCCAGGGTTGCAAGGGTCACAGTCTAAAAGGTGCCGCACTGGAGACCCTGCCTTGCCTCCTCCACACAGGGTCGACATCAATGCATTTCTAAACCTCACGCTGATGTTTCTTTGTTGACACCTATAGCATTAAGTATGCTCACAATACTCACCGCAGTCACAGAGCACCACCAACAAGCGATTTGAAAAGTCTTTCAACATTTGTTTCATTCTGATCAGCAAAATCCCAGGTCTTTGGTCTCCTCATGTCCTTTCTCGCATCCAAATTGTGAATTTTTTTTCAAAAACACCTGAAACCAGAACCTCAAAAAACACATGGCTCTGTTCAATGTGATTCATAAAATAGTAATCATGAAATGACAAAACCATTCTAAGAAGTCAAATTTCCTAGTTGATACTGAAAACAAAATAAGGAGGACACTAATTTTTCCCGGGGAAATGATCTGTAATTCTGCATGTCCCTTTTGTTCCGTGATAGCTCACCTGTTAAGAACATTCAGGTATGCCCAACACCAAGATTGTCTTTGCGAAACAGCAAGTCTTTCTCTTTATAGCACATCCTTACATGGAGAGTTTGCTATTATTTGCTTAATTTCATCAAAGCCAATAGCCAATCTAAATGATACATCTGCTAGTCATTTCACAATGATTAATATACTAAATTTTTGCCAAAGTTTCATTGCACTGTGTAGACCTGCCTTGCTTCCACAAATGGGCTTACCAACACTGTCTCTCTTACACAATTGGTGTGTTAGTAGGATTGCTTCATTTCTTAATGCCTAGGAGCTCCATCAAAACTATCAGACCTTTAGAAAAGATACCCAGGGTATTACAATTAAATCAGAACTCCCTGTGACCCTGAGTCCCTTGTTTAGGGCACTGTAAAGAGAAAACACAAATAACAATTATCATCTTCTGTCAGTCTTCCAATACTTGCCACTGCTGGTATCCGTCAGGAGACAGACGACTTCATGCGGCAATCTTCCCAAAGCACCTAGGAGGGCAGGAAAGACCCTGCTGGCCTGTGGTTCAGAATGACTTGTGGAAAGAGGCACTTTGATATAAACAGACTATTAGGTAATAGAATAAGATGTAGGGCATTTAAGTGCCACTTTTTTCATACCAAAGTCTAGTAAACTATGGGCTACTAAACATAACACAATGTATATTTTCTTAATGTTTACATTCCCATTATCCACAGCTAATATATTTTTACTAAGCATATTATATTCCAATATATGTATGTTACATCCCTTTAGATAAGACAGAAATTAATGGAATGTAAAGAATTGATGGAAATAATAAAAAATTCAATGGAAAGAGAACTGGTGTGTCTCCACGAGCTTTTTTTTTTCCTTTTGAGGAAGATTAGCCCTGAGTTAACAGCAGCTGCCACCATCTTCCTCTATTTTATATGTGGGACGCCTGCCACAGCATGGCTTAGCAAGTGCTGCGTAGGTCCACACCTGGGCTCTGGGCCCTCGAACCCCAGGCCGCTGAAGCAGAATGTGGGAATTTAACCGTTGCGCCACAGGGCTGGCCCAGGAGGTTCCTTTCAGTAGAAATTAGCTGAACAAAGGAAATACTGGACTTCCTCAAAGGGAAGCAGAGATTTGAAGTGTAATTATGCAGATGATTAGAGCTCCCTCCCCTCCCTAACAAAAAAAGGGAAATTCAGTTTTGCTGGAATTAAGCATAGATTGGACCTAATCTTTCCCTTGAGAGGGGATGGGAAACTTGGCCAAAGACAGCAGGTGAGCATCATTGGGTCTCCTGGGCAAGTGTGGGTGCTGAGGGCACTTTAAACACTTCCTTTAAGTCACTGATCCTCAGTAACCAAAGAAAGGAGGAGCAAGGCTGGCCCTGTGGCTGAGTGGTTAAGTTTTCGAGCTCTGCTTCAGCTGCCCAGGGTTTCTCTGGTTCGGATCCTTTGCGCGGACATGGCACCACTCCTCAGGCCATGCTGAGGCGGCGTCCCACATGCCACAACTAGAAGGACCCACAACTAAATATACAACCATGTACTGGGGAGACTTGGGGAGAAAAAGCAGAAAAAAAAAAGATAGAAAAAAAAAAAGAAAGGAGGAGCAAGTGATCTGTAGCTCCCAAAAGTTGAACTTGCTTCTCCCAAATTGCTTGCTTCCCCTTGACAATCATTGCTTAAAGAAGCTCCTAATCACAACTGATTTTGCAATTATAACACATTTTCCTTCTTTGAAAATGACCAGTAAAACACAGAATTGTGTGATAATCTACATTTAGAGCTGAATGGAAATGGAATTATAAAATACACCAGCCTACCTGAAAATCATAATAAGGATGTTTTTAAAAATGTTCTCACTTTTGAAAATAAATGCTCAATTTTTACCAGCTCAACCATTAATTTGAAGATATTAACAGAACACCCCAGAATGGAATGGAAGGCTGGATAAAAAGCACTACACTTTTTAAAGAAGACAGCATGCTTCTTTAATTTTCCTTTTTTTTACACCTTGCTTGCTTTTCTTCCAACGTGTTCCCAATACACTACTGGCTACTTATGTTTGGCTTGAGAATCATTTTGAGAAAAGAAGAACTTAGGTGTATTTCATACACATTTTAAGATACTTCTATATAGCATTCACATACAAAAACGTTTACAGACAAATTTTAAATGTATCTGTTGTGAATATTCTCAATGGCTAACAGCATCATGCCAAGCTCAGATCCCATGTTTTTGCTGAAACCAGCTAAGAGAAACCCCTACAGGGTCTTCATAGCTGCCGAAAAAGAAAATAAATTACGCTAAAGTCCATGGGACCAATGACTTACCAAATAAAAGGGAAAATAAAAATAAGCAAAGTGAGTTTTGACCCTTCTGACAAACACGCACACGCTCGTGTGTGTATATATCTAATAATAATATTTATTAGGAGGAAATCCCTAATTCCAAAGCAGCTCGTGTAAACAGGCTTTATTTATATATTCGATCGGCTCTACCCTGGTCCCCCAGGCTGGACGCAGCTTCCCTAGAAGCTGGGCGCTCCCCACCTCCACTCAGCTTTCCAAAGGCCCGCAAGTCAAGTTCATACTTGGAAATCCAGCCCTGCCCGCGTCGCCAGCACAAAGCCCTCTTAAAATGAGGACTGTTCTGAAATGCTTGTATCTCAGAGAGGATTTCTTTTTAGAAAGACCCAAACTTGTTCTGAAACGCTTAGCATCCCAACTGGGACTCAACACCCCGCTACCTTCAGCCTCAGCCCCTCGGCCACACCTGCGCCAGGGGAGAGCCGCGCTCGCGTTAAAGCCGGGACTCCGAGATGCGGAGAGGCACACTTTTCCAAGCGCGTTCCTCGGCGGCAGAGGCTGAGCACTAAGAAGCGAAGGCAGGGGACCGGGAGCGTCCAGGGAACGGGAGTGTCCACCTGTGCTTTCAGGCTGCGGGGAGGGAAGGGGCGGCAGGGTCCGGGCGCAATGCCAGGCCCCGGCGGAGCCACCGGGAGCCCTCGCGGCCCAGCAGCGCCCGCCGGATCGCGGAAGGCTCTTCTTACCTCTCCGGACTGGTGGGCGCAGCAGCCCGGGCCGGGGCGAGCGAGGCGACGAGAAGGGTGGCAGGAAGGAGGCCTCAGGGGCCGCGAGGCAGGGCGTCGAGCATCCCGCGGCCCAGGACTGCGCGCCCTGGACAGCAGCGCCGGGTTCCCGCAGCCCCGCCCGGGCCCGCCCCGAAGGCGCGAGGAGGGCGGCACCCGGAGGGCCGCACCCGGAGGGCGGGGGACCTTGGCGAGCGGCCACATCTGCCCCCGCCCTCTCTGGGCTGCGCATCCTTTCCTGCCCGCGCCGGGCGAGCGCGCTGCTGGACGGGAAACCCGGCAGGAAAAGCTCCTGGCTGGCCGGGGCCTGCGGGAAGCGGGTGCGGAGCCCCGAGCGCGCACACACCCGCAGCCCGCAGGCTGGACCTGGATTTTAAGGACAAGCCAGCAGTCTCCCACCAGTTCAAATTCAGTCACTTCCCCAGCGTCATCTTCTTCTGGGGTAACACAAAAGTCAGTCGTTGAAGTGCATAACTGGTGGGTTGTAAACTTGGTTTCCCAAATGTCATCGAAGAGTTTCAAAAGGAAGCAATTCAGGTAAAGTGCATCTTCGTTTTCTTAGCAGCCAGAAATGGTTGTTCAATAAATCAAAAAGAACATTTAAAAACCTCTAATCCGCAAGTGTTAAAGTTGTCTTCTTAAAAGAACACAAGAGGATGGAGTTCACCTTAAGAGCTGTCATTTTCGAGTCCACTGTGAAGTGCAATACGCTTCACCATTTGCTTTTCTGTTACACAAAATACACCACTTGACAGACAAAACTAACGTGTGGTAGTAGAAATCAGAGCACGGTGGTGGCCTCTGGGGAGCAGGTGATGGGAAAGAGGCACCAAGGACCTCTTGGGAACTACAGATATCTTCGATTGTTTGGTGTGCGATTTACATGGATTTTTTATGCATTTGTCAAAACTCATCCAACTTAAGATCTGTGCATTTCACTGTGTAAATTTTACCTCCATTTTTTTAATGTTTTAAAGATTTTTATTTTTCCTTTTTCTCCCCAAAGCCCCCCAGTACATAGTTGTGTATTTTTAGTTGTGGGTCCTTCTAGTTGTGCCATGTGGGACGCTGCCTCAGCGTGGCTTGATGAACGGTGCCATGTCGGTGCCCAGGATTCAAACTGGTGAAACCCTGGGCCACCGAAGCAGAGTGCACGAACTTAACCACTCTGCCACGGGGCCAGCCCCTACCTCAATTTTTAAAACAAAAAAATACAGCATTTGCAGGTCTTTGAATCTAACTTAATCTTTTAAAAGATAGCACAATTATTCAATTATCAGTTTACCAGAGGTACTAAACTTGCTAAGTATTTATCTTGTCAAATAACTAATTCTAGCAGTATTCATTTAATCTACCCAAAGTTTCAAAAGAGGCTTTAAAGTCATCATCCACTTTCACTACCAACAGAATTATCTAGTCCAATATCCATTCATCAGCTCAAATTGGGATTCCTTTTCACATGCCACAGTCCCTGGCATTTTCAGTTTTAAAAGCAAAAGCTCAATGCAAAGAGTGGGCTTTGGAGTTAGATACAGCTGAGATTAATTCCAGCCCTGCCTCTGTAACCTTGGGCAAATTACTTAATCCCTCCTTTCCTTCACTATAAAAGGCATATAATAATGGTTATATTGAAGTTTTCTGGTGACTGGGTGAAACAGTCAGAAAGCAACTTGCTCTGCGTTAATCTTTCAAAGACACTCTCTCCCCAGGACCTCAATCCAGGTACAAGTGGCTGGTTAACGTGCTTGGTCATTTCTTAAATAACAGCTTTATTGAGATGCTTGGTCATTGTTGCCTTCATTAGAATTCTCACCAAACTGTATTACTGTCTTTATTGGACAGTTAAAACAGTTTAATCTTTTCTAAAAGAAGGCACATAGACTTGAAGGGAAAAAAAAGCTTTCAAAAGGACAGCGGTATGTTCTTGTCAGTATTGAACTAAAGCTGGCTGTCTAGATATCCTGAATTCTCTTTATGGGTCAGTGACTGGTCTAATGATCTTGTGCAAATTGTGTGAAAATTGTTCACTATCTCAATAACATCCTTTATACAAATGGAGAGATCTTGTATTTCCCTAGATAATACCCTGAGAGAAAAGCTTTAACTGACTCCTGATTATCAGGGCACAAGGAAGGACACGAATTACCCAGTTTTCACACTGTAATAACAAGATCTTACATGTGTGTTAACCTGACTTTTCTGGAGTGCTTCCCACATCATGGATGTGGCCTGTGTCATGGAATTTGAATAAGATAGTGTATCTCAGACTGGCTGAGCCCTGACAAGTCTGGTTGAGAAGCCCCTTGGGAAGAAGGGTAAAGGACTGATTTAGGTTTGTGAGTCAACTCCTGGCACATTATAATCCAAAATCGCTCCATTCAGTTAGTACTTAACCAGGATCTACCTTGTACAATCACTGACTTAGGAGTGGGAATTCAAAAGTTGTGTCATATGAAAGTCCTTGAACTCAAAGAAATCCAATTTCTCTATTTTATTACAGCATCAAGACAACAAATAGAGAGCAAGATAAAACACAGTCAAGTATATGAGACGGACAGTAACTCTTAGGGAGTTTAGAAATAGAGCTGTGTACTGGAAACAGATTTTTCTAGAGCAGGTGGGATTGAGCAAAGCATGATTTTGATTAGTGGGGGTAGGGGTGTGAGTGGGAAGAAGGAACGATGGGAAGTCTGGACAGACAAGGGGAAGCGTCCCAGCAACAGGAAGAGGCACACCTCACGCTGTTCCCGTGACCCAATGCCTGCCACCTACTGACCATCTCTTGGTCCTCGTGAGTCTAGTTTACCAAGCTCTTCCTCTCCCACGAGGCCTTCCCAGGTCCCTCCCTCAAAACGAAAAGCTCCTTCCTTGTCTTCCACAGCGTGGTACCTGTGCCCCTTTCATGGCATGGACTTCCTTCCATCTTCAATTAAGGTTGCTCACATGTCTCTTTGCCCAACTGGGGCACCCTCTTAAGGGCAGGGGCTGTATCTTATTCACTTTTGTATCCCCACCAATGGCCCACAAAGCTCCTCACACAAATTCAGCATGTATTAAAAAAAATGTGTTTTAATTGAAGTGAATGGGAGATAAAAAGTAGGATAAAGTGGAGCCAAATTATAAATAGATATATACACCGGAGTTAATTCATTCAATAACTATTTATTGAGTCATACTGTGTGCCAGGCCCTGTTCTGGCCTCTGGGGATCTATCCATGAACAAACCAGTGAAACATCTCTGCCCTGTGAGCTTACACTCTAGAAAATGGATGGGATCAGCAATAAATTTACATAAATTCAACCATACTATTCAGGAAAAAAAAGGATCCATATTTAAATAGTTTATTGGTGCTGTAAAAGTCTACTGTTGATATGTAGTTTGTATTATATATTGTACTTACTATATTCATAAACTATTCATCCTCATGTATCACACTACAGGGAATCTAATATAGAGAACTTTATTGGCAGTTGAAGAGATTCTCAAGGATCATTTTGAGCATGCTCGATTTCGTCCTTAGGCAGTCTTTAGCACAGTCTTTGAAACCTAACCACCTTATAAGTTGTGACTCTACTGAAACAAAATGAAAACTCTGAGATTGTTGGGCAAAGAAGAACCAGTTTAAGTATTTGAGCATGAGAATGCTGACAATCACGTCTGGTCAGATTTGTCTGGTAACAGGGAACGAGAGACAGTACATTCACATGAACACACAAGGTCAATCAACAGTGGAATTCACATCAGGAATTAGAAGAAAACAGTTCATGAGCCATTTCCCATTCTTTTAAAACTAAAATAGTAAGAGCTTGAGGTCATAAATATTTATAATCAACTCTTGATTATAAAATCTAAACAAAAAAATTGTAAACATACTGGCTTATTCTAACTAAAGGTTTATCATTTTCATATATTTTTCAAAGAGTATTTAAAAAGAACGCCAAGAAACATCATTTTTAAATTTTGCAAAAACTTTACTCTATATACATTAATTCCAATCATTTAATCCTGAAAGCAATCTTCACTTGTACAATGTAAAAAAACTTTTGACAGTATGTGACTAGAAATATCCCATTACCATAAAGCTACAAACAGATTTATGCTCCTAAGAGCAAAGTTAGGAAAGCAAAAATAATAACCACACCAGTGATAAGCACCAAGACAGAACTTTTTTGCACTTAGAGCCTGATTGGTTCTATTTAAACAAAACCTCTACCAACAGAGGACCAAAATAACATCTTATTTGGCAAAAAAAAAAAAAAAAAAAAAGAGATAAAAATATACATACAGAGGTCTGGAAACAGTGGAGAATGCCCACTTAAAAAATTAAACAATGAAATTATTCATATGTCACTTTTCTTCTTTAGTTCGCCTTATACAATTCAGGTTGCGCCATGTTTGTTAATGTTGTCACACTACTGTAAATCAATATGGTGAACAATGGGAGTTTGCTGTAATGAATCCGAACCATGAGAGCTAGATCCAGGAGCCCAAACAACCTTAGTTGCAACTCATTAAGCGGTGAAACAGATTATTTATCTTTGTAATTTTTACAAGCCGTAGCCAGATATCATGTGTGTATGTGTGCGTGCATGTGCACGTGCAAGTATGCCAGAGCAGTGAGAGAGAGTACAACTCAGAAGGGAGTGACATAAACAGGCTTACACAAGGACCCAAAAGATTTGGGCAGCCGACACTGAATTTCCCCAAAACAAACCTGAAGCTGAGCAATGGGGGAATTCGGGGATCTGTCATCACAATATAGAATCAGTGACAGATTTGGAGAACAAAGACTAAGTAAGGCAGGATGCCTCAGCCACAACATTCCCATGACACTGGAGGACACAAAGCAGTGACAGCCACTCTTCAGGCAGGGATCAGGGACAGACTCTGCCTGCACTTGGAGGGATTCCCTGGGTCTGCGGCCGAGGGTTCCTGCAAAGGCAAAGGGGCCCCAAAGGGCATCTGCAGTAGCCTCAGGCAGTGGCCCTCCACCTCACTCAGTGAGAATGTCTTAGGGACCCCAGAGTGTGGCCCTGGGTATCCCCTCCTCCTGGTCTCAACCGTTCTCTCGATACAGATACTATCCCTTCCAGAGACTTGGTCAAAAACTATCGCTACCTTCCACTTCCAACTCTGTCTCAGGAAGAGGGTGTTCTCGTCCCCGTGGGGTCCCTGAGTTTGAGGTAATGCCGACATACTGTATGCTGTACCACAGTAACATATGAAGGCAGGCAAGTCCACTTTAAAACTCAATCAATCTAAATTCAACATCAGCCAGCTTTTGTTACCTCAGTAATACTGTTTGGTGAGATAGTTTCTCCACACAACTTATGATGTGTGGGGTAAAGAAAAAAAATATTGCTAGAATGTGATAGAAATATTTTTAAAAGTTCAATGTTGAAACTCCTTAAGGGAAGGAAAAGGAGACATTTTACTTTTCCACTGTCTATGTTCCTGTCCTTGGCTTCGAGGTCAAAGAGCACCAAGGTTCCTGTTAAGCTAGTTCAAGCTTCTCCCAGCCCCTCCCCTGCACAACAATCCTAGGGAATTCCGGAGCCGTCTGCTTCCCAAATTTGTAATCTTATCTCTGGGCATGTCTACACAGCTCTTTAATTCAGTTTCAAAATCCACAGTACTTTTTAAACAAAATGACATAGTTGCATTCTTTAAATGCCAGCTATGAAATCATCACTTAAAAAAAAGAAAGAAACTACTCAGATTATATATACGTAAGACAAATAAACTTCTCTCCCTTTTTAAGTGCTTTATTTGGTCTGCTGCAGACATGCGTATGGCTGCTTCCAAAGAAAAGCCCTTAGGAGGAGCTGCTGACAGCATTCCGCAGTTTGATATTTGTTCTAATGTTGTCAGGTTCTTAGACGACCCCATACGTACGACTTGCTTCATGAAACCCCCCCAAAATGGGCACATTAGATACAGGAAAAAACCTTATTTATAATTCAGTGAATTTTTCTCACATCAAAATAACACTCTAACCTGTCCAAACATGCAGCTTCTCCTTTTCTTCCCCCATGAACTAAATTCCTTTCCTTAAAAAACAGTCAGACTTGAGGATTGAGTGAAAATCTACCATATTTCAAGTTCAACTCTGAGGGTTCTTTACAACCGTAGCATGATTTCAAATTCACATTGTCATTCATTTTTCTGTATTTTCCTATATTTATCCTAAATAACCTTCCTGGACCCTTATATTTAGGCAGAAACTAAAAGGGTTTTATATGATACTGCAAAGTTCCTGTAAATGCTCAGTTTATCAGGGTTTACTCTGAGCTCAATGTCAGACAACCTCTACATGACGCAAAGATACGCACAAGAAGTATTTCAAATACAAAACCCTTAGCTCTGTGTCATAAATAAATTTGGGTAAAATCGCAAGCCTTCCACAGAATCATCTCGGCAAAGATGGCCCATCTTCTCTGCAAGAATCAACCTAGAAATCAAGAGGAAAAGCCACAATCATGTGTCTGTTCAGAAACACAAACTACAAGGTGTAATGAAGAGCAAGGACCTTACGTACCGTTCTTTGGCCAGGAGGACAGACATTCCTACGAGCTTGGCAAACTCTTCTGACGTTAGGGATCCCTTTTCTGAAACCTAACAGAAACACAGAGCAGAAAAATGTGATGGTGTGGACCGTCTAGGCGCCAACCTAAGGAGAGCGTCCACCAGTATACTCGGGAAATAACTGACTGAATTTCCTACTAAATGTAAGAATATCCACTACAGAACCACCTCTTCTTCACTAATGTTTAATTCTGCAAAAGCTGAACGACCCAGAACAAACAGAGAAGAGGTTAAAATATCACGAAGTGCATAGTAAAACAGTGCGGGAGTACAAAGGCACTGCGGTAAAGCTTAAAAAGAACTATTGGCTATTCTAAGAAGGAACATACGACAAATTCTAATTGAGTGCATATTACACGCTCCACTGAGGACCCTTATCTACAGATGTAGTTTAAAATATGTGGTAGAAATACCTATAGTCTTGGGATTTTCATCGAGCTTAAAATTAGAAGCATAATAAATATGAGTTATTCAAATTATACAGGCTCGCCGCAGAGGCTATGAAGGCAGTAATATTTCAAATATCCTAATGAGTAATATTAGCAGTTTGGCCAGCAAAAGCCATCTAAACTACAGTTGCTTTTCATATTTTTTGAAGCAATTATTTCACAAAACAACTTGTGATGTTTTATAATGCTGCTTATGTGGGTGTTACTGAAAGAAAAAGTTCAGTCATGGGTAACATTCTGATTAACAGAGTTAAGAACCTGTTCTCAACACTGGGCATCAAATGAAAAGAGAACGCCTCACTAATTCTATCTCCTTACTTACAAGACGTTACGAGTATCGGGAAGTTTCAAAAAGCTTTCAAAGTATAATTTTGATTACTATTTATTCATTAATGATAAACTGTTTTTAATTGGGTCTTCAAATGTTACTTTTTAGTAAAGTTAAACCCAAAAGGAAATCCTGTTTCTCGAGTTGCTAAGCATCGCGTCTTGGTAGCAAGCCCTAATAACCAGAGGAAGCCGGGTTCACATACTGTCTCCAAGGCTGAGGCCACCATTTCCTCTTCCTTGTGGGCCTGAAGCTCAATTACCATGACGCCGCTGTCGAAAACTCGGAGCCTACAAATCGCAGATGGGAGAACAAAGCCATGAATATCCGGGATTTTCAACCCCTGAGGAGGCGCAAGTATTTCTTGATATCTTTCGTGCCCAGGTATGAGGGGAAGAATAACACAAAATAACCTTTAAAGCATAACGACCACAAGCAACCATGGCATAACTAAAAAGCTCATGAATAAACAGGTAATAAAATTATGAACTATAATCCAGAGGCTTTTCTATAATCCAGAAATACGTATGGCTACTTTTTTTTAACCTGAGGATAAGGAAAATATAATTCACGGCTCAATATTTGCACTTCTAAGCTTCCAGAAACTAACGCAAAATGTCTAGGGGAGGAGGCGCTGGTTACTCTGGCCTCATGGGAGGTGCCTACATTCTACTCTCACTGCCCTCAATCCACAGCCATCAGACTACTAGCACCCGCAGGCCACGCCCAGCCCTAAGGATGGAGGCCAGAATGACAGAGATGCTTGTGGGCCCAGTGAATTCTGTTCACACGGAATGTAATTTCAAGAGGGGCGATATGGTGGCTGGCCCTGCAGGACGGCACCTGGCAGGGCTTGCCTGTCCACTCTGTGAGGAGTAGCGACTACAGCCAGCAAGGCCCCGCGGAGGACCTTTTACCTGAGAGGTAATTTCAGCGCTTCCAGCATCTTGCACGCATTCACTAAATCTTCTGGCGAGAGCAACTAATGGGGAAACAAATCCAGTTTACACTGAAAATTAATAGAGTGATGCTATATAATTATAATGACCACTGAAACAGAAGAGCAAACTTAAAACATCGTTTATCAAGGATTTTAGGTAGCTTAATCACTACAAGGCAAAAAGGATTAACAAAGAAGCAGACTTCTACTCATTAAAGCAGTGCTATCCAACAGAAACAAAATGCAAGTCATAAATGTAATTTTTAATTTTCTAGTAGCCACATTAAAAAAATAAAAGGAAACAGGTGAAATTAGTTTTAATACGTACTTTTTATTTAACCCAATAGGTCCAAAAATTCAACACATTATCAATACAAAAATTACTAATGAGATATTTAAGAATTCTTTATTCTGTACTAAATCTTGTAAAGTCAAAGTATAATTTACACTTACAGCACCTCTCAGTTTACATTAACTACACTTCAAGTTCACAGTGGCCACACGTGGCTAGCTAGCGGCTACCCTTCTGGACCACATGGCCTTAAAGACTCAGCCCATGTGGTGGCTGACAAGCACAGCTCTGAGTCACAAAGAATGGCTCCAGAGCCAGCCCAGCCTGGGTCCAAATAATTTGCCATGGTCAAATTATTTAATCTTTCTAAGCTTCAATTTCCTCTTCCCCAAATTATCCCCCAGACAGGGACAGTAAAAGTAGGCCCCTCACTGAGTTCTTGGGAGGCTAGATGAGGGAACACTTGCAGAGTGCCTGGTGGATGGTGAACACTCACTGATGGCAGTTATGATGACTATTGAAATAAGAACAGAGCAGAGGCTTAGCTCATGGGGCGGGCTGAATGCTGGAGAGACAGGTGTGGGTCATTTGCATGGAGCTGACACCACAAAACTGATTTAGAGGGCACAAAGGCGAGAACCCTGGAGGCCAAGGACATCTGGGTGTGAAGGGACAATGAGAGTTGAACAGCGGCTGCAGATTCAGAGCCAAAGAAGCGGGGCAGCTTTTTCTGTATCATTTACAGGCAATTGGTATCCAACCCAGTTAATTCAAACAGGTAACTATCACAGAGAAGGGGCATCACACTCAACCTTATTAATCACAACAACACAAACACAGAACATTAGAGCTGAAAGGTATCTGTGCGTCCAAACCCTTATTTTAAAGGTAGAAAACCTGAGTCCAGAGAGGTTAAGTAAGCTACTCAAGGTCACTCAGCAAATCACTGTCAAAACCAGGAACAGAATCTACCTCCTAGACCCCAGGGCAGTATTCTATTCACTGCACCACACTGCTTCTCCAAATAGTTTTGATATTCACAACCCTTCCTCAAATTCTATTCACTATAGGGGAATTTGTACTATATTAAGAAAGTCTATAATTAGTTAAAAGAATATCTAAATATTCTATTCTTACTTCCATTCCTCGAGCTCGGTTTACTAAACAGTATACCTCTGTGAGTGACATTATTCCTCCTCATTCCTGTTAAAAATGAAGCAAAAGAAGTATTACATTACACTTAGCACCAGTTGGCATTTAACAGAAGTCACAATCAGAGTGAAATCAGAAATCATAAAATTTCTTAAGAAGCTTTTAGAAACTGTATTTACAAACAGGAAGACCTGTTCAGATACCCTGAGGCAATTCAAATTCAATACTTGGACTTGTCATTATTACTGTTTTAACATTTACTCAACGAAAAATGGGGCTCTCTTCTTTCATGTTTCAGAAAGTGTATTTAAATGTTTCAAGTTATTCCAACTAATAAATGAAAAAAATCATAGAATTAAATAGGAATATCACCATTTTACAACCCCTAATAAAGTAACAGATCTCCATAATGACTACCAATGGCTGCCAACATCACAAAAAAAGACGCTCAGACGTTATGCACCTCCTGATGGAAATGCTGCTGACTGTGGCTGGTGGTACTAAACCCATAGGAGATGCGGTGAGTGCTTCCGCTTTTGGACTAATGTGCGTTCATTCCTCCATTTACATTTCCAGTGTAGTCATTTTACCTACAACCCTCGAACTGCTGACGTGCACCGGCCTTATGCTCTCCTCCGGCACCATCACACCCTCATGCCGTCTGTTGCTGAGGTTGAGGCGGTCATCAGCTGACCTGGGAAATCTTTTTGCAATGGCAGCTTTTTGGTTAAAAATTTATCCTGGGTTTTCATCTGTGGCAGTTATATGCTCCACTGCTCCAGGTTGGATTTGGTAGGCATAGCCTCAGAACCTAGTTTTATTTAAAGCTTAGCGGCAAATACACTAAAGTATTAATAGTGTATGTTTTTGGGTGATAGGACTATAGGTAATTTTTTCCTCCTCCATGGTTTTTGGTTTTGTTTTGTGTGTCACTGTGTTTCTTGTTCTGGCTGCTGTAACAAAATACCATTGACTGGGTGGCTTAAACAACACACATTTGTTACTCATACTTCTAGACCCTGGGAAGTCCAGGATCAAGGTGCTGGCTGGTTCCGTGTCTGGGGAGGGCCCTCTTCCTGTGTTGCAGAGAGACCACTTTGCTGTGTCCTCATACGGCAGAGAGCGAGCACAGCCTAGCTCTCTGGTCTCTTATAAGGGCGCTAATCCCTTCATGAGGACTCCACCCTCGTGACCTCATCTAAACCTAATTACCTCCTACAGGACCCTCCCCCCCCAAAATGCCATCACATTGGGGTTAAAGGGTTCAACAAAGGAATCTGGGGTGGGGGGCCCAACATTCAGTCCATAGCGTTGTGACTGATAAAGGAGCATGGATCCTGCAGTCAGGCAGACCTGGGTTCGAATCCTATCATTGCCACTTAGCAGCTGTGTGACTTTGGGCACAACACGTATCATGTCTAAGTGTCGTTTTCTCCGTGTGGCAGTTGGGGTCTTGCTGTTCGCCTCACCGAGTTGCAGATCCTTCAATGAAACAGCACGTGCACGTTCCTGGTGGGCACTCAGGAAGTGTTTCTCTCCCTTCATCTGCACTCTCCTTTACCACTGAGTTTCAGCGCAGTGAGTGCTGCATGAATGAACGGCTGGACAGGTAACTGGTCTCCTGTGCTGTGTCCTTTCAGTGACCTGCATAATGCGGCTGCCGGTTCCTTCGCCTCCGCGTTTGCTGCCCTGGTGCTCTGCCCCACTGAGCTTGTGAAGTGCCGGCTACAGACCATGTACGAAACGCAGATGTCGGGGAAGATAGCCAAAAGCCAGAAGTAAGCACCGCTTGGGCACAAACATTAGGTCTCGAACATGTATTGAGTATTTTAAAAAATATATTGTACTAAAATTAAGTGACAGATATAGAAACAGATGTGTCTAATCCAAAATACTGTTTCTAGAACTTCTACCAATCAGAATAATTTTCTGAACGGACTATTTGTGGTGGTGGGACCCACCCCCCAGGCCACAGAACATCATAGACAGGTGTTTAATAGCCCAGAAGTGATGAAGCCAGGAGCTTCTACCCCTTTTGACCGGTTGAGGGCATAAGGCATGATCCCCAGCTGTTTTTGGAGGCACATGGCAGACAGCTTTGGAACTGTGTGTGAGAACTGAGCCTTCATAAGGGACGCTTTGGTTCTGAGATGAATATTTGATGCCCTTTCCCAGGTTTCACGTAGATGTTCAGGCTGATCACCTCAGATCCCAGCGGTAACTTTCTTTACGCCCCTCCCTAATCCTTCAAGCGGACCTGCAAAGGGCGCCAGTTCTGGGAACACTGAGCAGGACCGTTGTGAGCATAGCTGCCCTTCAGATCAAATTCCTCTCCAGCTCAGTCTTGAAAGATCCTAGTTACCCTGTGAAGGTGTATATGTCACGTACATATGATTTATTTGAATTGTAAAGCAATTTATTATCCTGATTAATCTCAAAACTTGCTTATTTATCTTCACATCTGGCTGACTGCAGTTCTGGGGGTGAATATTGCTGTGGTTAACTCAGACCCTGTCAATCCACTGGGGAAAATTGGTAGATAAATTGACCATTTTCAGAGTTACCAGTCTCCTTGCAGCAGCGAGGCTGGGGTTTGTAATAGAGCCCAATTTCCTGCACCCTTGGGATTCTTTACAACCAATTTGAATCTATTATTCATAGCCCAGAGTCCAAAACTGTGAGTCTTTAAGACTTTTTATTGAGATAGTATGTGTACACAGTAACACGAACACACACAGAAAACGTAAGTGTGAAATGAACATGCCTTTGTAACCAGTGCCCAAGAAGTAGGATGTTAATAGCCCCCAGAAAGTTGCCCTCATGCCCCTTGAAGTGGTTTAAGGTATTTTTAAGGAAAATAGTTAGGTCCAAAGGACTTAGGCAGATGGACAGCTTGCGTGAAAGTAAGTACTGGCTGACCGTATTTTAGGCATAGCAGTGGCCACGCAGGGAGGTAGAATAGCTTGGGGTTAAGACTTGGATGGGAAGGTAGGCTGGCCGTGTCGAGTTGGGTTACTTTGTTACGTTCACATCCGAGGATGAGAGCAGCGTTGCAGGAAGGACCTGGCTGATGGATAATACCCGATGAAGCCTTCTGAAGTCCGAGGAAGGAAGATAATCATCCAAAGCAGGTGGCCTTTGTTCCCTCTGGGCTTGGTCCTTCATTGGTCCAAACTGAGTCACCTGCTCTCTGAGAACAAAGTGAGGAGTGAGGGGTCTGCCAGGCTGCTGAGTGTGCGGGTTCTGCGCTCTTCCTGCCACGGCGCACGTACTCGGGAAGAGGAGTCTAGATGGACGGGGTGCTGTGTTCCGGCTGCTGCAGGACTCGGATCTGCTTAATTAGAAAGCCTTGCACCACTACCTCTCTAAGAACTAAGTCCTGGTGCTTCTTGCCTTACAGGAGCCGTAGCTCCATTCTTAGAATTTCTTTTGTCTTGCCTTAAAGTAATGTTTAATGTTACTTGCTCGTTTCCCTGCACTGACACAGAATAAGACAAACCCTAAACACCTGAACCAATTTTCTCAGAACACAGCAGATCAAAAGAAAGGTTGGGGAGATAGAAATCGAGGGAGGTAAGGGACTGGGCAAATAGGATACCGTTTTATTCTTGCTGAGTTTGGACAACTCCTTATTGTAATTTCACTTATTCCGTATTGAAAAATTGGATGTTAGCTTTTTTACATCTTTGATAATATGCCTTCTAGAAATGTGTGCTTCCATTTTAATGAGATTTCTTTACCCTGGAGTAGTTCAGGTGACAAAGGTTGTTATAAAATAGCTGTATCTGAGCTTCCCTGAGATTTCCTTCCCACAGCGGCCTTTTAGAATTCTGGTTCTCTGTTTACAGATTCAGCTGCTTCGCCTGCTGTAACTGTCTCTCTGTGTCTCCTCCCAGTACAGTTTGGTCTGTCGTGAAGAGTATCCTTAGGAAGGATGGCCCCTTGGGCTTCTACCATGGACTCTCGAGCACTTTACTTCGAGAAGTACCGGGCTATTTCTTCTTCTTCGGTGGCTATGAACTGAGCCGATCATTTTTTGCATCTGGGAGATCAAAAGATGAACTAGGTAAATGTATTTGCGTGGACGGCGGGTGGGTTGATGGTGTCCGCTTCCCGACTGTATGGTTGCTGCGGATTCCGTGCACTCTGCGCCGCCTTGTAGGGGATCCACCTGGCACTGGGGAGATTCTAAATCGCAGAAAGTCACAGGGCCGAATGATTTCTAGCATCTTCTTCTGGGCTTCATAATTTCCTCAGGACAGGGGCTGGAGCAGCACATCCCAAACTTCTTCCCTAGAATAACATTTGTGAATTTCTTCTGGATCTATTTTCAGGAAGAAGAAATATAGAAATTACTTTCCTGTGGGAAATTACCTATAAGTCAGCTTGCAATAAACTTAGAACTTGGTAATAAGTCTTGATAGTGTTTTGAGAGCAGTGAAAAGTGTAGTTCTTTCTAGTTTGTTCTCTTTAGCTGCTGGATACAACCATATCAATGTTTGAATCACATGGGTGATAACTTTTTTCTTGAACACCTCCCTTCATGGTTGGTGGACTTATTCTGGGGTTGGTCAAGCTCCCAGGCTTAACTGTCTTGTTTAATAAGACAACTTTGGTTTTTCATGGTAAAGGAAGAATCAGGGCTGTGGGGCATTGAGATAGTTAAGAGAAGGCTGATAAATGCCTCACCCTGCATTTCAGTGGCCTCTATTCTCATTCCTCCTGTAAGGCGTTGCCATGCTGCTGGGGGCCTGCTGATTCTAGGGGCCAGCCCTCCAAGGATGGCACAGGAGGGCCACAGTGCCACAGTGATCAGCCTAAACATGACCCTCGCTCGGGCTTCTCGTCCTGGCATGATGAGGGGTAGACCCAGGCCACCAACCAGAACCTTATGCTCTTAGAGCTTCGACAGTCTCCTCAGGGAATTGTGTTTGCAGCGTTTTTGTTTGTACCTACCTCCGGCCACTGCCATTGGCCTCTGGAAATATCACATCAGCTGCCCTTGAGACAAAATACTGTTTGCTAATTTTCTTCTCTAGGCCCTGTCCCTTTGATGTTAAGTGGTGGCGTTGGTGGAATCTGCCTCTGGCTTGCTGCATACCCAGTGGATTGTATAAAATCCAGAATTCAAGTTCTTTCCATGTCGGGGAAACAGGCAGGATTTCTCGGAACCTTTATAACTGTTGTGAGAAATGAAGGTGAGTCTGGTAATTGCAGAAACAGGAGGTATGTTTAGAGGGGCTGGTCATTTCGGTGCTAGTTTCGTTGAGGTGGTCAGGTGTGTAATTGCTTTCTTCCCCCTCCGCATATCCCTTTTCTAGTACTGTATATTAATCCACATTTGTGGATTTCTGTTTCCAACCCCCTTTCTTTAGTTTAGTTAGTTAGTTTAGTTAGTTTCATTATTCTCAAGAAAATTTAAAGTTCTTATTCCTAACCCCTGGCCCGGGTACCTGTCAGGATTCTTTGTTCTCAATAGCCTGGAGGGAATTGTTAACTAGGGGCTTTGTCTAAGGGAATAGGTGTTTTGAAGTTAGCACCACTTGTTTTACATAATGTATTATCAGAAAATGATCTCTAAGAGCCACGTAGGGATTTAAAAGAATGTACAACATCCTTAATGCTAAGAATTCTGGAATTAGAAATGCACTAAGCAACTTCTGAAGGTAATTTGCTATCAATTTTTAGAGTTAAGCAGGAGGATAAAGATTTTCCAGTTAATGTTTGTTTAAAGCCAGTTTTATGCAACTAGTGAGTAAAGTTCTGTCCTTCCAGCATCCACTGTACGTCTTAAACCTTGGGATGTGAATGTCCCTGTCTTGATTTTAAGAGAGAGAGCAGGGGCCGGCTCCGTGGCCAAGTGGTTAAGTTCGCGCGTTCAGCTGTGGCGGCCCAGGGTTCAGATCCTGGGTGCAGACATGTCACCGCTCGTCAAGCCATGTTGAGGTGGCATCCCACATCCCACAACTAGAAGGACTTGCAACTAAGATATACAACTATGTACAGGGGGGGTTTGGGGAAATAAAGCAGAGAAAGAAAAAAAAAGCACCATAACAATATGCAGAAACTGTTTAGTTTGTATCCCAAATAGAGTGCAGACATCTTGTACATTACTGATAGTAACCCCTCTTTGAATTTGCATAACACTTTATGGCTTTACAAAGTACTCACACCTCAATTATCTAACTAGTTCTTCATAACTACCTTGGGCAGTGCTAATGCTAGAAACAGGTCTCTGACTTCAGTGCCGGTGCTCTTTCTGCTGGCCTCATGCCTCGTGGCCCTCACCCCCCAGGAGAAGCTGCAAGGCTGCTGCCTCCTGTGGCTCTGTGGTTGCCTTCTGTCTGCCCACGTGAGGCCTCAGCTCTACCCAATCCATTTACCAGAAGTTAACCAGGTGTGGAATTGGTATATGTTACCTAAGCATCAACCAGCTTTGCTGGGAGACCTGACACTTGTCCTGTTTCTGTTAGTTGATTTGTTTCCGTCAGTCCAGGGAAACCCGGAAATAAGTCTTTCCATCACTTGTTGGTTTTTAGTGCTATTGGCTGGATTTCTAAGTGTAAAAATATCTATGCTTTGCAGCTTTGTGGGGTGGCTCCAAGGAGGGGAGTCTCAGTCTTCCATCACCTTTTATCTTCTAGGAATAATGGCCTTGTATTCTGGACTGAAACCTACTATGATCCGAGCGTTCCCTGCCAACGGGGCACTATTCTTGGCCTATGAATACAGCAGAAAGTTGCTGATGAGCCAGTTTGAAGCTTACTGACGTGTTCTGGCGAACCGAGATCCAAATAGGCATTTGAGGGCTGCAGTTCCTCTCAGGGCTTCATGGAGTACAAGACCAATGTGAATTATTTTGATTTTGTGGGAAATTTGTTTTTGTCTTCTCTTCTTCTGCTTTAAATCTTCAGCTTTATGGAAGGACCTCTATTTTACATCATGTAATTTCTGCTCATAATTGTATTGAAATAGAAAAGTTACTGCTCTTGTCCTTGGTGGGACTTTCAGGGCGAGCTGCTGGCCGTCTGTAGCGAATCTGAAAGGCTAAATATAGTTACATCAGGGCTTTTGCGTAGCCCTGTCTGTGTACATGCAGTCTGGATGGTTATGTGTTGTGAGTGAAGCACACTTTGTTCCATGTTTGATCTCAAATCTCACCAGGAAAACCTAGAGGCGTTAACCACGTTTCATAAAGATGGTTATAAGTGATGGCTTAAGCCATCCTATATGTAGGGTCTCTTTTAAAATCTGCTTAGCACCTATACTATACTAAGTGGTTAAAGTTTTTAAAAAGTTTTCCTGTGGTGCTTGAAAACTAAAATATCCATCTGTGTTTTAAAGAGGAGACCATACCTGCATACTGGTGTGGCTTCCATGTTCTTGATTTGTTTCAGAGTAGGCATCCTGGATTTTCCCAGGATGCTCTACTGTTAAAATAGTGCCATTCATTTTCTAGGTGGAATTATATTCTACACTCTGACGTCTTGTTGGGTTTGGCCTAGAGCATCAGGCCTTCGGGCAACAGCACGCCCTCCCCTGTGCCAACTTCCCTTCCCTCTCCCAAAGAGCTTCCTGTCTGCTGGGCTTTAGGTTGAGGAAGGGGCTGAAGGGAGGGGGCTTTGCTGCTGTGCTTTGTGAAGTCAGCTTGTGGCTGACAACAGCCCTTAGCTCCTGTCTTGCTCCTGGTCTGGGTGGGATTCCAGAGTATTGTGTTGGACCATCTATGGGCTGTTGATCTACTTTGAGCCTCTCACTCATTACCTGCACCAATTGGAAACCCATCCAGGGAGCAGAGCGCCAAAGCCAAGAGAAGCCCTCGTTCCCTGTCTGGTGACTGAGTGATGGGGCTCATGGGTGGAGTCCTCCCATCTCGGACAGAACTAGACAAAGTGTAGTGTTTGCACTCCACTGTGAGTAATGTCTGGGCTGACCCATTCTAACATGTCTCAGGATCCATACTGCTTGCCTTGCTTTTACAGTTTCGGAGCCTTTCACATTTGGTACTGGCAGTCAGTGAATTTTAATGATGATCATGTGGGGGTGTGACTTTATAAAGCAAGGAAACAGGAAAAGTAGTTTTGTTAAACTCTGCCATGTATGTGTACTAACCACAACAAAAACCCCAGTTCATCCGATCCCCAGACTTGGGGATGGGCAGCTGCTCCTTGGCCACCTGGTGTAAGAGAGTCCTCCTCGTCACCACTAAAGCAAGCCGCCTCATTCCGTGCCACTCCAAGACCAGCAAGGGCTCTCGCAGTAAAAAGTGTTCTTAAGCAGCCTGTGAGACTGAAAGCAGGCAGCCTGACAATGTTAATAGTAGTCCATACCAGGTGTGTCTGTCCCTGTTGGCAGAATGTAAATAATTTTTCTACCTTGCTTTTCTCTCCATACTTAAATGGTCAGTAGCTACTGAGGGGAGCCTCATCTCAGCAGTCTTGGCTTGAAGCGAAGTAGAAAATGGGACTGGCTTCCAGCAGGAAGTGAAGTGCTTCAGAGTCTGTGGTCCCCCTGCCCGGCGCCTGTGGGTCATCTGGGGGTTAGCCCTGTCGGCAGCTGACCCTCTCATGTTGTCCTTTAAGGATTGAACTAAGTGTCTTCAGTAGAAGCCGTCTGAGGCAAGGAAGAGTGAGTGGGAGTAAGGAATGGAAACCAAAGTCAGGAGAATTTTTTTTTCATTCTGTTTGCTTAATTCATGGTTCAGTATTTGGGTACAATTTGTACCATTTCAGATTTGTACTCCAGACAAAAATATAGTAACTTGAAATATTGTGTTTAAAGAAATTCTATTGTTCTATCATCATTAAATTATTTACCTAATATTTGAGCATGTGATGAGTTGTTTTGTTTAAGTACTTTATATCCATGCAAAGAACTAAGTGACAGTGATGTTTGAGGCGTATTTAGTAATATTCCGAGGTGGTGGTTTTCTTGCAACAAGCATTGGTTTTTGTCAGCAAGATTCCTGATGTAAAATTATTTCACTGTAGGTAAATGGACCAAAATACACACTTTTTATATACACTGGCGGTATGAAACTTGGCTCTCTGGAATCACTCCCCCTGCACCAGGCTGTGGATGGGACGGGACTGATTTGGCAGGATGCCATTCTATCTTTTAAAATAGTTAAACTTCTTGCTATTAAGTTTTGGATAATTCTATTTCAGATTAGTAAATTCTGTTTAAGAAAACCAGTATTATTCTGATGTATTATGATGGAAGTTTCTTGCATTGGTCAAAGAACGCTTCACACTGGGTTTGAAGAAAGGAATACCCAAGAGGCCCTAAACCAGTTCTTGTTAGGTGAGCAAAAGCAGGGGAGTGTGGTGACTCAGAATTGCCAGAAATCTTGATGCATTTTGGAGGATTAGGGGAGAGAAACCCCAACTGTAGTCCCCTTTATTTCTAAAAGCCAGGTTCTTAAAAACTGCGGTTTCCTTCCCTTGTTGTTGGCAGTATTGAGAAAGGTGACTGGCTCGGTTGAAGAGTGAGATCGCAGTTTTTCCCCATTCCCCTAAGCCTGCCGCCGCCTCTGCCCTCCGTGGGTTGTTGCTCCAGGAATTTTAAAGGAAACCGTACAACGTATTCTGCCACAACACGTTTCTGTCACACAAATACAGGGAATAAAGTAGTCATAACGTGGAAGCAACTTGAAAGCATGTTCCTCCAAGACCTCTTCCTCCAAGGGGAGCCCGATTAGGGGAGTAAAATGACAACTTCTGTCAGAAAAGCAGACAGCCTTCAGCTAGGCTGCTGCACCTGTAGCTGGGACCCTTTGTGGGCTATTTTGAGGGGAAAAAAGAGCACCATAACCAGGCAGCCTGCCAGGATTGCACGGCTTTCTGTGCCACCATGATGCCCAGCGGCTCAGAGCTCTACTCCCATCTGTGCCGCTCTGCCACCACCAGCCCTTCTCTAAAGTACGGCTCTAGGTCCCCATTAAAAAAGATACCTACGGTGGCAACTGCCAGATAGTCTGAGCTGCCAACCTGGGTGGTGAGTGGTTAGCATGCCGGTTACGAAGTTGCTTAGTTGGAGTGGTCTGTCCCAAACCCTATTTTTTCCCCACGAACTTCTTTTTTTTTTTTTTAGTGTGCTTTTTGCCAAGCACAAGGTTTTCAGGAATGAGTACACTGTTTTAGCAGAGGCACCGGTTCTTATCAGTTGCTACCTCTCACTTCTTGATAAATTCAACTTGGTCTAGACTGTTGAGAGCCTTGCCAATAAAAGGAAAATCACTCAAGGATAATTTAAATAAAGCCAAAATAGAACTGTTTTCAAGGACAATTATGGCCCTGAGATAAAGTTGCAGTGAAGGTACTTAGAATAAAATAGCACCCAGTACCAATGAGAATATGATTTCCGGTGGACACAGGGCTAGCGTGTGTTTATGACAGAAAGGTGACCTTGCCTCGCAGTTCCACATCACCCGAATGAAGTCGGTTGTGAGTAGGGGTGGGTTGTAAAATAATCTAGATTTCTCCAGGCAAATATTTCCTTCGGCTTCACTTATGATGTTACACAAAAGCAAAAGTTACTGAGATTCTTTATCCTTCATGTTTACCAAGATTCTGTTAGCCTCCCCGATGTCTGTGCCTGTAGAATTAAAGGAAGCTCGTCACTCCGTGCGGTGCTTGGGGCAAGAGAGTAGTGTGTGTTGGGGGTGGGGGACTGCTTGTGGAATGGTTCTTGGGGTTTGAAAGAGTCTTTGCTGCCAATGTGATGTTTGCTAACAGACAGTTTGTAAATCAAGTGGAGGAAGAAAATAGGGATTGCCTTTCTAATAAACCTGAAATTACAAATGTGAAAGCAGGGAATACATACTTGTTCAAAAATATATAAGTAAATGAAATAAACCCACAGTATTGGGGAGAATCGCATTTTTAAAATATCTCGATTATTTTGATATGAAAGTTTTATTTCAAAGTTCTTAAAAGTGGTAACTTTTAATGTTCCTGTTAGTGCTGTTGAGTCAATTCCGACTCCCAGCACCCTGTGGACAGCAGAGCAGAACCCTGCCCGGTCTTTTTGTACCATCCTCTCGCCTTCCAGCGCTCTATCAGACAATTCTCTGCTGCTCTTCACAGGGCTTTCATGGCCAATTTTTTTGGAAGTGGGTGGCCAGGCCCTTCTTTCTAGTCTGTCTTAGTCTGGAGTCTCTGCTGAAACCTGTCCTCCATGGGTGACCCTGCTGGTATTTGAAAAACTGGTGGCACAGCTTTCAGCATCACAGCAACATGCAGCTGCCACAGTATGACAACCGACAGATGGGGTGGTGTGGTTCCCTGACCAGGAAAAGAACCCAGGCCACAGTGGTGAGCACGCTGAATCTTAACCACTAACCCCCAGGGCTGGCGAGTGTTCCTGTGTACTGTGTTCCAAATTTATCTCAATACAGATGAAAACTATGTGTGAAGTATATTCCTTCAAAGAAGAAAAAAAAACTGCCACTGACATTTTACCTTTTATATTTTTAATAGATTTCTTAACACATGTACATATATGTAAATAAAAGTATACTGTCAAAGAGACAGGTTTTTAAGATGTCAACGTGCAGTAGGGATTGAAAAGACGTGATTCTATCCTGGAAAGGACACTGTGCTCAGTCAGACGTTAGTTCTGGCTTTAAAATATATCTCGACTGCAAACTTTGGACCATAAATTTTCCATGTCTTCTGTTTATGGGGATTATCCAGTTCGCTTCTTGAAAGATAAAGCCTAGAATAGAAAAAAAATCATTACGTTTAATTTTGGGCTAAGAGGAAAGCCATGCAGCCGGGCCCGCTTGTTAGAGCTTTAGACGAGACCTGGCCACGGTTAGGCTCAGCCCCTTCTCAGAGCCCGTCCTCCCACCTTCTCTAGGGAGACGCAAAGTATCTTAATCCTCAGTAACACAGCAGTAACAACATGTCGTCGATTCTTTTAACATTGCCTGTAATGGAGTTAATGACATCTGGGTTTAATAAAATATGTTTCTATATGGGACAAATCAGCCAGAGAGACTCGATGTGTATTAAAACAGAGTAATAAAATACTGAGTGTCTTTTAAATGATGAAGCTGGCATTTTCAGCTGATTAAGAATCTTGTAACTAATAAAAACAGCTTTACTAGGTAGTATGGAAATTTAAATGTTAAATCTTTAGAAACACATAAGTGAGGAGAAAAGTCATCTAATTTGTTGCCTCTCCTATATGATTATGGTGTTTTAAAGGAAAAAACTGTTCTTAGCAAGAACCACTTTTCAGGAGTAGCATCAAGTGACGTTCTGCCCAGATGTCTATATGAGGGACTTTGTTCCTGTTAGGAATCAAAGTTTATTGTTTGCAAACATCTAGGGAAAAAATTGCTAGAAATTTTCCATTAAATCCAAAGTTCAGTCTATCAGAACCCGTTAAATGTGTGTCATTGTAAGTGTGTAGGCTGGATGTTCAGTTCAGTGTTGCCTCACTGGACTTGTGTGATTAGATGTAGTTCAGGGTTGAAGGAAAGGCTAGGCTTGCATGTAGTGAGAACTATCAATTCATGCCACGTACAGTCACAACCACTTCTTCAAAACTCGCCTGCACAAGGTTTTCAATATTACTTTCCTTTTGTATTTCATGGTATGCTGATACCTACCAATGATCTGAAATTTTCAGCACCACAAAACATACTCCTTAAAGTGAAGAACTTATAGACTCAGGAATGAGTTTCCAGATATGGTAGAAGATTCTTTGGAATAATAATCTTCAAATCAATTAATTTTTAAAAAAGCTTTCCCAATTTAGTTATTAGAAAATCATTTTAAATGGGAGACTATTAATGATTTTTTTTAGCTGTCTTTATGGTACTTATTGTGTCTTATAACTTCTGCCATTGATATAAATGAGTCAATCAGCTTTTAAAACTAGCTGAAGCCTTGCTAGATGATGCCTTCTTTTGGAAGAGAATTTGGTGGTGGCCGGTCATCAGTAAATCAACACATACTGAGGACCTGCCATATTCGAGGTACTGAGCAGACTCATATTAAACTTCCATGGGAGGGATTTACCACCACACCCGAGATCTGATTAGAATACATTTTAACTTATAATGCAGTCCTATGGTATAGACCTTGAGGATGATGCAACAGGGGGTCTCAAGAATAACCATATTTTTTAAATACTCAGATTAAGATGAGTAAGGCAATGAAGAGTGGTGACTAGAGGACTTTTTGGTTTCTATAAATTGAGCTTATGGTAATCAGCAAAAGACTTGCCATTTCACCTTACACATACATTGAAGATGAAGCCATTTCTACTGGATTATATCATAGCCATACCTGTTTTTCATGAATGATGTATGAAACCAGAAGAAAAACGGGCATTTGTCATAGTACTTAGGAATATTCTAAAAAGACATGGTTTAAAAATAAAAGGTTATTTTTCATAGTAAAATTGATACCAAGAACTAATCATTCCAAAGTGATTAAAATTCCTTCCTTTATTCATGTTTATCAGACAATTGTAGCCATTAAATATGCAGCACTTACAGTCTTTAACATTACACTTAACACGCAAAGGAGAAGGCTTTAAGAGACGGCTCTTTTTTTTTTTTTTTGAGGAAGATCAGCCCTGAGCTAACATCCGCCACCAATCCTCCTCTTTTTGCTGAGGAAGACTGGCCCTGAGCTAACATCTGTGCCCATCTTCCTCTACTTTATATGCAGGACCCCTACCACAGCATGGCTTGTCAAGCGGTGCCATGTCCGCACCCGGGATCCAAACCGGTGAACCCTGGGCCGTCCAAGCGGAACGTACGAACTTAACTGCTGCGCCACTGGGCCGGCCCGAGACTGCTGTTCTTTTGCTGTTTCTACCAAAAATTTCAAGGAAATCTATTTTTTCCGTGATAGGTATTTATAAATGTAGACAGTGGTCTTTTAATCTGGTTTAGATAGTGCTAAACAGAATCTACTAAGGATCTATGATTATTTATGCCCAAATATATTGTCCATTTCTACAAGGAGCAGCTGCATTGGATAATTAACCGTCATTATTGATGATGATAAAAATACCTAAATTTTTTGAAAGTGCTTTCATCTCATGGCCCTGGAAAATCACAAAGGCCAGGTATTACTAATGTCCCCTGGGTCAATGCCGTTACACCAGTGCTTCTGCTTGGTGTAGAGACCACTGATAGAGAATTCAAACTGGTCCATTATTCAAGGGGTAACCATCCACTGTGGGAGCAATCCAGGTGACTTGCTTCAACATATTTACCATTTCAGTACTTAACAGATTCTCTCCCAACAGGGAGCAAGCAGCAGCTGAAGGAAGGCACAGGAAATAAGTTTTAAATTGATCAGCATATTTACTTATTGGCAGTTCTCTTTGGTGATTTAATAGGAAGGTGAAACTACTGAGGCTTAGAAATTTGTTATATACAGAATAATACACATTTTTTTTTAGGAAGATTAGCTCTGAGCTAACATCTACTGCCAATCCTCCTCTTTTTGCTGAGGAACTGGCCCTGAGCTAACATCCGTGCCCATCTTCCTCTACTTTATATGTGGGACGGCTGCCACAGCAGGGCTTGCTGAGCGGTGCCATGTCCGCACCCGGAATCCGACGGTGAACACCGGGCCGCCGAAGCAGAACGTGCGAACTTAACTGCTGCACCACCAGGCTGGCCCTACTCACACATTTTATGACTATCAATATAAACTATATACATGATATTCAGAGTAATGACAATGGCAGACGTTCAGTTTTTCATAAAGTAAATATTAGATTAAAACTACCATTTACAATGTATTGTAAATCAATTCAGAGGAAAATAAAATCTCCCTCACTTTAAAGTATTTTGTAAATTATGGGGAGTGATGAATTTTTTTTTTTTTTTTTAGTTTGGCAGAAGCTAGTGTTATTTTTTAATTTTTTTAATTTTTATTTTTTTTGGATGTACATCATATTTCAAATTCTGTATACATTACATCATGTTCACCACCCGAACACTAATTATAGTGCATCCCCTTGGGGAGCGATGTATTTTAAAGATACAAAACAAAAATGTGATCACTGCTATAGAGTAAAACATACCTTTGTTGTTTTAACATCTTGGTTTTTGTATTTTTTTCTTATTTGAAAGTTAATCCATGCAAATTGTATAGAATTTAGAAAAAACAAATGAGCAAGAGAATTTTAAAATTACATATGCTTTTCTTTTAAAAAAAATTATAGATCTGACTTGTTGCTTTTCTTTTCTCCCTCTCCCTGGCTAGGGATTGACATCTCCTATCATCTCCCTTGTTGGGAATTGTAGCAAAGGAAATCCCAAACCAGAATCAAAGACCAGACAAGAATAATGGCATAGGTTGTTTCTTGATTACTCACGGAGGAAGAGAAAAATTGCACTTTCACGTCATCATACAGAGGTGGACAATTAACTGGAGTGATTATCACTCTATCTGTTTCCACATCATGATGTATCTGTGAATGAATACATGGAGTTCAGAACTATACACCTAGCTAATAATGAGATAATGAGTAGAACAGTGAAGTTCACGTTCACTTATTGAGGCTTGCTATATTTATTGAGTACTCTTGGTCTCATAGCCCAATCACATGTATATCTACACGTTAATCATTATTTCTATAAAGTTGCAATACTGTTGTTTACATTTTTGAAAGGCCAACATATCTGAGGGTTATGGTGGGGCACTGTTGAAAAGCAAGTATTCAATTTTCTATTAGAGGTTTACCAAGTAAACTTTACTGTTGAATGTGTGTCACTCAATTTTCATATATTAGGAACATGCTAAGAAGCTCAATTTTAAAGTTGATATTCACATTCAAAAAGCAATGCATAATTGGTCACGTTCTATCCAAAATGTTGTGATTGCTGATGGGATCATAGGCCTTGTTCCTAGCAGACTGCTGGATGGAGTGGCCAAAGATATGTCAAGTTTCTGGAATGAGCAACTTTGAAGCTATACTGAATATTTCTGTTATTGCTTCATCCTTGTATAATAGTGGCACCACAGTGAGAAAGGTCTATACTAGACCTTGTGAAAAATACAGAAGAAGGTGCAGACTCAGTTGACGCTTCAGGGAGCTATACACATAAGGAACAATAGTAGCATGGCATATAATGACGTGTCAAGTTGTATGATGAAGACTGAGTGTGCTGTTGTGTGCTTCAGGGGAGGTTAACCAGAGGTATAGAATGAGAAAGCTTCACTAAGGCGGTAGAAATTGAGTTGGGCATGGAAGGACTTGTATAAATGAAGAAGAGCATTGAAAAGATAATCCAGTTCAGGCAGGAGGCAGCTGGGGGTGGGGGATGGGGCCAGAAAGGGGAAGGGGGAGGAAAGACCAACAAAAACATGAATCAGACATTATTGTGTTCCAAAGGCCAAAGGGGACCCAGTCTACTTGGAGTGGAGACTGCAGGTCAAGTTATGATGGAAATAAGCTCAGGTATGATAGGGCTGTATCTTGAGAGTTGAAGAGCCAGGGAAATAAGAAGGAAGTTGTTGAAGAATATGGTGGGGCATTTCCTTTGTGACAAAGTGGCCTGATAATTATCACATATAACATTTATTTAGTGATTAATAGCTCACAAAGCAACTTCAACTATATTATGTAATTTAATCCTCACAACACTTGAGATGTAATCTTTATTTTACAGATAAGAATACTGAGCCAAATATAGTAACTGGCTTTGACCATGGGCACTCAGTTTGTCTTCTGCTCTACCTATAAGCTTTTCACAATGAGAGCAGTATTTCAGGATGCATATTGCAGGATCCTATATACTGCATTATAAGGAGAAAGAAAAGGTAAGGAGATGATTGTAGAAATCTAGGCGTGAGCAAATGAGGTCCTAGACTAGGTGGTAGCAATGGGAACAGAAAGGAAGGGAGAGAGTGAAGAGAGATTTCAAAGGTATAATCAGCGGGAATTGGTGACTAACTGAATATAGGGGGCCAAGGCAAAGAGAGAACCAAAGATAATACCAAATTTGAAGGCCTGAGCGAGAGAATGCTGGTGTCATTTGCAGAAGCAGAGGAAAAGCTCATTTGATAACTACGGATCGACAAATGTGTTTGAATTGTTAGGGCAGAGACTGTCCATGTTGTAGCTCCAGTATCTATCACACAGTGGGTGCTCATAAATATATTGAGTGAATGAAAGAAAAAAATTATAGTTTAAGCCAGGGGGATGGATGAACAGAACCAATAATAGAGTATGTGTGGAGAGAAGAGCAGAAAGCCAAGGATCAGGCCTCGGTGAGTGCCCTCAGTTGGGAGTGGGGCACAAAAAGAAGGGAAAGGAGTGCTGTTGGAGAGGTAATAGTAGAACTAGAGACAAAAGCCTGAGAGAGAATTTTAAAAGTTAATTTTTCTTAGACCCATTAAGGAAGCTTGCTTATTGCTTCAGAAAAGGTCCATAGTCTTAGGCATTTCTCCAACATGTAAGAAAACATTGACTACCAGCTCCCATTGCTTTGGGTAAAGAGATTCCTCTTGCATTGTTTCTCACAGAGCAGTTCCATGGGACATCTGAGTTAGAATGACTTGGGACATCACTAAGTCTAGAGATTCCTGGGCCCCATTCCAAATTTCCTGAATTATACTTTTGGGGTGCAACCTAGGAATCTGCATCTTACAAGCTCCTAGGTGATTTTCATGCACACTAAAATTTCACAATCAGTGCCATCCAATAAAAGGACCATGAGGCAGCATCCCACAAAGCACAACCAGAAGGATCTACAACTAGAATATACACCTACGTACTGGCAGGGGGTGGGGGAGAGGCCTTTGGGGAGAAGAAGAAGAAAAATCAAATAAGATTGGCAACAGATATTAACTCAGGTGCGAATCTTAAAAAAAAAAACAAAAACAAAAGGATTCCTTTAAAAAGAAAAAATACTCTGGTAGATTCCTGGGAAACTGCTTGACATTTATGGAAAAATGAAAGACAATGCAACACTCTGAACTGAAAATATATTCTGGAAAATGCCCTGAAAAAACTAGTTTGAACAGTGAGTTTAATTTAGCTCTGACTAGGGACACTCAGTCGGATGGTAACCAGAAAGCAACTTGGCCTCTCTTTGTGGTGAGCACTGGTCTGGGGAGGTCAAGATGCTGATTTGACATTGAGATTGAGACAAATACCAGAATTTTCAGTTCACGTGCTTTCTCTTACCCTACAGTTCTTGGAAGCAGAACAGACAAAGACAATCCTTTTGCGCATTATTATTTGTACTTTCAGATCACGTCCATTTCCGTTTCCAACACCTGAATGAAATTAAAAAGTTAGGCTGGTTAGAGCAAAGATCAAAATGTCTCCCCAATTAAAATTATGGATTAAAACGAGAAAAGATTATCCCAGCTAACAACGTGTCAATATAGAAACATTTGGGACATGCATAGATTTTGTCTTTGAAGGACAAGGCTTTAAGCCCAAATCTGTCTCCTAAAGCAGACGTTATAAGGCTGGAGAAAAATAAAAAGTCATATAGGTCAGCTTCTAAGACTTAGAATCTCATCTTTTCATCTTTCTAAGAAAAAAAAATAGAAAAGGTGACTTGCAACCTTCCTTGTTAATGTGTTTCTTTCTTCAGACTTCTAATCATGATGTTTCTTAACAAATTTAAGTCCAGTTCCTAGCGCAGTCTCTGAAAATATCGAATAGCTGGGTCCAAACATTTCTACGGTGCTCAGGATGTATTTACAGACAGATGGTTTCTTGCTCCTTTTTCAATTCCAATGGCCCACTTCCCTTAGCATTTCCTCAAAGGGCTGGTTTCTCAAGCCTCCAATTAATTTTTATTGTTTTCCTTTCAACCCTGCATATTTCACTTAAATATGCATGGAACTAAAGGTACAAAACTAAAACAAATATTCAAATAAAGTCATATACTAATCATTCTTTTTTTTTTTTCCAAGGAAGATTAGCCCTGAGCTAACTACTGCCAGTCCTCCTCCTTTTTGCTGAGGAACGCTGGTCCTGAGCTAACATGCATGCCCATCTTCCTCTGCTTTATATGTGGGACGCCTACCACAGCATGGCGTGCCAAGCGGTGCCATGTCCGCACCCAGGATCCGAACCGGCGAACCCTGGGCCGCTAAGAAGCGGAACATGTGCACTTAACTGCTGCGCCACCAGGCCCCCCATATACTAATCATTCTTGATTGTTCATCTTATATTATGTTTGTGTTGCTTTCTCTAATACCGTATTATTTTTTTCATGTTTTTTTATAGCCTTTTTTTTTTTTTAAGATTTTATTTTTTTCCTTTTTCTCCCCAAAGCCCCCCGGTACATAGTTGTATATTCTTTGTTGTGGGTCCTTCTAGTTGTGGCATGTGGGACGCCGCCTCAGCGTGGTTTGATGAGCAGTGCCATGTGCATGCACAGGATTCAGACCAACGAAACCCTGGGCCGCCTTGCAGCGGAGCATGCGAAGTTAACCACTCGGCCACGGGGCCAGCCCCAAATACTGTATTATTGATTTGTCATTAGGAATCATGGTTTCTTTGCCTCAGCTCCCTCTGTCCTATTCCAGTTGCAAATCTTCTTCCTACTGATGTCTACCAGAGATCAGTAAAATGTAGAACTAAACTAAGTCAAATGCTTATCACATGACAAGAAAAGGGCATTGATTTATAAGCTTAAATTAATTCTCACACGTTTAAAATTTTTTAAATAATTGAAGTATACTTACATGACTTAAAAATAAAAGGTAAAACAGATGAAGTGAAAAGTCTCTGTCTCACCCATCTTCCCGTTTAGTTCTCCAGCCCCAAATAGATAATCACTACTATTAGTTTCTTGCTTTTCATGCATACATAATCAAATATGAATATATATTCTCCCAGAGAATTTTATATGTGTACACACACACAAATATGAATACACATTACTGCCCCCTTTTGTCTTACAGAAATTGTTGCATACCATAGTACTGTCCTGTACCTTGCATTTTTTTAACACACATTAAAAATTTTATTTAACTCCTTAATTAATAAGGAACCAGTAAAATGTTACAGCTGGTTCAAAGTACTGCACATTTATAGGCAAATAAGGAATGATGAATTTACAGATATAAAACTGTCAACAATCAATCACTTTTCACTGAACACAACTAATTTGCATTTCTATGTACAAAACTTATTTGCATTATTATCAGTTTTCTACAACTTACAGAGTTGTAGAATAGCTTAAAGACCATGAGAGGTGGAGGGAACCACGGAAGGGCACCCTAGACAAGATACTGCCTGTTTCAAAGTCTTCCACACTTTTTCCTGACAGTCTCCCATCCCCTTTCTGTTGTGATCAAAACAATCTGAAAGGAAGATTATTATTCCAAAAGAAGGCTGGTGTCATTAGGTTTGGCCTGATGATTTACATGGTGCAGCAAGAATTTTAACTTCCCTCAGAGGCCTTCTTAAGTAGGCCCCACAAGCCTAGACCCACATTGTACTGAACAGCTGCTAAGGTCACAACTTTCTATCTGGAAGTCTTCATGAGGAATCTCAAATTGGACTTTTAAAATCCTCTATTTTATGTTAGTCCGAGATTAGGAAACCAAATGCATGAAATTCTCCATTTTTCACCTGCAGTACTTAAAAATTTGGGTTAGTTCCTCTGTTCACCACATCTGCACCTTATGGTTTTACTAAATGTCTCCACAGAGTTTAAATAAAATTCAAAATATTAAGAGAGAGGTCACAGTCTTAGGATACAATATCAGACTGGAACAACATATGAAATTCTAGAACTTATTAAAAACATTTCTAAGCTTAGGATTTTGAGAAACTAATCTTATTCTCATTGTTCATATTAGAGAAATGCATTAAAACTCCATTAAACTAGGAGGCCGCCCCGTGGCTGGGCAGTTCAGTCCGCGCGCTCCGCTGCCGCAGCCCAGGGTTTTGCTGGTTCAGATCCTGGGTGTGGACATGGCACTGCTCGTCAGGCCACGTTGAGGCGGCGTCCCACATGCCACAACTAGAAGGATGTGCAACGAAGATATATAGCTGTCTACCGGGGGGATTGGGGAAGATAAAGCAGAAAAAAAAAAAAAAGATTGGCAACAGCTCAGGTGCCGATCTTTAAAAAAAACTCCATTAGACTAAATGCGTGTTTGCCTGTTTTGAATAGTTTAATACTCACAGAAGTTTGTATAGATACTGTTATTCCCATTGTTAACAAAGAGGAAACTGAGGCAGAGTGTGCACTCAGGTACCATACAGGCTCTCACACCATCCAGTTGGTCTATAGTTGGGTTTAAATTTCTTAGAGGAAGAAACTGCTCCAACAGCCAACTGTGTTGCCTCTCACTCTGTGGAATAAAGCAGCCTTGCAGTCTAGTGTGCAGGGCCCCACTGAGTGTGGGAAGGAAGGGGAGCAAAGCGCTTCTGACCTCTACTGGGCAGCCTCCTGCTAGAACAGGCTGTGTTTCTAGGCTTTGCCTGCATGATGCTTGCTTGAAAATCTAGACCAAAATTTCCCACAGAAACAATGCTACTAGGTTGAAGTTAGTTTCAGAAGCCAGAAACCTACATAATCTGTTTGTGGTAATCCACCAAAATTCCTCACCACCACCTCTTGGTGATGGTGATATGGGTGGGTGTGTGTGCATGGAGGAGGTATGTAAATAATTTGAAAAAAGCATTTTATATTTTAACAACTGTAATCTATCTTTTCAACTATGTAGTTTATATATATTTATTTAAAGATTCTTTTATTTGTAAATGATTGGATGAAATGTTAAAAAAATAAATATCTAGATCTTACTTTGTGTGACTCTTCAGAAGGCTGAAAACACTAGGCTGTCTGGGTGGATACCAATGCTCTGGCACCATTCCACCCATGAGAGGTCCAGCACTCAGCACCTCCTCATGGTCTACAATCTGGCTGTTGCTTTAGGGATCAGAAGCCTCACCCCCTGCTGCACCTCTGGCAGTGAGAGTGAGGCCCTATCCCCTTTCTGCTGAGACATCCCTGCCTTCCCACCTCCTGGAGGTGAGCTGTGCAGGAAAGAGAGGTGAGTGATGGAGAAATAGAGACATGGGACTTGAGGCCAGTTCCTCTCCCTTCCTTCCTTTCTTTTCTTTCTCAAGTCCCAGAGATGGACGATCTGACCAATTTTCCTGCCTCCCTGGGCGGTGGTGGATCCCAGTCTCTCTCCATCATTCTTGAAGCAGGCAAACATCAATTCTTTTGAAGCTTATAAGGATTTTTACTCCTGGTAATAATCAGTAACAGTTGGGGTGTTGAAAGACACCCGATACAGCCCAGGTTTCTCTCAACCCTTTCCAGGCTCATGTGGATTCAGGTAGGGAAGATCTAAGCACTGTCCCCTCAAGAAGCTTTCCCTGACCCCCAGGCTGGGTGGGGCCCAGACTCTGTGTGCTCCCAACACTGTGGTCAGCTCTTTATCTTCGTACTCATTCCGCCCCTCTGCTAACCACCCAGCGACTCCTTAAGGGCAGAGAAACACTAGCATGGGGCTGGACCAAAGCAGGTATTCGGTAGTTACTTGTAAAAAGAATTTGTGGCAACAAAATTCATTTGCTGTTTGGGCATTTAAGACATCTTGATGGAGCTGCTGAGAGTGAGGGGGCTACAGGTGAAGGAGGGAGGGCAAAAGGAGAGACCAGGGTGGTGAGAAAACAAAGGGTCTCTGAAAGGAGTAGGTGAGAAAATGGTAGAGATGCTGCTGCCAAGACCATCCCTGAACTAGAGGTGGGTATGAGAGAGAAGTGGTCTCCAGGGCTCACAGGCCCTTCCTCTCTTCTGCATCAGAGGTTCCACCCTGAAAAATCCACCTGGGCTGAGACCAGAGCAGCAATAAGAACAAGAGAAAAGGGAAGGGGATGGACCCCCCAAAGTGGTGATGGGAGAGGAACGGAGAAGATGTCTAAGGGTTGCTAATATGACCACAGCACTGTTAGGCCAATAGGAAATTCCAGGGGGAGGGGTTCATATGTGAGGATACATAAAAAGACAACTGTGAGTTGGGATTGTCTGTTTTATATAACCGTAAGGGAAACTCTCTCGAATAGTAAGAACACTGGCCTTCCTGCCCAATTTTCCAATTATACTAAAGCACTTACCATGAATTGAATGAACAATAATTTTTTTTATCATAAGTATCCTTCTTGGAGGAAGATTCATATTGTAGATATTTTTCACAGCTGCAAAGTATCCAACATACCTATTCTGCAAAACAACAGAAGCCTCAGTTTAAGTGGAGATGAAAAGTCTAAAGTCAGCATTCCTGATTTTTTTTCTATACATAGAACTTGTTAAGGAGAGTAATTAATTAAGGAAACATTTATTGGATGACATTATATGAATCTACATACATGCCATTATAGGCATTTTTATATATGTTGCCTCATGACTGAATATCTACCTTAAAAAAAGATACTGAACTAAGTGCTGTGGGGAAGGAACAAGAAAGGAGCCAGGTGTTGCTTATAGGCTGCTATGATTGAGAGGTTGACCAACCAGAACCAACAAAGCAGTTTCAACAACATTACAGTGAGATGCAGCTAACTGCAACTGTGAAAAAGGTCGATCCAAGGGTAGAAGCTTGACTGTGACGGAGTTAAAGGAAGGCTTGTGGTTTGGTGGAGAGTCGCCTCCTAGGCATGAGAGAACTGCAGATGTGAAAACTCAAGAGGAAGACTTCTCTAGGCCAGTGATAGATACATATTCTTCTCTCGTTCCTTCACTTTGCATTTCCCCAATTCTATTTTCAAGGAAGCCCTGTCCTTTTTAGTCTAGTTCTTCTCCTGTGGCAGGCTGCTCACAAGGGCTCTCTCCTTGAATCTTTCTTCAAGAAGCTGAAGAGTTCAGGTACTGAATCAACTGGACTTAAAAGTTCGCGGACTCTTCTGCACCCAATGAGAAGTGTTAAATTAACTGCCATACTTTGCATTAGAAATGGCCAGTCAAGGGAAGCGCTCTTGCAATTTCTTAACTCAGAGGTGGATGAAATGTAGTCTGTAGAATGGCCCACAATGCAGGGTCAGAATTTGATGGTATCTGAGAATTACCTCCCCACATGGAGGGAACTCTGTCCTGGGGCTTTGCCAACACAGCTCGGAAACCTGGGGCCGGGTCCTTGTATTGCTCTCGCAGTGAATCAGAAAAGATTCAGTTGTAGCCTAGGGAGTGCCAGTTCTGGACCAAAGTTAGAGAAACTGTGCATGACTACAGAAGAAATGGGGAAGGGAATCTGTACAGCGAGAGTCCTTGAAGGATTTACATCTAGCGTCCCCTTGGCTTCTGCCACTAGATTCTTGATCTTTCATTAAAGGATGTAACCCATCATGGCCCTAAAGCTGCTCTTACTCTCACTCTTCCTTCTCCTTCAGCCTAAAACAACAGGGTTTGTAACAGAAGTTAATAAGACAAGCATCTATTTAGTAAGCATTCACTACAAACAAAGGAGATACTATAAGAGGTGCTTTGGGATGCCAAGGTTGGGAAGATGGGTAAGACATGGGCCTTGTCTGCAAAAGGGGCAGAGAAGTCGCCACTTCAAATAGCTAGAGAATAATATAAAGTCACTTAGTCCCTAAAAGAAACACAAAGGGATATAAAAACTGAAAAAGCAAGAGACTACATCAGGCTGGGAAGAGAAAAGGACTCCAGGAAAAAGGGTCCACATGAGCAACAGCATGTGGGTATAAAGTGGTACCAGGCTGAGAAACAGCAAATGGTCCAAATGTGTTAGAGCGTAGGACATGTGAATGTACATTATGGAAGAAATGGTTGGAAAAATAAGATCTTGATGCCAGATTAAAATGTTTATATTTGTTGCCCTTGGCAGAGGGGAGCCATTATGGATTTTGAGCATGGAAATGTCATGATTAGAGCTGGGCTTCAGTAAGTTCAAGTATTACTTTTAGCCTATAGCTTATTACTATCTTTTTTTTTCTTGGGTGTGGCAGAAAAGTATCAGTGGATAAGGTTGAGTTCTTTTGCCCCAAACTAAATTTCTAGAGCCAGCAGTTACTAAATTTCCAGAGCCAGCTAACAAGGCCAAGGTTATCTATTCAGCTCCCATCACTTCATTCAAAGAAAACTTTCTTTCACAGCCGCATCCACATCTAGTTAACAATTGCCAACCAACTCTCACTTCGGTTTGAGAGGCAATATAGAAAAGGCAAAAACAGATGAGATGCTGTGCAGAGGATGGGAAATAATGGGTTTCAGAGTCTGACAGATCTAGACTTGAGTTCTTGGTTCAAAAAAATTTCACTGAACTTCAATGTTCTAATCTGTAAAATGGGAATCACAATGGTGCCCTCTCATGGAGTTATTGAGAGTATTAAAGGAGATAATGAATACAAAGCACTTAGCGTGGTTCAACAAAGTCTAGTATGTTGTAAACTCTATAGGATAAATGTCCAAGTTCCTTCAATAAACAAAGTACAAGGAATAAAGAAGAGAGATGGAAAACCTATAAACTAAAAGAGACTTAACAGACAAAGAAACCAAATGAAATGTGTGGCCCTTGTTTAGACCCTGATTGAAACAAACTAAATTTAAAAAAAGATTTAAAGATAATTGTGGAAATTTAAACATGGAGTAGACATTTGAAATTATTAAGATATTATTAAGGTATAATATTCTTAGATATGATAAATGGTTTTAAGGGTTTTTTAAAGAGTCTTTATGTTAGATGTCACACTAAAATATCTGTTGTATAAAATGATCTGATGTCTGGGATTTCCTTCAAAATAATCCAGGTATAGAGAAAGGATGGTGAGTGAGTGTGTGTGTGTGCACGCGCGCGAGGAGAATGGGGAGAGAATGGATGAAACATGGTTGGCTACATGATGAAATGATTGTTGAAGTGGTGAGGTGACTGTAAGGAATTTATTATATGATTGTCTTGACTTTTTGTGTGTGTGTGAGTAAGTTTCACCCTGAGCTAACATCCATTGCCAATCTTGCTCTTTTTTTTTGCTTGAGGAAGATTGTCCCTGAGCTAACATCTGTGCCAATCACCCTCTACTTTGTATGTGGGATGCCTCCAAAGCATGGCTGATGAATGGAGTAGGTCTGCACCTGGGATCTGAACCTGCAAACCCTGGGCTGCAGAAACAGAATGTGTGGAACTTTAATCACTTGGCCATAGGCCGGCCCTGTCTTGACTTCTTATACTTGAAAAAGTCCACAATAAAATGTTTTCAAAAGGAAAAAATAGGGTAATAGCATATATTTCACATGGGTTGTCTGAATATTAAATGAGCTAATATATGTAAAAGTACAATAGTGTCTGGTATATAATAGGTTTTTGAAAAATGTTAATTTCCTCTTTTCTCTCTCTTTAAAAACACAGCCTCCCCATCTCTCTTTCTCTCTCTCTCTCTCACACACACACATGTGTGCACATACACACTTGTGATGTTCTGCAAGGGCTGAATTGTCCCAGTAGGGGTTTGTGAAAGACTCAGTTCCTTTCTGCAGGGAAATAAAAGGCTGATGACTTTAGATATTTTCAGAGGTCTGGAACCTTAGAATTGGACCTTCCTACTTTGGGAGGGGAATCAACTCCTGAATTCTGTAAACAATAACCAATATAAAATGGAAAGCAGGATGCTCTGGGGAGAACTCAGTGCTTGCAAAGCACAGGCATGCCATAGGCATGGCTCTCGGGACCTGGGAAGGATCCAGGCCTGTCACGGGGCACCCAAGTGCTGCTACCTGATCACCAAAGGAGAAAAGTCTAAATGAAACTAAGTAATAGGCACCAATCTTAACCAAATTCCCCAAAGAACCCACCTTTTTTTAAAAAGAAACTTACCTGGGAAGGAGTTTCTACTCCCTGAAATTTAGAGCTGCTGGTTTTATCTGTTCGTCGTTCTCCAAAATAATAAAGGCTCTCCTATAGAAAAGGGGACAATCCAATCATGGCTCATTTTCACTCTCCTTTCCTATATAAGGTACTCTTCAAGTTTCCAAGGCACATTATTTCCTTAAATCAGCGGTCTCTGGGCAGAGGCTATCCAATACAACAAAACTAAGAAGGCAACAGGAAGGTCTGCTCTCATGCAAAGGCTGATAAAGACATGGGGTTTCAGAGCTGGAAAGACCTTAGGGATCATCTGGTCCTTCTTCCTACCTTTCCATTTTACAAAGGGGAAGATTGAGACCAAAAGGAAACCAAGTGACCTGTCGCGGAGACGTATGCAGCCAGGTGAGAGAGCACAGGCCCAGAGCATAGGTCTCTGGCTCTCAGTTTAGGGCTCTGGGTCAATGGCTTTTGATCTTTTTATTTTTTTATTTATTTTATTTATTTTTTTTTGAGGAAGATTAGCCCTGAGCTAACTACTGCCAGTCCTCCTCTTTTTGCTGAGGAAGACTGGCCCTGAGCTCACATCTGGACCCATCTTCCTCTACTTTATATGTGGGATGCCTACCGCAACATGGCTTGCCAAGCGGTGCCATGTCCGCAGCTGGGATCCGAACCGGCAAACTCCGGGCCGCCAAAGTGGAATGTGCACACTTAACTGCTGTGCCACCGGGCCGGCCCTGATCTTTTTATTTTTAAAGCTACAATCTACATTAATAAACCTAGGACACACACACACACACACACCCCTGAAACAAAAGTTTCACAAAATAATACTACCATTTGACATTTTCTATTTAATCTATTTTATTTTATTAAAAAACATGCTGGTCACAACCCAATAAGTTGATTTACAACCCACTGATAGATCATGATCCGTAGTTTGAAAAACACTGTCCTAGAACATCCATTTTATAATTTGTGTGTCTCAAATTAGAAAAAAAGAAGATGGTGGAATTAGACTGCTGGGTATTGTGCATAACCCACAGCTCCTCTTATCTGGACTGGCAGCCAAACGAGGAGCAGAGCTGCTGAGAGTGTGTCCTTTAAGTGGTAACCTCTCAGCAAGATCATGGCAGAAAAAAGACTGACGACCCTACTTAAAGACGTAGAAACAGCCCACTCTGTCTTCTCACAAATTTCTAGAGGGCACAGACCCCACATATACTGAGTACGCAAAGATAATAATATTCGGGCAAGACTTGGCTCTGAGTTGAAAAACGATACCGTCTATCTTCCTAGCACTTCTGAGGATGTTTAAGGTCCTTTGGAGAATTTACCTAATCAATCTTGGTACTATTCTTGTGAGGAAGGAAGAATTCTGCAGTTGGTGGGAGTAACAGCAGATCTGGGACTAGGGGAGGCGAGTAAAACCTCTAGATTGCTGAGTATTTGTACAATTGCATAACTTGGACCTTACTCATCTCATCTCAATCCTGCCCCCATTGAGTCCTGTTTCTATTTAAAATGTTGCTATTGTATACATCATGGAGTTTTTGCATTAATTTTTATTTTTGAAAGTATTGAATTAGAATATTATTTATCTTAATTACTAAAATTTTTGGCATTCCCTTAATTTTTGTGCCCAAGGTGAGTATGTCACTGACATCACCCTCATCTTGGCCCAGAGTAAGAGGTACCTAGGTTAGTTACTAACTAGAGCAAGTTAAACAAGGATGTATTAAAACCAAGCTTTCTAATAACCACCTCTCCAATTACATTTTCATAAGTACCATGACTCAAAGGATCATCTTAACATCCTACCAGTAAGGTTTCAGAACTAGCGAATTCAATCAGCACAGGACAGAGTTGATAGTAACATCTTTCATACCTCTGCAGTTACAAATATTTCACAGGCAATCAGGCAGGCACAAACCATAGTACCAGTCCGTCCTGGAAAAGAAAACAGTTAGTTCGTGAACCAATGTTCATGGTAATACTTGGTATAAAAATACTCTTAGAAATATCCTAAGAGTTCATTTTGGATTGATTTTCTTTCACTCTGAAAGTGCTTGTTCAAAGTATTTCAATTCAGAAATAGCCAAAGCTGTTTCACTGCTCAGAGGTTCCACCTGGAATTCTGCCCTAACTCTGTGCATGATCGCACATGGGCACGTGTATACCGTTCTTGAGTTACTACTGCTGGGGGCTGCAGTAATAGGCAGAAGCAATCAGCTCTGCTCTAGGACTCCAAAGCTAAAGAGCTGCTTACCAATTAAGACCTAATTACCTACCCTGTTTTTCTAACTAAAAGTACCTATAAAAGATAAAACATGGTCAGAACCCAAAACACTATCGAGTATTTGAATACCCTTTACTCCTTACATTTTCATTAGAGTTTTTAAGTGTGTTACAAAACACATATGAAAGTAAAAAGAGTAGTATAATGAACCCCCATATACCTGTTTCCCAGATTATATAATTATCATGTTATATTGCTGTACTTGTTTAATTTCTCTTCCTTCTTCCTTCCTTTCTTCCCTCTCTCCCTCTTTCTCTCTCTTTCCTCTATAGCATTGTAAAGCAAACCCTTGATTTCATGTCATTTCATTCTCGAAGTCTCTTATGTTTTATTCCAATTGATACTTTTGTCCTGCCATACAAAATCTGAGTTTAAAAAACATGTTACTTTTATTTTTACGATGATCTGTAGCTTTTGTCTTAGCCAGTATATGCTGAACTTATTTTATGTAATTCCAAACTTACTCTTCTAACTTGAGATGCACTCTATTTTCTAGTCCTTTTTTGTTTGTTTGTTTAATGGACTACTAAACTTATTTTGCAACCCATAGTTTGAAAAACACTATTCTAAGCCAAGTGCTTCCAAAGAGGACTTTGTACCACCGTCTGCTATTACAAATAAAAGCTTCTTGCTAAAGGAAGCTACTGACCATTAACAACCTGGCTCTCAGTTGTATAGACTGTTAACATTTCAATTTTCAAGGACATTTCTGGTCTCTATAACTCTGATATTTTCCCATTTGAAGAAAACTTTTGCAGATTCATGTCCTTGTGACTGTAGATAAGTACAAGCACAGACAAAGTAGATGCTCTCTCATCCAGTCAAGTCGTGTACAGCGGGGAATCGTAAAAATGATACATACTTGCCTCCAATATTTTATTTTAACTTAAAACATAAATGTACATTCATTCACTAAACTTCTGATATTGGACGAAGGTTTTAACATTTTGAGTGCCCCCAACTGGAGTTTTTTCTTGGAAAGGCCAGACTCATGGTATAAACCATTGCCTCATCCATATTTCTAGTTTCAGATTCTTCCGAGCAATCTAGGTGCAGGATCCTTCTAGATTTTACTACTGGAATTTTTCTCCCAATGTTTTACATTAGTCGTACTTGCATTTAATTCAGCTGCAATTTTGGTTGTAGGCAGTCAGCTTCATTGAATCTTCTTGAAACATTCAACTTAGGTTTCATAAAATTGTAACTCTTTCTGTTCACTCTGACATTTTACAGATCTACATAATATTTGATTATTTGACATAAGTATAATAACAAGTAGAACTGGCAGACACTGGTGGAAGCAGAAACACATAGGCATACTAAAAAGAAGCATACTAGCTACAAGTTTTCAACATGCCAATGGACACCAATAGGTGTGTTTATGGAGGGAATGGAGAACGTGAAATAATCCACCAAGTTGGTCAGATGGAAGTCGTAAGAGAGCTTTTGTTATCCTGAAGTCGGCAAAAGCATCTTGCACCTCTAAATATAATACAATTTTTGGCTTTCATAATGATAACAACTAACATTTGGGTAATGCTTAACAGATCTCATATAATCTTTACAACACCTCAGTGAGGTAAACAACCTGGCATAAAGAAACTGAGAAACTCAGGTTCTGTAAGTTTAAGAAACTTTCACATAGTCAAATAGCTAGATACCTTAATGCCAGCTTATATGACCTTTTGCAACAATCCTTAAACTTTATTCTTTCTCAAGTGGTGTCCATCACCCTTCCTCACAATGCAGATCTTATATTTCAAGTTCTTGAATCTATAACCAGAGCACTGAGGTGATTTTCCAGACACCAAGAGTGGTAGCTCTATGTATGTATGTATGTATATATGTATGTATGTATGTACGTGTGTGTGTGTGTGTATCCCTTAGAGTTGTTTAAAGCACTTAGCATGTAACTGAAACAATTTCTCATTCAAGATATTCAGACCAAAATAGCCTTTTGTCAGTTTGACTGCCTTACTTGATACAATGAATGTCTCAAATGAAAATGTACTTTGTAGCATCCATTAAAAAAGACTTTGAAAGAGCTAGAGACGCTTAAACATTCACTCCTATTATTTAAATAAAAATATGTTCATTGTATATCTACTAGAAAAAGACTCAGGAAAGATAAGTCTGCTGCTAAAAACTGATAGCATACCAGTTGAAGGATAACAATAATGGCCAATATTATCAAGCCATTGATACTTCTTTCAGATAGATAATTTTCACATTTCATTTAATCTCTAAAATAGGACCATGAGGTTGGAACTGTCATCATCCACATTAGAAAACTATTAGAAAACTAAAGCATGGAGAGTTTAAGTAATTTACTCAATGCCGCAAAATTCTTTAACGGCATAGTTGGGATTTAAACCTAGATCTTTTATTTCAAAGCCTGTGCTTTTAATCATTATGTTTTGATAACTGCATCTTTTCAATTTCTTTTCTTTTTTTTTTTAGTCTCTCAACCGGGAAAAAGAATCCAATTGAAAAGGATAGACTAAACATTGGTAAAAGACACGTATAAAAGATAGCTGATGAAGCTGTGAGAGAGTTCTCAGTTAATCTAGTCCTTGGGCCCAGTGGAATTATTTTCCAGAAAACTTAGAATTCCTGACTGGACAAACTTGCAAAAGAGATTCCTCAGCATCACTGGATATTCCTTATGGTGGAGAGCAGGAGAGGTGTGGATAGCCTAGAGCTGATTCATTTCCTGCTTTGCAAATCAGGAGGTAGTGCATTTCCCAAATTGTAAGCCAGTAACCTTGGTGTTAATTTAGGGAGAAATTTTAACACAAATATACTTAAATGGATTTGTTGCATACACATAAAGAAAAGCTATGATCACTCAAGCCCAATGTGAATTTTCCAAGTTCTGGTGGATTTATTTCATTGATACTCTCTTGATACTCTTTATACCCACTTTTCCCTACACATCTGTACGCTCACAGTACTCCTTGTATGACATCTCTGCTCAAATGTCTTTGTATTGATAAGACCTTCCTTGACCATCTACATATCAGTTAGCAACCTCTCTCCCATTACATATTCTCCTTATTTTTATTTTTTCAATTGCACGTGTCACCATCTAATACATATATTTTCTCTGTAAACAATAGACTGTGGTCTCCATGGGAGATGTGCTTGTATCTGCTTTGTACACTGTCACATAAATGCATCTAGACAGGATCTGCTGTTCAAGGCATGAATGAATATATTTGCTCTTTCAATTTATCCTGTCATCCAGTCCCATGGCCACTCATTTTTCTCATTTTGTTTTCACTTCCTCATCCACCTAGAAGTATGACGGACAATTTCACTGTTGGTTTTACCAATACTAAATAACAGTGCCAGTAACATTGCCATTCTTGCTTCTGGTCCTTTTGCTGTGCCCATTCTGTAAAAACCTAATACTGGGTCCATTTGGGCACCCACTTCCTCCATTCCTACACCAGAAATGTAGAGACAACAGAGATGCAGAAACACCAGAGATACAGAGAACCGCTGGAGAAAAATCACGCAACTTTTCATGTTGGTAATAATGTCAATTAATGGTCTGACACTTAAGCTAGACCCTCACTGCAGCCAAAACACTTCTCAATGGTGCTAGTCAGTTCTTTTTCTTGGTTCCCTTAGAATTTGGTTGAAATTTTCCCTACATTCCTTAGGTCGCCAACCCAATTGCCTTCCCACTGACTCTGAGTTTGTGTCTTCATTTCTTTCTTCCCAGAGGCAGGATCTCCGATAACGTGTTGCCTCCCTGAATCCCCCTTACAAGCTTCCTGTAACTACATCTATTCCTGTGACTACACCTCTTCCCTTGAATCTCACTTGTGAGGAGTTTCTCCTCTTAATTCAGCCAAATCCTCCACTTGGGCTCTGGATCCCATCCCCTTCTCTCAATTCAGGGTTTTGACTTTATCAGGCCCTAGTCTTCTGTGTCTTCAACCACTCCCTCTCTTTGACTCCTTTCCCTTGGTAAATAAACACATTCAGCTCCCCTTACCCTATCTTATAAACAACACTCACTATCAGCCCCAAATGCTCAGACAACTAACTTCTCTCTGTCCTTTTACAGACAAGCACCTTGACTCTCTAGTCTACACTTGCTATGGTCACTTCCTCCTCATTAACGATTCTGGTGCTGGCTGTCTTTAGACTCTATTTTAATAATTATAATAGCTACCATTTACTCACTGTTTACTATGTATCAGGTGCTCTACTACACAGTGCAATATGCATTACTTCATTTTAATTTCTTAACAATCCTTTAAGGTAAGTATTACAATTCCCATTTTACAGATGGGAAAACTGAGGCTTTGAATGGCTAACTCACCTAAATGGTTAGCGATGGTCCTAGGTTTTAAATCTGGACAGTTCAATGCTAATTATCCCACCATTACCAACTGCATAATAATATGCACACTTTGAGAAAGACTGTTCTACATCAATGTATCTATCTTAGTCTTGAGCTCCTTTACATCCCACTGATGTGACTGCCTTTTCCAGTCACCTGCAGGCTTGCTTGACTCCTCTGGTCTTTTCAGTATTTCTTCACTGCACCTGGATCACTGTTTTTGGAGTTTTCTTTGCTGGACCCTTTTTTTTTGCTTCATCTGAGGTATTTTGTTATTTATCTGGCAAATCTGGCAAGGAGGTTTCTCTTACATTTTCCCATAAAAGATAAAAGAATATTTATTCTAAGAAATCTAAAGAGTTTTCTTTACAAGGGTACTGAGAATATTAAATCTGGGTACTCTTTGCATTAAAGTTCAAGAAATCTAACAAAGATGATTGAAAGTTAAAAAGACTATTTCTAAATCAAGATGATAGTTTGAGCACCAATGATAGATTGAAAACTTCCACCTCTGTATCAAACATATGGAAATGATAAAGAAAAAAAATGGCTGAACTCAAAAATAAAAAGGCAAGGAAAACTCAGAGGATCAGAAATGGAGAGAGGAGTCAAGCTGGTAGGTAGGAGTTGAAGCCAAGAAACCTCAAAATAAACTATTATAGGAAAAACAAAAGGGTGAGAGGATCCACAGAATGCAGGAAAGTAGATAAAAAGAAGCATAGAAAAATTGTGGTAAATATAAAACATATAGCTGAATGTCATAAATAAGTCCAAATATGTCAGCAATTGCAATAAATACATTGAAAATGAAGATACTGAGATTGCATTTTTAATGATGCAGGTATATACTCTTTAAAGAGACATATCTAAACCAAAATGACACAGAAAGGTTGAATGTAAAATGATGAAAAATTTATAACAGAAATAACCCACTGAGAAGATATAATAATCATGTATTTGCACGCACCTAACAACACACTATGAAATATAAAAGGCAAAAGTTGATAGAATTAAAAGAAGAAATCAACACACAAAATAGTTGATACAAAGAAATAGTAAAAAAGAAAAGAAATACTAAATAGAAAGATTTGAGTAATATAATTAATAAGATTGATTTAATGGATAGATAGATTTATAATAGATAGATAATAAGATTGATTTAATGGATAGATAGATAGATAGATAATGGATAGATAGATAGAGGAAAACTGATACGAATGACAATTTAAAAAAAAGAGGCTGCTCTGATGTGCACCAGCTGAACACCAGCCCTCCAAACAATCCTAAAGGGAAATCGAAGAAAGACATGTGAACACAGAATAGTCCTCTCTCAGAAAAAAGAAAAAAATGAAATTTGAAATGAATGTTTTCCTTCAAGCAGGGAATTAGCTTTAATTAAAAGAATAGTGAAGCCAATTGCTTGAAATTATAATATTTTAGGTTGAGCCATGTGAAATGGCCATTTTTATAAGTGAAAGATGGTCCAAAACTGACAGTTCCATGTGGTTCAACCTCTATATTCTTCATTTATCCATGGTATTGTAAATTGCTAACATATACAGAATATTTCAACCTGTGGATCTGGAGACAGAACTTGCCTACTCACTAATGGGCTTGAAACTAGTTTTCAAATAAGACTAAAACTTGATTCTACTCAAATATATACGGCAGTTTTAAAGAGTTATGTTTTCCCGGAATTCAATATAAAAAACCATTTTACGGCTCACCAAAAACATAGTTCTTTGTCAAAAATTGTGAAATATGCTTGGATGATTATTAAAAGTCTAAAGTTGAATGAGAGAAAATCTAATTCAACTTAAATTGGTTGGATTTACTAACAGCTTTTTTTTTCATTGTACACCCACCAAAATCATCTTCTTTGTATCATTACACTATAAAAATTCCAGTAGATTTGGTTTTTGAAATAGCATCACTGTTGGTGCCCTTAACTTTAAAAGCCTCTCACAAAGTTTAAGAACAATCTTAAATAGAACACAAGTGCTCAGACAGTTTCTAAACACTGTATTTTGACAGATTATTTTAGCAAATCAAAAATGAAGAAACCAAATAGTCAATAACAACAGAAATTTCTTAGTTTTTATTCCTATTTTCTTCCCTTCTTTACTCTCTGCCTTCCTCCCCTACTCCCCCCTTTCCTTCCCTTTCTTCAGTCTTGAAGCTAATATTAAAAAGTGTTAACAATTATTAACACTGATTAATAGCAGTATGACTTGGTCTTGTACCTTAATATGTTTTTCACATTTCTCTAGAAAAAGAGAAATAAAAAGAAAAATGTTTTTACCTTTTCCGCCTTTACAGTGAATCACCAAATGTTTCTTTTATCCTCAGCCATCCACTCAATGACTTCCTTCGAAAGAGTCAGCATCTCTCTGATTTCAAACGTAAAATTTTTAGTTGAATTAAAGTACTTCAAAAAAATTGAGCTCAATTCATTTAGCCCTCTTCTGACAGCCAACTTGGCAAGAAACTTACTTTAGAGTGGGCACATTGTGATCATCAATCATGATTCGATGGACCCTGTGGTGGAAATGCTTAGGATTGTAAGATCTTTCACCTAAAATAGATGATGCATGGGTCATACCTCTATATCTAATAAACAAAGTAAATGATCAAGTTATGAATAAGTTATGCTTTTCTGTTAGAAATTCCTTATTCACCTTTAAAAGGAGCTTTCTGACTGGCTCCTCCTGCTCTAAAAGAAACTTAAGGGTCTCAAAAATATAAGGACAGTAGTGGTTTGTCCATCTTGAGTAACCTAAGTTCAACCTATTTTGGTTTGCTTAATAGGACTTACTTTTAATTTTCTAGCAGGCTACTCATTACATTATTATAGGGTAGTTAAGCACCACAGAGCAGAAGCAAATGTGGTCGACCAAAATGTTTGCCTCCTGAAAATGATAATTTAATGTACAGGAAGAGGAGAAAATCAAGAAAGACAAAGTAGTAAGCTGAGATATAATCTGTTTTCTACACCGTTTTCTTTTTTTTCTGTGTAGGGCCCTGCTCTCCTCACACCCCACTCCTAGTGGGTTAGAGAATGAATTTGTTGAATTATCTGTCTTCAAAACAGGAGCTGGCAGGAAGAACAGAAATATTTTCTTCACCTAAAACCACTAGAGCATACAGACTCCTAAAATGGCTCCGCCTCTACCCCAGCCTCCTGTCTCGCTCACGGGGCACTTCGTGCTGTTGAGCTATCTTTTCCCACCAAATAGGGCCAAGAGCAAGATGGAGATTTTTTAACTCACTTCCCACCACTACCAAATACTTATGACTAAATGAAACGTAAAAACTGAATCGTCTTCTTACATGCAGTGATTGGTTTTCTATCTATAGTAGGAAAATATCTAGTTAAGTACGTACTGCATAGATTGTAGACTTGGTAGTGGTTTCGATGCTTGGTGTCCAGGAACCGCACAACTTCCTAAAATCGATGGACACATATATTACATATATCCACATGGCACCAACATAAGCCACTTCCTAGGAGTAGCCTGAAATGGTTATTACCTTTTATTCCCTTGTCCCTCACTTAGCACCTTTTAGGGGAGATTCAGGGACTATAAGAGTATGTGCATTCCAAATCACATCTAACCCACTGATAGTTTTCAAATAGCCCACAAGGTTGTGCTTGACTACCCTGATTAGCCTCTACTATAAATACACATTGTTTAAAGATACCAGACAAGGAAATTAGCTGGTTGACTAGTTTTAAGTGAATTTATTCCTACTCATTAATTCGCAGTACTATATGATTCTTATCTAGATCTAATTCTACATAGATATGTATTTTAGATAATGATCTGGATTTTACCATCTACCTAAGCATTACTTAAATAAATAAATGCAAAAAATGTATGTATGATTGTGTGCATGTGTGTGCATGACAGAAAAAGATAAACACATTATGTCAAATTTTAGATAAATGGTAACAATATGGAGAATTTCTTGGCTCATCTGTGTTTTCTTATTTTCTAAAATGAATATATATGTGTGTATGTGTATATATGTGTATGTTATACACACATATATGTATATATGTATAACTAAAAATAATAAATAGTGGTTATTATTTAAAATACAGTTAATATCACCATACTAATACAACAATATTTCCAGCAAACTTATCCAACTGCAACACACACGTGCATGTATCTCTGCCAAAAACAAAAGTGACTGTAAAAAATGTCAAAAATTGATTAGTACAGTACCCTTATAGCAATGTTTACTGGCTTAATATTGAGAAAAAGAAAAATTAAGGTATCAAAATGATCAATTTGTTAAATTGGTTATCCCTGTCAGGAGGAAATAATAAATCAAAAAGAGAAACACTCTGAGTCTGCATAGCACTGTGGTGGGGGGATAAATAGTCTTACAAGTGTCAAAAATGTGTGGGATCCCTACACCAAGATAAAATCCAGATGGACTGAGGTATCAAATATAAAAAGCCACAAATATCTCTAAGAAATGTAAATGAACATCAATCAATTCTTTGGATGAGGAAGAACTAAGGATTATCAATGGAAGATCAACAGATTTAGGTTTGACTTCACAAAAATTTGAAATTTCTGTTTAAAAAAAGCCACAGTACAACAAACAAATGACAGGAGATTCTTCAGTAAAATTGAGAGAATAAGGACTATGCCTAGTGTAATCTATAAACTAGTTATAGTAGTACAAACTAATAACACAGTAACAACAATTTAAAGATTACTCTCTCACCCTATAGATAAATAGGCCATAAATAAAAGCGTCAGTTCACAAAAGAGAAAATCCAACTGGCTAACAACCTACAAAGATAAATATTTAGCCTCACCAATAAAGATGCCAAAACAGTAATGAAATGCCATTTTCACCCATAAAATTAGCCTTTCCTTTTTAATGAGAAGACCCAATGCTGGCAAATATGGCATGAAAATTCCTTGCAGGCCAGTTAATAAGTACATTTCAAGAAAAGAAAATTGAAGGTTAATATCTCATTAGTATGTACAAAAGTTTCTAAATAAAATATTAGCAAATAGAATCTAATGATATATTAAAAAGGATAATATATTAAGACCAAAGGGGGTTTATTCCAGGAATAGAAAATATTGTTTTAATATTCGAAAATCTCAATGGAATAAGAGAAAAACATTTTGATTATCTCAGTAGATGCAGAAAAAGTATATGATATATTCAGCACCGATTGATGATTAAAAACTCTTAGCAAACTATAAATAAAATGGAAGTTTCTTAATCTGGTAAAGGATAGCTACAAAAAGCCTCTAGAAAATATCATTCTAATATTGAAATAGCTAATTCTTTCTACCTAAATTTGGGAACAAGGCAAGGCTGTCTACTCTTACCACTTCTATTCAACATTACATTGGAGGTCCTAGACAGCTGAATAAAGAAAGAAAAAGAAATGAAAAGTACAAAAAGTGGAATTAAAGTAGTAAATTACATGATTATGTATGTAAAATATCCCAAAGAATATACAAATTAATTATTAAAATAAATGCATGAATTTATGAAGGGTGCTGGAAATACATACAAAAATCAGTTATAGTCCCAGCAAATAATTAGAAAATGAAAATTTAAAAATACCATTTAAAATAGCATCAAAATCCATCAAATAGGGATAAAGCTAACAAAAGATGTGCAAAGCCTGTACAGTGAAAATACTGCTAAAAGAAATTAAAGAAGACCTAAATAAATTCAGAGATATATTATGTGTATGGGTTGCAAGACTCAATATTTTTAGATGTTGATTCTCCCCAAGTCAAGCTATGTAGTCAATGTCATCCAAGATAAAATACCAGCAGGGTATGTGTGTGTGTGTGTATGTGTAAATTAACAAGCTGATTCTAAAATTTATATAGAAATTCAAAGGACCTAGGAAAGTCAAGATAGTTTTAAAGAAGTACAGGTTTTCTGGGTTGGTGAGCAGGTGGAAATGCTCACCTGAGAAAAGTGAGAGAAAAGGGAGCCTGGAGAGGGTTTAGAAGCTTTGTGCCCCTTCCCCCATGCATTGCCCTATGCATCTCTTCTATCTGGCTGTTCCTGAGTTGTGTCCTTTTCTAATAAAGTGGTAATCTAATCACCAAGTAAATAAACATCAAATGAAGATGCTGTGGAAGCTGAGGAGCATGAGGTAAAAAGACTCAAGTTTGACAAAGAAGGAGAAGTCAGAGAGATGGCCAAACAACTTCAAGTGAAATTTCTTCAGTTATGATAGAAGAAACAAAATCATCTTCATCTAAGAATAAAGACAAAGTAGTTGTATCAGGCAGCACTGTACAGAGGAGGATGAAGAGGCAGAAGAGAGTCTTTAATGACATCAACAGAAATGATCCCAGAAAGAAAAAAAGTCAAGAAAAAGAATCTGATGCCTTAACTAACTGTGAATGAAGAGACTTCTGAGAAAAATAACCAAATGGAGGAATCTCATTGGTCTCAAGCTGAGAAAGATTTACATTCTGAAGGTAGTGCAAATATAAGGCCCTGTAAGTAGCGACTGTGACTGCCATGAAACAGAAGAATTAGTAGGATCCAATACCAGTAGACATGGAGAGATTCTCTCAGAATCATCCATGGAAAACGATGATGATGCCAGAGAAGTCACTGATGAACCAACAGAACAAGACTATTGGAAACATTTAGATGCAGTATTTTACATACAGTTCTAGTTTTATACTGTATCAAATTCCTATGTAATAAAGTGGAGGTTTAGTTTTACAAGAGAAGTAGGTTGTAAAATAAAGTACTTTATGGGATACATCCTGAGAGAGTTGTTCATATAGGAACAGTGAATTATCAGCTCCTCTGGGTCCTGCTTATTATTGACAATTTTTGGTGGGTGGAGTCTGGTTAATCAGTGGTTTGTGTATAGATTTTTTTAAATTTAGAATTAAAGTTTTTAAATGGGAAGGTAATAATTACAATTTTTAAACTTTGAGGACAGTATCACATTTAGTTTCTACATACGCAAGAAAGCTTTTTGTCTTGTCTTTTTCTGACAGCTCTAGAAGTTTTCCTATTTTGGTCATAGTTTCAACATTTTACCATGTGAATTATAGGGTTTTGTGGTAGTTATATATTATTTATATTTATAAATATACATTACATATAATTCATCTCTTACAGAAACAGAAAAATATAAAATTTGCCTCCTTAGAATAATATTGTACATTTACATGTAATCTATTATACAGGGTATATTATATCACACATATAATAACATATTATATAATATAACGTGGGATATAATACATATTATAATAAAATAATAAACAACATATATTATGTTATGTAATATGATTAAGTACAATTATATTTATATAATATATACCATATAATATATTATATATAAAATACATAATTTTAAATACAAATATACATATATTATTCTAAGGGAGGCCATGTTATATTTTTATCCTTCTATAAGAGATGAATTTATATTATTATATAAATTATATATATTTATAAATGGAATAATATATATGTATATATAATATGCATTAAATTTTTTACCTGAAAGAGTATATTTTTAGGAGAATACTGCCACCTACGTGTTCTAAGTTATATTAAATTTATAACTCCATAGTCTGTTTACTGAGAAAAATGAGCATTTGTTAGATAAATACCCTTACCTTAATGGGATTCCTATAGAAAGAGTGTTTTCCAGAAGATGGGAATGACATGGCAATAATACGCCCTGGAAGTCAAAATAGTCACTATTACAGATGTTATTATACATGTAAAACAATAAATGAGAACTTAATTTACATATAATCAGACTCTTTTTTCATAAAAAAGAAATTTCAGGATTGAGAATGACAAAAAAGCTAACTAACCCTCAGAATAATCAACATAACATATTAAAATATCCAATATAATGACCACTAAACTCACACAGTGCTCCCAAGACTCAACTGCTTCCAGCCAAATGCAACAGATTTATGTTGATCTCAGTCTGGAGCTGCCCCCATGGTGAGAATTTCTTATCTGAACACTAAAGAAAAAGGAGAGATCTGGGATCCAGCAATCGTGGGAACTCCCAGGGTGCTCCAGTGCTCCTGACTCAGAAACCTGAGACCTACAAAGGGTTCCAGCAAGAGAACAGGTCTCTCTGAGATCCTTGAGACCCAGGATAACTATTAGAACTCAACAAATTCTAAACCAAACAAATGGAGTCAGCTGAAAATTCCTTCAACTCCCTGTACTGTAACCAAGTAACCCTGATTTGGGATGACAATGGAGATTTTCCATTGTCAGGGTTAAACTACAAATATGTCACACTACCATAGTGGTAGATGTCTTCACAGATCAAGAATGCTTTAGACAAGGTAAGAACCAAAATAAACATATAATTACCCACACACAAGAAAAATGTGAAGTTAATGTAAGTAAATCAAGAGTAAATCTTCACAAACCAGTAATGTAAGTGAGGTCTAAGTCAAATCCATCTTTCCTGTATCGCCGTTTGTTTCCTGAAACCTGAGAGTTTAAAACAATCATTAATTTGTAAAATATAAATCAACATAAAAATAAAGAAGATTATATACATATCTATAACACTCGCCAGTATTTCCCGAAACACAAACATTTTTCTGAATCACAAACATGTTTTGCCCACTTACCATCCTTCTGGTCAGTATTTCAAGATGTCTTTTTTGGTAAGCCAGATGAAAAACTCTCATCAGAATGATAAGTCGTAGAGGTCGAAATATAATTGCCAATCTAACAATAAATTTTAAAGATCCATTTTTACTTCAGAAATAGAGGATTTTGTCAATATGGACTAAGTCTTGAGCAGTGATTCTTAACCAGGGGCAATTTTGTACACCCCATCTATCCCCAAGCCTCTCACCCACTTACCCAAGGGATATTTGGCAATGTCTGGAGGCATTTTTGGTTGTTGTAACTGTGTGTGGAGGGGGTGCTACTTGCATCCAGTGGATAGAGGACAGAAAAGCTGCTAAACACCAATGAACAGGACAGCTTCCATAACAAAGAATTATCTGGTCCAAAATATCAATAGTGCTGAGATTGAGAAACTCTGGTCTAGAGAGATAGCTATATGATGGATGCTTAGAATTTGTGGATTTAACTTTTGTAGCTTAAGATGAGCATTTTTCAATCTTTTCCCCATCAAACAAACTGAGGGTTCTTGTTCACCTGTGTTACTCCCATCAGTAACAGAGGTTCACTACACTACTAACACACATCAGGCAGGCAGTAGATTGAGATACTTCCCAAGTGTGCTAGCTACTGTCTCTCCTGCCATCAGAAAAAAAACACAATGGCAGAGAACTGATGGTTTGGACTAGTGCTTCTCTAACTTGAGTGCACACACTGATTCAGTAGGTCACTGGGGCCTGCGGTGTTTTCCTTCTTGCATTTCTAGCTCTTAGATGATGCTGAGGTTGTAGGTCAGAGGACCATACTGGCTCCAGCTATTTTCAAACAACTCCAAAAGCCTATCGCATAACATCAAGTTTCACTAGCACCTGAATTGAAGTCCTGGGAAGCTGGAGTGCAGAAAGAAGCAAGCTATTAGACTAATAAATAAGCCTAATGAGCCACCCAACATCTACATCCCAGTACGCATTTGTTCTTCTTTTCCTCATCGCCAAAGTAGAAAGAAGAAAAGCCATCAGTTCTTCATACACATTTTAGTTTCCTGATCCCCAACAGTTCTGATTTTGCCTCAGCTTTCTTCATTCCAATGATACTGCAAAATTCCACCTCTGTGTTGCTATCCACGTCACCTGGTTTTCTGTTCCATTTGCTTTTTGAGAGAATTATCATTGGAGTCACTCAAGTTTTGCATATGCTCAAACCAATACTCTCTTTGTTATAGGAAAAACCCAGGAATTTCATGTGTAAGGAATTTGTGATTGAAGCTTAAACGGGAATTTAGTGGGAATTTCAAAGTATAGCGAAGTTAAAGTTAGTACAAGAGGCAAAGTCCCCAGTTTCTTCTTTGAGTGCTCCATCTTCTTCATTCAACCAAAGGTACGTAGTGCGTACACCCTTCATGGATCCCTAAATACCACCAGCCTTTAGTTTCTAAGTATGTGGAAATTTATCTAAACATTTCATTTTCAAGCAGCTTATCTGGCATAGAATCATCACATTCAGAGTTAAAAGATTATACAAAATGAAATCCATAGAAAATGCAAAAAAAAAAAGACAGTTTAAGAAACGTGAATCATGTCTCTTACCTGGGGATATCATTAAAATAACTGAAGTCATAAAAAATGTAAATTATATCAATCAGTAGAGTCAGCAGAATAATGACAGCATCTAAGGAGTTAAGTAAATCAGAGAAATATCGTTGCATCCTATAATGTAAAACAAAAAATACAAGTTTATGCTCCCCCAAAGAAGAGACAGGGAAATTTTAAAAGCAAGAATTATTTGGCTCATCTCCATTAACAATTCTATTTTAATGAATTATCTAAAATGCATTTACTAGACTAGACATAGAAAAGTATTCATATTCATTATTTTATACATATATATGACAAAAGCATAAATATTGCAGTTTAAGTTCAGTTAAGAGATATAACCAAACCATCAAACAAGAGGCAAGCAATGCCTTCACATAGGTGGGAGAGAAAGGTGGGATGTTGGAGAGTACTATTGGGCAGTGGAAGCTGAACATGTCACAGCCTTAGAGCAACTGCGGCTGTGAGGAGGGCAGAAGAGGAGCTTGTGAGAGGCAGACAGGTCCACTATTTTGGCCTGCGAACTCATCATCTGGCTTTGTACCTAGAGTGGAATCCCAATGGGCTGGTATGGCCTCCCCTGCAAAAGCTGAACTTGCACCCACTGCACCTTCCTCCCCCCAACGCTGGCTCCTTCAGCTGTGGGCACTGGTGATCCGCGGGAAGGTTCTAGGGTAGCTTCCACTTCTAGGGTAGCCCCTTTCAGGCTCTGAGTAACCCGGGAGTGGGCAACTGTCCTTAGCTCAAAGGCATGAGGGTAGAGTTCAGGAGGAGAGGAATCAAGCTGCCTTCTGAAAGGCTCTGGATGAAGTGAGGCCAGGGAACTTAGTCTCTGACTTCCACAGCAGTCCAGCTCTAAGGCTTGGCTTACTCCATCCACCTTCTCAGAAAGCCAGCAGCGGAGAAAATCAACTGCTGCCTCACTACTAAGCCTCGCTGACAGGATGAGCATGCCTCAGATCTCCTGTGTACCTTAACAAAAGTTTTTATTTTAACTGAGGTAGGGGATTGTTCATGATCTATTTTCTAGTATTTAATATGCCATCAGATTTTATTTAGATTCAATTCTTAATGAAAGTATTAATATTTATACTTCACATACATGTTCCTCTTAATAATGTGCATGTAGACACATCAGCTGCCTTGTCCCATTTTGCAAACCCATTAAGCTTTACCTGTTGAAGGAACCATCTAGAATACATTATTGGAGACTAGAGTGACAGTTACAACAAAAATATTAAAGCCCAATCTAGTAGAAATTGGGATGTGGATAGTTGTTTCTCTGGTGGACCGTGTCTTCGAGGAGAATTATTTTGATAAAGAGGGACAAATTTGGTTGTGTTGACCTGGTAATTACTTTGGGATGCTTCTCATAGCACTACAAAATAGCTTTATATGTTTTTAAAAAATTAATCAAACTTACCCTTCTACACATACTCGAAGAAGAACATCCATTAAAAAAAATAAAGCAATAGCTAAAGAAATTGAACGATATTCCAAAGGAATATACACTTTGCTATCAGAGATGAATTGATCTGCGATGATAAGAGACATGTCCACAAAGACGAGCAAGATTCCAAATATTCTAAAACAAACAAACACATAAATAAACAGAATAAAGATGAATTGGTTTTCACCTCTATAGTTAGACTACATTTAGCCCAGGGATCTGATACTAAAATGTCATTATTTAGGATTAAACTGTCAGTGGCAGGGAGAACTGTGTTGTCTTAGAATTTCAACAAAATTACTCAGTTTTCACCCAATAGAAGCATTTAGGAAAATAAAATTCCCACAAAACCACTTCATGTTATCATGCTCCTTTATAATAGACACATCAGACTAACCCTCCAACATAGAACTGTCAAACTGAATTAAAATTACTTATCTCTGCTTGTAAACTCTTCTTAAAATTCAAGAAGTTTATAAGAGGTCTCTACGAATTTCTCATAGTAAATAAAACCTCATTAGTCTTGATAATTATTAAGAATTTAGTAATAAAAACCAAGTGAAAGCATGACTAACATAAGCCCTAAAAAGACCACTTTGACCAGTAAGATTTTTTCATCAGTGAGATTTTCAGCAAGTATATGATTACACATTAATGGATGTTTCTAGCATATGCTGGGCACATGAGAAGGACTTCAATTCCAAAAATATATACATGATTGAACTCTAAAGTAACTCCGAAGCCTTTCTCTTACGTATTCTAAACACATTACCCATAAATTGATTACACTATTTGTAGAATCTATGAAGATGAATTAATTAGTCTTCAAAGTACTTTTTTCCAATTGCAACACAAATTAAAATATTATAAATTTAAAAGGAAGCAAGTATATTGCGTGAAGCTGTATGATAGTATGAAATCTTGCCATCATGTGGAGAAGAAGCCTAAATAGAATGCTTTCAGAATTAAGGAGTAATTCGAGACAAATAAGGTATTTAATAAAACACTTTACTTGTAATTGTAGAATTTTAAAGTGCATGCATCATTATTTTTACTTTTCCAGGTAGGAAAAAACATACTAATATGTTACCATTAGACTTAGGGGAATGCCGTTTCTTTGCAATTCTTAATGTTCAGGTTAAACTAACCTTCCAAGATAAATTAGATTACATTATATGGGACACGGGGGCTATTTAGTAACATACTGACAGTGGAAATGCTTTTTTTCTCCTCCTAGATCCTTTCTCATTAAAACAAAATTCACATTAAATGGATACATATTTAATTACCTCTTTTTTTAGGGTCTCACATACCTGATTATGAAAGATGATACAATTAAGCGTATAACTTTCTTAATCTCTTGGCTGCAAAAAGAAGTAAAAATAAAATTCAAGAGTTTTCAAGTTTATCACAGATTTCTTCTAACATATAATATGAATTTAACCAATAAACAAAGGCCTTTATAAATATAATTTTAAAAGAAAATCCTTCAGAAGTTGCATAACAAGGTGCTTTTTACTAATAACTAAAATTTTCACATTTCTGCTTCATGATTTTTTTTTTACTTTCATATGTGGAATATGAATAAAACACCAAACTTTAGATGTCTAGTAACATTTCCTTTGCCTATAAAGCCCCAACCCCACCTTTATGGTAATATTAAGCTTGGCGTCATCAACTAAAGCAACATAGCGTGGAGATAGAGGAAGTGATAGGAGAGACCTGTGTTCCAGTTCTCCCATTCATGAGCTGTGGGATCCTGGGCAAGTCATCAAACCTTGGCCAGACCTATTTCCACAGCAATCAAAGAAGGGACTTCAGGCATGGGTAGGGAGCACCCATCTTGTCCTGTAATATTCATCTCTTGAAACAAGACATCCCATGAATATGACAGTTAAACATTAAGGAGAGTCACATTTGGAGTTGCAAGTGCTCTTTGGAGGTAATTTAATAAGGAATTTTAATAAGATGCATTTCAAAGGAGAAATAACATACAGACTGGGCTCCTTCCATTAATAGGAGGAGGAAGAGGAGCCTCTTTGATGAACTCCACAGTTACGCCTCATTTTATCCTATGGCTAAAGACAAGGTAGCCACTGGGGTGCAGTTTCATGCCCTGCTGAAGCTTCCAACACAGGACACAAATTCCACTCCAAGTGGGATCAAGCCCAAGGCAGTGCTCATAGCCTGTGCCCAAGACTGAAGAATGGAGATGATGGATGAAGAACAGAACTAGGGCACCACCAAAATTGGCCACGGATGAATACTCTTAGGCTAACCTGGGATGCAAGAGCTCCCCACTCCCTCTAATCTCTCCCTCCTTTACCTGCACCCACAACCTCTGCCCAGGCTTAGTGAGTTGAGGCTGACATGGATGGGAACTGATTGGCCAAAAGAGGTGAATTTCCCCCTGAGGTTACCATTCTCTTAATACAAGCCCTTTCTCAACCACACAGACTACTGGATCTCCAGATAGCAATGAAATGTTATAATAAATCTGAACTTGCCTGACAAAGTGAACATACAGAACCATGACTGACAGAATCATGGGGGCACAAAGGTATGACTTAGGATGGCTTTAGGGCCTCCTATCACTTTCAGTGCCTCACAAAACTACCCCAAGTAAATATGCAATTGAGATTTTTTAAAAACAGTGTGCTATGTAAATGGAACTTCAAACAATATGTTTAGAGTTTGCAGGGAAAGGACTGTGACTCATTGACTCTATATCCAGGAAAAGTACTGTTCATATTTAGGAGCAACAGACAGATACTCTCCAACATGAAGCAACTCAAAGCATAGCAGCCACATACCTTTCCTAAAAACAATTACTCGAAGTGCTCAAGCCAGCTGAGCAATGAATCAAAAGGAAGAATGCAGGAGTAAGAAAGATACCTTATAGAGACAAGGTTAAGAAATTAAATCATAACAATTCAGAACTGTCTAAATAATCATTGTTAATGGAGCACATGGAACAAATGATTCTAAAAACAAAGATAATCTAAGATTCTTGATAATACCATGGACTTAAATTTGCAGGTTTTCTCACACAACTTAGGATTTAAGGTTTGTAAGAAGATAGAAGTAAAAGCAAGTCTCATTTCTTCTCTTTCCCAGGTACAAGTCTAGTGTTAACCTGGATACTGATGGAGAAACAAGGGCACAATTATGTTCTCTAAAAATAAGTTTATAACTTTCATATCATTAAAAATTGACAAGAATAAAAACAATGAATTAATAGCAAAATACAGAAAAATTTAAAGATAAAATATGAAGAGAATGTTTAACACAGAAAACAAAGGAAGATGATAGCAAATAAAACCTAAAATACCAGAAATGATAACAAATACAAGCACGTTACTGTCATATTAAATACTGGCAAATACTCTCAGATAAGTTTAAAAACTAAATGCACAATATGCTATATACAAGAGACAAAAACTAAATTAAAATGATAGTTTGAAAATAAAGAGATGGACAAAGATATGAGATGCAAACGTTAAATCTCAAAATATTAAAAGTTGTAATATTAATATCAAAGTTGAATTCAAAGTAAACATATTAACTATGACCAAGACATCTTATATTGATAGAAGGTAGATTCTATAGGACATTAACAAGGCCATGTTGAAAAGAGGTGAGATGTGTATTGGGGTCAGGTCCTGTCTTTCCCATTGGACACTTACTTCTCTGTACAGATGCTGGAGAAGGCATGTGGCCATACTCAAAGCACTAAGGGCACCAGGGTGATTCTTTGGTCTTCCTGCTCTCACACTAGGGCTCTGGACTTTTCCCCCAAACTATCCACAACACACAAGGCTACATTCCCAGTTTATAGTGTAAACTCTGGTTGAAGAGAGCTGAGTCCGGCTTCAGATCTGATTCCAACCTAAGTTAGCTCATTAGAATTCTCTACCGGGGTTTGGAGAGGAAGCTCCAAAGTAACTAGGAGTGTCTTTTGCCTGGCTTGGTCCACAGGGTATGTACTTCCCTTGGGAGTATTGGTGGCAAAGATAAGATCTGAGTGTCTCTGGCCAAATACTATCTATTCTTAAATATATATATATATTGAAATATAGAAACTTCTTGTGCAGCAAACACATACTTAAAGAATTCGTATGAAATATTTGAAGAAACTCATCCTGTAATAAGACATAAAAAACTTCAATGTACTTTAAAATATAAAAATTATGCAGGCTATATTTTCTGACCACAATGTAATAAAACCATTGCAGTGGGAGAATACTGACATACAAGATATTTAATCGCATTTTATCATTACAGAAATTAAAAAGGTGCCATACATGACAACTTAGATTAAATGGAGATATTGCCTGAAAGACATGAACTACTAACATTTGCTCAAGAAAAAATAGATAAGCTGAATAGTCTAAAAGATAATATACCTTTTAAGGAAATTGAACTTGTAGTTTAAAACTTTCCAACAACAAAAACTCCAAGCCCAATTTTTAAGTGAAGAAATAATACCAATTCTAAACAAACTCTTCCAGAAAAGAGGAAAAGAGGACTATTTCCAAACTCATATTAAGAGACCAGCATTACCCTGATTATTCTATCTTTGTTAGACCAGCCAAATCAGTAAAGATGTTACATGACAAGAAAATTACCAACCAACATCCCTCATGAATACAGATGCAAAAATCCTTAACAAAACGTTAGGAAATCGAATCCAGCAACATAAAAAAGAAAATGCATCATGACCAAGTGGTGTTTGTTCCAGGAATTCAAGGATGGTTCAATACTCTAAAATTAATGTAATTCACCATGTCAATAAACAAAGGAAAATAAAACATACAGTCATCTCAATAGATGTAAATTTTTTTTCCAAAAAATTTAAGGTCCATTCATAATAAAAACTTTCAGCAAACTAGGAATAGAAGGGAACTTCCTTAGCCTGACAATGGACATTTACAAAAATCCCATGGCTAATATCATTCCTAATGGTGAAAGACTGAATATTTTCTCCCAATGATTAGCAATCCAGGATGTCAGTTCACTATTCTTCTATTCAAAATTGTATTGGAGGTTCTAGTCAATGCAATAAGGCAAGAAAAGGAAATAAAAGGCGTATAGATTTGAAAGGGAGAAATAAAACTCTATTTGTAGAAGATATGCTTGTCTACCCAGAAAATCCCAAGGAATCTACAAAGAAGCTAATAGAACTAATAAGTGAGTTTAATAAAGTTATCAGATAAAAGGTCAATAAACAAAACAATTATATTTCTATATACTAGCAATGAACTATTGAAAAATGGAAATTTAAGCAACTACACCATTTATATTAACACCAAAACCCACAAAACACTTTGGTGTAAATTAACGAAATATGTGCAGGATCTGTACACTGAAAATTACAAAACATGATTAAAGAAAAAAAGATTTTAAGGTAAGAGATGTACCATGTTCATAGGTTAGAAGACTCAACATTGTTAAGATGTCACTTCTCCTCAAACCAAGCTATAGATTCAATACAATTTCTATTAAAAAATCACAGCACAATTTTTTGTAGATATTGATAACCTGATTCTAAAATTCACATGGAAAGGCAAAGTGATACCACTCCCTGATTTAAAGACTTACTATAAAGTTAAATAATCAAGACAGTGTGGTATAGAAGAAAGAATCGACACATAGAACAGTGGAACAAAATAGAGTCCAGAAATAGACTCTTGTACGTGGTCAACTGATTTTCAACAAAGATGCAACGGCAATTCAACAGAGAAAAAATAGTCTCACAAGAAATTGTAGTAGAATTATTGGACATACATATACAAAAGAACAGTCTTCAACCTATATCACACAACGTACACCAAAACGAACCCAAAATGGATCCATGTACCTAAATGTAAAACCTAAAACTATGAAATTTCTAGAAGAAAACATAGGAGAAAATATTTGTGACCTTGGGTTAGAAAAACATGTCTTAGACAGTACACCAAAAATCATAATCATGAAAGAAAAAAATTGAATTTTATCAAAATTAAAAATTTCTGCTGTGTAAAAAAAATAAACCAAAACAGGGACAAGCTACAGATTGGGAGAAAATATTTGCAAAATATTTATCTGATGAATTTGTATCCAGAACATATAAAGAACTCTCAAAACTCAACAATAAGGAAAAAGAATTTAAAAACAGACCAAAAACTTGGATAGACACTTCACCAAAGGAAATCAATGGATAGCAAGTAAGCATACGAAAAGATGCTCAACATCATTGGTCATTATGAAAATACAATTTCAAGTCTCAGCGAGATACCTCTACTCACCTATTACAATGTCTTAAAAAACAAAGTGAAACAAAACAGACGGACAATACGAAGTACAGGCAAGGATGCAGAGCAACCAGAACCCTCATACATGTGAAACAGTACAGCCATTTTGGAAACTATTTTTTATACAATTAAACTACACTTTACCATAAGATTCAGCAATCCTTACGCCCACACAAAGACGTATATGCAAATGTTCATAGCCACATTATTCATAACAGGCCAAAACTGGAAATAATCTAAACGTCCATCAATGGGTGAATGGATAGGAAAATATGGAATATTCATATAATGGCATACTACTCAGCAATAAAAAGAAACAGACTACTGATACACGTATTTATATGGATGAATCTCCAATGCATTAAGCTATATGAAAGAAGCCAATTTCAATTGGCTACATACTGTTCAACTCAACTACATGACATTCTGGAAAAGGTAAAACTATAGGGACAGAAAATAGATCAGTCATTGCCAGGGGCTAGATTTGGGGGAAAGGTTGAACACAAAAGGACTTGAGAAATTTTAAAAGGATGATAGAATTTTTCTGTGTCATGATTATGACAGTGGTTACACGAATCTATGTATTAGTCAAAACTCATAGAATTGCCACACAATGCATAAAATTCATTAAATATAAATTGTAGCTTAAGTTTTTAAAGAATATTTACTATGCTGTAAATTATACCTTAAGGTGTGAAAAGTGTGCTGTAATCAAAAGGCTAGTAAAATGATGGAATAAAATAAATTCTGGAAACAGAGCCGGTATGCAAAGATTCATAATAAAATAGAGAGACATTTAAAAATCACTGAAGAAAATAGAAATTTTTTCAATAATAGGTTCATTCATTCAACCAAAGTCATTGAGTGCCTACTATGTACTATGGTGCTGTTTTAGTCACTGGAGATACAGCAGTTAACAAAATGGACAAAATTTTCTTCCTTCATGATGCTTGCACTCTTGTTATGAGGACAGACCATAAGTATAATAAATAAGTAAATAACATAATAAGTTATAAAGTGATAAGTGCAATAGAGATCATTAAAACAGGGCAAGAGCAATGGAGGGGGATGCAATTTTGATGTTGGGGAAACTAGGTAGTCACTTGGGAGAAAAGTAGATTCCTACATTTTATACCTTAATACAAAATAAATTCTGGACAGATGTTTTATTCAAATGTAGAAAATAAATTCAAAATATAGAAGAAATTTTGGTGACTATATTAAAATCTTGGGTAGAGAAAGACTTTCTACATATGACACTAAAGGCATAAATCACAAAGGAAAGTAGAGATATATTCAAATGCATGAAGATTATAAACTTCTATGGGCCAGCCCTGGCAGCCTAGTGGTTAAGTTCAGTGCACTCTGCTTCTGCGGCCTGGATTTGGTTCTCAGGTGCGGACCCATGCCACTCATCTTTCAGTGGCCATTCTATGTTGGTGGCTCATGTAAAGAAAAAAAAAAAGAGGAAGATTGGCAACAGATGTTAGAAAAAAAAAGACTATAAATTTATACACAGTGAAAAGCTAGACAACCTGGGAAAAATTACTTGCCCTATATATGACATAAAAAAGATTGATATATTTAACTTTTCAATCCAATGACAGAGATAACATCCCAATTTTACTTTATTTTATATTTTAAATTTTTTATTGAGGTAATGATAGGTTACAATCTTGTGAAATTTCGGTTGTACATTATTGTCTGTCACTCGTGTTGTAGGTGCAACCCTTCACCCTTTTTGCCCACCCCCACCCCCCCTTTCCCCTGGTAGCCACTAATCTGTTCTCTTTGTCGACATATTTAAATTCCTCATATGAGTGGAGTCATACAGAGATTGTCCTCCTCTATCTGGCTTATTTCACTTAACATAATTCCCTCAAGGTCCATCCATGTTGTTGCAAATGGGACAATTTTGTTCTTTTTCATGGCTGAGTAGTATTCCATTGTATATATATACCACGTCTTTTTTTATCCAATCATCTGTTGATGGGCACTTAGGTTGCTTCCACGTCTTGGCTATTGTAAATAATGCTGCAATGAACATTGGGGTGCATGGGACTTTTGGAATTGCTATTTCAAGCTCTTTGGATAGATACCCAATAGTGGAATAGCTGGATCATATGTTAGTTCTACTTTTAAATTTTTGAGGAATCTCCATACTGTTTTCCATAGTGGCTGCACCAGTTTGCATTCCCACCAGCAGCATATGAGGGTTCCTTTTTCTCCACAACCACTCCAACATTTGTTACTATTAGTTTTAGATATTTTTGTCATTCTAATGGGTTTAAGGTGATATCTTAGTGTAGTTTTGATTTGCATTTCCCTGATGATCAGTGATGATGAATATCTTTTCATGTGCCTATTGGCCATCCGTATATCTTCTTTGGAGAAATGTCTGTTCATGTCTCCTACCCATTTTTTAATTGGGTTGTTCAATTTTTTGTTGTTGGGTTGTGTGAGTTCTTTATGTATTATGGATATTAAGCCTTTGCCGGATGTTTTACTTGCAAATATTTTTTTCCCAGCTAGTGGGTTGTTTTTTTGTTTCAATCCTGTTTTCCCTTGCCTTGAAGAAGCTCTTTAGTCTGATGAAGTCCCATTTGTTTATTCTTTCTATGGTTTCCACTGTCTGAGAATACATGGTGTCCAAAAAGATCCTTTTAATACTGATGTCAAAGAGTGTACTGCCTACGTTTTCTTCTAGAAGCCTTATGGTTTCAGGTCTCAGCTTTAGGTCTTCGATCCATTTTGAGTTTATTTTGGTGAATGGTGAAAAAGAATGGTCAATTTTCATTCTTTTACATGTGGCTTTCCAGTTTTCTCAGCACCATTTGTTGAAAAGACTTTCTTTTCTCCATTGTATGCTCTCAGCTCCTTTGTCGAAGATTAGCTGTCCATAGATGTGTGGTTTAATTTCTGGGCTTTCAATTCTGTTCCATTGATCTGTGCACCTGTTTTTGTACCAGTACCATGCTGTTTTGATTACTGTAGCTTTGTAGTATGTTTTGAAGTCAGGGCTTGTGATGCCTCCAGCTGCGTTCTTTTTTCTCAGGATTGCTTTAGCAATTCGAGGGCTTTTGTTGCCCCATATGAATTTTAGGATTCTTTGTTCTATTTCTGTAAAGAATGTCATTGGGAATCTCATTGGGATGGTGTTGAATCTGTAGATTGCTTTGGGTAGAATGGACATTTTAACTACGTTTCTTCTTTCAATCCATGTGCCTGGAATGTCTTTCCATCTCTTTACGTTGTCATCCATTTCTTTCAGAGAAGCCTTGTAATTTTCATTGTATATGTCTTTCATTTCCTTAGTTAAATTCATCCCGAGGTATTTTATTCTTTTTGTTGCAATTGTGAATGGTATTGTGTTCTTGGGTTCTTTTTCTGTTAGTTCGTTATTAGAGTATAGAAATGCTACTGATTTATGTAAATTGATTTTATACCCTGCAACTTTGCTGTAGTTGTTGATTACTTCTAAAAGTTTTCCAATGGATTCTTTGGGGTTTTCTATATATAAGATCATGTCATCTGCAAACAGCGAGAGTTTCACTTCTTCCCTCCCTATTTGGATTCCTTTTTCTTGCCTAATTGCTCTGGCCAAAACCTCCAGTACTATGTTAAATAAGAGTGGTGATAGAGGGCGTCCTTGTCTCGTTCCTGTTTTCAGGGGATGGTTCTCAGGTTTTGCCCATTGAGCATGATGTTGACTGTGGGTTTGTCACATATGGCCTTTATTATGTTGAGGTAGTTCCCTTCTATCACCATTTTGTTCAGAGTTTTTATCATAAATGGCTGTTAGATCTTGTCAAATGCTTTCTCTGTATATATTGAGATGATCGTGTGGTTTTTATTCCTCAGTTTGTTGATGTGGTGTATCACGTTGATTGCTTTGCGGATGTTGAACCATCCCTGTGTCCCTGGTATGAATCCCACTTGATCCTGATGTATGATCCTTTTGATGTATTGCTGTATTTGGGCTGCCAAAATTTTGTTGAGAATTTTTGCATCTATGTTCATCAGTGATATTGGCTTGTAGTTCTCCTTTCTCCTGGTGTCCTTGTCAGGCTTTGGTATCAGCGTGATGTTGGCCTCACAGAATGTGTTAGGAAGTGTTCCATCCTCCTCAATTTTTTGGAATAGCTTGAAAAGGATAGGTATTAAATCCTCTCTGAAAGTTTGGTAGAATTCCACAGGAAAGCCATCTGGTCCTGGGGTTTTATTTTTTGGGATGCTTTTGATTGCTGTTTCAATCTCTTTCCTTGTGATTGGTCTGTTCAAATTGTCTGTTTCTTCTTGAGTGAGCTTTGGGAGATTGTAGGAGTCCAAGAATTTATCCATTTCCTCTAGGTTATCCATTTTGCTGGCATATAGTTTTTTGTAGTATTCTCTTATAATCCGTTGTATTTCTGTAGAGTCTGTTGTTATCTCTCCTCTTTCATTTCTGATTTTGTTTATTTGAGCTTTCTCTCTTTTTTTCTTTGTAAGTCTGGCTAGGGGTTTGTCAATTTTATTTATCTTCTCAAAGAACCAGCTCTTTGTTTCATTGATCCTTTCTACTGCCTTTTTTGTTTCAATAGCATTTATTTCTGCTCTGATTTTTATTATTTCTCTCCGTCTGCTGACTTTGTGCTTTGTTTGTTCTTCTTTCTCTAGTTCAGTTAGGTGTAGTTTAAGACTGCTGACTTGGGATTTTTCTTGTTTGTTAAGATGTGCCTGAATTGCAATGAATTTTCCTCTTAACACAGCTTTTGCTGCATGCCATCTGAGTTGGTATAGCATGTTATCATTGTCACTTGTCTCCGGGTATTTTCTGATTTCTTCTTTAATTTCTTCCATGATCCATTGCTTGTTCGATAGCCTATTGTTTAGTCTCCACATCCTTGTGCTTTTCTCAGGTTTTTTCTCGTAATTAATTTCTAGCTTTATAGCATTATGATCGGAGTAGGTGCTTGTTATTATTTCAATTTTTTTAAATTTGTAGAGGCTTGCCTTGTTTCCCAACATATGGTCTATCCTTGAGAATGTTCCATGCACGCATGAGAAGAATATGTATTCTGCTGTTTTTGGATGAAGTGTTCTATATATGTCTATTAAGTCCAACTGTTTTAGCTTTTTGTTTAGCTCCACTGTTTCTTTATTGATTTTCTGTCTGGATGATCTGTCCATTGATGTGAGTGGGGTGTTGAGGTCCCCTACTATTATTGTGTTATTTTTGATATCGTCTTTTAGGTTTGTTAATAGTTGCTTTATGAACTTTGGTGTTCCTGTGTTGGGTGCATAGATATTTATAAGCATTATTTCTTCTTGATGAAGTGTCCCTTTGATCATTATATATTTTGGCCCTCTGTGTCTCTCTTACCTGCCTTATCTTGAAGTCTGTTTTGTCTGATGTAAGTATTGCGACACCTGCTTTCTTTTGTTTGCTATTAGCTTGGAGTATTGTCTTCCACCCCTTCACTCTGAGCCTGTGTTTGTCCTTGGAGCTGAGGTGTGTTTCCTGGAGGCAACAAATTGTTGGATCTTGTTCTTTAATCCATTTTGCCACTCAGTGTCTTTTGATTAGAGAGTTCAATCCATTTACATTGAAGGTGAGTATTGATGCATGAGGGCTTAATGCTGTCATTCTGTTGCTCGTTTTCCAGTTTTCCTGTGCTTCCTTTGTTTCTCGTCCTGTATGTTTTAGCCTACCTATTGACTACTGCAATTTCTTATGCTGGGTTTCTTAGATTTTTTCTTATTTATGTTTTGTGTCTCTGTTCTGTTTTTTAGTTTAGTGGCTACCCTGAACTTTGTATTCAGAATCTCGTGTATAACATAGTCCATTTTCTGGTGGTCTCTTACTTCCTTAGCCTAGACTGTTTCAGACCCTTTCCTCCTCTCCTCCTAAATTATTATTTTCATCTCTTATTCCAGCTCGTGTTGTGAGTTTGTGGTTAGAGTGATAAGATTGTCTTTGCTTTGGTGATTTCCTTCCCTTTATCCTAATGATATAGTTGAATATTTGCTATCCTATTCAGATTCTATCTGTCTCCCTACTCTGTGTTTTGTGACCCCTTTCTCCCTTTTTATCTTTTCTCAGGTATGAGAGCCTTCTTGAGGATTTCTTGTAGTGGAGGTCTTGTGACTATGAAGTCCCTTAGCTTTTGTTTGTCTGGAAAAGATTTAATTTCTCCCTCATATCTGAAGGATATTTTTGCTGGATAGAGTATTCTTGCCTGAAGATTTTTATCCTCTAAAGTTTTGAATATGCCACTCCAATCTCTCCTAGCTTGTAAGGTTTCTGTAGAGAAACCCGCTGAAAGTCTGCTAGGGGTTCCTTTGTAGGTTATTTTCTTCTGCCTTGCTGCCCTGAGTATTCTTTCTTTGTCATTCATTTTTGCCATTTTTACTACTATATGCCTTGCAGTAGGTCTTTTTACATTGACAAATCTAGGAGATCTGAAAGCTTCCTTCACACACATTTATCTCTCAATCCCTAGATTTGGGAAGTTCTCTTCTATTATTTCGTTGAGCATACTTTCTGCTCCATTTTCCTTTTCCACACCCTCAGGAATTCCGATGATTCTTAAGTTGCATTTTCTCATTGAGTCAGCTATTTCTCTGAGATTTTCTTCAGTTTTTTAAATTCTTAGTTCCCCTTCTTCCTCTGTCTGGAGCCATTCAGCCTGTCTATCTTAGATTATGCTAATTTGCTCCTCTATGGTGTCTACACGGGCATTCAGAGAATCCGTATCCTGTTTTATCTGATCCATTGTATTTTTCACCTCTAGTATTTCTAATTGATTCTTCTTTATAATTTCAATCTCTTTTGGGAAGTAACTCCAGAACTCATTGACTTGTTTCTCTATATTTCCCTTTACCTCATTGAATATTTTGATGATAGCTATTTTGAACTCATCTTCACTTAGTTTACGTATTTCCAAGTCCTCAGGACCTACTTCTGTATTTTTATTGTTTTCCTGTTGGACTGGAGCTTTTATAAATTGCTGGATGGTAGAGGAGCAGTTTTTGCACATGATGCTATTATTTGGTTGCAGTTACAGCCTGTTGCCACTAGATGGGGGTCGAGAGCCTTGCATTCTGAGCCCTCTACCTTCAGCTGCGATGGCCGCGTGCAGTGTGGGTTGGGGGAGGAGGGGCACTTTCTCTTGCGTGCTGACCTGGATTGGGGTCAGCTCTTGCTCTCTGGTCTCCGAGGGTCCTGGCTTGCTGGGGTTCCCCCATGCAAAAGCTTTCCCCCGTTAGAGGGTTTCCACTGCACTGGCGGTGGGAGTCCTGGATGATCCCCACACGCGCGGCCCCTCCCCCACTCCTTCCCTCACCCACAGCAGCAAATCCCAGTCTCTAGGGGAGGGAGCAAAGTTCTTTCCTACCCAGTTCCAGCTCCTCCGAGGGTGGCTCCAGCCTCTCCACCCTCCGGCATTTGGCTGCTGTGGGTCTCTGACAATTTCTGTTATTAGGAATTATTTTTTTGGTTGGAAAGCAGTTGCTCTTTTTGGTTGTAATTTGGAGGGGAGAGTCCCGGGTGAGCTCATGCCACCATGTTGCTGACGTCACCCCCCGATAACATCCCAATTTTATTTATTTATTTATTTGTTTATTTTTTTAAAGATTCTATCTTTTTCTTTTTTCTCTCCCCAAAGCTCCCTGGTACATAGTTGTATATTCTTCATTGTGAGTCCTTCTAATTGTGGTATGTGGGACGCTGCCTCAGTGTGGTTCGATGAGCAGTGTCATGTCCGCACCCAGGATTCGAACCAACGAAACACTGGGCTGCCTGCAGCGGAGTGCATGAACTTAACCACTTGGCCGTGGGGCCAGCCCCTAATATCCCAATTTTAAATGGGCTAAGGTAATTTGCAAACAATGAAATACAAGTTCTATGAAACTCATGGGAATGGAGGAAACGTACACTTTTATATTGTGATTTGGGAGGGCATATCAATATCAAGAGCCCCACAAGCATTCCTTTTGACACAATTTCCATTTCTGAGAACTTATCATAAGGAAATAATAATATATAGAGGTTTGGTCTCAAAGATATTCATCACTCTTTGTATGAGTAAAAAGTTGTAAACAATTTAAATGTCCATTGATATCTGATTACTTAAATAAACTATGACACATCTACACTATGAGGTATTGTATAGCTGTTAAAAATAATGTTGTAAATTTAAAAATAAATAAAGTTAGCTATTGGTAGGACTTCAGGCAACAATAAAAAATCTGAAATTAAAGAAAATATAGTGTTGTAAATGCATATGTATATTTATTAACACAGAAATATGTGATACGTCACTGAGCAATAAGGTTATTTTTAAAAAGAAGGTACATATGATACCATACCCATAAACAAAAAATGTATATCTCTAAAGAACCTGGAAGGGCATGGATCAAAAATTAAGAATGGCTATTTATGGGTGAATTTATTGTTTGTCTGTATTTTCTGATTTTCCTAATAATGAACTGTTGTGTTACTTTTGGTTTTTAGCATAAAGCTTATTTGTGGTGCTTTAGAGCTTTAAAAGCACTTTCACACATACTAATTTACCTTTATTATTAGTTTTTTATTCTACAACACCCAGTAGATAGATACTGTACATAGCATTATTTTTACAGTTTACAGGTGAATGATCTAAAGTTTAAAGAGGTTTAGTGACTTCCCGAGTGTCCAGTGAATATTAGATGTCAAAGTCAAGCATTGTTTCCAGGTCAAACTCCAAATCAAAAACCATCCTCCTAGTCTGAAACACCAGTGTTTCTCCCAGATACTATCGCAAATGTCACTTGTATCTATACAATAAGCATTTGTAACTAAGAAAACAAAACAAAACCACTTTATTTTGTTTGGAGGGGGTAAGAAAAAGGAAATCCTTGCCTTGCTCAATCTATTCAAATTTTGCCCCAGCCCTCGGCCTCACTGCAGAAGATATACAGCTAATATGCAGACATAAAATTTAATGAAGTGACAGAGTGAACTCTTCATTGATGGCCCATGGTGAAAAAAGTCACAGAAAATGGAAATTAATGGGTAATTTGAAGAACTATTTGTATTCACTGGTCACTCTTTTATTTTCCATATTGTCTTTGTCCAGACAACAAAAAAATTGCAAAAGTTATCAGTTAATATCCTCTTCAGCACTACTCACTCTCCAACATTGACACAAGCTGGTGAATGGTTAAATAACTGTCCAAGAGACGAGCAGAAGAAAAATCTCATGAATATTTCCGCAGTTCAGACACATGCCATTTTAGGAATCTATTGTTTCCTTGCTGTGAGTCTGTGGTAAAAATGCCTGAAGATCAGTGCAGCAGGAAGTACTCTCAGTAAGATTACTCAGAAACAAGTCAAAATTAATAAAATTCCAATAATCATGAAGAGGGCTTTATTCAGCAGAACACATTTGCTTTTTCTATCAGTCTCATTTCCTCATAGACAAAATCAACAAAACCAAGAGTCAGTATATATCCAGGAAAAACAGGAAAGGAATACAGTTGAAGGGTAAACAGCATTCTGCAATCCTTTGTTAAGAAAGAAACTTTATAATAAAATTATTATCTACTAAGTCTATTTTCACATTTTCAAACTAGAAGAACATTTATTTGTGAGTATGTGGAAATACATTTTTTACACGTGGTACTTATCTGCAAATTCAATTAGTTATTATTGTGTACCCCCCCTCCCAAACATTTGGATACCTTTCCACAATTTTCCTTTTTCTTTCTTGCCTCAACACAAGCCCTATCTTTGCAAAGATAAGAGATCCACCAACTGCTCCCTCCCTCCAAATTCCAAACTGACTTACCCACAAGAATCAGACAAGTCAGTGTCCTCAGTACCATTATCGAGCCTGGAGAGTTGTTCCTTTATTCTTTAACCACCAACAAATGCAAGAATATATCATTAGAAATGTGCTACATGGAACAGTGATATGAAAAATTTATTTCAACAAAAAGAATCCTTTGAATCTAAAAGACAGAGGAAACATGATTTGGCTCACTGGAAGACCTAATTTTTTAGAAATAATTTTAGAATTATTCTCCAGGAAACACTGTATTTCCATAGACACTTCCAAGACTGAATTTTGCAAATAGCTGTTTCTCTTTCTCTCTCTCTTTCCATCTCTGTCTGTCTGTCTTTCTCACTCTCTTTTTCTCTCTCTCTCAAGATTGATATATATAGCACTGACTCAAACAAATGACATCGGTATTGCTGGATGGAACCTTCATTGACAGGTAAGACATATCAAAGCCATCACAGACTTCTGATATCAATTTATTCAGGCCAGTGTGAAAGATTGAAAATGTACATTGTCAGAACCAAGTAACTTTGTATACTTACTGTTTTGGTTGAAATCAGGTACAATTGCTCTACAATTCATAAACTGATAGAACTCTAAAAAACTATAAGTTAATTAGTTATTTGGAACCTGGGTCCCTCTACCACCTTCTACTTGTCACATATCATGGATATCTTTTCTCCTCCTTGGACAGGATTCAAACAACTTCCTGAGATAAGGACTCCATTCAATAAATAATCAGATTTCACAAGTGTCAATATCCCCCCATCTCTTTCTATATATGTATTTACATCTCACCTTTCAGGCATGGGTCTAACATGGGTTATAGTTTTCGACTCATTTGAGTCACAGCTAAAGGATTAGAAATGCACATAGTAAGACGTTACATGTTTCTCTAGACTTATTTTTAAATGAGAATTAGCTACAATTTTTCAATAACTTGTAATCTACTTGTCCTAAAAAATAATACTTTAATCAGTTACTTGAAACTGATAGTTAATTTTTCCCTAGAAATGAGACTTTATATATTTGTAATGAAGATCTGAGTCCTAGGAAAAACAACTTAGTGAATCAAGTTCACGTACATTTCTTTACTCCTGAACCCCTTCAGAATTACTTCTCCTTGCTTCAAATAGGTTTTCCTGCTCTCTGGGACCACTTTAGCAGAGTCTTATAGATGGGCAATCTGACAGCATTCTAAGGGTTTTTGCTGCTAATAAGGGTGACAAAAGGGGTAAGAAGCAACCCTCTTACGACCTATTTCTCTTTTATCCAACTAGTGTCAAGGACACTCTGTAATGTCATGCATGCTGCTGAAAACAAACCCCCCAAATCTCAATACATCTCCCTCTCTGTATATATATATATATATATATATTTCTGTTTATATATATCTATCTTTCTATCTCACATTTCATCAGAGGTTTCATCAGCGGTTTCTGTTGTCAATTTACTCAGGACAGTGTGAAAGGATTAAAAACACACATAGTAAGGTACCACGTGACTTCCAGACTTACTTTTTTGGTTCAAATTAGTTACAATTACTCTTGACGTCATTAACTGGTTTACTCAGAAAATTCACATGTAATCAGTTATTTGGAATCCAATATCTCCTTTTCCCTAGATATAATGCTATATATGTTTGTAACAAATATTTTAGACCTACCAAAAAAGTTAATGACTCGAGATTTAAGTACAGTTCTTTACTACTGAACTTGACCCATGGTGTACCAGCCTTTTGTGGTGGAATTTATTTCAAAATCAACTTCAATTTGCAGGTGTGCATCCCTCTTCCGCTACCTAATTTCCTGCTTCTCAAGTCCCTCCTTCACCCTTGACTGTCCTCGATCATGGCTGTCTTTCCTGGCCCTCAGATAGGGTCAAGTCACTGCAGGCCAGAGTCAGGGACTCCCTCTATACTAGGGTGGGTTTGGGTCTGGGACACCAGCCTCACACGGCAGCAGAACTCTGGAGGATGGGGGACAGATCCCAGTCTATTAGCTCCCATCTTCTCTGCTAAGGCCTCCTCTGGCTCCCTGTCCACTGCTAACTCCTCCTTGCTCCAAATAAGTTTCTCTCCTTCCTTGCCATCTCTAGTAGAATTTCATACACAGTAATCAAGGGCGACAAATTCTAGGATTAAAAAGACTTCCTTTATGACCTGTGCGTCTTTTCTATCTCAATTTCAAGACAAAGAATATTACACGTAGAAGCTTACCATGAGAGGGCTTTAAAAATATATGAAGGGAACTCTGTATTCCCAGGTGCTCCTGAGAGTGAACATCCCAAACATCAATTTCTCTGAATGTGTGTGTGTGTGTGTATGTACACATATACGGACACATATATACAGATTTATTCGTCATAGCTCACTTGGCATCGTAGAAGGTTTCAGAAGATACTGTGGTCAGTTCACTTGGTGCAGGGCTAAAGGATTAAAAACACACATAGTAAGGCACCACACGACTTCTAGACTTACTTTTTTAGTTCAAATTAGCTACAATTACTCTTGATTTTATCAACCGGTTGACTCTTAGAAAATTCACATGTAAATCAGTAGTTTGGAATCCAATATCTCCTTTTCCCTGGAAATGATACTATATAGGTTTGTAATGAATATTTTAGACCTACCAAAAAAGTTAATGACTCAAGATTTAAGTACAGTTCTTTACTACTGAACTTGACCCATGGTGTAACAGCCTTTTGTGGTGGAATTTATTTCAAAATCGACTTCAATTTGCAGGTGTGCATCCCTCTTCCCCTACCTAATTTCCTGCTCCTCAAGTCCCTCCTTCACCCCTGACTGTCCTCGATCATGGCTGTCTTTCCTGGCCCTCAGATAGGGTCAAGTCACTGCAGGCCAGAGTCAGGGACTCCCTCTATACTAGGGTGGGTTTGGGTCTGGGACACCAGCCTCACACGGCAGCAGAACTCTGGAGGATGGGGGACAGATCCCAGTCTATTAGCTCCAATCTTCTCTGCTAAGGCCTCCTCTGGCTCCCTGTCCACTGCTAACTCCTCCTTGCTCCAAATAAGTTTCTCTCCTTCCTTGCCATCTCTAGTAGAATTTCATACACAGTAATCAAGGGTGACAAATTCTAGGATTAAAAAGACTTCCCTTATGACCTGTGCATCTTTTCTATCTCAATTTCAAGACAAAAAATATTACACGTTAAAGCTTACCATGAGAGGGCTTTAAAAATATATGAAGGGAACTCTGTATTCCCAGGTGCTCCTGAGAGTGAACATCCCAAACATCAATTTCTCTGAATGTGTGTGTGTGTGTGTGTGTCTACACATATACGGACACATATATACAGATTTATTCGTCATAGCTCACTTGGCATCGTAGAAGCTGTCAGAAGATACTGTGCTCAGTTCACTTGGTGCAGGGCTAAAGGATTAAAAACACACATAGTAAGGCACCACACGACTTCTAGACTTACTTTTTTAGTTCAAATTAGCTACAATTACTCTTGATTTTATCAACCGGTTGACTCTTAGAAAATTCACATGTAAATCAGTTGTTTGGAATCCAATATCTCCTTTTCCCTGGAAATGATACTATATATGTTTGTAATGAATATTTTAGACCTACCAAAAAAGTTAATTACTCAAGATTTAAGTACAGTTCTTTACTACTGAACTTGACCCATGGTGTAACAACCTTTTGTGGTGGAATTTATTTCAAAATCAACTTCAATTCTCAGGTGTGCATCCCTCTTCTCCTACCTAATTTCCTACCTCTCAAGTTCTTCCTTCACCTTTACTTTCACCTAACATGGTTGTTTTTCCTGGCCCTCAGAAAGGGTTAAGTGACTGCAGGCCTGAGTTGGGGACTCCCTCTATTGGGTGGTGGGTTTGGGTCTAGGACACCAGCCTCACATGGCAGCAGAACTCTGGAGGGTGAGGGACAGATCCCACTCTATTAGCTCCTTTCTTTGTGATGAGGGCTCCTCTGCTCTTTGTCCACTGCTACCTCCACCTTGCCTTAAATTGGATTCTGTCCCCCTTTCACTCAATCTATAGAGTCTCAAAGGCAGAATGCTCCTATTTGGAGCATTCTGAAATTTTTCTAAGACTTTTGGGTGGTAGTTACTAGGAGGAAGAAGCATTCCTCTTATGACCTGTTCCTTTTTTATCCAACCAAATCCAATAAGATGAAAAGTTACCTAAAGGTGCTATGGTAAGATTTAGAAACAGTGTCAAAGACACTGTACTGTCAAGGATACTCCTAAGAATGAATTTGGAAATTTATCTCTCTTTCTTTCATTGTATTTATGTTTGTGTATATGTGTTTGTATGTCTGTGTTGATATAACTAAATAAATACACATGTGTATATATAAAAAGATATATATTTATTTTTATTTATTCATTTATATCTCAAATTTCATGGGTGGCCCCCTCATAGCTTTTTGATGTTAATTCATTCAGAGCAGTGTTAAAGGACTAAAGAGTTACCTATTCAGATACCACATTTTAATTTTAGACTTGTTTGTTTTAATTCAAATAGCAGTAATTACTTTACAGCTTATGAACTGGTTGATCTTTACAAATTCACATATAGAGGAGATGGAGTTCAGCATCCCTGTTTTCTCATACTGCTGTTGCCTGGGACATGGGGGCTCCCAGCCTTATGACTTCAGAGGCACCCTTTGAACTGTCGCAGCATCTAGTCGTTGAGGGCTTTAGCCTCAGTGTCTACAGCACTCCAGAAAGCTTCAAGGAAAAGTTCCTTCTCAAGACCTGCAAGAACCCAATGGTACCCATAGGCTGCCTGGGCACGGTGGCTGCCCTCACCCATGACCTCTACTGCTTCCCTAGGGATCAGAGCCAGTGCTGCCAGCTCATGATATACAACCAGATTGCCACCCAGGGCTTCTCGCTCACAGCCACCTTGCTGGATCCAGCTTCATCAGCTATGAAGTCTCTGCCCAAGCCTGGCTTGGTCTTGAAAGCTCCGTGGAGATTATTCCCAGCCTGGGAGTAAACACTGGTCCTGCCACAGGATTTATTCCCTCATCTGCCCTGACCAGTCCCTGTGTCAATGGAGGAGCAAGTGGCCAATTGTGTAATCGACAGATTTTTTTTCAGGAATCTCAGATTCTGTTCACTTCGGGTGTTGCATACTTCTACTTGTGCCACACCCTCTTCACCCCCTACTTAATAAACTCTGATCCACTTGTAAAAAAAAATTCATGTATATATAACTAAATCTAGTATGTTAGTTTTTATTAGAAATGAGGCTTTATATAAGGTAGTAATGAAAATTTTAGCCTGTAAATAATTAATGCATCAAGATACAAGCAAAGTTCTTTACAATTACCCTAATCCTAGTGTGTAACAGCCTTTTGTGGTAGAATTTATTTCAAATTCCACTTCAGTTTGTAGGTACCCATCCCTCTTCTCACGTTTAATTCCCAATTCTTAAGCCCCTCCATCACTTTCTTGCTTTCACCATCATAGATATCTTTTCTGACCCTCAGGGTCAAGCAACTGCAGGCTAAGGTAGGGGCGGGGGGCTCCTTCCAATATGACAGTGAGTATGGGCACTAGCCTCACACCGTGGCAAAACTCTGGAGGGTCATTGACACATCCAGGCTCTATTAGCTCCATTCTTTTCTGCTGAGGGCTCCACTGTTCTCTGTCCACTGCTACCTTGTCTCCTTGCTCCAAATGAGATTCTGTGCTCTCTTGGTCCACTCTAGTAGAGTCTCACATGTGGGCAATCTGATAGTTTCTTAAGAGTTTTGGCTGCTACTAATTAAGGGTGACAAAACACACTTAGGGGAAGAAGCATCCCTTTTATAACTTGTTCCTTTTTTATCCAAATGGGTCCAAAAAGGTAAAGAGTTACCTACAGATGCTACCGTGAGATGACTCCAAAAGAGTGTCAAAGACACTCTGTATTGTTATCCACTGACACCCTGCTATCATTCTCCTTGTTTCCAAATAGAAATCTCTCTTCACTTTGTGTGTGTATCTTTACAGATATATCTATAATCTCACCTTTTGCTGGAGACTTCCTCAGTGGTTACTGATGTCAATTTATTCCAATCAGAACTAAAGGATTAAAATGTACATGATCAAACACCGTGTGACTTCATAGACTCACTTTTCTCATTCAAATTAGCTACAATTTCTCTATAACTTACAAAATGGTTGAACCCTGTAAGTTCACATGTAATTTGGTTATTTGGAAAATATTTCATCTTTCCCTAGAATTGAGGCTTCATATGATGGTAATAAAATTCTTAGGCCTGTAAAAGAATCCTTAATGGATCAAGATTTAAAAACATTTCTTTACTACTAAACTTAACCCCAATGTGTAATTGCCTTTTGTGATTACATTTACTTCAAATTCAGCTATAGTTTGTAGGTAGGAATCCCTCTTATCCCATCTCATTTTCTGATTTCAAGTCCCTCCACCACCTCCTTACTCTTCATGTTTCATGGATGTCTTTCCTTCTCCTCAGATAGGGTTAAGTAACTGTCGGCCTGAGGCAGGGGCTACCTCCAGTATGATGGTTGGTTTGGGTTTGGGATACCAGCCTCCCATTGTGGCAGAGCTCTGGAGGGTAAGGGACAGATCTCAAGTCTATTATCTCTTTTAGTTTCTGCTGAGGGCTCCTCTGCTCCCTGTCCACCGCTACTACCTTTGTGCTTCCAAATAGTGTTTTCTCCCTTGACCCACACTAGCAGAAAGATATACACAGGTACTCTAATAGTTCCCTAAGGATTTTCACTAGTAATCCCTAAAGTTCACGAACACACAAATAGTAAGTGTTCTCTCTCTTTTGACCTGGTCCTTCTTGATCCAAAAAAGAAAAAAGTTATATATAGAAGCTGACAGGCTATCACGGACATTCTGTATTGTCACCAATGCTCCCAAATGGTTTTCCCACTCAGATGACAGAAAATCAACTCACCTATTGTTGATGATCTGGCTAGAGGACTCTGAAAAGGCTACTAAAGCATTCTTATTTCTGTCAAAGAACAAAAAGAATATGCAAAAAATAAAGCCAGACAATGAGGAAGGAAATAATAACAGGAAGTGATTCCTTTTTTCAAGAGGAAATCATTCCTCTTTCCTGACAGGAATTTCAGGCACAAAAAGTCACACATGACAAATTTGAAGGAATGTGACAGGAACTGAAGGGGTTACCACAGTGGCACCTGTAAGCAAGCCTCTTGGGGTGTGTGTGTGTGTGTGCGTGTGCATGTGTGTGTGTGCCTGTGTGTATTTATTGGAAACAGAAGGAAGCAAGCAAGGGAGAAGCAGCAATCATGATTAAATGTTCTTCCTTCCTTCCTTCCCATTTTCTCTACCATTCTGGTCATCATTGAATAAATTTGGGAAGAGGGAGACACAGAGAGAAAGAGGGAGACACAAGAGTGTAGGGATGAGGTGGTGGATCCAGGTAAGTTGATGAGATGATACAAAGACAATGGAAAGAAAATGCCAGAACAATGAGAATTTCAATGGCAAGGGCTAATCCCTGGTTGCCATTTGGTAGGGCAGAAACAAGTAGCTAGATTAGGATCTGCCTAAATTACGTTTTCAAGATTTTATGAATTGGAAGTAGAGCACATGATCTGAATGATTTTTCGTCTTGCACATTTTTTTAAGTAGACTTTTTTAAAAAATAAGTTTAGGTTTACAGAAAAATTAAGCAGAAAGTACAGAGAGTTTCCATATACCCCCCTTCTCCCTCACAGCTTCTCCTATCACTAATATCTTGCATTCATCTGGTATATTTGTTATAACTGATGAATCAGTATTTACACATTATTGTTAACTAACATCCATAGTTGACATTGGTGTTCATTCTTCGTGTTGAACAAGTCTATTGGTTTTTCCAAATGCATAATGTCATGTATCCATCATAACAGCATCATACTGAATAACTGTACTGCCCTAAAAATCCCCTGTACTCTACATATTCATCCCTTTGCCCCCCACTCCAATTCCTAGAAACCACTGATCTTTTCACTGTCTCTATAGTTTTACCTTTTCCACAGTGTCATATAGTTGGAATCCTAAAGTATATCGCCTTAGCAGACTGCCTCCTTTCACTTAGTACTTATGCAAGGATTTAAGGTTCCTCTATTTCCTTTTGTGGCTTGATAGATTCTTTTACTTTTTTTAAATTGCTTGGTGAATAATTTTCCATTGTATATAGGCATTACAGGTTATCTATTCTTCTGTGATGTCTTGGTTGCTTCCGATTTTTGGCAATTATGAATAAAGCTGCTATCAAATTTGGGTGGAGGTTTTTGTGTAGGTATAACTTTTCAACTCATTTCGGGGTTGAAACTCATTAGGAGCACAACTGCTGAATCATCTGATAAGACTATGTTTTGCTTTGTAAGAAATTGCCAAAATGTCTTCCAAAGTGGCTATACTATTTTGCATTTTCACCAACAGTGAATGAGAATTCCTGTTGCTCCTTATCCTTGACAGCATTTGGTGTTTTCAATATTCAGATCTTGACCATTCTAATAGGTGGATAGTAGTATCTTCTTGTCTTAATTTGCAATTCCTGAGTGACATATGATGTTGAGCATCTTCTCATAAGCTTATTTGGCATTTGTATATCTTCTTTGGTGAGGTATCTGTTCAGATCTTTTGTCCATTTTTTGAGTACTTTCGTTTTCTGATTGTTGATTTTTAAGAGTTCTTTGTATACCTTCAATAAAAGCCCTTTACCAGATACGTCTTTTGCAAATAATTTCTTCTAGTCTGTGGCTGACTTGTCTTCTCATTCTCTTGATAGTGTCTTTCACAGAGCAGAAGTTTTAAATTTTAATGAAATCCAAGTTGTCTGTATTTTCTTTCATGATTTTATTTTTGGTGTTATATATAAAATCATTGCTGTATCAAAGGCCATCTGGTTTCTTCCTGTGTTATCTTCTAGGAGTTTTACGGTTTTGCATTTTATATTTACGTCCGTGATCCATTTTGAGTTAAGTTTTGTTAAGTGTGTAAGGTCTGTGCCTAGATTTTTTTTTTTTCTTGCACATAGATGTCCAGTTCTTCCAGCAACATTTGTTGAAAAGACCATCCTTTCTCCACTGGATTGAGTGCCTTTGCTCCTTTATCAAAGACAAGATGTCTATATTTGTGTGGGCCTATTTCTGGGCTCTCTATTCTGTTCCTTTGATCTACTTGTATATTCTCTCACCCATACCACTCTACCTTGATTACTGTAGCTTTATAGAAAGACTTAAGTCAGGTATTGTCAGTCCTCTGACTTTGCTATTCTTCTTCAATATTGTGTTGGCTATTCTGGGTCTTTTGCCTTTTCACATAAACTTTAGAATTAGTTTGTCAATATTGAAAAAAATGACTTTTCAGGATTTTGATTCAGATTGCACTCAACTACAAGTTGAAGGAATTGACATCTTAACAATATTGAGTCTTCCTATCCATGAACATGGAACATCTTCCCATTTATTTAGATCTTCTTTGATTTCATTAATCAGTTATGTAGTTTTCCTCATATAGATTTTACACATTATTTTGTTAGATTTGTACCTAAGTATTTCAATTTTTTGGTGCTAATGTAAATGGTGGTGTGCTTGTTTCAAATTCCAATTATTCATTGCTGGTATAAAGGAAAGCAATCAACTTTTGTATATTAACCTTGTTCTTGAAACTCTGCTATAATTTCTTATTATTCCAGAAGGTTCTTTGTAAATTATTTTCGATTTTCTACAGAGATAATCATGTCACATGTGAACAAAGACAGTTTTATTTCTTCTGTTCCAATCTGCATACTTTTGTTTCCTTCTTACTGCATTAGTTAGGACTTACAGTATGATGTTGAAAAGGAGTGGTGAAGGGGGATATCCTTGCCTTGTACCTGATCTTATCAAGTTTCTCACCATCAAGTATGATGGTACCTGTGGATTTTTTTTTAACTTTCTAATCCCTTTTTAAATTTTTTTATTTTTATTTTATTGAGGTCATAATAGTTTATAACATTGTGAAATTTCAGTTTTACATTTTTCTTTGTCAGTCACCATATATTTGTGACCCTTTGCCCTTTATGTCCATCCCCAAGTTCCTTCCCCTGTGGTAACCACTAATCTGTTTTCTTTGTCCATGTGTTTGTTTATCTTCCACATATGAGTGAAATCATACACTGTTCGTCTTTATCTGTCTGCCTTATTTTGCTTAACATAATACCATCAAGGTCTATCCGCATTGTTGCAAATGGGATGATTTTGTCTTTTTTTATGGTCGAGTAGTATTCCATTGCATATATATATATATACACACAAACACACACACATATATATATACAATGTATATATATACATATATATATACAATGTATATATACCACATCTTCTTTATCGTCAGTTGACAGGCACTTGGGTTGCTTCCACATTTGGCTATTTTGAATAATGCTGCAATGAACATAGGGGTGCATAAGTCTCTTTGAATTGTTGATTTCAAGTTCTTTGGATAAATACCCAGTAGCAGGATAGCTGGGTCATATGGTATATATATTTTGGATTTTTTGAGAAATCTCCATACTGTTTTCCATAGTGGCTAGAGCAGTTTGCATTCCTACCAGCAGTGTATGGGGGTTCCCTTTTCTCCACATTGTCTTCCATTTGTTATTTTTTGTCTTGTTAATTATAGCCATTCTTACAGGTGTTAGGTAATATCTCATTGTAGTTTTGATTTGTATTTCTCTAATGATTAGTGATGTTGAATATCTCTTTATGTGCCTGTTGGCCATCTGTATATCTTCTTTGGAAAAATGTCTGTTTATATCCTCTGCCCATTTTTTGATCAGGTTGTTTGTTTTTTTGTTGTTGACTTGTAGGCGTTATTTATATATTTTGGAGTTAAACCCTTGTCGCATACATGATTTGTAAATATCTTCTCTCAGTTGGTGGGTTGCCCTTTCATTTTGTTCCTGGTTTCCTTTGTCTTGCAGAAGCTCTTTAGTCTGATGAAGTCCCATTTGGTTATTTTTTCTTTTGTTTCCCTTGCCCAAGTAGACTGGTATTCAAAAAGATCCTTCTAAGACTGATGTCAAAGAGTGCACTGCCTATGTTTTCTTCTAGGAGTTTTATGGTTTCACATCTTACCTTCAAGTCTTTAATCCATTTTGAGTTAATTTTTGTGTATGCTGTAAGATAAGGGTCTACTTTCATTCTTTTCATGTGGCTGTCCAGTTTCCCCAACACCATTTATTGAAGAGACTTTCCTTTCTCCATTGTATGTTCTTAGCTCCTCTGTCAAAGATTAGCTGTCCATAGATGTGCGGTTTTATTTCTGGGCTTTCAATTCTGCTCCACTGATCTGTGTGTCTGTTTTTGTACCAGTACCATGCTGTTTTGATTACTATAGCTTTGTAGTATGCTTTGAAGTCAGGGATTGTGATGCCTACAGCTTTGTTCTTTTTTCTCAGGGTTGCTTTAGCTATTCAGGGTCTTTTCTTGCTCATTATGAATTTTGGGATTCTTTGTTCTCTTTTCATGAAGAACATCATTGGGATTCTGATTTGGATTGCACTGAATCTGTAGATTGCGTTAGATACTGTGGACATTTTAACTATGTTTATTTTTCTAATCCATATGCATGGAATCTCTTTCCACTTCTTTATGACATCATCAATTTCTTCCAATAATGTCTTACAGTTTTCCTTGGTTAAATTTATTCCTACATAATTTATTCTTTTTATTGTGGTTACAAATGGGATTGTATTCTGGAGTTCTCCTTCTGTTAGTTCATCATTAGAGTATAGAAATGCAACTGATTTTTGTAAGTTGATTTTGTACCCTGCAACTTTGCTGTAGTTGTTGATTATTTCTAACAGTTTTCTGATGGATTCTTTAGAGTTTTTGATATATAAAATCATATTATCTGCAAACAGCAAGTGTTTCACTTCCTCATTGGCAATTTGGATACATTTTATTTCTTTTTCTTGCTTAATTGCCCTGGCCAAAAACTCCAGTACTATGCTGAATAAGAGTGGTGAGAGTGGGCACCCTTGTCTTGTTCCTGTTCTCAGAGGGAGGGCTTTCAGTTTTTCCCCATTGAGTATAATGTTGGCTGTGGGTTTGTCATATATGGCCTTTATCATGTTGAAGCACTTTCCTTCTATACTCATTTTATTGCGAGTTTTTATCATAATTGGACGTTGGATATTGTCAAATGCTTTCTCTATGTCTATTGACATGATCATGTGATTTTTATTCCTCATTTTGTTAATGTGGTGCATCACATTGCTTGATTTGCAGATGTTGAACCCTCCCTGTGTCCCTGCTATAAATCCCACTTGATCATGGTGTATGATCCTTTTAATGTATTGCTGTATTTGGGCTGCCAATATTTTGTTGAGGATTTTTGCATCTATGGCCATCAGCGATATTGCCCTGTAATTTTCCTTCTTTGTGTTGTTCTTTTCTGGCTTTGAGATCAGGGTGATGTTGGCCTTACAAAATGTGTTAGGAAGTGTTCTATCTTCTTCAATTTTTTGGAATAGTTTGAGAGGGGTAGGTATTAAATCTTCTTTGAATGTTTGGTAGAATTCTCCACAGAAGCCACCTGGTCCTAGACTTTTATTTTGGGGGAGGTTTTTGATTACTGTTTCAATCTCTTTACTTGTGATTGGTCTATTCAGATCATCTATTTCTTCTTGATTCAGTTTTGAGAGGTTGTATACGCCTAAGAATTTGTCCATTTCCTCTAGATTGTCCAATTTGTTGGCATATACTTTTTCATAGTATTTTCTTATAACCCTTTGTATTTCTGCGGTATCCGTTGTTAATTTCTCCTGTTTAATTTCTAATTTTATTCATTTGAGTCTTCTTTTTTCTTAGTGAGTCTGGCTAAGGGTTTGTCAATTTTGTTTATCTTTTTAAAGAACCAGCTCTTAGTTTCATTGACCCTTTCTACAGTAATTTTTTTGTTTATTTCAATTTCATTTATTTCCACTCTACTTTTTATTATTTCCCTCATTCTGCTGACTTTGGGCTTTGTTTGTTCTTCTTTTTCTAATTCTGTTAGGTGTACTTTAAGATTGCTTATTTGAGATTTTTCTTGTTTGTTAAGGTGGGCCTGTATTGCTATGAATTTCCCTCTGAGGACTGCTTTTGCTTTATCCCATATGAGTTGGTATTGGTGTATTTTCATTTTCATTTGTTGCTAGATGTTTTTGATTTCTCCTTTAATTTCTTCAATGATCCATTGGTTGTTCAGTAGTATGTTGTTTAGTCTCCACTTATTTGTCACTTTCCCAGCTTTTTTCTTGTAGTTGAATTCCAGTTTCATAGCACTATGGTCAGAAAAGATGCTTGACATGATTTCGGTCTTCTTAAATTTATTGAGGCTTGCCTTGTTTTCAAACATGTGGTCTATTTTTGAGAATGTTCCATGTGCACTTGAGAAGAATGTGTATTTTGTTGGTTTTGGATGGAGTGTTCCGTATATACCTATTAAGTCCATCTGGTCTCGTTTTTCATTTAATTCCACTACTTCCTTGTTGACTTTCTCTCTGGATGATCTATCCACTGATGTAAGTGGAGCGTTAACGTCCCCTACTATTATTGTGTCGCTGTTGATATCTCCTTTTAGGTTTGTTAATAGTTGCTTTATGCACTTCGGTGTTCCCATGTTAGGTGCATCTATATTTACAAGAGTTATATCTTCTTGGTGGAGTGTCCCTTTTATCATTATATACTGCCCCTCTTTGTCTCTCATTGCCTTTTTTTATCTTAAAGTCTACTTTGTCTGATACAAGTATGGCGACATCTGCTTTCTTTTGTTTGCCATTAGCTTGGAGTATCATCCTCCATCCCTTCACTCTGAGCCTGTGTTTATCTTTAGAAGTGAGATGTGTTTCCTGGAGGCAGCATATTGTTGGGTCTTGGTTTTCAATCCATCCAGCCACTCTGTGTCTTTTGAGTGGACAATTCAATCCATTTACACTTAGAGCAATTATTGATATATGAGGTCTTAATGCTGCCATTTTATCACTTGTTTTCCAGTTGTTCTTTATTTTCCTTGTTTCTTCTCCCATTTATTCAGACCTGCAATTCAGTTTGGTGGTTCTCTAGGATCGTTTTCTCACTGTTTATCATTTGTGTCTCTGTTCTGATTTTTTGTTTAGTGGTTACTGTGAAGTTAGTATAAAAGATCTTGTAGTGAGACAGTCTATTTTCTGATAGCTCTTATTTCTTTAGTCTAAGCAAGCTCTATCCCTTTATTCTTCCCCATCTAAGTTATTGTTGTCACACTTTATTCCGTTTTGTGTTGTGAGTTTGTGGGTAAAACAAAGTGATTATAGTTATTTTTGATGTTTTCCTTCCCTTTATCTTGAACGTTATAATTATTTACTAACCTGTTCTGATACCTGCAATTTTCTGATTTTATCTGCCTATTTATCTCCTTGCTCAAGCCTTTGTAAACTTTTCTCTTTTTTTGAGGTATGAGGGCCTTCCTGATCATTTCTTGTAGGGAGGGGCTCTTGTGGCAATGAACTCTCTTAGCTTTTGTTTCTGGGAAAGTTTTGACTTCTCCATCATATCTGAAGGATATTTTCACTGGGTAGAGTATTCTTGGCTGAAAGTTTTTGTCTTTCAGAATTTTGAATGTATCATTCCACTCTCTCCCAGCCTGTAAGGTTTCTGCTGAAAGCTTGATAGGGGTTCCCTTGTAGGTTATTATCTTCCGCCTTGCTGCCCTTAATATATTTTTTTGTCATTGTTTTTTGCCAGTTCTACTGATATATGCCTTGAAGAAGGTCTTTTTACACTGATGTAATTAGGAGTCCGACTGGCTCCTTTTACTTGTAATTCCAGCTCCTTCCCCAGGTTTGGGAAGTTCTTAGCTATTATTCCTTTGAACAAGCTCTCTGCTCCTTTCTCCTTCTCTTCTCCCTCTGGAATACCTATAGCCCTTATGTTGCATTTCCTAATTGAGTCAGATATTTCTTGGAGAACTTTTTCATTTCTTTTCAGTCTTAGTTCTCTCTCCTCCATCTGAAGCATTTCTATATTTCTGTCCTTTAAATTACTAATTCTGTCCTCCACAATATCAGCTCTGTTATTTAAGGACTCCAGATTTTTCTTTCATTCTTTGTGTTTTACATCTTCAACATTTCTGATTTTTTTTTATACTTTCAATCTGATTTGTGAAGAAATCCCTCTGTTCATTAATTTTATTCCTGATTTCATTGAGCTATCTTTCTGAGTTTTCCTGTAATTTGTTGAGCTTTTCTATGATAGCCATTTTTGCTTCTCTGTCATTTAGCTTGTACATTTCTGTGCCTTCAGGATTGATTTCTGGGTGCTTGTCATTTCCCTTCTGGTCTAGAGTGTTAATATACCTCTTCATCCTATTTGGTGAGGTAGGTTTGTGCTTTTGCATAGTGTAGCTTCCACCTGCTGCCACTAGGGGTGGGCAGGAGCTGAGTATTCTGAGCCCATCTCAATCCCTGGCAGCTGTGCCTGTCCTTTAGATGCTATGCTGACAGGGCCTGTCTGCATTTGCTCACTGGCCACCTCTGCTTTATACATGTATACGCAGGCACTCTTGTGGGAGTCCCTTTCTCTGGCCCACTGTCTGAGCTGGAGTGACAGATAGGGGAAGGGTCACTTTCTTTTGTGTGCGCAATCCTGGGGTGCTCTCCTTCTGCACTCGCTGTCTCCCTTCCTGGGCTGCTCAGCTTAGTGAAGATGTCCTTGTTATTGCTTAGCCTCCTTGGTGTGGAGCTTTCCCATGGGCTGGGAGGACACTCCAAGGGCAAAGGCATTCCCATGGAGTTCTGCCCCCTCCCCCCTCTCTTTTCAGAGCTGCACGCAGTCCCACACCCTAGATCACTTCTGTTTGGGGAGAGAGAGGCGATCCCCTTACCTCCTTCTGCTACCCCCCAGGGGGTCCAGCACTTCCAATTTCAGACGTATGGCTACATAGATCTCTCAGACATCTATTGTGTTGTATGAATTGAATGTCTTCTGTTGGTTTATGAGTGTCCTTTTCATAGTATCTTGGGGGGGGAGAGTCTAAGGGAAGGGCTCACTCCACCGTGATATGCTGTCAATCCTCCTAGCTGTAGGCCTTTTGTAGATGTTTTTTCGTCAAGTTAAGGAAGTTCCTCCCTATTCCTAGTTTGCTGGGAGTTTTTATCACGAATGAGTGTTGGAGTTTGTCATATGCTTTTTCTGCATCAATTGATATGATGTAATTTTTCTCCTTTGACCTTTTGATATGATGGATTACATTAATTTTCAAATTTTGAGCCAGCCTTGCTTACTTGGGATAAATCTCACTTGATCTCAGTGCACAACTGTTTATATACATTGTAGGACTTAATTTTCTTGAGAGTTTTTACGTTTATGTTCATGAGAGATACAGGTCTGTAGTTCTCTTTTCTTGTAATTTCTTTGTCTGATTTTAGTATTAGGGTAATGCTAGCCTCATAGAATGAATAAGGAAGTGTTCCCTGTTCTTTTATTTTCTGCAACAGATTTTAGAGAACTGATATCACTTCTTCCTTACGTGTTTGGTGGAATTGACAAGTGAAATCATCTAGGTCTAGTATCTGTTTTGGAAGGTTTTCAATTATTGATTTAATTTCTTTAACAGACGTGGGTCTATTCAGACTATCTATTCCTCCTTGTGAGTTTTGGTAGTGTCTTTTAAAGAATTCCTCAATTTCATATAAGCTATAAAATTTGTGGGCTTATGGAGTTGTTCACATTATTCCTGTATTATCCCTTTAATGTCCATACGATCAATCACGATAATCCCTCTTTCATTTCTGATATTAGTAATTTGTAACTTCTCTCTTTTGTTCCTGGTTATCTCTCCAGAGAGATATTAATTTTATTGATATTTTCAAAGAAACAGCTTTTGGTTTTGTTGATTTTCTCTATTGTTTTCTTGCTTTCAATTTCATGGATTTCTGCTCTAATTTTTATTATTTCTTTTCTCCTATTTTTTTAAAGTTTATATTGCTCTTCTTTCTCTAGCTTCCTAAATTGGAAGCCTAGATTATTGATTTTAATAATATTATTAAAGGTATTCTAACGTATGCATTAGAATCTAATGTATTCATCTCTTCTAATGTATGCATTCAATGCTATAAATTTTCCTCTAAGCACTGGTTTTGCTGCATCCCACAAGTTTTGATTGGTTGTTTTTTCATTTTCATTTAGTTCAAAATATTTTAAAATTTCTCTGAGACTTCTACTTTGACTAATGTGTTATTGAGAAGTGTGCTGTTTAATCTCCCAGAATTTTGTGATTTTCAAGCTATCTTTCTCTTACTGACTTCTAATTTAATTCCACTGTGGTCTGACAGCATACTTTGAATGATCCCTATTTCTTTAAATTTGTTAAGATGTGTGTTATGGACCAGTACGTGATCTAGCTTGGTGAATCTTCCATGTGAGCTTGAGAAAAATGTGTATTCTGCTCTTGTTAAATGAAGTATTCTGTAAGTATCAATTAGATCCAATTGACTGAAGGTGATGTTCAGTACCACTATACCCTTACTGACTTTTCGCCTGCTGGATTTATCAAATACTGATAGAGGAGTGTTAAAATCTCCAACTATAATAGTGGCTTTGTCTATTTCTCTTTGCGGTTCTATCAGTTTTTGCCTCACATATTTTGATGTTCTGTTGTCAGGTGCATACACATTAGAACTGCTACGTCTTCCTAGAGAATTAACTCTGTTATCATCATTTAATGTCCCTCTTAATCCCCAATAATTTTGCTTGCTCTGAAGTCTGTTATGTCTGAAGTTAAAATAGCTATTCCCACTGTCTTTTAATTATGTTATCATGGCATATTTTTCTCCATTCTTTTACTTCTAATCTACCTTGGTCTTTACATTTAAAGTTGGTTTCTTACAGATAACATATAGTTGGGTCTTGTTTTGTTATCAAAGAAATTAGTCTCTGTCTTTTAATTGGTATGTTTAGCCCAGTCATACTTCAAGTTTTAGACTATTGATATAGTTGGATTAGTAGAATTATTTTTGCTTTTCTCAAGTTCATTTTTAAAAAGATATTTGGGGGCCAGCCAGATGGTGCAGTGGTTAAGTTCACACATTCCACTTCAGTAGCCTGGGGTTTGCCAGTTTGGACCCTGGGTGAGGACCTACGCACTGCTTGTCAAGCCATGCTGTGGCAGGCATCCCACATGTAAACTAGAGGAAGATGGGAACGGATGTTAGCTTAGGGCCAGTCTTCCTCAGCAAAAAAGAGGAGGATTGGTGGCAGGTGTTACTGCAGGGCTAAACTTCCTCAAAATAAAAAAAAGATATTTGGCTATATCACTGAAAATCAAGACTCTCCTTCACCCAAACCACTGAATTAGGTAATTTAATCACTCTATAATTTAATTTCCTCATCTATGAAATGAAACACATTCAAAATGCACTTTCCATCTGTCAACTTCATAAAATCATGATGAATATTCACCATTTCACAAATATTATTTGCTTTTAGACAACCTGCCCTCTTCACTGGGGTTATGCAAAAACATCAGTATGTGATAACAATATAACCTGAGTATTCTCTCTCTCTCTCTCTTTTTTTTTTTTTTGCAGAGGACAATTTGCCCTGAGCTAACATCCATTGCCAATCTCCCTCTTTTTGTCTTTACTTTTTAAAAAAAAATTTTTCAAGTTATTTTTTAAATTTTTTTTCATTTTTTTAATTGCAGTATCATTGGTTTATAACAACATATAAACTTCAGGTGTACATCATAATATATTTTGAATTCTCTGTAGATGACATCATGTTCACCACCCAAAGACTAATTATAATCCATCACCACACACACGTGCTTGATCACCCCTTTCGCCCTCCTCCTTCCCTTTTCCCCTCTGCTAATCACCAATCCAATCTCTGTTGCTATGTGTTTGTTTGTCGTTTTTCTCTTCTACCTATGAGTGAGATCATATGGTATTTGACTTTCTCCCTCTGATTTATTTCACTTAGCATCATACCCTCAAGGTCCATCCATGTTGTCACAAATGGCCAGATTTCATCATTTCTTATGGTTGAGTAGTATTTCATTGTGTATATATACCACGTATTCTTTATCCATTCATCCCTTGATAGGCACTTAGGTTGCTTCCAAGCCTTCGTTATTGTGAATGATGCTATGATGAACATAGGGTGCATGTATCTTTATGCATTTCTGTTTTCAAGTTCTTTGGATAAATATCCGCCAGTAGAATAGCTACATCATCTGGTAGATGTATTCTTAATTTTCTGAGAAAACTCCATATTGTTTTCCATAATGGCTGGACCACTATGCACTCCCACTAGCAGTGTATGGGGGTTCCCTTCTCTCCACATCCTCTCCAGCACTTACTGTTTCCTGTCTTGTTAATTATAGCTATTCTGACCAGAGTGAGGCGATATCACATTGTAGTTTTGATTTGCATTTCCCTGATAGTTAATGATGTCGAACATCTTTTCATGTGCCTGTTGGCCATCTGGATATCTTCTTTGGAGAAATCTCTGTTCAGATCTTTTGCCCATTTTTAAATTGGGTTCTTAGTTTTTTTTGTTGTTGAGATGTATGAGTTCTTTGTACATTTTGGATATTAACCCCTTAATATCTGATATATGGTTTGCAAATATCTTCTCTCAATTGTTAGGTTGCCTTTTCATTTTGTTGATGCTTTCCTTTGCTGTGCAGAAGCTTTTTGGTTTGATGTAGTCCCATTTGTTTATTTTTTCTATTGTTTCCTTTGCCCAGTCAAACATGGTATTTGAAAAAAGCTGCTAAGACTGATGTCAAAGAGCACACTCCCTGTGTTTTCTTCGAGAAGTTTAATGGTTTCAGATCTTACATTCAAGTCCTTAATCCATTTTGAGATGATTTTTGTGCATGGTGTAAAGTAATGGTCTACTTTCATTCTTTTGCTTGTGGCTGTCCAGTTTTCCCAACACCATTTATTGAAGAGACTTTCCTTTCTCCATTGTATGTTCTTGGCTCCCTTGTCAAAAATTAGTTGTCCATAGATGTGTGGGTTTATTTCTAGGCTCTTGATTCTATTCCTTTGATCTGTGTGTCTGTTTTTGTGCCATTACCATGCTGTTGTGGTTACTATAGCTTTGTAGCATGTTTTGAAATCACGGAGTGTGAGATCTCCAGCTTTGTTCTTTTTTTCTCAGGATTCCTTTGGATATTCAGAGCCTTTTGTTGTTCCATATAAATTTTAGGATTCCTTGTTCTATTTCTGTGAAAAATGTTGTTGGAACTTTGATAGAGATTGCCTTGAATCTGTAGATTGCTTTAGGAACTATGGACATTTTAACTATGTTAATTCTTCCAATCCAAGAGCACAGAACCTCTTTCCATTTCTTTGTGTCTTCTTCAATTTCTTTCAACAATGTTTTCAGTTTTCTGTGTACAGATCTTTCACCTCTTTGGTTAAGTTTATTCCTAGGTATTTTATTCTTTTTGTTGCAATTGTAAATGGGATTGTATTCTTAATTTTTCTTTCTGCTACTTCACTGCTAGTGTATAGAAACACAACTGATTTTTGTGTTTTGATTTTGTATCCTGCAATTTGACTATATTCACTTACTATTTCTAAACGCTTTTTAGTGGATTCTTTAGGGTTTTCTATATATAAAATTATGTCATCCACAAATAGGGACAGTTTCACTTCTTCCTTTCCAATTTGGATCCCTTTTATTTCTTTTTCTTGCCTGATTGCTCTGGCTAAGACTTCTAATACTACGTTAAATAAGAGTGGTGAAACTAGGCATCCTTGTCTCGTTCCTGTTCTTAGAGGGATAGCTTTCAGTTGTTCTCCATTGGGAATGACATTAGCTGTGGGTTTGTCATATACAGCCTTTATTATGTTCAGGTATTTTCCTTCTATGCCCATTTTATTTAGAGTTTTTATCATAAATGCATGCTGTATCTTTTCAACTGCTTTCTCTGCAGCTATTGAGATGATCATGTGACTTTTATTCCTCTTTTTGTTAATGTGGTGTTATCACATTGATTGATTTGTGGATGTTGAACCATCCCTGCATCCCTGGAGTGAATCTCACTTAATCATGGTGTATGATCTTTTTAATGTATTGTTGTATTCAATTTGCTAGTATTTTGTTGAGGATTTTTGCATCGATGTTCATCAACGATATTGGCATGTAATTTTCTTTTTTTGTGTTGTCCTTGTCTGGCTTTGGAATCAGGGTAATGTTGACTTTGTAGAAGGAGTTAGGAAGCTTGCCCTCCTCTTCAATTTTTTGGAAGAGTTTGAGAAGGATAGGTATTAAGTCTTCTTTGAATGTTTGGTAGAATTCACCAGGGAAGCCATTTGATCCTGGACTTTTGTTTTTGGGGAGGTTTTCGATTACTATTTCAATCTCCTTACTGGTGACTAGTCTATTCAAATTCTCTATTTCTTCTTGATCCAGTTTTGGAAGGTTGTATGATTCTAAGAATTTATCCATTTCTTCTAGATTACCCAATTTGTTGGCATATAGCTTTTCATAGTATTCTCTTATTACTTTTGTATTTCTATGACGTCCATTGTAATTTCTCCTTTTTCATTTCTGACTTTATTTATTTGAGCCTTCTCTCTTTTGTTCTTGGTGAGTCTAGCTAAAGGTGTCTCAATTTTATCTTTTCAAAGAACCAGCTCTTGGTTTCATTAATTTTTTCTGTTGTTTTTTACTCTCTATTTTATTTATTTCTTCTCTGATTGTTCTTATTTCCTTCCTTCTGCTGATTTTGGGCTTTGTTTCTTCTTCTTCTTCCAGTTCCTTTAGGTGCACTATTAGATTGTTTGTTTGGAATTTTTCTTGTTTGTTAAGGTAGGCCTGAATTGCCATGAACTTCCCTCTTAGAACCACTTTTGCTCTATCCCATAAATTTTGGCATGTCATATTTTCTTTTTCATTTGTCTCCAGGTATTTTTTTAATTTCTCCTTTGATTTCTCCATTGACCCAATTGTTGTTCAGCAGCATTTTGTTTAATCTCCACATATTTGTGGCTTTTCTGATTTTCTTCCTGTAATTGATTTCTAGTTTCATTATCTTTGTGGTCAGGAAAGATGTTTGGTATTATTCTAATCTTCTTAAGTTAGTGAGACTTGTTTTTGGCCTAATATGTGATTGAGCCTGGAGAATGGTCCAGGAGAATTTGGAAAGAATGTGTATTCTGTGGTTTTGGGATGGAATGTTCTATATATATCCACTAAGTCCATCTGGTCTAATGTGTTGTTTAAGGCCAATGTTTCCTTATTGATCTTCTTTTTAGATGACCTATCCATTGGTGTAAGTGGAGTGTTCAAGTCTCCTACTATTATTGTGTTACTGTCTATTTCTCCTTTTTTGTCTGTTAATAATTGCTTTACATATTTAGATGCTCCTATGTTGGGTACATAGATATTTACAAGTGTTATATCCTCTTCTTAGATTGTTCCCTTTATCATTATGTAGTGCCCTTTGTCTCTTGTTACAGTTTTTGTTTTAAAGTCTATTTTGTCTGATATGAGTATTGCTACCCCAGCTTTCTTTTCATTGCCATTTGCATGGAGTATCTTTTTACATCCTTTCACTTTCAATTTGTGGGTGTCTTTAGGTCTGAAGCTTGTCTCTTGTATGCAGTATATATATGGGTCTTGTTTTCTTTGTCCAATCAGCCAGCCTATGCCTTTTGGTTGGAGCATTTGGTCCATCGACACTTAAAGTAGCTATTGAAAAATATGTCTTTGTTGCCATTTTGTTACTTTTTTCTGGGTGTTTTAGTAGTTCTTCTCTGTGCCTTTCTTCTTCTCTTTTTCTCTTCCCTTGTGGTTTGATGGCTTTCTTTAGTAATATGTTTGACTCCCTTTCTCCTACTTACTCATATATTTATTACAGGTTTCTGGTTTGTGATTACCATGAAGTTCATGTATAGTAATCTACGTATACAGCAATCTATATTGAGTTGATAGTCTCTTTAATTTGACCTCTTTCTAACAGCTCTACTCTTTTACTCCCCTCCTCCCACATTTAATTTTTTGATATCATATCTAACCTCTTATTTTGTGTGAGTGTATCCATTCCCTCTTATCATTGAAATAGGTAATTTTAGTACTTTTGTCTTTTGACCTTCATATTATCTTAATAGGTGGTTGATCTGCTACCATTCCTGTATTTTTTGCCTTTCGTAGTGATTTTATTGTGGTTTCTTTTTTTTGGATAATTTTCTTATTCTTATATGTGATCTTCTCTTTCCCACTTAAATAAGTACCTTCAGCAGTTCTTGTAGAACTGGTTTCTTGGTGATAAACTCCTGGTTTCTTGGTGATAAACTCCTTTAATTTGTGCTTGTCTGGGAAACTCTTTCTCTCTCCTTCCATTCTGAATGATAACCTTGTCAGGTAGAGTATTCTTGGCTGTAGGTTTTTTCCTTTCAGCACTTTAAATGTATTGTGCCACTCTCTTGTAGCCTTTAGGGTTTCAGCTGAGAAGTCAGCTGATAGCCTTATGGGCTTTCCTTTGCATGTCAGTCATTGCCTTTCAATTGCAGCTTTTAGGACTCTCTCTTTATCTTTAATTTTGGACATTTTAATTATAATGTGACTTGGTGTGGGCCTCTTTGGGTTTATCTTGTTTGGTGCTCTTCGTGCTTCATGTACTTGGATGTCTGTTGCCTTCCTTAGGTTAGGAAAGTTTTCAGTTATAAAATAAATTATTCAAGTAAATTCTCTACCCCTTTGTCTCTCTCTTCCTCTTCTGGGACACATATAATATGAATGTTAGTGCACTTGATCTTGTCCCGGAGTTCTCTTAGACTGTTCTCGTTCTTTTTCGCTTTTTCTTTTATCTGTTCAGCTTGGGCGATTTCCTCTAGTTTTTTGTCCAGCTCACTGATCCCTTTTTCTGTATCATCTACTCTACTATTGAGACCCTCTAGTGAATTTTTCATTTCCAGTATTGTATTCTTCATTTCTGATTGGTTCTTTTTTATATTTTCCAATTCTTTGTTGACGATCTCACTGTGTTCATCGAGTCTTCTCCCAAGATCAGTGAGCATCCTTACGAATTTTTGGTTGAACTCTTTGTCAAGTAGATTGCTTACTTCTCTTTCATTTCACTCTTTTTCTGGAGTTTTCTCCTGTTCCCTTGCTTGGAATGTATTCCTTTACCTCCTCATTTTGCCTCTTTGTGCTTATATCTATGCATTAGGTGACTGAGCTATGTCTCCTGATGTTGGAGAAGTGGCCTATGTAAAAGATACCTTCTGGGGCCTAGCAGTGTGCTTCTCTCTCGTCACTAGTCCAAATGTTCCAAGAGTGACCCCTGTGTAGGCTACTTGTGTCCTGCTACAGCAGGGCTGCTCTTACTGCAGGTACCCAGAGAATCTAGGCTTCCCCCCCCAACCCCGGCTGTCTATTTGTAAATTGGGTTTGAGGAGCCCCAGCACAGTTGGCAGCAAGGTCTAATAGCACGCTCCTGTTGCAGTTTTTCTGTTAAGTGAGTAGGCGTCCAGTGTGGCTGGTTGCTAGGCTCGGGAGCTTACAATTGCTGTAGGCCTCAGGCCTACAAGGCTGTGGTCAGCTCTCTCAGGATTGCAGCTGAGTGGGGATGGCCCCAGGCATGGGTGCTCCCAACTGTTTCAGGCTTTGGAAGGTAGGGCACATCCCCTATAAGGCTGTTTGACAAGCACAGGTCTTCTGCCACTTATAACCCCACCACACATACAGGTCCACACACACTGTCCACACAGTCCTGGCACATGCACACCTCCTGACCCCCTGAAGCAGACCCAGTCATCCCACTGCAGAGACCCCCCCCCACATTCTCCACCAACACCCTCAACACTCCACCTGCTCCTCATGCAGGCCCTGCCCCCAGAGGAGGACATACTTGCTTGCCTGCAGAAGATCAAGGCACCCAGTCGATGCAGCCAACAGGTAGCCTGAGGGCTTGCTCTTGCGTGGGACCAGTCCCTAGGGCAGGCTGCCTGCCCTGGCTGAGCAGGATTAAATCACACTCTAGTGGGTGTGGCAGACCTCTGGGCTAACAGGCCAGGGGATGAACCCCAATTGTCTCTGTGTCAGCACACTTGTACTTGTTCACAACAATGGCTGTGCCAATGCGTCGGTCTCTGGAGAGGCCTCATCTCTCACCAACATGCACCCAGAACTTACCAGCTGAGTCTCTTTTCATCAAAGGCCTGTGTACCTTTCTTTCTGGTGATTTTAGGTAGCTTTCTGAAACAGGTGGATTTGTGCATGTGCCCTTTAACAGTTAGGTCTTTCCGCTTATGTCCAATAGCTTTTCTAGGGGTATTCCCTGTTGTAGTTACTAGTCAGTGAAGGCAGATATTATGACACTTGTCTCATTTGCGCTGAGTCCTAAAGGTGCTTATAGCGGTATTGGACCCCTGCTCAGGTTCACACTCCTCCAGAGAAGGCTGTGTACCTTAGGGTTGCTCCCAGTCAGCTGGCTGTGAAGCTCTGTGGCTTGGGAAAGTGGCTTTTTTCTCTCCAGAAAGGAATTTTTGCTTCTTTCATTTAAGTCAGGAAAGTCGTTGGTTGTGGGGGTTCTTTTTATCCAGTTTTCAGTAATCTCTCTCAGGAGTAATTTTCCAAGAATAGCTATAGCTTCGTTTTCATCATGGGAGGAGGTGAGTTCAGAGTCTGCCTAAACTACCATATAGAAGATATCCTTTCTTTCTTTTCTTATGTGAGCCACCACCATAGCATGGCCACCAACGGACAAGTAGTGTACGTCTGTGCCTAGGATATGAACCATGGCTGCCAAAGTGGAGTGCACTGGAACTACAAGATCCATATTTTTAATTTCAAATACATCACCACCCCTCATATTAAACTTACTTAGAAAAACACACAGTAGGTCCTAGGTCTCAACAAAGGTGACTATATAATACAGCACCCAAGAGAGGACACTTCTGAGAGTGAAAAGGACACACTATTAATAATTATTCTGAGATAACAGCCACAGACTGAGATGGTCCCAAGCAAAACGTTCGCCCTTCTCTAATACAAGATGCCAGACAGAGTAGCCAACAGCAGAACAGAGAGCCTAGAAATAGATGCCCGTTAACATACGTCACCGTTCTTTGACAAAGGAGCACAGACCATACAATGGAGCAAAGACAGTCTTATCAACGAATGGTGCTGGAAGAACTGGACATCCACGTGCGAGACAATGAACGTGCACATGGACCTTTACACCTTTACAAAACGGAAATCAAAATGCATTATAGACCCACATGTCAAAAGCAAAACTCTAGAATTCCTAGAAGACAATAACACGGAAGAAAACCGAGATGACCTCTTTAGAAACATGACTTTCTAGATGTGACAGCAAAATCAAGATCATGAAAGGAATAACTGATAAGCTGGACTTCATTAACATTTTAAACTGCTGCTCCACAAGACACAATGTCAAGAGGATAAAAACACAAGCCACAGACTGGGAGAAAACATTTGCAAAAGGCACAGTTGATAAAGGAATAACAAATATACAAATACGCAAAGAAATCTTAAAACTAAACAACAAGAACACGCACAACCAGATTAAAAAATGGGGCAAACAACTTAACAGACATCTGGCCAAAGAAGACATAAAAATGGCAACTAAGAGTACGAGACGATGCTCCACATCATATGGCTCCAGGGAAATGCAAATTGAACAACAATGAGATACCACTACACACCTGTTAGAATAGTCAAAATATGGAACACTAACAACAGCAATTGCTGACAAGCATGTGGAGCAATGGAGACACTCATTCAGTATTGGTGGCAAGGCAAAACGGAACAGCCACTCTGGAAGGCAGTTTAGGGGTTTCTTACAAAACTAAGCATAACCCTTAACGTACGATCCAGCTTAACATACGCTCCTTGGTATTTACCCCAACGAGTTCAAAACTTACACGCAGATGAAAACCTGCGCACAAATGCTGATAGCAGCTTTACTCGTAGTCGCCAAAAAGCGGAAGCAACCAAGATGTCCTGCACCAGATGAACGGATGAACAAACCGTGGTACATCTAGTCAACGGCATATTATTCAGCGCTAAAAAGCAACGAGCTATCAAGCTGTGAAAAGAAACCTTACATGCATGTTACTTTGTGAAAGAAGCCCATCTGAAAAGGTTGCATACTGTATGAGGCCAACTATATGACATTCTGGAAGTGGCAAAATTGGGGCGACAGGAAGAGATCCGTGGTTGCCAGGAGTTGGCGGGGAGAAGGATGAATAGGCGGAGCACAAAGGATTTTTAGGGCAGTGAAAATACTCCATCGTTATGAAACTCTAATGACAGATTCATGTCATTCTACTTTTATCCAAACCCATAGAATGTATGACACCAAGAGTGAGTCGCAATGTAAACCATAAATCAGATAATATTCCATTATGGCTTTCATTTTCCAATTCTGGTAATCGTATTATGGTTACGGAAGTGAAAATTTTCTGATTTTGATCACTGTGCTGTGGTTAGGTGTCCCTGAAGGTAGAAAAATAAAACTGAAATATTCAGGAGTAAAGGGTATGTGGTCTGCATTTTCTCTCTAATGATTCAGGAATAGAGCCTAAGTGTGTAGGAAGGTGTGTGTCACGTGTGTGTCTATCAAACATCTTCTGCCTCAACTCACATAAAAATCAGGTCTAGATACAGGTATATTGAGAGAGAGAGCTCTTTCTATGTGTATATCTATATCTAAACGTATTTTCTTTCTCTCTCTCTCTTTCTATATATATCTATAGATCGATAGATCGATAGATAGATAGATTTATGTCTATATACCTACATATCCATATGATGGGAATAACAAAGGAAATGTGACAAAATGTTAACAATTGGAAATGTAAGTAAAGGGTATACTGGAGCTTTTGGAACCATTTGCGAGAAATTTCTGTATGTGTTGGAATATTGTTCAGTCTTAAAAAGAAATGAAATTCTGACACATGCTGCAACATGGATTGACTTTGAGGGCATTGTGCCAAATGAAATAACTAGTCACAAGAAGACAAATTTTGCATGATTCCACTGACATGACATACCTAGAGTAGTCAAACTCACAGAGACAGAAGGTAGAATGGTGGTTGCCAAGAGCTTGGGAAAGGGGCAACGGGGAGAGTAGTTTAATGTGTACAGAGTTTCAGTTTTGCAAGACGAGAAGAGTTCTGCAGGTTGGCTGCACAACAATATGAAGGTACCTAACGCTACAGAATGGCACACTTAAAAATGCTGAAGATGATCAATTTTAGGTTACATGCATTTACCACAATTTAGAAATCTGCATAAGTTTCGAATTCTTACAATGGAAAAAGTGTTTCAAAAATAGCTCTCCTGGTGCTTGTTCTGGTGAAAATGAGATTGGGGAAAAAAGGAGATAGTACAAAAAAGCTGACGTTGAAAAACCAAAAATTTTCTGTCTCAACTCATCCTACATCCAACCTATTCCACCAAGGAAACTTGAAAGTGCATTTAGAACAATGCCCCTTACTGAGTCTATGTCTTGATTTGCTCTGTCAACCTCCTGACTAAAGACTCAAAGGGCTATCTTCACTGGGTCTCTCCACACTCTGTCTGGAGTCGGCTCCCTGTTTTGTGGTCAGCTCTCACTCTTCTCAGCATTCACGTGGGAGAGGGAATATCGAGCTGCACAGACTCTCCAGCCCTTAAAAGCCCATATAGCGGCAGAGACAACATACCCTCTCCACATCCCAGACATCACCCCAAAAGATGTCCACATACCTGGGAATGCACAGTCTAGGAGTGCATCTCTAGAAAAGCCTACCTCTCTAGAAAGCTACAGTTGGTACATCTACGGTTCACGATTGGAGTTTGTATTGGTTGCAGAGCCTCAAGCATGACCCCTCATTGCCTTGCCAGTGCTACTAGGATTGAGCCAAAACCATTCAGCAGAGCCTACAATGCCCTTCAAAACCTGGCCCTGCCAGCCCTCATCCTTGTGGCGCACCTCTCTCTCCCTCAATCCTGTTCTCCAGTCCTGACCTCCTTTTATTTCCTCCCAAGAGCCATATGCCTTCCAACACTGCTCAATGACGTCAGAAAAAGAAGTGAGAGGTATAAGGACTGGACAGGAAAAATGAAAGTTATCGCTGTTTTCAGATGACATGACTAAGTACACGGAAAACTTTTGTTCCATGTAATAAGCACTTAAATGGTATTTATTACGTGCCAGACATCATCCTAAGTGTTTAACACTTATTTGGTCCTCATAACAAATCGTCACGGAGCCTGGAGAGTTGTTCCATGTTAACGTAAACACCAAGAAATGCAACAACATGTCATTTGAGATTTCCTACATGGGACAGTGATGTGACCAACTTATTTGAACAAGGATTCTGTGAATCTAAGAATATGATAAACATGACTTAGCTCAGTGGATCCGAAATTTTAGAAAAGATCTTAGAATCATTGTCCAGAATATTCCGCATTCCCATGGATCATGCCGCGTCTGCATTTCACTCACTCTCTCTCTCTCTCTCTCTCTCTCTGAGTATATACGTCACCTTTTGTTGGTGGTTCCATCACAGATTATTTCTGTCAGTTCATCGGGGTCATTTCTAAAGAATTAAAAGCATATATGATCAGACTCCAAGTGACTTCATAGAGTTACACTCTTGTTTGCAATTAGTTACAAGTAGTCTTCAAGTGGTAAACTGGTTGAACCCTAAAGAATTATGTGGGTGTTAGTTATTTGGAAACTAGTATTTTAATCTTCCCTAGAAATAGGGCTTTCTATAGTTGTAACGGAGATCTTCGGCCGGTCAAAAAGCCTAATGAATGAAGATATTGAAATACAATTCTTCACTACTGAACCTTACTCTCACGTGTAATTGCATCGAGGTTGAATTTAGCTCAAAATTCAACTCCAGGTTGTAGGCACACATTTCCCCAGCTCCTCCTAATTTCCTGATCCTCAACACCCTCCACCACATCCTGACCCTTCATGTATCATGTATGTCTTTTCTGTTCCTCATACAGGGTTCAGATGACTGCAGGTCTGAGGCACGGGCTCCCTCCACTATGACGGTGGCTTGGCATTCGGGACACCAGCTTCAGATGGTGGCAGAGCTCTGGAGGCTGAGGAAAGGAGCCGAGGTCTGTTGAGCTCCATTCTCTTCTGCTGAGAGCTCCACTGCTCCCTCTCCACTGCTACCGTCTCCTTGCTCCAAATAGGATTCTCTCCTCTCCTGGCCCACTCTAGCAGAGTCTTACACACAGGCATTCTGAGAGTTTCCTCAAAGCTTTGGCTACTACTTTCTAAGGCTCACAAACAAACCGTGAGTAAGAAGTCTCCCTCTTATGACTCCTCCTTCCTTTTGCCACCTAGGCCCAACAGGAAAGAAAGTTACCTACAGAAGCTTATAGTCTCTTACGGAAACCTGTTGTTGCCATCGATGCCCCCCGTACCTTTCACCACTCAGATCACTCATGTCAACTCACCCCATCTTGTCACTGTTGCCAGACGACATTCGGGAAGAATCCATAACCCTGCCATAGAGTAAAAAACAGGTACAAAAAATAGAGTCAGACATTTTGGAAGATAATCAGGTTCTTTTTCCCAACAGAATTGCAGCACACAAAAAGTAAAGTCACGAGGAAACACGACAGAAACAAAAGCATCCGTTTCAGGGTCCAGCACTGGAACCTCTGACACAGTTTCCGGGTTCTGTATGTGCGTGTGTGCGTGTCTGTGTGTCCCTGTGTGTATCCACTGGAAAGAGAATGAAGGGAACAAGGGAGACATAGCATTCATGATTAAACCTCCTTCCTTCTTCACCATTTTGTTTCTCCTTCATGCACTCTGGAATCAATTTGGGAAACGTGAGAGGGATCTGAGTGTGTCGGGATGGGGAGGTGCATCCAAGTAAGAGCTAACACAGAGATATAGATAGAAAGAGAATACACAAGAACAATGAACATACAGTGTCAGGGCCTAGTCCCTGGTTGTTATTTGGTAGGAAAGAAACAAGTAGGAAGGTCAAGGATGACCAAATGATGATTAAAAGATTTTCTGACCTGCGTGAAGACCATGCGTTTACAATGATTCTTTTTCTTTTTCTTTTTCTCTACAGTCCTTTCAGAAAACGTTATCTGGTTATATTATCCAAAATCAAGACTTTTCACCTCAAAACTGGCTTGGGTAATCTTTTCTCTATTTATCTTTTTCTTCATCTACAAAATAAGACACTTGCAAAATGCACTTTGAGTCTGTCACCTTCACAGTATCATGCTAATATTCAGCACTGCACAAATATTATTGATTTTTGGACAGCCTGCACTCTTCACCAAATTCTTTCAAATTTCATTAATTCTGTATCTGGCAACAATATACATTAGTATATATATCTTAAAGTTCAAATACACTTAAAGGTTCTCATCAAAGTAACACACCCTGATAATTTCCAGAGAAATCATGGGTTCCTATCAAGACGCCAAATGGTACGGCATGTTGCATCCTCCTCCCAAAACTTCAGAAGTCCTAAGGAACTATGCACCCCCAGAAATAACAAGAGTGACAACCCTGGGAAATGACAGAGGCCTGAAGGCTGTCTCTTAATTGGTGGGTAGCCTGGGATTAGGGGCAGTGGGTGGCAGCCTTGAGGGGCTCAGTGTGAGGGAAAATTTTAAGGACCGTTCTTGCCTCTCCCCTGAGTTGCTTGGAAGCGATCACTTTCCTTTCTCAGCAGAAACAAGTAGCAACCACCCAGATGTAGCTAGGATAAAAGTAGAGTAGCATTAGGTTAGCTGATGAAAGCAGGGAAGGGCTGAACAATCCTTGATCCTTCACTCCTCCACCTCCTCCGTCTCCCAAGCCCCAGGTGACAACCTCAAATGCCTCCTCAAATGCCGCTTTCCCCAAGAGCTCAAAGGTGACATATCCTGACCACAGGAGTTGAGTGGTCACAGTGTTTCACGGTTTCTGAGACTGTCTGCGCCTGGGGCCATCACCTCCCCTCATACTAAACTTACTTAGAAAAACACACCTTAGGTCCTAGGTCTCAACAAAGGTGACTATATAATACAGCACCCAAGAGAGGACACTTCTGAGAGTGAAAAGGACACACTATTAATAATTATTCTGAGATAACAGCCACAGACTGAGATGGTCCCAAGCAAAACGTTAGCCCTTCTCTAATACAAGATGCCAGACAGAGTAGCCAACAGCCACAAGGAATGAAAGCTCACAAGTCAAAACAATTACATACCTGAGGAGTACAACGACTGAAAAAGAAATACAACAAAGTGAGCAACATATACCATTTGAAGTAGAACTACTGGAACATACTGGAACATAAGCATGACAAATACACTTAAAGATACAAGGGAAGATGTTAGTAGCACGAAGTGACAATGAGAAACCATAAGGAAAACCTCATGAGGAAATAGGTGTAAAAGTACGATTGTTAAAGACTTAAGTCGTGGGATAAATAGCAGTGTGGATACATGAGAACAGCAAATTATTTAGACATGGAAAATGACATTGAGAAACTCTCCCAGAAAACACAATAAAACAATAAAGTGAGAGAATATTTAAAAGAACAGCAGTGTGATATGGTGGGTAAAATAAGACATCTAACATCTGAAATAAACGAAATCCAAGACATCTAAGACGGAAAAAAAAGAAAACAGAGAAGAGGAAATATTCAAAAACTAATGAAGATAAATTTCACAAAGTTAAAGAAGGAAGTAAAAAATTATCTGTCAAGGATCCATGGAAATGAAGAGAAAATTCTAAAAGCTTCCAAAAAGAGCAAAGAAAATAAGAACAGACTGACACGATCTCTCTCTAGAGCAAACAGAACACATCTTGTTTGAGAGCACACAAGTGACATTTATGAAAACAGACAACATATTTGGACATAAACAAAGCATTAATAACGTGTGCGGGAGCAATATCATATAGATTTTCTCTGACCGTATCGCAACTGCAATAGCTTTTTAAAAGTCAACATAATATCAAAGAAGAAAAAAGTTGAAGGACTGACATGAGCCAATGTCAAAATTCACTATAAAGCTACAGCAATCAAGACAGTGTGGTACTGGCGAAAGAACAGACAAATGGACCAAAGGAGCAGAACAGAGAGCCTAGAAATAGATGCCCGTTAACATACTCCACCGTTCTTTGACAAAGGAGCACAGACCATACAATGGAGCAAAGACAGTCTTATCAACGAATGGTGCTGGAAGAACTGGACATCCACGTGCGAGACAATGAACGTGCACATGGACCTTTACACCTTTACAAAACGGAAATCAAAATGCATTATAGACCCACATGTCAAAAGCAAAACTCTAGAATTCCTAGAAGACAATAACACGGAAGAAAACCGAGATGACCTCTTTAGAAACATGACTTTCTAGATGTGACAGCAAAATCAAGATCATGAAAGGAATAACTGATAAGCTGGACTTCATTAACATTTTAAACTGCTGCTCCACAAGACACAATGTCAAGAGGATAAAAACACAAGCCACAGACTGGGAGAAAACATTTGCAAAAGGCACAGTTGATAAAGGAATAACAAATATACAAATACGCAAAGAAATCTTAAAACTAAACAACAAGAACACGCACAACCAGATTAAAAAATGGGGCAAACAACTTAACAGACATCTGGCCAAAGAAGACATAAAAATGGCAACTAAGAGTACGAGACGATGCTCCACATCATATGGCTCCAGGGAAATGCAAATTGAACAACAATGAGATACCACTACACACCTGTTAGAATAGTCAAAATATGGAACACTAACAACAGCAATTGCTGACAAGCATGTGGAGCAATGGAGACACTCATTCAGTATGGGTGGCAAGGCAAAACGGAACAGCCACTCTGGAAGGCAGTTTAGGGGTTTCTTACAAAACTAAGCATAACCCTTAACGTACGATCCAGCTTAACATACGCTCCTTGGTATTTACCCCAACGAGTTCAAAACTTACACGCAGATGAAAACCTGCGCACAAATGCTGATAGCAGCTTTACTCGTAGTCGCCAAAAAGCGGAAGCAACCAAGATGTCCTGCACCAGATGAACGGATGAACAAACCGTGGTACATCTAGTCAACGGCATATTATTCAGCGCTAAAAAGCAACGAGCTATCAAGCTGTGAAAAGAAACCTTACATGCATGTTACTTTGTGAAAGAAGCCCATCTGAAAAGGTTGCATACTGTATGAGGCCAACTATATGACATTCTGGAAGTGGCAAAATTGGGGCGACAGGAAGAGATCCGTGGTTGCCAGGAGTTGGCGGGGAGAAGGATGAATAGGCGGAGCACAAAGGATTTTTAGGGCAGTGAAAATACTCCATCGTTATGAAACTCTAATGACAGATTCATGTCATTCTACTTTTATCCAAACCCATAGAATGTATGACACCAAGAGTGAGTCGCAATGTAAACCATAAATCAGATAATATTCCATTATGGCTTTCATTTTCCAATTCTGGTAATCGTATTATGGTTACGGAAGTGAAAATTTTCTGATTTTGATCACTGTGCTGTGGTTAGGTGTCCCTGAAGGTAGAAAAATAAAACTGAAATATTCAGGAGTAAAGGGTATGTGGTCTGCATTTTCTCTCTAATGATTCAGGAATAGAGCCTAAGTGTGTAGGAAGGTGTGTGTCACGTGTGTGTCTATCAAACATCTTCTGCCTCAACTCACATAAAAATCAGGTCTAGATACAGGTATATTGAGAGAGAGAGCTCTTTCTATGTGTATATCTATATCTAAACGTATTTTCTTTCTCTCTCTCTCTTTCTATATATATCTATAGATCGATAGATCGATAGATAGATAGATTTATGTCTATATACCTACATATCCATATGATGGGAATAACAAAGGAAATGTGACAAAATGTTAACAATTGGAAATGTAAGTAAAGGGTATACTGGAGCTTTTGGAACCATTTGCGAGAAATTTCTGTATGTGTTGGAATATTGTTCAGTCTTAAAAAGAAATGAAATTCTGACACATGCTGCAACATGGATTGACTTTGAGGGCATTGTGCCAAATGAAATAACTAGTCACAAGAAGACAAATTTTGCATGATTCCACTGACATGACATACCTAGAGTAGTCAAACTCACAGAGACAGAAGGTAGAATGGTGGTTGCCAAGAGCTTGGGAAAGGGGCAACGGGGAGAGTAGTTTAATGTGTACAGAGTTTCAGTTTTGCAAGACGAGAAGAGTTCTGCAGGTTGGCTGCACAACAATATGAAGGTACCTAACGCTACAGAATGGCACACTTAAAAATGCTGAAGATGATCAATTTTAGGTTACATGCATTTACCACAATTTAGAAATCTGCATAAGTTTCGAATTCTTACAATGGAAAAAGTGTTTCAAAAATAGCTCTCCTGGTGCTTGTTCTGGTGAAAATGAGATTGGGGAAAAAAGGAGATAGTACAAAAAAGCTGACGTTGAAAAACCAAAAATTGTCTGTCTCAACTCATCCTACATCCAACCTATTCCACCAAGGAAACTTGAAAGTGCATTTAGAACAATGCCCCTTACTGAGTCTATGTCTTGATTTGCTCTGTCAACCTCCTGACTAAAGACTCAAAGGGCTATCTTCACTGGGTCTCTCCACACTCTGTCTGGAGTCGGCTCCCTGTTTTGTGGTCAGCTCTCACTCTTCTCAGCATTCACGTGGGAGAGGGAATATCGAGCTGCACAGACTCTCCAGCCCTTAAAAGCCCATATAGCGGCAGAGACAACATACCCTCTCCACATCCCAGACATCACCCCTAAAGATGTCCACATACCTGGGAAGGCACAGTCTAGGAGTGCATCTCTAGAAAAGCCTACCTCTCTAGAAAGCTACAGTTGGTACGTCTACGGTTCACGATTGGAGTTTGTATTGGTTGCAGAGCCTCAAGCATGACCCCTCATTGCCTTGCCAGTGCTACTAGGATTGAGCCAAAACCATTCAGCAGAGCCTACAATGCCCTTCAAAACCTGACCCTGCCAGCCCTCATCCTTGTGGCGCACCTCTCTCTCCCTCAATCCTGTTCTCCAGTCCTGACCTCCTTTTATTTCCTCCCAAGAGCCATATGCCTTCCAACACTGCTCAATGACGTCAGAAAAAGAAGTGAGAGGTATAAGGACTGGACAGGAAAAATGAAAGTTATCGCTGTTTTCAGATGACATGACTAAGTACACGGAAAACTTTTGTTCCATGTAATAAGCACTTAAATGGTATTTATTACGTGCCAGACATCATCCTAAGTGTTTAACACTTATTTGGTCCTCATAACAAATCGTCACGGAGCCTGGAGAGTTGTTCCATGTTAACGTAAACACCAAGAAATGCAACAACATGTCATTTGAGATTTCCTACATGGGACAGTGATGTGACCAACTTATTTGAACAAGGATTCTGTGAATCTAAGAATATGATAAACATGACTTAGCTCAGTGGATCCGAAATTTTAGAAAAGATCTTAGAATCATTGTCCAGAATATTCCGCATTCCCATGGATCATGCCGCGTCTGCATTTCACTCACTCTCTCTCTCTCTCTCTCTCTCTCTGAGTATATACGTCACCTTTTGTTGGTGGTTCCATCACAGATTATTTCTGTCAGTTCATCGGGGTCATTTCTAAAGAATTAAAAGCATATATGATCAGACTCCAAGTGACTTCATAGAGTTACACTCTTGTTTGCAATTAGTTACAAGTAGTCTTCAAGTGGTAAACTGGTTGAACCCTAAAGAATTATGTGGGTGTTAGTTATTTGGAAACTAGTATTTTAATCTTCCCTAGAAATAGGGCTTTCTATAGTTGTAACGGAGATCTTCGGCCGGTCAAAAAGCCTAATGAATGAAGATATTGAAATACAATTCTTCACTACTGAACCTTACTCTCACGTGTAATTGCATCGAGGTTGAATTTAGCTCAAAATTCAACTCCAGGTTGTAGGCACACATTTCCCCAGCTCCTCCTAATTTCCTGATCCTCAACACCCTCCACCACATCCTGACCCTTCATGTATCATGTATGTCTTTTCTGTTCCTCATACAGGGTTCAGATGACTGCAGGTCTGAGGCACGGGCTCCCTCCACTATGACGGTGGCTTGGCATTCGGGACACCAGCTTCAGATGGTGGCAGAGCTCTGGAGGCTGAGGAAAGGAGCCGAGGTCTGTTGAGCTCCATTCTCTTCTGCTGAGAGCTCCACTGCTCCCTCTCCACTGCTACCGTCTCCTTGCTCCAAATAGGATTCTCTCCTCTCCTGGCCCACTCTAGCAGAGTCTTACACACAGGCATTCTGAGAGTTTCCTCAAAGCTTTGGCTACTACTTTCTAAGGCTCACAAACAAACCGTGAGTAAGAAGTCTCCCTCTTATGACTCCTCCTTCCTTTTGCCACCTAGGCCCAACAGGAAAGAAAGTTACCTACAGAAGCTTATAGTCTCTTATGGAAACCTGTTGTTGCCATCGATGCCCCCCGTACCTTTCACCACTCAGATCACTCATGTCAACTCACCCCATCTTGTCACTGTTGCCAGACGACATTCGGGAAGAATCCATAACCCTGCCATAGAGTAAAAAACAGGTACAAAAAATAGAGTCAGACATTTTGGAAGATAATCAGGTTCTTTTTCCCAACAGAATTGCAGCACACAAAAAGTAAAGTCACGAGGAAACACGACAGAAACAAAAGCATCCGTTTCAGGGTCCAGCACTGGAACCTCTGACACAGTTTCCGGGTTCTGTATGTGCGTGTGTGCGTGTCTGTGTGTCCCTGTGTGTATCCACTGGAAAGAGAATGAAGGGAACAAGGGAGACATAGCATTCATGATTAAACCTCCTTCCTTCTTCACCATTTTGTTTCTCCTTCATGCACTCTGGAATCAATTTGGGAAACGTGAGAGGGATCTGAGTGTGTCGGGATGGGGAGGTGCATCCAAGTAAGAGCTAACACAGAGATATAGATAGAAAGAGAATACACAAGAACAATGAACATACAGTGTCAGGGCCTAGTCCCTGGTTGTTATTTGGTAGGAAAGAAACAAGTAGGAAGGTCAAGGATGACCAAATGATGATTAAAAGATTTTCTGACCTGCGTGAAGACCATGCGTTTACAATGATTCTTTTTCTTTTTCTTTTTCTCTACAGTCCTTTCAGAAAACGTTATCTGGTTATATTATCCAAAATCAAGACTTTTCACCTCAAAACTGGCTTGGGTAATCTTTTCTCTATTTATCTTTTTCTTCATCTACAAAATAAGACACTTGCAAAATGCACTTTGAGTCTGTCACCTTCACAGTATCATGCTAATATTCAGCACTGCACAAATATTATTGATTTTTGGACAGCCTGCACTCTTCACCAAATTCTTTCAAATTTCATTAATTCTGTATCTGGCAACAATATACATTAGTATATATATCTTAAAGTTCAAATACACTTAAAGGTTCTCATCAAAGTAACACACCCTGATAATTTCCAGAGAAATCATGGGTTCCTATCAAGACGCCAAATGGTACGGCATGTTGCATCCTCCTCCCAAAACTTCAGAAGTCCTAAGGAACTATGCACCCCCAGAAATAACAAGAGTGACAACCCTGGGAAATGACAGAGGCCTGAAGGCTGTCTCTTAATTGGTGGGTAGCCTGGGATTAGGGGCAGTGGGTGGCAGCCTTGAGGGGCTCAGTGTGAGGGAAAATTTTAAGGACCGTTCTTGCCTCTCCCCTGAGTTGCTTGGAAGCGATCACTTTCCTTTCTCAGCAGAAACAAGTAGCAACCACCCAGATGTAGCTAGGATAAAAGTAGAGTAGCATTAGGTTAGCTGATGAAAGCAGGGAAGGGCTGAACAATCCTTGATCCTTCACTCCTCCACCTCCTCCGTCTCCCAAGCCCCAGGTGACAACCTCAAATGCCTCCTCAAATGCCGCTTTCCCCAAGAGCTCAAAGGTGACATATCCTGACCACAGGAGTTGAGTGGTCACAGTGTTTCACGGTTTCTGAGACTGTCTGCGCCTGGGGCCATCACCTCCCCTCATACTAAACTTACTTAGAAAAACACACCTTAGGTCCTAGGTCTCAACAAAGGTGACTATATAATACAGCACCCAAGAGAGGACACTTCTGAGAGTGAAAAGGACACACTATTAATAATTATTCTGAGATAACAGCCACAGACTGAGATGGTCCCAAGCAAAACGTTAGCCCTTCTCTAATACAAGATGCCAGACAGAGTAGCCAACAGCCACAAGGAATGAAAGCTCACAAGTCAAAACAATTACATACCTGAGGAGTACAACGACTGAAAAAGAAATACAACAAAGTGAGCAACATATACCATTTGAAGTAGAACTACTGGAACATACTGGAACATAAGCATGACAAATACACTTAAAGATACAAGGGAAGATGTTAGTAGCACGAAGTGACAATGAGAAACCATAAGGAAAACCTCATGAGGAAATAGGTGTAAAAGTACGATTGTTAAAGACTTAAGTCGTGGGATAAATAGCAGTGTGGATACATGAGAACAGCAAATTATTTAGACATGGAAAATGACATTGAGAAACTCTCCCAGAAAACACAATAAAACAATAAAGTGAGAGAATATTTAAAAGAACAGCAGTGTGATATGGTGGGTAAAATAAGACATCTAACATCTGAAATAAACGAAATCCAAGACATCTAAGACGGAAAAAAAAGAAAACAGAGAAGAGGAAATATTCAAAAACTAATGAAGATAAATTTCACAAAGTTAAAGAAGGAAGTAAAAAATTATCTGTCAAGGATCCATGGAAATGAAGAGAAAATTCTAAAAGCTTCCAAAAAGAGCAAAGAAAATAAGAACAGACTGACACGATCTCTCTCTAGAGCAAACAGAACACATCTTGTTTGAGAGCACACAAGTGACATTTATGAAAACAGACAACATATTTGGACATAAACAAAGCATTAATAACGTGTGCGGGAGCAATATCATATAGATTTTCTCTGACCGTATCGCAACTGCAATAGCTTTTTAAAAGTCAACATAATATCAAAGAAGAAAAAAGTTGAAGGACTGACATGAGCCAATGTCAAAATTCACTATAAAGCTACAGCAATCAAGACAGTGTGGTACTGGCGAAAGAACAGACAAATGGACCAAAGGAGCAGAACAGAGAGCCTAGAAATAGATGCCCGTTAACATACTCCACCGTTCTTTGACAAAGGAGCACAGACCATACAATGGAGCAAAGACAGTCTTATCAACGAATGGTGCTGGAAGAACTGGACATCCACGTGCGAGACAATGAACGTGCACATGGACCTTTACACCTTTACAAAACGGAAATCAAAATGCATTATAGACCCACATGTCAAAAGCAAAACTCTAGAATTCCTAGAAGACAATAACACGGAAGAAAACCGAGATGACCTCTTTAGAAACATGACTTTCTAGATGTGACAGCAAAATCAAGATCATGAAAGGAATAACTGATAAGCTGGACTTCATTAACATTTTAAACTGCTGCTCCACAAGACACAATGTCAAGAGGATAAAAACACAAGCCACAGACTGGGAGAAAACATTTGCAAAAGGCACAGTTGATAAAGGAATAACAAATATACAAATACGCAAAGAAATCTTAAAACTAAACAACAAGAACACGCACAACCAGATTAAAAAATGGGGCAAACAACTTAACAGACATCTGGCCAAAGAAGACATAAAAATGGCAACTAAGAGTACGAGACGATGCTCCACATCATATGGCTCCAGGGAAATGCAAATTGAACAACAATGAGATACCACTACACACCTGTTAGAATAGTCAAAATATGGAACACTAACAACAGCAATTGCTGACAAGCATGTGGAGCAATGGAGACACTCATTCAGTATGGGTGGCAAGGCAAAACGGAACAGCCACTCTGGAAGGCAGTTTAGGGGTTTCTTACAAAACTAAGCATAACCCTTAACGTACGATCCAGCTTAACATACGCTCCTTGGTATTTACCCCAACGAGTTCAAAACTTACACGCAGATGAAAACCTGCGCACAAATGCTGATAGCAGCTTTACTCGTAGTCGCCAAAAAGCGGAAGCAACCAAGATGTCCTGCACCAGATGAACGGATGAACAAACCGTGGTACATCTAGTCAACGGCATATTATTCAGCGCTAAAAAGCAACGAGCTATCAAGCTGTGAAAAGAAACCTTACATGCATGTTACTTTGTGAAAGAAGCCCATCTGAAAAGGTTGCATACTGTATGAGGCCAACTATATGACATTCTGGAAGTGGCAAAATTGGGGCGACAGGAAGAGATCCGTGGTTGCCAGGAGTTGGCGGGGAGAAGGATGAATAGGCGGAGCACAAAGGATTTTTAGGGCAGTGAAAATACTCCATCGTTATGAAACTCTAATGACAGATTCATGTCATTCTACTTTTATCCAAACCCATAGAATGTATGACACCAAGAGTGAGTCGCAATGTAAACCATAAATCAGATAATATTCCATTATGGCTTTCATTTTCCAATTCTGGTAATCGTATTATGGTTACGGAAGTGAAAATTTTCTGATTTTGATCACTGTGCTGTGGTTAGGTGTCCCTGAAGGTAGAAAAATAAAACTGAAATATTCAGGAGTAAAGGGTATGTGGTCTGCATTTTCTCTCTAATGATTCAGGAATAGAGCCTAAGTGTGTAGGAAGGTGTGTGTCACGTGTGTGTCTATCAAACATCTTCTGCCTCAACTCACATAAAAATCAGGTCTAGATACAGGTATATTGAGAGAGAGAGCTCTTTCTATGTGTATATCTATATCTAAACGTATTTTCTTTCTCTCTCTCTCTTTCTATATATATCTATAGATCGATAGATCGATAGATAGATAGATTTATGTCTATATACCTACATATCCATATGATGGGAATAACAAAGGAAATGTGACAAAATGTTAACAATTGGAAATGTAAGTAAAGGGTATACTGGAGCTTTTGGAACCATTTGCGAGAAATTTCTGTATGTGTTGGAATATTGTTCAGTCTTAAAAAGAAATGAAATTCTGACACATGCTGCAACATGGATTGACTTTGAGGGCATTGTGCCAAATGAAATAACTAGTCACAAGAAGACAAATTTTGCATGATTCCACTGACATGACATACCTAGAGTAGTCAAACTCACAGAGACAGAAGGTAGAATGGTGGTTGCCAAGAGCTTGGGAAAGGGGCAACGGGGAGAGTAGTTTAATGTGTACAGAGTTTCAGTTTTGCAAGACGAGAAGAGTTCTGCAGGTTGGCTGCACAACAATATGAAGGTACCTAACGCTACAGAATGGCACACTTAAAAATGCTGAAGATGATCAATTTTAGGTTACATGCATTTACCACAATTTAGAAATCTGCATAAGTTTCGAATTCTTACAATGGAAAAAGTGTTTCAAAAATAGCTCTCCTGGTGCTTGTTCTGGTGAAAATGAGATTGGGGAAAAAAGGAGATAGTACAAAAAAGCTGACGTTGAAAAACCAAAAATTGTCTGTCTCAACTCATCCTACATCCAACCTATTCCACCAAGGAAACTTGAAAGTGCATTTAGAACAATGCCCCTTACTGAGTCTATGTCTTGATTTGCTCTGTCAACCTCCTGACTAAAGACTCAAAGGGCTATCTTCACTGGGTCTCTCCACACTCTGTCTGGAGTCGGCTCCCTGTTTTGTGGTCAGCTCTCACTCTTCTCAGCATTCACGTGGGAGAGGGAATATCGAGCTGCACAGACTCTCCAGCCCTTAAAAGCCCATATAGCGGCAGAGACAACATACCCTCTCCACATCCCAGACATCACCCCAAAAGATGTCCACATACCTGGGAATGCACAGTCTAGGAGTGCATCTCTAGAAAAGCCTACCTCTCTAGAAAGCTACAGTTGGTACGTCTACGGTTCACGATTGGAGTTTGTATTGGTTGCAGAGCCTCAAGCATGACCCCTCATTGCCTTGCCAGTGCTACTAGGATTGAGCCAAAACCATTCAGCAGAGCCTACAATGCCCTTCAAAACCTGGCCCTGCCAGCCCTCATCCTTGTGGCGCACCTCTCTCTCCCTCAATCCTGTTCTCCAGTCCTGACCTCCTTTTATTTCCTCCCAAGAGCCATATGCCTTCCAACACTGCTCAATGACGTCAGAAAAAGAAGTGAGAGGTATAAGGACTGGACAGGAAAAATGAAAGTTATCGCTGTTTTCAGATGACATGACTAAGTACACGGAAAACTTTTGTTCCATGTAATAAGCACTTAAATGGTATTTATTACGTGCCAGACATCATCCTAAGTGTTTAACACTTATTTGGTCCTCATAACAAATCGTCACGGAGCCTGGAGAGTTGTTCCATGTTAACGTAAACACCAAGAAATGCAACAACATGTCATTTGAGATTTCCTACATGGGACAGTGATGTGACCAACTTATTTGAACAAGCATTCTGTGAATCTAAGAATATGATAAACATGACTTAGCTCAGTGGATCCGAAATTTTAGAAAAGATCTTAGAATCATTGTCCAGAATATTCCGCATTCCCATGGATCATGCCGCGTCTGCATTTCACTCACTCTCTCTCTCTCTCTCTCTCTCTCTCTCTCTCTCTCTCTCTCTCTCTGAGTATATACGTCACCTTTTGTTGGTGGTTCCATCACAGATTATTTCTGTCAGTTCATCGGGGTCATTTCTAAAGAATTAAAAGCATATATGATCAGACTCCAAGTGACTTCATAGAGTTACACTCTTGTTTGCAATTAGTTACAAGTAGTCTTCAAGTGGTAAACTGGTTGAACCCTAAAGAATTATGTGGGTGTTAGTTATTTGGAAACTAGTATTTTAATCTTCCCTAGAAATAGGGCTTTCTATAGTTGTAACGGAGATCTTCGGCCGGTCAAAAAGCCTAATGAATGAAGATATTGAAATACAATTCTTCACTACTGAACCTTACTCTCACGTGTAATTGCATCGAGGTTGAATTTAGCTCAAAATTCAACTCCAGGTTGTAGGCACACATTTCCCCAGCTCCTCCTAATTTCCTGATCCTCAACACCCTCCACCACATCCTGACCCTTCATGTATCATGTATGTCTTTTCTGTTCCTCATACAGGGTTCAGATGACTGCAGGTCTGAGGCACGGGCTCCCTCCACTATGACGGTGGCTTGGCATTCGGGACACCAGCTTCAGATGGTGGCAGAGCTCTGGAGGCTGAGGAAAGGAGCCGAGGTCTGTTGAGCTCCATTCTCTTCTGCTGAGAGCTCCACTGCTCCCTCTCCACTGCTACCGTCTCCTTGCTCCAAATAGGATTCTCTCCTCTCCTGGCCCACTCTAGCAGAGTCTTACACACAGGCATTCTGAGAGTTTCCTCAAAGCTTTGGCTACTACTTTCTAAGGCTCACAAACAAACCGTGAGTAAGAAGTCTCCCTCTTATGACTCCTCCTTCCTTTTGCCACCTAGGCCCAACAGGAAAGAAAGTTACCTACAGAAGCTTATAGTCTCTTACGGAAACCTGTTGTTGCCATCGATGCCCCCCGTACCTTTCACCACTCAGATCACTCATGTCAACTCACCCCATCTTGTCACTGTTGCCAGACGACATTCGGGAAGAATCCATAACCCTGCCATAGAGTAAAAAACAGGTACAAAAAATAGAGTCAGACATTTTGGAAGATAATCAGGTTCTTTTTCCCAACAGAATTGCAGCACACAAAAAGTAAAGTCACGAGGAAACACGACAGAAACAAAAGCATCCGTTTCAGGGTCCAGCACTGGAACCTCTGACACAGTTTCCGGGTTCTGTATGTGCGTGTGTGCGTGTCTGTGTGTCCCTGTGTGTATCCACTGGAAAGAGAATGAAGGGAACAAGGGAGACATAGCATTCATGATTAAACCTCCTTCCTTCTTCACCATTTTGTTTCTCCTTCATGCACTCTGGAATCAATTTGGGAAACGTGAGAGGGATCTGAGTGTGTCGGGATGGGGAGGTGCATCCAAGTAAGAGCTAACACAGAGATATAGATAGAAAGAGAATACACAAGAACAATGAACATACAGTGTCAGGGCCTAGTCCCTGGTTGTTATTTGGTAGGAAAGAAACAAGTAGGAAGGTCAAGGATGACCAAATGATGATTAAAAGATTTTCTGACCTGCGTGAAGACCATGCGTTTACAATGATTCTTTTTCTTTTTCTTTTTCTCTACAGTCCTTTCAGAAAACGTTATCTGGTTATATTATCCAAAATCAAGACTTTTCACCTCAAAACTGGCTTGGGTAATCTTTTCTCTATTTATCTTTTTCTTCATCTACAAAATAAGACACTTGCAAAATGCACTTTGAGTCTGTCACCTTCACAGTATCATGCTAATATTCAGCACTGCACAAATATTATTGATTTTTGGACAGCCTGCACTCTTCACCAAATTCTTTCAAATTTCATTAATTCTGTATCTGGCAACAATATACATTAGTATATATATCTTAAAGTTCAAATACACTTAAAGGTTCTCATCAAAGTAACACACCCTGATAATTTCCAGAGAAATCATGGGTTCCTATCAAGACGCCAAATGGTACGGCATGTTGCATCCTCCTCCCAAAACTTCAGAAGTCCTAAGGAACTATGCACCCCCAGAAATAACAAGAGTGACAACCCTGGGAAATGACAGAGGCCTGAAGGCTGTCTCTTAATTGGTGGGTAGCCTGGGATTAGGGGCAGTGGGTGGCAGCCTTGAGGGGCTCAGTGTGAGGGAAAATTTTAAGGACCGTTCTTGCCTCTCCCCTGAGTTGCTTGGAAGCGATCACTTTCCTTTCTCAGCAGAAACAAGTAGCAACCACCCAGATGTAGCTAGGATAAAAGTAGAGTAGCATTAGGTTAGCTGATGAAAGCAGGGAAGGGCTGAACAATCCTTGATCCTTCACTCCTCCACCTCCTCCGTCTCCCAAGCCCCAGGTGACAACCTCAAATGCCTCCTCAAATGCCGCTTTCCCCAAGAGCTCAAAGGTGACATATCCTGACCACAGGAGTTGAGTGGTCACAGTGTTTCACGGTTTCTGAGACTGTCTGCGCCTGGGGCCATCACCTCCCCTCATACTAAACTTACTTAGAAAAACACACCTTAGGTCCTAGGTCTCAACAAAGGTGACTATATAATACAGCACCCAAGAGAGGACACTTCTGAGAGTGAAAAGGACACACTATTAATAATTATTCTGAGATAACAGCCACAGACTGAGATGGTCCCAAGCAAAACGTTAGCCCTTCTCTAATACAAGATGCCAGACAGAGTAGCCAACAGCCACAAGGAATGAAAGCTCACAAGTCAAAACAATTACATACCTGAGGAGTACAACGACTGAAAAAGAAATACAACAAAGTGAGCAACATATACCATTTGAAGTAGAACTACTGGAACATACTGGAACATAAGCATGACAAATACACTTAAAGATACAAGGGAAGATGTTAGTAGCACGAAGTGACAATGAGAAACCATAAGGAAAACCTCATGAGGAAATAGGTGTAAAAGTACGATTGTTAAAGACTTAAGTCGTGGGATAAATAGCAGTGTGGATACATGAGAACAGCAAATTATTTAGACATGGAAAATGACATTGAGAAACTCTCCCAGAAAACACAATAAAACAATAAAGTGAGAGAATATTTAAAAGAACAGCAGTGTGATATGGTGGGTAAAATAAGACATCTAACATCTGAAATAAACGAAATCCAAGACATCTAAGACGGAAAAAAAAGAAAACAGAGAAGAGGAAATATTCAAAAACTAATGAAGATAAATTTCACAAAGTTAAAGAAGGAAGTAAAAAATTATCTGTCAAGGATCCATGGAAATGAAGAGAAAATTCTAAAAGCTTCCAAAAAGAGCAAAGAAAATAAGAACAGACTGACACGATCTCTCTCTAGAGCAAACAGAACACATCTTGTTTGAGAGCACACAAGTGACATTTATGAAAACAGACAACATATTTGGACATAAACAAAGCATTAATAACGTGCGCGGGAGCAATATCATATAGATTTTCCCTGACCGTATCGCAACTGCAATAGCTTTTTAAAAGTCAACATAATATCAAAGAAGAAAAAAGTTGAAGGACTGACATGAGCCAATGTCAAAATTCACTATAAAGCTACAGCAATCAAGACAGTGTGGTACTGGCGAAAGAACAGACAAATGGACCAAAGGAGCAGAACAGAGAGCCTAGAAATAGATGCCCGTTAACATACTCCACCGTTCTTTGACAAAGGAGCACAGACCATACAATGGAGCAAAGACAGTCTTATCAACGAATGGTGCTGGAAGAACTGGACATCCACGTGCGAGACAATGAACGTGCACATGGACCTTTACACCTTTACAAAACGGAAATCAAAATGCATTATAGACCCACATGTCAAAAGCAAAACTCTAGAATTCCTAGAAGACAATAACACGGAAGAAAACCGAGATGACCTCTTTAGAAACATGACTTTCTAGATGTGACAGCAAAATCAAGATCATGAAAGGAATAACTGATAAGCTGGACTTCATTAACATTTTAAACTGCTGCTCCACAAGACACAATGTCAAGAGGATAAAAACACAAGCCACAGACTGGGAGAAAACATTTGCAAAAGGCACAGTTGATAAAGGAATAACAAATATACAAATACGCAAAGAAATCTTAAAACTAAACAACAAGAACACGCACAACCAGATTAAAAAATGGGGCAAACAACTTAACAGACATCTGGCCAAAGAAGACATAAAAATGGCAACTAAGAGTACGAGACGATGCTCCACATCATATGGCTCCAGGGAAATGCAAATTGAACAACAATGAGATACCACTACACACCTGTTAGAATAGTCAAAATATGGAACACTAACAACAGCAATTGCTGACAAGCATGTGGAGCAATGGAGACACTCATTCAGTATGGGTGGCAAGGCAAAACGGAACAGCCACTCTGGAAGGCAGTTTAGGGGTTTCTTACAAAACTAAGCATAACCCTTAACGTACGATCCAGCTTAACATACGCTCCTTGGTATTTACCCCAACGAGTTCAAAACTTACACGCAGATGAAAACCTGCGCACAAATGCTGATAGCAGCTTTACTCGTAGTCGCCAAAAAGCGGAAGCAACCAAGATGTCCTGCACCAGATGAACGGATGAACAAACCGTGGTACATCTAGTCAACGGCATATTATTCAGCGCTAAAAAGCAACGAGCTATCAAGCTGTGAAAAGAAACCTTACATGCATGTTACTTTGTGAAAGAAGCCAATCTGAAAAGGTTGCATACTGTATGAGGCCAACTATATGACATTCTGGAAGTGGCAAAATTGGGGCGACAGGAAGAGATCCGTGGTTGCCAGGAGTTGGCGGGGAGAAGGATGAATAGGCGGAGCACAAAGGATTTTTAGGGCAGTGAAAATACTCCATCGTTATGAAACTCTAATGACAGATTCATGTCATTCTACTTTTATCCAAACCCATAGAATGTATGACACCAAGAGTGAGTCGCAATGTAAACCATAAATCAGATAATATTCCATTATGGCTTTCATTTTCCAATTCTGGTAATCGTATTATGGTTACGGAAGTGAAAATTTTCTGATTTTGATCACTGTGCTGTGGTTAGGTGTCCCTGAAGGTAGAAAAATAAAACTGAAATATTCAGGAGTAAAGGGTATGTGGTCTGCATTTTCTCTCTAATGATTCAGGAATAGAGCCTAAGTGTGTAGGAAGGTGTGTGTCACGTGTGTGTCTATCAAACATCTTCTGCCTCAACTCACATAAAAATCAGGTCTAGATACAGGTATATTGAGAGAGAGAGCTCTTTCTATGTGTATATCTATATCTAAACGTATTTTCTTTCTCTCTCTCTCTTTCTATATATATCTATAGATCGATAGATCGATAGATAGATAGATTTATGTCTATATACCTACATATCCATATGATGGGAATAACAAAGGAAATGTGACAAAATGTTAACAATTGGAAATGTAAGTAAAGGGTATACTGGAGCTTTTGGAACCATTTGCGAGAAATTTCTGTATGTGTTGGAATATTGTTCAGTCTTAAAAAGAAATGAAATTCTGACACATGCTGCAACATGGATTGACTTTGAGGGCATTGTGCTAAATGAAATAACTAGTCACAAGAAGACAAATTTTGCATGATTCCACTGACATGACATACCTAGAGTAGTCAAACTCACAGAGACAGAAGGTAGAATGGTGGTTGCCAAGAGCTTGGGAAAGGGGCAACGGGGAGAGTAGTTTAATGTGTACAGAGTTTCAGTTTTGCAAGACGAGAAGAGTTCTGCAGGTTGGCTGCACAACAATATGAAGGTACCTAACGCTACAGAATGGCACACTTAAAAATGCTGAAGATGATCAATTTTAGGTTACATGCATTTACCACAATTTAGAAATCTGCATAAGTTTCGAATTCTTACAATGGAAAAAGTGTTTCAAAAATAGCTCTCCTGGTGCTTGTTCTGGTGAAAATGAGATTGGGGAAAAAAGGAGATAGTACAAAAAAGCTGACGTTGAAAAACCAAAAATTTTCTGTCTCAACTCATCCTACATCCAACCTATTCCACCAAGGAAACTTGAAAGTGCATTTAGAACAATGCCCCTTACTGAGTCTATGTCTTGATTTGCTCTGTCAACCTCCTGACTAAAGACTCAAAGGGCTATCTTCACTGGGTCTCTCCACACTCTGTCTGGAGTCGGCTCCCTGTTTTGTGGTCAGCTCTCACTCTTCTCAGCATTCACGTGGGAGAGGGAATATCGAGCTGCACAGACTCTCCAGCCCTTAAAAGCCCATATAGCGGCAGAGACAACATACCCTCTCCACATCCCAGACATCACCCCAAAAGATGTCCACATACCTGGGAATGCACAGTCTAGGAGTGCATCTCTAGAAAAGCCTACCTCTCTAGAAAGCTACAGTTGGTACGTCTACGGTTCACGATTGGAGTTTGTATTGGTTGCAGAGCCTCAAGCATGACCCCTCATTGCCTTGCCAGTGCTACTAGGATTGAGCCAAAACCATTCAGCAGAGCCTACAATGCCCTTCAAAACCTGACCCTGCCAGCCCTCATCCTTGTGGCGCACCTCTCTCTCCCTCAATCCTGTTCTCCAGTCCTGACCTCCTTTTATTTCCTCCCAAGAGCCATATGCCTTCCAACACTGCTCAATGACGTCAGAAAAAGAAGTGAGAGGTATAAGGACTGGACAGGAAAAATGAAAGTTATCGCTGTTTTCAGATGACATGACTAAGTACACGGAAAACTTTTGTTCCATGTAATAAGCACTTAAATGGTATTTATTACGTGCCAGACATCATCCTAAGTGTTTAACACTTATTTGGTCCTCATAACAAATCGTCACGGAGCCTGGAGAGTTGTTCCATGTTAACGTAAACACCAAGAAATGCAACAACATGTCATTTGAGATTTCCTACATGGGACAGTGATGTGACCAACTTATTTGAACAAGCATTCTGTGAATCTAAGAATATGATAAACATGACTTAGCTCAGTGGATCCGAAATTTTAGAAAAGATCTTAGAATCATTGTCCAGAATATTCCGCATTCCCATGGATCATGCCGCGTCTGCATTTCACTCACTCTCTCTCTCTCTCTCTCTCTCTCTCTCTCTCTCTCTCTCTCTCTGAGTATATACGTCACCTTTTGTTGGTGGTTCCATCACAGATTATTTCTGTCAGTTCATCGGGGTCATTTCTAAAGAATTAAAAGCATATATGATCAGACTCCAAGTGACTTCATAGAGTTACACTCTTGTTTGCAATTAGTTACAAGTAGTCTTCAAGTGGTAAACTGGTTGAACCCTAAAGAATTATGTGGGTGTTAGTTATTTGGAAACTAGTATTTTAATCTTCCCTAGAAATAGGGCTTTCTATAGTTGTAACGGAGATCTTCGGCCGGTCAAAAAGCCTAATGAATGAAGATATTGAAATACAATTCTTCACTACTGAACCTTACTCTCACGTGTAATTGCATCGAGGTTGAATTTAGCTCAAAATTCAACTCCAGGTTGTAGGCACACATTTCCCCAGCTCCTCCTAATTTCCTGATCCTCAACACCCTCCACCACATCCTGACCCTTCATGTATCATGTATGTCTTTTCTGTTCCTCATACAGGGTTCAGATGACTGCAGGTCTGAGGCACGGGCTCCCTCCACTATGACGGTGGCTTGGCATTCGGGACACCAGCTTCAGATGGTGGCAGAGCTCTGGAGGCTGAGGAAAGGAGCCGAGGTCTGTTGAGCTCCATTCTCTTCTGCTGAGAGCTCCACTGCTCCCTCTCCACTGCTACCGTCTCCTTGCTCCAAATAGGATTCTCTCCTCTCCTGGCCCACTCTAGCAGAGTCTTACACACAGGCATTCTGAGAGTTTCCTCAAAGCTTTGGCTACTACTTTCTAAGGCTCACAAACAAACCGTGAGTAAGAAGTCTCCCTCTTATGACTCCTCCTTCCTTTTGCCACCTAGGCCCAACAGGAAAGAAAGTTACCTACAGAAGCTTATAGTCTCTTATGGAAACCTGTTGTTGCCATCGATGCCCCCCGTACCTTTCACCACTCAGATCACTCATGTCAACTCACCCCATCTTGTCACTGTTGCCAGACGACATTCGGGAAGAATCCATAACCCTGCCATAGAGTAAAAAACAGGTACAAAAAATAGAGTCAGACATTTTGGAAGATAATCAGGTTCTTTTTCCCAACAGAATTGCAGCACACAAAAAGTAAAGTCACGAGGAAACACGACAGAAACAAAAGCATCCGTTTCAGGGTCCAGCACTGGAACCTCTGACACAGTTTCCGGGTTCTGTATGTGCGTGTGTGCGTGTCTGTGTGTCCCTGTGTGTATCCACTGGAAAGAGAATGAAGGGAACAAGGGAGACATAGCATTCATGATTAAACCTCCTTCCTTCTTCACCATTTTGTTTCTCCTTCATGCACTCTGGAATCAATTTGGGAAACGTGAGAGGGATCTGAGTGTGTCGGGATGGGGAGGTGCATCCAAGTAAGAGCTAACACAGAGATATAGATAGAAAGAGAATACACAAGAACAATGAACATACAGTGTCAGGGCCTAGTCCCTGGTTGTTATTTGGTAGGAAAGAAACAAGTAGGAAGGTCAAGGATGACCAAATGATGATTAAAAGATTTTCTGACCTGCGTGAAGACCATGCGTTTACAATGATTCTTTTTCTTTTTCTTTTTCTCTACAGTCCTTTCAGAAAACGTTATCTGGTTATATTATCCAAAATCAAGACTTTTCACCTCAAAACTGGCTTGGGTAATCTTTTCTCTATTTATCTTTTTCTTCATCTACAAAATAAGACACTTGCAAAATGCACTTTGAGTCTGTCACCTTCACAGTATCATGCTAATATTCAGCACTGCACAAATATTATTGATTTTTGGACAGCCTGCACTCTTCACCAAATTCTTTCAATTTTCATTAATTCTGTATCTGGCAACAATATACATTAGTATATATATCTTAAAGTTCAAATACACTTAAAGGTTCTCATCAAAGTAACACACCCTGATAATTTCCAGAGAAATCATGGGCTCCTATCAAGACGCCAAATGGTACGGCATGTTGCATCCTCCTCCCAAAACTTCAGAAGTCCTAAGGAACTATGCACCCCCAGAAATAACAAGAGTGACAACCCTGGGAAATGACAGAGGCCTGAAGGTTGTCTCTTAGTTGGTGGGTAGCCTGGGATTAGGGGCAGTGGGTGGCAGCCTTGAGGGGTCAGTGTTAGGGAAAATTTTAAGGACCGTTCTTGCCTCTCCCCTGAGTTGCTTGGAAGCGATCACTTTCCTTTCTCAGCAGAAACAAGTAGCAACCACCCAGATGTAGCTAGGATAAAATTAGAGTAGCATTAGGTTAGCTGATGAAAGCAGGGAAGGGCTGAACAATCCTTGATCCTTCACTCCTCCACCTCCTCCGTCTCCAAAGCCCCAGGTGACAACCTCAAATGCCTCCTCAAATGCTGCTTTCCTCAGGAGCTCAAAGGTGACATATCCTGACCACAGGAGTTGAGTGGTCACAGTGTTTCACGGTTTCTGAGACTGTGTGTGCCTGGGGCCATCACCTCCCCTCATATTAAATTTACTGAGAAAATCAGACCTTAGAGCTAGCCTTGATGGCCTCATGGTTAAAGTTCAGCACTCACCGCTTCGGCGGTGTGGGTTCACTGTCCAGTCTCAGAACCACACCACTCGTCTGTCAATCAGACATCATTTACACTGTCATCATCTCAAGGAGATCTTTCCTGACCCTCAACCAGAAGTAGGCTTACACTCACTCCCTATCACTTGTTTAATTTTCAACAGGACTTCTCATTACTGCTTGGTTTTCATTTACTAATTTGTTTTCAGTCTTTTACACCTCTTCTGCCCAAATGTAGACTTCAAGAGAACAAAGACCTTGTCTCTGCTTCTTAATCTATATCATTAGCACATATATTGATGCCAGGTGCATAGTAGGTGCTCACTATATTCTTCTTAAGTGAATTATTAATAAAGTACTAATAAAATAATTAATTTTCTGATACATTCACTGCAGATTTCCCTTTAAAATGTGTTGCCCAAGTTATACTTAAAATATTAATTTATTCAGAACTTTGATTACTCACATATGGGAATGTTTAAACAGAGGAAACTGTATCTGTAGGATTCTCAAATTGGAAATAAGACTAAAAAAATGACCCAGAAATGAGTTCAATTAAGAAAAACCTATTATTCTACAGAAAACCCTAAGTCAGAAAACCATCTGGCACTGTACAATTTTGTCCTCAGATTTGTTTTTTTTTAATTTTTTATTAAGATTATGATTGTTTACAACCTTGGGAAATTTCAGTTGTACATTATTGTTAGTCATGTTGGAGGTGCACCACTTCACCCTTTGTGCCCTCCCCCCACCAACCCCCTTTCCCCTGGTAACCACCGATCAGTTCTCTTTGTCTCTATGTTTAACTTCCACCTATGAGTGGAGTCATACAGAGTTCGTCTTTCTCTATCTGGCTTATTTCACTTAACATAATACCTTCAAGTTCCATCTATGTTGGTGTGAATGGGACAATTTTATCTTTTTTTCTGGCTGAGTAGTATTCCATTGTATATATATATACATACCATATCTTCTTTATCCAATCATCAGTTGATGGGCATTTAGGTTGCTTCCACATCTTGGCTATTGTAAATAATGCTGTGATGAACATTGGGGTGCATGGGACTTTTGGAATTGCTGATTTCAAGTTCTTTGGATAGATACACAGTAGTGATATGGCTGGGTCATAAGGTATTTCTATTTTTAATTTTTTGAGAAATCTCCATACTGTTTTCCATAGTGGCTGCACTAGTTTGCATTCCCACCAACAGTGTATGAGGGTTCCTTTTTCTCTACAACCTCTCCAACATTTGTCACTTTTTGTTTTGGTTATTTTTACCATTCTAACAGGTATAAGGTGATATCTTATTGTAGTTTTGATTTGCATTTCCCTGATGATCAGCGATCATGACCATCGTTTCATGTGTCTACTGGCCATCCGTATATCTTCTTTGGAGAAATGTCTGTTCATGACCCCTGCCCATTTTTGATCGGGTTGTTTGATTTTTTGTTGTTGAGCTGTGTGAGTTCTCTATATATTATGGAGATTAACCCTTTGTCGGGTAAGTAACTTGTAAATATTTTTTCCCAACTAGTGGGCTGTTTTTTTGTTTCAATCCTGTTTTCCCCTGCCTTGAAGAAGCTCTTTAGTCTGATGAAGTCCCATTTGTTTATTCTTTCTATTGTTTCCCTCATGTGAGGAGTTATGGTGTGTGAAAAGATCCTTTTGATACTGATGTCAAAGAATGTACTGCCTATATTCTCTTCTAGAAGACATTGTTTCAGGTGTAATCTTTAGGTCTTTGATCAATTTGGAGTTTATTTTTGTGAACGGTGAAAAAGAATGGTCAATTTTCATTCTTTTACATGTGGATTTCCAGTTTTCCCAGCACCATTTGTTAAAGAGACTTTCTTTTCTCCATTGTAGGCCCTCAGCTCCCTTGTCAAAGATTAGCTGTCCCCTCAGATTTGTTTTAATGACTTCTGTTGACACTGTGGGAGTCAAAGCCTCCAGCTAAGCATAATGAAACCTAGCAGAAGTATAGAACTTTGTCTTCTTGCTGTAACATACAATTTCTAAATAGTTATCTGAGAATCTAGACATAAAAGATTGTCTAACGCTCTGCTTGAAAATCTCTTGCTTAGTAAGCAACATAAAAATGTGCTAATCCTTCACAGAAAAACATGATGACCATCAAAAGAAAATCTCTTACTGTGCCGTCACCCTCAGTCTGCATGTCAGATGTCACACTCTGAACCAAGAATCCACGAAAACTGAATGGGAATAGTCAGCTGCATGCGTAACTGACTACAGATGATGTGTAAATGCATGATGGATGGAAGCGAAGTACCATTCAAATCTTCCAAAGTAACTAGGGGGTCTTCTGGTCTCAGCAAGGAAACTAAAAATAATGCCAAATCATCTGTGATCTAACTAATGGTAACATGCAGGTTCTAATGTCATGTAAGGAAGCAGAGCCAATATGCAGTCAGGGGAAGAACTCCCAAAGATTTCATGTTGGTCAGTATACCAAGAGCTCCAACCAGGCTGACAGACATTTCCTGGACCACTTGCAAGGTGAGGCCCAACAGGAAGAAAGGGCACAGAACGTCCTTGAGATCACTCAACTGCGTTTATCCTGACTATCCTCATCAACAAAACTTGACTGGGTTTTCTAAGGAGAAATTTATTCTGGGAAGAGAATGTGCCAACCAACTGTAATGAGCATTCTATCCCCTTCCAACTACACATCAGACTGAAATTAATAAACTGGGATTCTAACATGTCGGTTAATATCAGTTAGTGTGCCTGGAAAATGTGAACATGTAAAGCGGAGTAGCAGATGCTCAGTATGTAGTGTCTATCAAATGTAACTGGCAAGCCAATTTGTTTCATCAAGCAACCAACCTGTGTCTAATCCTCTCTACCATTACTCAACACAATAGAGATAGGACTCATGCAACAGCTGTGTGACATTTAAAAGAGGAGGCACTTGATCCGAAAGCGGTATTCAAACTTTCATCTTTCCTTTAAAAAGGCACAAAATTATTTGCTATCATCTCACATGAAAGATTTTTACAGTATTTTAAGAGTTTGCATTCAAATGTCTTTAGAAAGAGTCGTAAGAATAGTCATACACTAAGAAAATGAATGCTGAAATTTTAGAACAACTAGATATTTTAACCTCATAACTTACTTTTTATTAACTGAATCATCTCTCTCTCATTTCAAAAGTATCTAAAAGTAGGTTTTAGACATTGTATTAGGTCTTCCTGGTGACAACTGAAATGTTTGGAGATTCCATTTTTCCATCATTTCAATATATCTGTCTTTTAAACATTTTTTTGCATTGAAAAGTTTTCTTCAGTGGGCTTTTGGACATCACACATGCTTAGTAAGCATCAAGTCTGCAAATGATCTTAAGACAAATGTCACAGGAAATGCCTTCTACAAGACATGTTTCAATGACCACACCAGCATTTGCTCTTATGGCATCCTTGGGTCACATACAATATATTAATAAGTGCATTTCCCAATGTGTATGTAATGGAAGAGTAGCTTGAGGAGATATTAATAGGATTTAATAATAATAATAGCACTTACGTGCTAGGTACTATTATAAATACTTTACATAAAATAATTCATTTAATTTTCACAATAATCCCATGGAGGTATATAGTATTATCATCCCCATTTTATAGATGAGAGAAATGGGCTACAGAGATGGTGAGTAACTTGCCCATCATCACCAGCCTGAAATGGTAGAGCTGAGATCTGAATCCATCTGTTAATGAATCCATGCTCTTAGCCACAACACTTTCCTAACTCTCCAAATGTTCAATAAAATTAAGAAATTATTGATTGCACACATTTTTTTGTGTGTAGGACTTGTATACTAATAAGCATTGTGATTATCTGAGAGAGACCAGAGTATGCAAAGATTCCTGAACTTATTTGACCACAAAAACCTCTTTCTCACAGTGGAAATACGTGAGGAACACATTTTAGAAACACTGTATCAAATGGTTTTTCTTTATTCCACCCTACAAACCAATTTTGGACTCTAATCAATAGCTTAGAACTCTAAGCACAGATAGATTATGTTATTCTTGCAAACTGTCTGGAAAGAAGAGCTAGACTATGGGTCATCAAACCCCTTGGCCTGGGCTGATGGTCCATGAAAGGAGCAGTCCCAGTTTTAGATGGGTGTACTGATGCCCATGAAGCATGGCTCATAGAAGTCCCTTCAGGCCTTAAGAGAAAAGATTACCTCAAAAAGAAAGACCTCTATATGTATCAGTTGCTTTTCAACAGGAAGACTACCAGGATTGACTGTGCAGAATACACTAATAAATTACATCAGGGAAAAATATTTGGGTGACCAAAAAGGTAAGAATTTGAGTTTCTGACATAGGTAGCCTATTGAATGATTACTGGATTTTCCAGACGGCTTCTGAGAAAGAGAACTGGCAGATACACAAATTACCCCTGAGATCCAGATGACAGGCCAGGACTGCTAAGAATGTTGCTTGGGGCACCAATCTACCCACAGGGCATGAGCTGTCCCTAGATATTACCTGAACTCCTTTCAAGGAGAGTAGTATATGAAACCTGAAAGCCTAGCTTGATAAACTGCTTGGGGACATAGATGTGACTCCTTCATGGGACATGAGTAAGCAGGTAGCTAAACTGCCTTCTAAGGAAAGTGGGTTTTGCAAACTGACCTAAACTAACTTGGGCATGCACAATTCTTAGGTGCTTTTTGGTAGGAGGAGCCACAGTAGAAATCTAGGGTAGTTGAAGAGTAGCTACACCTTTAAGTCATGCTACCAGGTTACAACAAAAGCAGGTCTTAGACAAAATATGCCATACATACAGACATTCATTTAATGAAACATTCAGTAGTAAGCAGGCACAACCATTTGTAAGCTGTCTGTCCTTTTAGGTCCTCCAAACATCACCTTATATGAAAGGCTCATTTCCAATAGATACCCCATATTCTAGATGCTGAAATCTTTCTCAACCAATGGCTTGAGACACTATAAGGATAAAGCCTCTGGTGTCATCCCTAAGTGTATATATACTACAAGCCTCACTCATTTGATTCTGATAACCTGTTGATGCAAGAGTGGGCTGTCCCTAAAATATTTCAGCCAATTCCACAGATCTTGAATATTCCTACAATTCCAACATCTATCATGCTGATTTGCACACCACTAATGTCACTAAGAAAAATTCATTTGTGACCTTCACTGTGGGAATTAACAGTGTTTCAGGTGTTGATCAAGATGGGACAACGGAAGCCGTTGCAGTGGCCTTCTCTGGAAAATGGCTTCCTGAGTTGAACACTAGCTCACCATCCATGGACAGAGCAACCAGTCACCCCTGGAGGAGCTTAAAGGGACCATGACTGGCACATGCATTTTATTACTGGCACACTGCCTAAGCTGTGCTATTTTTAAGGAAATTACAGGCATAAAACAAGGTCTTTAAATTCTGAGTTTGACAAATTTCATTTGCATACAGTCTACATCTATTATGAAAGAAGGGGCGCATGTATTCCCTATTCGATTAACCAAGGCTGAGAATTATGTTTAAAATTCAGTGAATTTGAATCTTATCACTTACGTATTACTTCTGCAACAGCTGAACCAGAGATCTGAACTATTCCTCTTCATAGTATTGTTGCAGTCATGTGGTTGAATTTACTCTAAATCAATCTAAGAAAAGGAAAAGCATGCATTTTTATATTCAATTAGTTTAAAACACAAATGATATTCCCAACTTAGAAAGAAAGTCACACATAGAACTTACTAGGTATAGATCAGCATTTCTAAAGTTTTGAATCCACAAACATGAAATCTACAATACTGTGCAATTTTATCAATCCTGTGAAATAGGCATTGTGTACTTGCCCTCAGTATTTTATTTTAGTTCAAGAAATAGAGGAAAACATTTTTTGAATGTTCAATAAAATTCAAGTTTGGCTCAAGTATAGGGCGCTTTAAAGATTGTTCACTTGCTACACAGGACCCAGAAAGTGAAACAAAACCCGTTTCAAACCAATTTTACATCATCATAGTGATTCACGATATTTTAACCCTGAAATAGTCTGTAGAATAAATCAAAGGACTAGGAAAGCAAAGACATGTGCCTCTCAACATTTCACAGAGCAGATTTATGTCATGTAAGAAAACTGGAAGTCACTAGAGAGTAAAAAGACACTACCAAGTACACTGTCAAGTTAATCAGTAGCAACATTATATCTACACTGAAAAACGTGCCACAAGCACCTAAACTCTGGGCAAGGAGAGAAAAGTGAAAACAAATAGAAAAATACTTTTAAAAGACAGATTAATTTGGGCATAAATGTTGATTTTGAGTATTGGGCTTGGGGCCCAAAAGAACACCAGTAAATGCCATACTTTCAAGGGATACCAGCTCATGCGCAATGAAACAGTAATCTCAAAGCTCCGAGGCCACTGCCATCTGTTCCAGAGAGGCGGCCCAGAGAACCAGGAAGGGCCAACGGAGAGCTGGATTTCTTGGGGGTAACCCTCCCCTACAAACCCAAGATTCGCTTACCTGTCGATAAGCTGCTTTCGATGAGGCGCTGCAGCTCACAAGGGGCTGGGGCAGAAGGGTAGAGGGGCCGAGGGGCAGAGGGGCGGTGGGACGGTGGGGCCGTAGGGTGCAGGACTCAGATATTTGACTTGGGTACAACTTTTCCTAAATGGGAGAGAACTTAACTTGAAATCCTAGTAGTAGTTTTCTCTCCTGTTGTCTTTCGGGATAATGCCTTTTCTTCTTTTTCATTCTTTTTAATTTTTAATTTCCCAAAACCAAGCCCGTTAAGTCATCTTGGCCCAATTCCCGGCCTGCAACAAGGTTACTGCTACTTGGTCCTACATCCACCTAGTTGTCCCCAGTCCCCCAAGGGTGAGGGGGCTCGGGGAGGTCTCTGCGTGGGAGAGAAATGTTAATTAATGCTCCCCATAGATGAGCGCAAGGCAAACCTTCCTGTCTTTGGGCCCCAGAGCCCCCCATCCTGCCCCTTCTCTCCACCCTTCTTCCCCTCCGTAACCCAGCCGCCTCTAAAATGTTACACTCTAACTCTCTGAGGATGAGAGGGCAATATAGTGGGCAGAGGATGGGATGGGATGTCCTTGTCCAGAGACCCCCATCCTTAGGTCTTTACCTGTGCTGGGTACAAGCCAGTACTGAAACAAGAACTCCATCTCCATGGCAGTGCCAAAGAATAGATTCCTGACATTCCTGAGATCATAATAGAGTGAGGAATAGAATGAACTGGGTTCTAGACTGCAGGGACTTAAAGACACACGCACACACCATATAATTTCACTCATATGTGGAAGATAAACAAACACACGGATAAGGAGAACAGATTAGTTGTCACCAGAGGGGAAGAGCATGGGGGGAGGATGAAAGGGGTAAAGGGGCACATATGTATGGTAATGGATAAAAACTAGACTATTGGTGGTGAACACCTGCAGTCTATACAGAAACTGATATATAATAATGTACAACTGAAATTTACACAGTTATAGGCCAATATAACTTCAATAAAATAAGTTTTTTTAAAAAACAAATAACAGACACACAGACGCTGTTCTTCTTAAAGAAATGTTGGGAGGGAGGGGTACCAAGATCAAAGATCCCAGGATAATAATCTCAGAGTAGACTCTCACCTGTTACTTTTTTTGTTTTTGTTTTTTGCATCTGATGGAGGGGATGCATCTTATATATTTTGAGTCTGAAGAAGGTTACCATAAGTTTTTGGCTTTCCCTGTGGATTGAAGAGAATGACCAGAGGGCTCAATGTTTTCCAGCTAATATTAAATTTGACTAAAATAGGCAAGGTTAATACAAGACTCAGGAAAAAATCATTTCATTTACTCAGGCTATGATTTCACAGGATTGAAAGAAAGCAATCAAATATTACGTGTAAATCAAAAATACACCCATATTCCTAGTACAGTAAAGCTGAAAGGCAGAAGCACATGCTAAACAAATGAAAACAAATATGGAAATAAAGATTTAAAAATATAGATAAAGCATTAGAAATTTCTGTTTGGAAATTACGATATAAAAATTACCACAAAAAGAGGAATAAATAAAGACAGTTAAGTTTGACAGTCTGTATTGGTACATGTTCTGGTATTGAGTAAATGGCCACAGTTGAAGACATGGGAAAAAAAAGATTAAAGTCATATTTATTTAGTATTTCTCTAAAGCACTTTGCAAGATACAAAAATGAATAAAACGGTCACTGACTTAAGTGTCAGGTTGATGACTTAAAGGCCAGATCATTTTGAAATATGCTCAGAGCATTCTATTCTCTGTGAGAAAGACCTGCCCTAAAGAGAAACTACTCTATCAGAGCCTCATCTGGCCTAGGGGGAGGGTAATAAGAGAACCCAATCCCCCTCTAGCCTTCCTGTCTCATATAAGAGGATGAAAAAAAGGCCAAGAAACTCTTCTGAAGGTCACAGCCCTTGCTTCTTTCTATGTCTCTAAATTTTTTGTTGAAAACTGGACTTTTTGAAGACTAGAAGAGGGGCTGGCCTGGTGATACAGTGGTTAAGTTTGCACGATCTGCTTCAGAAGCCTGGGGTTTTGGGTTCCTAGGTGTGGACCTACACACCATTCATCAAGCCATGCTGAGGTGGCATCCCACATACAAAATAGAGGAAGACTGGCACAGATGTTAGCTCAGGGCCAATCTTCCTCACTGAAAAATAAAAAAGAATACTAACAACTGGAAATCAGACTTTTCCCTTTCCTCAGGGTTTATTGATGCTGTTTTTTTGTGTGTTTGTTTAATGACTTTCCTGAACTACTTCTGTAAACTCTCTATTCTCTGTGCAGTGTGACCACTAAAGTCAGTTTGATTTGCATAATGGTCAGCTAATAATTGGACAGAGATTCCCTCAGATGTCTGGAATCACTAAGTCTCTCAGTTGTTAAGAAGGAGCTTTGTGTGCACGTTAGAGTATGCCTTCAACATTTAGCCAAAAAGTTTACAACTCCACCATAACCTTCATTTTCTTCTTGAGCATAGCCTCAAGGTTAGCCAGAGGTGAGAGCTTTGGGCCTTTTCACATCTTTCCTAAGTATGCAAAGTCCTGGACACGTGCACATCCCAAGATGTACAGGTGTCCTTCTAGATTCCTGGGAATGTGTTGCAGTTTTTCAAAGCTCCCTATGGACATCTCATTCCACAGCTTTTTCTTTTAAGCATTTTGGTTAGCCTATTGTTTGCCCCAACTGCTATTTACACCTCAGGAAGCTATGACATTTGACAATTGCCTCTGATTGATTGTTTTCAACAAATGTCCTCAGGGAAGAGGCTGGAGGAGCTACAAGTCAGGTCAAAGGCAGTCTTTTGAGTGGGGTTTCCCAGGGACCCACTAGATGGGTCAAATAATGACAGTTCTCTGGGAATGGGGCTTTGAATGAGTCCAATCCCCTTTTATTCCCTCCAATGGCATCCAAGAGGCTGGTTTTTACCATGACTGCAGGATGTTGGTTTTCAAGGCTACTATGGAGCTGGGGAGGGTGTGATAGGAATAGGGCAAGTTAGAACATCACAGAGCCCCCTGGTCCCACCAAAATTCAGCCTATGTTCTTAAATAAATGCTCCCCAAATGGCTGCAAGCCTTTGGTTAATTTCCAGAGTTTTGAAAAAGTTGATTCTCACCATTTTCCCCAAGTGTTCTTGTTGCTTTTATAAAGGGAAGAATATCTGGAGGTCTCTACTTTGCCATTTTCACTGACATTACTTTCAAACATACTTTTAAATGCTAAACTCACAAGAAAGTAAGAGAAGTACTAAATGTTTACATACGCACGCGTGCGCACACACACACATACACTCTTACACTCTAGAGCTGAAACTAAAGTGGTAAGCCAACACGGAAACCAGGGATGCCCTGGAAGTGTGTCAAAACCAAAAACATAGAGCTTTGTTAGATAACATGTGGCTGCCTAAAGTGGTAGATAGGAGGTGGGGCAAACAATAGGTAACGTTACACGCTTTTACTTAATACGGGCCCTCATATTGGTTCCCCTGCATTAAACCCAGCATATACAGGGTTAAAACCAGAAAGCACTCATCCCCTTTCCCTGCTTCTTTAGTTACACTCATATGTAAATATCTGTTTCTTTAACCTTTGACTCCCTAAGCTTTACAACCAAATATAAGTTACAAATTGTTAAAGCCCAGGTGGCCTCACACTGGACTCACACTAAAGTTTTGGCTAATCATGGGTCCTTGAAGTTTATTACAGGAAAACTGATGTCCAGAGAATATCAAGAAACTGAAGCTTCCCAGGCCCCAACTCCTTGGCTTCCTGGCACCAGAATCCACCATCTACCACGGAGGGAGACAACCAAGGTTAGCCACCTGCAGATTCCCTTATCTCACCATTCACCTCTCTGCAAGCAGCCTCATGAGGCCAAACACAGGCTGGTGGGAAAGCGCTAATCAGCAAGGTCACAGGCTCTCCTTCCCTACAAGCAGCAAACCTTTAAAACCCTTTACCCACTTCTTAACAGGGAGCCAGTAGCTCCTAAGGCATTAGCTAACTGGTACCCCCTTTGCCTGGGAAAGAAAATAATAAAACTGTTTTTTTCCTTATTACCCAAAACTCTGTTCTCATTATTTGGATTGGCACCAAGTTCAGAAACTTTCAGTAACAGTAACATTTAAAAAAAAAAAAAAACTGTGGAACAGATGTCAAGAGAGGGCTTTGAAAAGCTCTGACATATCCCTGGGAATCTAGAGTTTTGCTGGTTAACCAAGTAATAGGATTTGAACCTAAAGAAGTGTGCAGTTGACTCTGAGACCTCCACAGATATCCAGGCACCCAAACTGGATATATATTTAGTTGAAAAGATAAACTTGGAAAAATCTATATGCTGGCAAATTGAACCTACAAGCAAGTCAGTATATCTGCTGGCACTGGATTTTAAAACATTAATAATTTCAATAGTCTTCCCTAATGTTTTGTAACCAGCCTTATTCTCATGCTGGGATTTGAATTTATGCTACAATCACAGTTCAAGAAACCTCAATCCAATAAATTAAATTGAAACAGTTCCTGATTGGTAGTGACCCCTAGCACCCAGGAGAAACCAAGGCAAATCATCTCAGTTCGGGTCCCTCAGGATTCTCACAGTTAAAGTTCAGACAAATACAAGCTCTTGATAAAATCTAGCAAACATATGAGGAATCAAACCACCATGAGCAGGAGGCAACAACAATTATAAACAGAAGAAAAAGGAATGAACAGAATGACTATAGATATTGAAATTATAAGAAACTTTATTCTCAGGAGGTAGGTTTAAAAGGATGTTGAAGTGCAAAGATAGAGACCAACACTATGTGGAGCAGAAAGAAGGGTCATTGGCCCACTCTGGAACTTCAAGGTAGATTTTCTGAAGGAGATGATGCCTGAGCTTGGGCTTGAAGGACAGTAAGTAATTAGGCAGGAGAAAAAAAGTGGTGAAGAAATTCAAGACAGAAAAAACATAATAAACAAACACATGGAAGCACTGAACAGCATGGGGACTTCAGGGGAAAATGTAGACATTTATCTATTATTCTAGTAACAAACATAGAGCAGAGAGTACCAAAATCTACAAAAATAGAGAGCCCTTTACACCATATTAAGAAATATAGACTTTATTTACTAGGCAATAGAGGATCGCTGAAGGATTTTAAGTAGGGGTGTTTCATGATGATTTTGTGGTGGGCAGGTTGTCTAGAGCTAGAGAGGGGAAAGAATTTAAGAGGGACAGCGCTGAGGGATTAGAAATCAAGTAGGAGGCTACTGCACAGCTTAGGTGAGACATGTTGAGAGCCTGAAAACCAGTGTAGCAGGGAAAACTGGGAGAAGGCACAGACTTTAGAAAAAGCAGACAAAATCAGCAAAACCTGTGACTGACTAGTTATTGTGAAGGATGAAGGGGAAAAATGGCTCCTGTCTTTCTTCCTTGGATGACTGGGTGCTAATTATTGGTGCTGGAAATAAAAAGGAAGACGAGGTTGGTGATAGAGGAAGATAATGGGTTAAGTTTTGAAGATCTTTGGTCTGGGGTACTTGTGGGAAACCGAGGTTAGGAAGCAATTGAATTTATGAGTCTGCAGCTCAGAGAAGAAGTTAGCACTGATAACTAATGACTTGAGTGGATAACTCAGTAGAAAGAAAAGAGCAGCAGCCCATGGGTAGAACCTTGGGTTTTCCTGAAATTCAGGAAAATATTGATGCTTTTTGGAACAAGATCAATTTTAAGTAAAAACAATTATGTGGAAAAACCTAAGTCTTATAACATCAAAATATTGAAAACTACCTAAACGTCAAAGAAAAATAGAACAGTTAAGTTAATATGGTATATCCACCTCGGAGAATATCATAGTTATTTTAAATAATGTGTAGGAAGAGTTTACATAAACACAACATGTTTATGATTGAATGTCAAAAGTTTTTTTACTTTTATTTTTAAAACCATGTATTATATAAACCATGTCTGGAAAGAAATATATACATATATTAAAAGTAATTTTTTCAAATTATTCAAAATTGTTTCTATAACATTTTTATAATGAGGAAACAACTGTTAAAAACGCATTTCCCTACAATGAGATAGCACTTCACACACAGTAGGATGGTGATAATCAAAAAGACAGATAATAACAAGCATTGACAAATACAGGAGAAACTGGGATCCTCACATATTGCTAGTGGAGATGTAAAATGGTACAGTCACTTTGGAAAACAGTTTGGTAGTTCCTCAAAAGGTTAAACACAGAGTTACTATATGACCCAGTAATTCCCTGGTATATACCCAAGAGAAATGAAAGCATACATCCACACGAAGACTTTTCACACAAATGTTCACAACAACATCATCCATAATTGCCAAAAAGCAGAAATAACCCAAATGTTGATAAATGGATGAAGGGTTATTTAAAATGTGGGATAGTCATAATATTATTTAGCAACAAAGGAAATGAAGTGTGTCACTTAACGACCAGGATATGTTCTGAGAAATGCATCATTAGGTGATTCCGTCATTGTGCGAACATCATACAGTGTACTTACGTAAACCTAGATGGTACAGCCTACGACATACCTAGGCTATATGATACTAACCTTATGGGACCACCTTTGTATATATCATCCATCTTTGATCACAATGTCATCATGCTGAGCAAGACTGTACTGACGTGCTACAAGTCAGATGAACCTTGAAAACATCATGCTAAGGGAAAGAAGCCATGCATAAAAGATCACAAATTGTGGGATTCCACTTATATGAAATGTCCAGAATAAGCATATCTATAGAGGCAGAACGTACACTAGTGGTTGCCTACACAAGGAGTAGCCAACCCTAGTGGTCCAGTGGTTAGGGTTCAGAACTAGGGTTCCTAGTTCTTAGGAAACCACACCACCCATCTCTTGGTTGTCATACTGTAGTGGCTGCATGTTGCTGTGACACTGAAAGCATTGCCACCGGTATTTCACACATCAGCAGGGTCACCCATGGTGGACAGGTTTCAGCAGAGCTTCCAGACTAAGACAGACTAAGAAGGAGGACCTGGCCACCTGCTTCCAAAAATACTGACCATGAAAACCCTGATAGAGCGCTGGAAGCTGAGAGGATGGCGCAAAAGGACCAGGCAGGGTTCCACTCTGCTGTCCATGGGGTCACTCGGAGTCACCATGGCACTAACAACAAAACAAAGACCCGGGATGGAGGGTGGAGGGTAGGGAGGAGAATTAGGGAAAACTAGAAATAAGCTGGGGCTTCTTTTTGGGGTAATGAAAACGTCCTAAAATTAGATAGTGATGATGGCTGCGCAACTCTGGGAACATACTAAAAATCCATTGAACTGTAGGCTTGAAAGGGGTGAACTGTGTAGGAATTCTCTCTCAGAAAAACTTTGTGAAAAACCCTCATTTCCCTCCCCCTCGGGGGGAACAAACACGGCTACAGATCCTATGGAACACCAGGCCTGAGGAGCGCAGGATGCATCAGATGCGGAATGGAAGCAGCGGTCTCGGACGCTCCGCCGGGTACACAGCCTGCCGTCGGGTTCCACCTGCGGGAGGCGGCCTGAGGCCTCAGGACGAAGTGTCCTGGTGTCTGGGGCACGTGGCCTTGTCCCCGCCTTTCCCGCCGCCTCCCGCGCACCTTTCCAGTGGGCCTCGCTGCTGGCACCACCGAGCTTCATGGAAGATCAGCTCTTCTGGAAGCAGGTCCCAAGGGACCGTGAGCACCCTCCACATCCCGGATCCGGGCCCCCCAAAGACAGCGCAGGATGCTTACCCCAGTCTCGGGCGGAGCGGCAGAGGCCGACGGCCTGAGGTCTCGCCCGCAGTCTTTCTGACCAGGCCTAACGCCTCTCAGCGAGGGGCAGGGGCGGGCGATGGCTGTGGGCTGGTCCCCAAGGCCACGTGGCAGCTGCAGCAGGGCCACACGCCAAGTCCTCAATTCTGGTCCCGTCTGCAGCGCCTTTCTTGTTCGCTCTCCGTCTCACCACAGCTCTATCGGACAGGTCTGAACAGATTCCCATGAAAAGTGGAATCTGGGCCTCGGGTCCCGCCGCCCGCCGAAGCCCTGACTCCTCATGGCGGGTCAATAAACAGCAGTCCTCCTGACTACCTCATGTCAGGATGTTCGTGGACTCTCAGCACAGAGGGCTCGACACCTCGGAGGCCCAGCCCTGAGCAGCCTCGGAGCACCGGAGCACCGTCTGAGGCCAGGAAGTGCAAGGGCCCTGGAGGGCTCCGGACCCTCCCTGCCGTTCTGACAGGGATGTCGGAAAAGCCCCTCGGGCTGGGCAGGCTGAAAAGACGCTTGGACATGCGGAAAGGCTGGCGACCCTGATCTGGAAGATTATGTGCCCAACTCTTGTCTCCGGGAAGCCAGAGAGGGGAATCTGGGTTTCCTGAGGTGAAGTTCGTTGAACCGCCACGAGGGCGCCAGAGAAGGGCGTCCAGCTGGCCCCGCCCCCGGCGCTGGCCCCGCCCCCGGCGCTGGCCCCGCCCCCGGCGCTGGCCCCGCCCCCGGCGCTGGCCCCGCCCCCGGCGCTGGCCCCGCCCCCGGCGCTGGCCCCGCCCCCGGCGCTGGCCCCGCCCCCGGCGCTGGGCGCGCGCCGCCCTCAGGGGACGCTGGCCGGGGCCTCCTCCTGGAGATCCAGCCTGTGGTTCGTTCACTATTCCCAATGTTATTGAGTAGCCACTACACATTGAGCTCCAGATGCTGGGGACAGGGCAGTGTGTGGGATAGACAGTGTTCCTGTCTTCAGGCAAGAGAGACAGCCAAGCCAAAAGTTACAATACAGTGTGAAAACTCTTGGGATGGAGAAAGGAAGAGACAAGGAAAGTCTGGTGCAGATACTGCTTTCAGAAGAAAACAAAGGAAAGAAGTGGTGGGATATAAGTCTCTTTGGAGGTTTGTTGATGTCAAGTTCCCATTTGATGGGTTCCGGTTCCTCTTTGTAGGGGCTCCAGCCCATCAAGCCGGGGGAACAAAAGTTTGAGGAAAGTGGAGAATATGTGAAATAGTCTTGAATAGGATGGAAGAGAGGATTGACTAAGAAGGTCATGATGTAAACTCTACAAGGCAGGAAGCTTCTTGTGTTGGGGTTCACAAGGGTTAAGTACAGTACTTAGCACATGGAAGGTGCTTCATAGGAATGGAATGAATGAAGTAGTGAATGAATAAAGGATTTTCACTTGGTGTTGGAGCAGAACACTAGTTGCGACCATGAGTTCATAGTAGCACCAATATCCTCATGTGTGTGATTTTATCAAATAAGGCTGAATCACTTACTAGAGGGCAGACCTGGAAGAGGCAGAGTTGGGATTCTGCCAGGCAGGCATGATGAAAAGGAAATAAGGTGGAGGTGTTTGGGATGTCGTTTAAGTGATAGACCTTGAAATCAATGAAAGAAGGAAGAAATGAAGACAAAATAGGTTGCTAATGGTTAGAGAGTGGGTGGAAACGTTGATGGACTGAAGATCCTGACACGGTTGAAGAACTGGCATTTGGCATACTGAGGACATAGGCTGGAAGGGCTGGAGGTTGAGGTCAAAGTGAAGGATATCAGAATATTATTTCAGAAGGCAGAGCTCTTCCTGGAAATAAGCTCTAAGACTTTCCATAGCTGAGTTAGAATGGAAATTAAGATTAAGAGCTCTGAGATGAGGAAATCTATTAATTAAGAGTCTAGGTTATCAGATGGCCCAATCACATGGAAGGTAGGATCTCCTGGAAATTTTCATCTGCACTGGGACACGTCCCGCCCCTTTCCCTCTGCCAGAGCCTCCAGAGAATTTGCATCCACCCTTTAACTGAAGTTTGAGAGGCTAGAGGTGCAATGAAATGGCTCAGAGCCAGAAGACAGCAGCAGAGCAGGGAGAGAAGGATGTAGTAGACAACTGTTTTGATTGTTTTTAGCACCCAGCATTCATTCTCCCATCTGGAACCAGTATCTCTATTGTTCTCTGGGGAATTACTCCCATTCTTCAGTCTCAGTCTACGTGCAGATATTTTTAGTTTTCCCCACCACACCCCTACGCCAAGGATGAGTTTGTGACTCAGGCCTGGCAAAAGAGGTGAGCATGTGACTCAACTGGAGCTGCTAAGGCACAATGAAACTTTCACATGGACCGTTGTGAACGAGGTACCATATTTTTCAGCTACATTTGAACCTGGGAGGGTATTGTCCTGAATTTGCTGGCAGCCATCGTGCCACCATATAAAGTCTGAGAATGAAGCCAGTACAGAAGACGGAACTAAGAAATGGAGAGACACTGAATCCTAACGATGTCAGTGGAACCAGGTGTCAATGCTTCTGCCTAAAGCCAGTCTTTATCCAGGCTTTTCAGTTACATGAGTCAATATATTCCCTTTTGTATTTGGGCCATTGAGTTGTACTTTATATCACTTATATTCAGATTATTCCTCATAATACCAGGGAGTTCTCCATCCCTGGTTCCTGCTTCTGAGCTAGTCCACTAAATGTATGTTAACTTCTCTGTGCCTCAGTCTCTTTTTCTGTCAAAGGGGATGAGCAATACATAGAATTGTAAGATTAAATTGATGATAAATTTAAAAATATGAATTTGTTCCACAGCATTGAGATGCAAAAAAGTCACATTAATTTTTCTAAATTAAATTAAATCTGGCTCTATACCCCCGTTACTAAGGTAAGAAAACACCCAATATCAGTCATTTTGGGGGGCCCTTCTCCTTCTTTAGCATGATATACACTGCCCTTAAAAAAATCTTAAGAACGAGCATCTGGTCTTCAGTTGATCATGTGTTTTCAAATTCACAAAAGATATTAAGTTCCAGGATTCAGGAATGAGAAATTTCAACTCTTAGGAATTCTCAAAATCATAAGTTATTTTATAGTTTTATAACATTTTATTTACATATTTTTAATAAATGAGAAATGCTGTTTATTAATATTTTTAAGAAAATATGGCCTAGAAGAAATATTCAAACACCGCAAATGACTATGTAAACATTATTGAAGAACATTTAAATAGCAACTTTTGATGTTCTAGCAAAGTTAACAGTACTATGTGAAATCGTGTCAAAAGTGCAAAATTAAAGACAGTTTGTTTCCGAAATTTGTTTCATGGAAAATCATTTTTAGGATTTGCATAATACATACTGTGTTTAAACTTACTAATTTTTATTTTATTTTCAAGAATAACTAGTTGTTGGCGGATAGGGCCATGAACACACACTCAGAACATGGCAACAGCTGCACAGTACTGGTTAGGTCATGACCCCTTTACTCTTACAGTAAGGAGATAGAGCAAGAATCCTTACGTAGGGAAATTATCCCCCTAGTCTTATCAGCTCAAACTTTTTCCCACACTGAAGCATTGCCATGGGCCCTCCACCTGCAAGATAATCTGCCTTTCTCCAGTCCCCATAAGAAAGAAGGAACAGACCCTGCATCTAGGGGACAGCAGCCACAAGTTCCTGAACTGCCACTTAGTCTCCCTAATAAAACCCAAACTTGTTCTTGTGACCCAATGCATGGGACAGGTAATTTAAGCTCTGGATCCCAGTGCCAGTGGAAGTTCTGGATGGCAGGTCTCAAAAAGAAGAGGCCCTTTCATTGCTGGGGCCCCTGCCCTAAGCCTGAGGACTGATAGTGAATTCTCAATATTAATAACTATCACGAAGCCTGCCACTCTAGTGAGAAAATATAGCGCCAGCAGCTGGGCTCTGGGATCCTGCTCCCACTCCATACCCAAGATGTCAGCCCATTCATGCATTTTGATTGTCCTGATATTAGGTGTGGAAAGTAGGGCCTGGTATTGTCTAACTCCAAGGAGCCCTATTCTTATTGTATTCAATGTCAGTGGCAACTCTTGGAACAACACTCTTTTAGGAAAATGATTGACTCCCTTAAAGATGTACAAAACTGTGAGTCCTAGGCGTCAGTACGAAGTATGTTTTGGTAGGTAAATAGTTCCTCATCCTCCCTCTGTTATTTGGCTAATGAGATTTTTTTTGTTTCCCTGAAACCTCCTACTTTCCCATTGTGCTGGGGGAGTATGGGACATGGGAAAAGTGCTGGAAGCAGAGCAAGAGTGGGACGTCCCTCCAGGATGTACCCCAACTTCATTTGAGATGTCAATTATTAGCTCCCTTGTGTGTGCAAATCCTGATTGCCTCTTCCTCTGTGTGTCTCTGGAAGTAAGCAAACACCTGTACTCAGAAGTGGAATTGCCAGGCCATATGGTAGTTCTATGTTTAATTCCTTCAGGAACCTCCTTACTGGTTTCTGTAGTGGCTGTACCAATTTACATTCCAACCAACAGGGCACAAATGTTCCCTTTTCTCCACATCCTCGCTAACACTCCTTATCTTTTGTCTTTTTTTTTTATAATAATACATCTTAACAGGTGTGAGGTGATATCTCATTGTGATTTTGATTTGCATTTCTCAGATGATTAGTGACGCTGAGCATCTTTTTCTATACTTGTTGGCCATCTGTGTGTCTTCTTCAGAAAAATGTCTATTCAAGTCTTCGGCCCATTTTATGTCAGATTATTAGTCTTTTAGCTATTAAGTTGTCTGAGTTTCTTATGTATTTTGGATATTAACCGCTTATCTGATATATACGGTTTGCAAATATTTCCTCCCATTCTGTAGGGTGCCCGTGTCTTTTTGTGGATTGTATCTTTTGTTGTACAGAAGATTTTCTGTTTGATGTAGTCCCACTTGTTTATTTTTGCCAAGATCAACATTGAGGAGCTTTTTCCATATGTTTTATTTTAGGAGTATTATGGGTTCAGGTCTTACATTTAAGTCTTTAATCCACTTTCAGTTAATTTTTGTGAGTGGTATAAGATATGGGTCCAACTTCACTGTTTTGCATGTGGATCTCCAGTTTTCTCTTGCCCTCTTTCTAACTTCTTAAACTGGATGCTTAGCTCACTAATTTTCAGTCTTTATTCCTTTCTAATCCCAGCATATGAAGAAATAAACTCCCCTCTAAATATCGCTTTACCTATTGTGTTAGGGGACCCTAAGACCACTCTCAAGTTCAGGAACTAGCTTGAAGGGCTCACGGTACTCACAAATGCTGTTATACTCATGGTTGTGGTCTATTACATTGAAAGGATGTAGAATACAGTCACCAAAGGAAAAAAGCACATAAGGTAGAGTCCAGGAAGTTACCAGGCACAGCTTCTGGTTGTCCTCTCTCTGTGGAGTTGTGTGAACAGAACCTAATTCTCCTGACAATGATGTGTGACAACGTGTACAAAGTATCTCCAATCAGGGAAGCTCGTCCAAACTTTAATGGATTTTACTGGGGATCAGACACATAGGCTTGGAGCCCTCATGTGATTGACCTTAACTACTCAGTCTCTAGTCCCTCCCAGAGGTCAAATCGATACAGCATGACAAAGGGCCCCAGGCAAACAAAAACAGGTGTTTACCATAAATCACATTATTAGCATAACCTATCTGGCATGGCTCAAGGCCCCAGGTATGCAGACCCTCTTTTTGTTTTTTTTGTTTTTTTTTTGAGAAAGATTAGCCCTGAGCTAACTACTGCCAATCCTCCTCTTTTTTTTTTTTTTGCTGAGGAAGACTGGCCCTGAGCTAACATCTATGCCCATCTTCCACTACTTTATATGTGGGACACCTACCACAGCATGGCTTTTGCAAAGTTGTGCCATGTCCACACCTGGGATCCAAACTGGCGAACTCTGGGCCACTGAGAAGCAGAACATGTGTACTTAACTGCTGCACCACCAGGCTGGCCCAAGACACTCTTATCAGGCAGGATATTCCAAGGATCATTGGTTATCTCCGGGGAGATGTCTTTAGAATGTACAGAGTTTGAACATCCTAAATCTGCTGAGTTAACCCTTTAATATTCACATTTTATGAGTTAGATCTATAGTTCTACTTTTAAATTTTATTTATTTCTGAATCTATAAACTATTACTTTTTACATTAAAAAAAAGTAAGTATATATTTATACTATATACTAATACTATATGCTAATATACTATACTAAACTATATACTAATACTACCATACTATATACCATATACTAATCTACACCTTGCTTTTTTCACTTGAAGTTGTTCCATATCTGTAAAAAAAAAAAGAACTTTTTCATTCTTTTTATGGCTGCATTTTATCAACCGATTTTCTATTGATAGATGTTAGAGTTTCTTTTTTTCTTTCAATTTTTTGTTATTTCAAATACCACTGAAATTAATAACTATATATGTATAATTTTATTCATGTTCTAACATATTTGTAAGATATATCCCTAAAAGTAAAATTATTGGATAAAATTTTGTGTTCATCTATAATACTGATAGATATTGCCTATCAAATAAACTATTTTCTATAAAGCTTTCACCACCTTTTAGAGTCTCCTTCTAGCAATGTAAGAGAGGGCCTGCTTCCTCATGCTCTTGCTAAGTCAGTGTATTATAAAAAGTATTCATGTTTGTCAATGCTGTAGGAGTGATAACATTGTAGCATTACCTTTATTTCACTCATTGTGTGTAACGCTGAGCATCTTTTCACATTTGAGTCACTTTTATTCTTTTTCAATGAACTGTTTGTATGTATTTTTTGTCTAGATTTCTGGTGGCTTATTGATCTTTTTCTTATTGATCTGAGGGAGCTTTTTCATGCCAGTGATATTAGCCATCCATACATATTGTGAATTGGAGATATTTTTCCCTTTTTTGCTTACTTTTTTATTTATGTTAGATTTTGCTACACATTTTTTTAAGTTTATATGATTTAATTGATTGGTCTTTTACTTTATGTTTTTTGAGGGTTTTTTGTTATATTGTACTTTAAAAACTCTTCTCTACTCTAAAATTCTGAAAATATCCTCTAAGAGTTTCTTTTACTAATTTTACTTTATTTTTAAAATTTACTCTTTGATCTGGAATTTTTTTGATATAAGATATAAAGTAGAGCTAAAATCATTTTTGTTCCAAATAGCTACCTAGTTATCCCAACACCATCTATTAAATAATCCATCTATTTTTCACTGACTTGAAAAGCCACCTTTACATTGTATATACTGTCACACGTCTTCGGTCTATTTATGGATGTTCTGTTCTGTTTCAGTCGATCAGTCTCTCATCACATGTCAGTACCACACTGGAGTTTTTTTTTACGGTTGGGAGATGCGGATGAGGAAGGCTGATGTTGACTTCTGCAGGTTGTAAAATTTTGGTCGAGGTATAACGACATACAGAAAAGTGCACAAATCCTAAGTATAAAGTTCAATGAGTTTTCACATTGTGAACATAATGTATAGTATGTACTTAGTACTCATAACCAGTACTCAGCTCAAGAAGCAGAGCATTACCAGTACCTAGAAGCCCCCATCTAGTCACTTCCCTTGTGAGGGTAACCACTATACTGGATTAATTCTGACTTCTAATAGCATAATTAGTTTTACCAATTTGGAAATTCTGTGAGTTAAATTACTCGGTATCTACTCTTGTGTCTGACTTCTTTCGCCTTACATCTTATTCAACATTACGTTTGTGAGAGTCAGCTACACCAATACATATAGTTGTGGTTCGTTCAATCTCATTGCTGTAGAGTATTACATTGCATAAATATAGTGCTTTTAATTTATTCATTCTACTGTTAAGGGACATTGGGGATTTTTCATTTTTGCTATTATGAATAGTGCTTACATGAACATTTTTAACACGTTATTTGGTGAATATGTTCGTATTTCTTTTGGACATGTAGCTAGGAATGGAATTACTGGGTTGTAGGGTATGCATATGCTCAGCCTAAGAAGCCAAACAGTTTTCCAAAGTGATCATACCGGTGTCTGAGAGTTTCCATTGCTCCACATCCCTGCCAATACTTGGTATTTATAGCAGAAGCTGTTGAGGGCTGCTCATTTACCCTCAAGCCTTCCCATTTCAGTGCACACCAGCATCATAAACTCTTTCTCTGAGAGTTTCACAGGCCACCCAGACCCCTTTGATCTCCACTCAAACAGGTGAGAAGGGTAGGGGAAGCCCTGAGTAGAGATGTCAACCAATGACTGATGAGAGGTCAGCTCCCTTGACCTTTGGATAGTGTAATTCTGAAACACATCGTCTACACTTGCTGTTGGAGTTCCCCAGCAAGATTAAGCTCCATTTGGCGACAGCCTTTATCTCTTTCCTTTCTTCTCTTACTTTTCTACTCCCCTACTCGTGTTTTAAGTCCTTGTCCCAGGCCTGCTTCTGTGGGAATCCGGACTATCAAAGTCTATTCTTTTTCATTTTGGCCACTGTGGAGGAGAGGTGATTGGGGGGAAAATACATCTAAAAAGGCTCCTAAGAGGAGGAGGTAATAATGAAAAAAGGATTGAGAAACACTGGTTTAGAAATATGATCCATCTCAAATTTATTTTTGTGTATAGTGTAAGGTAGGCTTTCAGTCTCTCTTTTTCTTTAATTTGCATATGTTTATCCAGTTCGATAATACCATTTGTTGAAAAGACTTTTTTCCCCATTGAATTGTTTTAGCACAATTGTCAAAATGATTGACTATATATATGTGGGTCTCTTTCTGGATTCTATTCTGTTCCTTTGGCTTCTTTGTCTATTACTATGCCAATAGCACGCTGTCTTGATTACTCTAGTTCTCCAGTAAGTCTTAAATCAAATAGTATAAGCTCTAGCTCTTTTCTTCTTTTTTGAGACTGGTTTGTCTATTTTTGGTGCTTGGCATTTCTATATTAATTTTAGAACCAGTTTGTCATTGTCTATAAAAAGTACCACTGAGATTTTTATTGGGGTTGTGTTCAATCTATAGATCAATCTGAGGAAATCAACAAACTTGAGTATTCCAATCCATCAACATGACGTGCCTCTCCATTTATATGCTTGTATTTTTTATAAATAGGTTTATGTATTTTATGCTATTGCAAATGGTAATTTTTATTTCATTTCTCAATAGTTTCTTGCTAGCTATAGAAATACAATTGATTTTCTTTTATAATTTGATAAGTCATGCAATTATCTTTCTAGCTGCAAATATTGAATTCGTAACAATAATAATATTGTTATTTACTTGTGTTATCTATTAAAACAAAACAAATCCAAAATACTGATGAATGGCAGGATTCACATTGAGTTTGGGGCATTCGTTTTTTGTATAAAATATTGTTGAGTGAACAAGTACCAATTCACACTAAAGTGATAGGTGGGAGAAAATGCTATAGAACATTGTGTTCCTATAATATACAGCAAGGATGATTTTAAACTTTAAGTTTCTTAAGTCCCCATATGAAAGCATTGTAATTCATTTACCTCTTTTTTATGCTACCAGACTTTCTCTACTCTGTAATATTCAATGTTCATCAGCATAATATACCTTACTATATTTATGCATATGTATCTATTTATACCAAACAATATATTTAAGTTACAATATTGTTTAAAGTTAACAAAATAGTTTTAAAACATAGATAATTTTGTTGAAGCATATTATATGGTAATACTCATAGTACTTATCAAATTTTGCCTTTATGAAAAACCAATACATATCACACTTGGATAAAAATACGAAAGTAGAGTATACATGAAGGTTATGTTGCAACTGTATTCATTTCTTTATTTTATTTTTTTCTTTCTTCTCTTTTTTTTATGCATATCCTTATATACTGGTACTTTGTTTCTGTAGGAGATATTCTTAAAAGTAGGATTACTGGGTCAAAGAATATGTACATCTAACAATAAAATAAACATCCATGAACCCATGACTTCACACAGATTGAAACATTTCTAATCTTCTAGAAGCTGCTGGAGGTTGCTCTCTGCTCCATTCCCCCTAGCCTCTCCATAAAGGTGACCATCATCTGAAGGTTATGTTCACAAATATCTTGCTTTTCTTTTAGTCTACAGAAAGATAGACAGAGACTTACCTAAACAATATATCTTGTTATCTTTATTTTTAAGCTTTATAAAAATGAGTATTATGATGAAATAATATTTACTTTGAAGCAAATTTTGATGACTAAAATGTTCTCAATAAACACTTAAATCAAATTGCTGGTATTATTTGCATACTTTACAAAAATGTTACTCTATAAAATATCTAGATAACTTTGTGTTAATAAATATCAATAGCTCTTTGATTTAAAAGTGATGAAAGACAACCTAATTATAATTGTTTTTCATATATCCACATTTTCTTTCAGTGGTATGAAACTGTCTGGATATTTAAAAATAGGTTACTTTGGCAAGAGAAAACTTGCTGAACTCTGGAAAGTACAAAGTAGACACAATGGAAGGTTTTTGAACCTGGAGAAGAAAAGATAATTTTCTATAAATGATTTTTTTCACATCTGTGTTTCTTATATTCACATGTAGATATCTCAATTGCTGTATTACCGATTTGCTTCACTAGATGGAGATATGAGGCATAATAATTACAGATGCCTTCAAAAAGGAAACATAACAACTTGAGAAAATAATTATTTGTAGAGGAGAAACTATTGCTTGTAAGATGTCATCTTAAAGGATATGATCTTCCATGTAGTGAATTGTTCGCTCAAGGGAGAAACATTTGCTGGAGATTGATAATGAGTACTTTATTAGTGAATAATAATTCATTAGTGAACTGAGTGGACTCCTTCTTTTATTCACTCACTCATTTGTTCATTTTTTCATTCAGTGACTAAGCATTTTTCACACCTAGTGTGCCCAACATGGCCAGGCAGTGGGGATATGGAAATAGGAACACAATCCCAGCCCTCAAGGAGCTCACAGCCTCAGTCAAGTAGGGGAGATAAGTACATAAATGATCAATTAGAATACATTTGGGGAAGAACTATCGAACGGATTCACATGAGGTTCAGTGATGGCATCAAGAAAGAAATGACTAGCTCTTATTGAGTAGGAAAAGATGCCTGGGATGAGTTTTAAGGGATGAACAATTCAAGGATGGGAAGAAAACTATAGCAATAGTCCAGACAAAACTTGGTAAAGACCTGAACCAAGTGAGTACCTCTGGGATAGAAAGGAGGAGATAAACGTACAAGATATGGAGGAGGCAGAATAGGTTAACTAAATGACTAAATGATTGCAGGGATCAGAGAGTAGGAAGAAATTTCCTAGATAGTTTAAGGTAAGTGCTGTGGAGGTCAGGATAAAAATTCAACATGACAATGAGAAACTGAAAACAATTTTAATAAAGCACCGCTACTCATATCTTAAATTGTAGACTGCCTCCCCACCCTTTCCCTCTTCTTGAGATCTCACCCCATTCTCTGTTTGCTCTGGCGTGTGAACTTGTTCTTCCTGCCAAATGAGTCAGTCTCAGTTAGATTTGTGCTGACATGTATTAAATTTCCTGTAAAAGTAAGAAACTAGTGTGTCATCCCTTTCTCTCCCTCTCCTTTTCCCTCTCCCTCTCTTTCCTTCTCTCATCTTCTCTCTCTCTCACACACGCACGCCACACACATGCACATACAGGGAAAAGCATATAGAAAAAAGTATAGTGTCATTTGTAGAAAACTACAAATAAAAAGATGTGGAATGACTATTCATACAGCAGAAAAACAACCTTACACTCACAACGAACTCTAAGAAACTGCAGTTTTTACTCTTAAGTGTTCTTAAATCCTGGAATGGAATATGGGTCTTAGTGCAAGTATCTAAATCATGATACATACTCATCTATTTGCAATAGTTTTCTAAGCGGATTTTTAAGTTCTATTGTTTTATGCAAAAGATTAGAGATCTAGAATTTTAAAGTTTCTGTTTTTGGTCTTCCTTTGAATTTCCACTGTGAATTTAGCTATGTTTTCATTTAACACCCATATGTTGAATTTTATCTGTCCCTAACACAGAGAGTATATTAATGTCCTCAGTGAGTGTGTGAGACTCAGCAAGAAGAAGACTTGCCATGACCCCACAAATCAGCCCAGACAGCCCCGGAGGCAACTTGAGAGAGTAAGAGAGAGCGAAGAGAATCTGAAGTCACAGAGAGCACCTTCCGAACAGGTAGAGTGGAGCAAGCACCAGAAAGAAATGAAACTTTAAAAGTTCTGACTTGCGTTTGAAACTTTTGTATTTTTTTGATTTGCATAGTGGGGAAGCAGAATGAATTTACATGTGTATATTTGAGTCCCATCCAGGGATTCTCCCAGCCTCCCATTCATGTCTTCATGTATATCCACATCATTTCTGTCTACATCTGTACCCTTAGCTACACTCAAATCCACTTCTGTATCTTCTCATCTTCTTGCTACCTCATCCCAGCAATCAAATAGAGTGGACAGAAGAGCTTTGGGAGTAACCACAAGGCAACATCGGACGATTAGAACGAACTTGACAAGTACAAACTCCATTGACCTTTATAGTATATTTCTGAGAAAATTTACAAAGAGTTCAAGTCAAAATCGTTTCAAATGTAACACAAGCTGGTGGAAGGAGCATAAGAGGTTTATATCAAAATGTCTTGGGCCGGCCCGGTGGCATAGCGGTTAAGTTTGCTCCGTTTTGACAGCCCAAGTTCGCGGGTTAGGATCCTGGGTGTGGACCTACACCATTCATCAAGCCATGCTGTGGTGGCAACCCACATACAAAATAGAGGAAGATGAGCATAGATGTTAGCTCAGGGCCACTGTTCCTCAAGCAAAAAGAGCAAGATGGACAACAGGTCTTAGCCCAGGGCCAATCTTCCTCACTAAAAAAAAAAAAAGTCTTGATTTATAGTGATTGATTCTAGGGCTGGAGTAAGAGAAATCTAATCGAGCCTGGAAAATCTTGTGTCAGAAAATAAGGAAATACTCAAAACAATAACAGCCTCACAATGATGAGGCATGACAAAAGAATGCAAGATCCAACTTACAAGAGTTTCCAATGGCCAAAGTTGAAACAATTTCAGCAAAAAAATAAATAATGATAGCCTTCGGTTATAATCCATAACAGAAAATAAAAATCCATCAGTCTATACATATTGATATAAATACATTACAAAATTTCCACCACGTAAGTATCACAATATTAATTGTTGCAGGCAAGATCCAGTGATACTGAAATCCATGGGTGAACGTTTGAGGGAAAACAGATATTAGCAGAGTCCCCATGTATCTCCTGCAAGATATTTATCAATTACAAAGGAAAAATAGTAAAATGACAGTGGAGAAACCCGGCGGACATGATCTCAACCAAGAGATCAAGGTTCACTTCACCAGTAATAAGACAGATCAACATGTGTATTTCCTGATAAAATGCACTGAGAAAGACACTTCACCTCTGTGGTATTTGTGCCAAAAATACATAACTTCAATCTAATCCTGGGAAAACGTTAGACAAATCCCAGTTGAGGGGCATTCTACGAAATACCTGAGAAGTACTGTTCAAAAGTGTCAAGGTCATGAAAGACAAAGACTGAGGAACTCTCCCAGATTAGAAGAAGCTAAGGAGACCTAACAACTAAGTGCAATGTGAGTTTGTGGACTCGATCCTAGAATGAAAGTGTAGTCTAGTATAGACAGTGTAGACAGTCTAGTGTCTTTTTGACATTAGAGGGAAAACTGATGAAATTCAAATAGGGTCTGTAGTTTAAGTAATAGTATTGTACCACTGTTAATTTTCCGGTTTTGATAATTGAACTGTGGTTGTGTAATTGTTAACATTAGGGGAAGCTGGATGAAGGGTCTACCTGAACTCTATGTGCTGTTTTAAAACATTTCTATAAATCTAAAATTACCTTGAATTAAAAGTTTTATTTTTTAAGAATTTGGTTCAAATCTCAGCTCTAGCACCTTTTAGTTCTGTGAACTTTCTGGTTATCCTTTTCCTTATTAAACAGGGAGCTAGGATGGATGACCCCTAACCCATTATGGAGAATGGGTTGCTCTCTTACCCACAATATTTGCCTTCCTTTACATCAGCTGGCCAAAGGACCATTGATCAGCAGTTGTTGAAAAGGAGAATCTTGACAACAGTTGTAAAATGATATTTTCAGGTAATTCGTCTCTGCAGTTCAAGTTTCCAGTTTAAGGCAGAATGATATAATTCTCCAGAATGACTGGAGAATTGTTCCCAGTTTATTAAGGGTCAGAAGCTGCTTTAATACATATTATGCCAAGAGGAAACTTACTCTCCCAAAAGTATTGCTAAAGAAAGAGAATTATAGTCTAGAAGAAAACAGAAAAATAGAATACTACCAGTTAAAGAGCAGCGGAATTATGAGGGGTCGTTTTGTTTCCAAGTTTCTTTAATGTCATCATTGTCTTTTTAGAATTTAAAATACATCTGCTAGAAAAAAAATCCTTGTGCTTCTAATGCGTAAACATATTGCTGAAACTGGCCACCTCTGTAATCCTAGCATCTAGAGAGAATGTCCCAGGAATGCTTTGGCAGCTAGAAAATAAATCAGCTTGGCAGAGTTCATTTCCCTTGATACCCTCCCACACACCCACATGTGCATGTCTCTTGACCACTACGGACATTCCATGCTCTCCCCTTCCAACAGCATCCACCTCCCTGTTCTCATTCTCCATGGCCCTTTATCCCTGTAAATACACAGCATCTAATTCAAGCATGAATCTGGGCTCAAGGATACAATGCCCCAACTAGGATGGATCCCCTTTTCATTATGTTTTCCAAGTTTAACAAGGTTTAGTTGCTGACAATCAGAAAATTTCGTCTTATTGACTGTTCCATTTTTTCTCTAGTTTTGAAGTTCTACTCATCAAGGTTGTCCTTCAATGCAACAACCAAGTGTTTTTAATTTCTAAGTGTATAATTTCTAAGTGTTATAGGAAGTTGAATTTTGGGTTTTTTTTTTTTAAGTATACCAGAAAGTTTCTGCAATCAAATCTCTGTAGAGTAGAAATCACCCAGAAAACTTTCTAGGAGCCCGTTTAGAATGATTTACTTTCAGAAAAACTAGCAAGACCTTTTCATGGGCCTCACCCTCTGGAGTGCTCACAGCCATGTGCCCCAAGGAAAGCACATGCTTTCTGCATTATTTAGCATCGTTACAGCGGTAAGGAAATTACATGGTGGTAGTAATGGTGTTAGGTCAGTACTTGTCGGGATTGCATGACCCCTTCCAGTTGCCTGGAGCTCCACTCAATTGTTTAATGGTAGCCATCTACTCAGAGGTGGCTCCTTTGACACCGGTCCTAGGTTCTACCAGGAGTGCCTTTAATCTCTAACTGGGATTAATCCAAATATCTGAAGTTTTATCCCGTTGAGCACCAAAAAAAAAATTATTTAAACTGTTCTTGATGGAATGTTCATGTATTTACTCTTACTTGAATTTAAAATAGACTATATTGCATATAATTTAACATTTCTGGGTAAAGCCTGTTATAAAATGTGATGCCCTGTGGCTAGGGGAATGTATAGCATTGTCTGATTTTGTTTCAATTATTCTAGGACCACACTCTTTTGAATTCTTAGGTCATACTCTCAGTTTTTCTCTTTCTCCTTCACTGTCAGGGTGTCAGGCTATTTACTATTATCAATGTGCCTTCCTGTGTACTTTTCTGCTACTTCTAATCTGATGTAGGCTTGGGGATGAGATATCTGGGATCATAACACCGCGTGTACAATGGGATCCATAGATCCAGAGGGAGGCCTGCTAATGTCTCACATTATTAACATGCATATGCTTTTAATATGATCCAGAAGAAGTGAAGGAAGCTAGAAAGAAAAGAAAATGACTCAGTGGACTTCATTCTTGAAAAAATCTCCTTCCAGCAGCAAAATTACAAACACATAAGATTATATAGTTCTTTAATTGAGGCATATTTCATACACAATAAAATGCACAGATCTTCAGTGTACAGATTAAGTTTTGACCCTACCTATGTAACCATTACCCAAAGCAAGATACAGAGCATTTCGATCACCTCCGTGAAACCAGCAAACAGGTAGACATTGATGATTAAGAAGTTAGGAGCAAAAGTCCTTTTCCTTTTTGCAATTACTGATTATAGCCTTTAGCTGTTCTCCCGCTCATTGTTAACTGTGCTGTTTAGGCAACATGCTATCTGACTCCCACTAGGTTCCTATAGATAACGTCTCCCTGGAGCCTGGGTCACCATAGTAATGGGTATTTGAGCTGTTTTTCAGGGATTAGAACCCCTTGTCCTCTTCAGGCCTGTTGAGACCACCAACCCATCAACTGGGCCAGCGCAGATATCCGATAAGCGACTTTTTGACGTCAAGAGGCTAAAACTCCTCCCTCAGATCATGCTAATGCCGCCTTTTTGTGAACATGCATCCTATGAAGAGCCATGAAGTCTGACTACGCTTGCGCAGATCATCAATTATCTTACCTCTCCTCACCTCCAAACATCCATCTCCACATTTCAGACCACTTTGTCCCCTATCCCATGTATATCCCTGAGTCCCTGTTTTCAGGGAAGTGGATTTGAAACTCATTCTCTTGTTTCCTCACTTCACTGCCTTGTGATTAAAACTCTCTCTCTGCTTCAATCTTGTTGGCTCAGTGTTTGGCTTTCTGGGTGACAGGCAAAAACGAACCTGGGTTCGGTAGCACCTGGAAGTTCCTTGTGCCATTTCAAGCCAATGCTCCCTTCCTTCCACCACCACATACACGTCCAGAGACAACAGTTGTTCCAATTTCTATTGCTATAGATTCATTTTACTACCCTCGAACTTTACATAAATGGAATCATGCAATATGTACTCTTCCATGTCTGGCTTCACTTGTTCAGTATAATGTTTTGGAGATTAAACTTATTGTGTGTTATTGGTGGTCCATTTCTTTTCGCTGTTGAGTAGTAATCTATGTACAAATATGGCACAATTTGTTTATCCAGTCTTCTGTAGATGGAATTTGGATTGTTTCCAGCTTGTTGCTTTTATAAATAAAGCCCTATGAATATTTGTCTTTTTATGGACATATGTTTTTGCTTCTCTTTTTTTTTTAAGATTGGCACCTGAGCTAACAATTGTTGCCAAACTTTTTTTTTTTTTTCCTGCTTTATCTCTCCAAATCCCCCTGGGACATAGTTGTATATCTTAGCTGCAGGTCTTTCTAGCTGTGGCATGTGGGACGCCGCCTCAGCATGGCTTGATGAGTGGTGCCATGCCCACGCCCAGGATCTGAACCCACGAAACCCTGGGCTGCTGCAGCAGAGTGCAAGAGCTTAACCACTCGGCCACGGGGCCAGCCCCTGTGTTTCTCTTGAGTAAACACCTAAGAGTGAATTTTTTTAATGGGTCCAATCTTACTACTTGTTTTTATAATGACTTATATTTACATAATCATTTCTTAAATATTATTTATTGGCTTTTAATTTTTAGAATTAACCAAAGACAAAGCAAGTGAAATATAACTGTAATTTCAGAAGAGAGAAAAGACTGGAGAAAAGAGCATGGCAGGTAAAAAGAACAGTACATGCAAAGCCCCTGAGGAAAAAAGCATTTGACGTGTTTGAGGATCTGAGTGAAGGCCATGTGGCTGGAGCATAATGTGTGAAGGGAATAGTGGTAGGAGATGAAGCTGATATGTACAGCTGGGGTCAGATTATGCAGGGCCTGGTAGGCTGCATTAAGCATGCTAGATTTTATCCTAAACCCATCCAATGAATGGTTTTAGGAAGCTGAGTAATATGGTCCATTGTTCTCCATGGAGGAGATGGAAGTATAAAGGAAGAAGCAGACAAAGCTTCATTAGTAAAGCTTTGGAGAGATGGGCGTGGCCTTTTGTAGGCTAGAGATGGAGAAACACGTGCATATTTGAGATATATTTTGGAAGTAGAATTTGAGCTCATGGCATCAACCAAATGAATTTCTAAGTAAAAAATATGGGAAAATTATTTTTATTTTTTTAAATATTGGCACCTGAGCTAACATCTGTTGCCAATCTCTCTTTCTTCTTCTCCTTCTTCTTCTTCTCCTCCTCCTTCTTCTTTTCCTTCTCCTTCCCCTCCTCCTCCTCCTCCTTCCTCTTCTCCCCAAATCACCCCCAGTACATAGTTGTGTAGTCTAGTTGTAGGTCCTTTTAGCTGTGCAGCAAAATTTTAAGTAAGTGTCCAGGCACTATTTTTGAAATCTTAAATTTATCATCTTTTTGGCGTGGGCTGATTTTCTATAAATCATTAAAAGATATTGCCAGGACAGCTAAAAGAAATGAGACAAAGGAGAAAAGGTGAGCAAAAAAGCAAAGAATGGGATAGAAAAAGAGATTACCTATTTAATTTCAAGTATTAAGGAGCCAGTCCTAAAAACAGAGAAGTGGGGTATCAACAAATGATGCCTTATTGCAGCCCATCTCACTAAGCTTTTCGAGAAGGATGGGCACAGAGACCTGTTTCTTCTCTTGGTTTCATATCTGCCTCTTTGATGAAATAGGGAAACACTCAAGCCCTTTACTACACAGTGGTGCAGAAACATTGCTGTCCCCAAAATACGTTTTGTAACACGAACATATGCTTCTGAAATCACTTTAAAACGCATTTTATTTCAGTGAAATAAGTCAGACACAGGAAGACAAATACTGTATGATATCACTTATATATGGAATCTAAAAAAGCTGAACTCAAAGAAACACACTAGAATGGTGATTACCAGGGGCTGAGGGGTGGGGAAAAGAGGAGATGTTGGTCAAAGGGTACAAACTTCTAGTTGTAAGATGAGTAAGTTCTGAGGATCACATTTACAGTGTGGTGGGCCGGCCCCGTGGCCGAGTGGTTAAGTTTGCGCGCTCTGCTTCGGCGGCCCAGGGTTCAGATCCTGGGCATGGACATGGCACCACTCACTAGGCCATGTTGAGGCGGCGTCCCACATGCCACATCTAGAAGGACCCACAACGAAAATATACAACTATGTACTGGGGGCGTTGGGGAGAAAAAAAAAAAGAAGATTGGCAACAGTTATTAGCTCAGGTGCCAATCTTTAAAAAAAAAAATTTACAGTGTAGTGATTACAGCTAATAATACTGTATTGTATACTCGAATGTTGCTAAGAGAGAAGATCTTCAATGTTCTCACTACAAAAAAGCAATGGTAATTATGTGACATGAGGCAAGGGTTAGCTAAAATCATTTCTCAATGTAAAAGTGTATCAGATCAATGTGTTGTACATCCTAAACTTACACAATGTTATATGTCAATTACATTTCAATAAAGCTTGAAAAAATAATAAAACACATTTATTTTACTAGACTCATTCAATTTGGGATCTAGCCAGTGGCCATGCCAAGGGATAGTGTAAGGAGACTTTACTCATGCCCATCATCTCCTTCGGTCCCCCTGTTGAAGCTCCCAATAAATACACCATAAAGAATAAGATACATGCTCTACAAATGAAGCTTCGAGGCCTATCTGCTAACCCCACTGAATTAGTTTTCTAGGGCTGTTGTAATAAATTACCACAAGCTGAGTGACTTAAAACAAGAGAAATTTATTCTGTCACAGCTCTGGAGGCCAGAAGTCTGAAGTCAAGATGTTGGCAGGGTTGACTCCTTCTGGAGTCTCTGAGGAAGGATTTGTTCCATGCATCGTTCCTAGATGGTGGCTGCCGGCAATTCTTGGAGTTCCTTGGCTTGTAGATGCTTTGCTCCAATCTCTGCCTTCATCTTCACATGGCCTTCCCTACTATGTCTCTCCATGTCTTCTCCTTTTCTGTTCACTACAAGGACTTTTACCATTGGATTTAGGATGTACCCTAAAGCCAAGACAATCTCATGTTGAGATCCTTAATTTAATCACATCTGCAAAGACCCTATTTCCAAATAAGTTCCCATTCACAGATACCGGAGGTTAAGACTTGGGCATAACTTTTTGGAACCACAATTCAACCCACTACACTCACCTTCTAATCTGATTGCTGCCTCTAAGCCTCTCCTATAGAAATTCTGGAAAACCTCTGAGTGTGTCCTCCTGGTTCTCATCTACAGTTCACCACACAGCACGAAAATAACTACCAACTACTGAGTATTTACCAGTGACAGGCACTGTATATGAACATCTATATATGAAAAGAGCGCTGCTATTTTAAATTAATCATTGTTGTTAAAATCTTACTTATAAATAATTTTTAAAAAGCTAACGGTGCCACAAGATTTCTGATGAAGAACAGCAGTCCCTTGTCTCATCATCCTTTTCTAATCCCTTCCTATCCCCTAGAGGAAATTGCATTCAGTTCATTTGACTTTCTGCTAATTTTTACATCCAAGATTATAAATAAAATCCTTATGCTGCTATTTCTTGATTTTTCTATTTTAGACAGTATTTATTGACTTCTTATTATGGACTATGAGAATTTTGCCTCAACTCCTTCATTTCTTTTCCCATTCTCCCAATAGGGGGAGAATATGACAGTTTTGTTTACTTCTGAGCTGAGTAGAGTACTATCATCATGATATGTTTACTTGTACAAATTTTGTTTTTCCTGGAGTTAATAATTGCCTTGTTTTAGTTTTTTGTGTATATACATTTGTTATTCCCAAACTATCAAAATCATTGTAAAATCGCTCTTACTACTATATTTTCTCATGGCCAAATGCATCAGGTAATCCATGAATTCCATTTTTCTTGATGTAGGGGGCTTTTTCCCAGAAGTGACCATTGTCCTGCTCCAGTTGAGGCCTTGTGCACAGTTGTCCTGACTCTTCCCTTCTCCATCTATTGAGAATTCCTCCTGCTTCTCTTCTATATTGGAGTCGCTGTTTCCTGCCCTTTGTGTCTTCTTGGTTCACTTGCCCCAATTTCATAAAGCACATTATCCAGTAACTTCTTGAGAAAGAAAACATAGGAAGTACCATTTCTGAGACCTTTTGAATCTGAAAATGTCTTGATTGATAGTTTAATTTGATACAGAATGCTTCATTTAAAGAACATTTTTTTCTCTACATTTGACAAGAGTTATTTCATTGTCTCATTAACCTCTGAGTTGCAGTTAAGAAGTTTAAGTCTAAGTCTAAGTCTGCTCCAACACACATTTTTTTAGCCAGTCTCCCTGTTTTAGCCAGTCGCCCTTATTCCTCATCCATGTCCTCAGTGGTGTTTGGTGCTGCCAAATCCTGAGCTCTCCCAGTGTTCTCTGGAGAAAATCAGCTTCTCCTCATTGGTGTCCCTTTCCTCAGGCCCTTAGGTTCAGCTTTCTTGGGTTTAGGTTTGAGCTTGCTAAGTCAATTACATTCCTCCATCCAGGGGTGACCACGAAAATACTCAACCACTAGGAGGGCATAAGCACTGAAGGGACATTGCCTAAAAACAATCAATAGGGTCATATTAATGTCAACTGATGAGTGCCAATTAAATGTTTGCTCTGCCTCCATCCGATTTCTTTTTTCCAAAACTGGTAACATTTCATGTTTATTGTTGTCTCCTTTCCTATTCTCCTTGTCCTTAGGTGTGTTTGCATTTTTATATTCCTTTACTATCATTTTGGTGGGAC